>NC_091058.1:135398024-136013666 GCF_000393655.2 Nicotiana sylvestris
TGTGTGTGTACTATTCTCTATAGAGATTGGTGGACCCTTATATTCTATTTATTGGTATCAGAGCAGGTTCTTTCTATCAGGTTAACACCTAGAAAGGATACACATGGCTGCTCTTCCAAACTTCGAAGAAGGCCAGTCTACTTACAGACCACCTACGTTCAATGGACAGTATTATGGATGGTGAAAAACTAGAATGCATGGCTTCATCATGGCTGAATATTTTGAGTTATGGGATGTTATATGTGATGGACCTTTTGTCCCTACCAAAAACCTTGGCGACCCACCTATGATGCAAATAGAAAGGCCATAGAGAAGAACTTTCTTGCAAAAAAAATCTGGTGTGTGGTATTGGTGCTGATGAATACAATAGGATATCAGCATGTCAATCAGCCAAAGAAATCTGGGAAGCCCTTCAGACAGCTCACGAAGGAACAACACAGGTCAAGCAATCCAAAATCGACATGTTCACAACTGAATACGAGCTCTTCAAGATGCAAGACGATGAATCTGTCCAAGAAATATATACTCGGTTCACCTCTATCATTATTGAGCTTCACTCCTTTGGTGAAACTATTCCAAAAAACAAGTTGGTTAGAAAAATCCTCAGTGTGTTGCACATTTCTTGGGAAAGCAAAGTGAACGCCATTACAGAGGCGAAGGACTTGCAGGAGCTAACTATTAATGAGATTGTTGGCAATCTAAAAACATATGAAATGAAGAAGAAGAAGGACAGTGAAATAAGAAAGCCCGAGAGAGAGAGAGAGAGAGAGAGAAGAACATGGTCCTCAAGACAGAAAATAATGACTCAAGTGGTGAGGATGGTGATATGGCATACCTAACAAGAAGATTTCAGAAGATGGTTCGCAGGAATGGAGGCATTCCAAAAAGGGGAAGTTCTAGCAAGCCAAAGAGTTATGACATATGTCATAAATGTGGCAAGCCAGGATATTTCATCAAGGATTGCCCTCTCCTAAAGCAGGCTCAGTACAAGAACAACTCTGATAAAGCAGCCAAAAGGAACCCGATTCCTGATAGACGCTTCAATAGAAAAAATGTTACTGACAATATCGTAAGACAAGCTCTTGCTGCATGGGCAGATTCATCAAGTGAATATGGGGAAGATGATGAACCAAGTAACAACTCTATGATCGTAGTAAAGAGTGAAGCAACTGAGTATGATTCAATTGCTTTGATGGCCCAGTCTGATGATGAAGATGACGATGACAATGAGGTAAATTTTCAGGATGTTCAGAGAAATCTGAAATCTTATTCTCCTAAGAAACTCATGTCTTTGAAAAATGTGCTAATCGACGATTATTACAGTCTTATAAATGACAAATATGTCTTAACAGTTGAACTAGAAGAAGCAGAACAATCTAGAGATGACCTAGTAATAGTTGCACTTGATTTAAGAGAGTCATTTGAGAACCTGAAGAAAGAAAGAAATGTCTTAGATAAAAAGATCGCAAATGTAGAACAAGAAAGAGATGACCTTCTAGTGGTAGTAATGGATTTGAAGGAAATAATTGGGAAACCTAAAATGGAGAGTAGGGCTAAAAATTGTCAAAAAGGAAAGAAAGTTGCAAGCGAGGCACACATTAAGCTTGAAAGTGAGCTAAATTCAGTGAAGATTAGTCTGTGTGTTGAGCTTGAGAAAAACAAACAATTTTAGGAAGAACTAAGTAGAGTGAAGAGTGATCTTGAAAAATCACTCAAGTGGACTTGGTCCTCTGATGCTATCACTGCCATGTACACGAGCATTGGGGGAAGTAGGTAGGGGATTGGGTTTCAAAGGAAAAAGATTCCCTACAACCCTCATAGCAAGTATGTTATTGTACCTGATAATTGGCTTTGCACCCACTGCGGTAACAATGGGCACCTTAAAGAAAACTGTAAGGCTAGATTTCAGTCACAATAGAAAAACAAATCCTTTGCTGAAAAGTTAACTACCAGTAGAGAACCTGGTCCCTCATTTAAAAAACCCATAATGCCTGCATGGACCAAAAGATCTTTGATTCACCCCTTTCCTCATTACAAGGGACCCAAATTAGTTTGGATTCCTAAAGCTAACTCCTAACTCTTCTTGTGCAGGCAACAGTGAAAGGAAGCAGCATACAATTATACATGGACAGTGGCTGCTCAAAGCACGTGACTGGAAGTACAAATGATTTCCTTTCACTTAAGGCCCTGCAAGGAGGGAGTGTATCCTTTAGAAATGGCAAAAAGGGATACATTCTAGGAGTTAGATGGATTGGGAAGTCTCTTTCTCACTAAATCGAAAATGTGTACTACGTGAACGGGTTGAAGTACAGCTTGCTAAGCGTTTCCTAAATCTGTGACAAGGGAAACAAGGTAAAATTTTTGTCAAAAACCTATACAGTCACAAACCTGGTGACTGGTGAGGTAGTGCTAGTGGCAAAAAGATACAAGAATATCTATGTAGCTGATTTTGAGTCTCTAAAGAATGGTGATTTAAGCTGTCTAAGTGTTGTTGATGATGATACTGAATTATGGCACATGAGGCTAGGTCATGCAAGTTTCACGTTGTTAAACAAATTAGTCAGGAAGGACCTGGTTCGTGGTCTACCCAAGTCAAGCTTCAATGATCACAAAGTATGTGATGTATGTGTAAAAGGGAGGTAAGTCAGATCCTCATTCAAGCCCAAAAAGGAAGTTAGCACTGCAAGGCCACTTGATCTCCTTCGCATGGATCTATGTGGACCTATAAGAGTGCCAAGCAGAAGAGAAAAGAATTTTATGATAGTTGATGACTATTCCAGATTCGCATGGACTTTGTTCCTTGGTACCAAGGAAGAAACCTTTGAAGTGTTTGATGCCTTTGTCAAGAAGATCCAAGTGAAGATGGGTAGTAACATAGCCTGCATTAGGTCTGATTATGGGACGGAGTTTGACAATGTCAAATTTGATGAGTTCTGCATTGAAAATGGCATCACTCACAAATTTTCAGCTCCAAGAACACCTCAACAAAATGGTGTTGTGGAGAGGAAGAATAGAACTCTTGAAGACATGGCAAGAGCAATGCTAATTGACAGTGGGATCGCAAAGTATTTCTGGGCAGAAGCTATCAATACTGCGTGCTACTTGGTAAACAGGTGCATGATCAGGTCCCTTCTGAACAAAACCCCATATGAACTGCTGAATGGAAGGACGCCCAAGCTGACACATCTGAGAACTTTTGGGTGTAAATGTTTTGTTCATAACAATGGAAAGGAAGCTCTTGGAAAGTTCGATGCCAAAAATGATGAAGGAATTTTTTTGGGGTACTTATCTCAAAGAAAAGCTTACAAGGTATACAACAAAAGAACTCAATGTGTCGAAGAAAGCATACATGTGATCTTTGATGAAGCTCACCTCTCTTGCGAGAAAGGCAAACATGTTGATTAATATGTAGAGCCCTTATCTGTTCCAGGTGAAGTAATTGACATGGAAAATGGAAAGGCAGACATGATGAGCCATGTCAAGGATTCCAGTGAAGAAGATGCAAATACATCTCCATCAATTGGAGAGGAACCTGGTCCTCCGATTACAACAATTAAAGCTGAAAACATAGTTGTTGATGCAGTCCAAAGAACTCTAGTCTATGAAGTAAGAAGCGCTCAAGAAACCCAGTCAGATATACCTGGTTCCTCTACCAATGAGACTCAGGCACCAAATTAGAGGTTCAAAAGTTCACATCCTCTTGACAACATAATCACTCCTCTTGACTCAGGAGTTCAAACTAGACCGAAAGCAAGAAACTCACTTGCCTTCTCAGCTTTTCTTTCCCAAATAGATCCCAAAAATATAAAAGAAGCACTGAAAGATGCAGAATGGATCACAGCCATACAAGAGGAGATGCATCAATTTGAAAGGAACAAGGTATGACACATGGTTCCTTGACCTGCTGATTGAACCATTATAGGAACCGGGCGGGTATTCAGGAACAAACTTGATAAGTTTAGAAATACAACAAAAAACAAGGCAAGGCTTGTGGTTCAAGTCTACAATTAGGAAGAAGGGATTTATTATGATGAAACATTCGCTCATGTAGCTCGAATGGAAGCCATTAGAATTCTGATTGCCTTTGCATCTCATATGGAGTTCACACTGTTCCAAATGGATGTAAAAGTGCATTTTTAAATGGCTATCTAAAAGAAGAAGTTTATGTCAAGCAGCCTCCTAGATTTGAGTGTCACGAGCACCCTGATCATATGTTTAAACTGGATAAGGCATTGTACGGGTTAAAATAGGCTCCCAAGGCCTGGTATGAAAGGTTGTCAAAATTTCTTCTGGAAAATGGCTTTACAAGAGGGAAGATTGACAACACTCATTTTCAAAAGAAATGAGGGAGGAACCTGCTCATTGTTCAGGTGCATGTTAATGATATCATCTTTGGAGCCACAACTGACTCTATCTATGAAGAATTTGCAAAACTTATAGGGAGTGAATTCAAAATGAGTATGATGGGAGAACGGAATTTCTTCCTAGGACTTTGTCACGCCCCGAACCTGGACCTGGACGTAACATGGCACTCGGTGCCTGACTACATGTGACCGAGCGAACCAACTAGCTGGCTGAATCAACATGTGATATCATAACATACTGAATACAGAAGATAAACTAACACATGCTGACATACTGAAAGTCTGGATGTTATAATCAAAGTGCGGAAATACTAATACAATTCTGAAACATATTTGCAGCCAACATAGCTTAACATAAAAAGCCTGAGACTCTGTCTAGGTGTTACTCTAGTCTATGAAACCTCTATTGAAGTACTGAAAACACTAACCATCTATAAATACTGAAAGGCTGTAAAGTAATGATAATGCCCTGAAAGAACTGGGGATCACCAAATAGCTGGTACGAGAATTCGAGCGTTCTGCATCGTCGACCTGTAAATCATTACCTCTATTGTGAGATGCAGGCTCCGGGCAAAAAGGGACGTTAGTACATTTGAATTGTAGTGGTATGAAAAGCAACAGAAAGAAAGAATTATAAATGTTGAAACTGAAACTAAGCTGATAATTGAGAATTTATAATTGATAACTGAAATAATAACTATTAATACTGAAATTGAAATGATAACTGATAACTAATAACTGAACTGATAACTGGTAACTGATATGATAACTGATAACTGAACGGTAACTAATAATTGAACTGAAAGGAAGTAAGGATATGAATACTCCTTCTTCTGAATGATGAACAACCTGTTTATCTAAATATTAAACTGCGGCCTCAGGCCTGATATATATATGTGCACAAACTGCGGCCTTGGGCCCAAGTATACGTATACATAATTGCGACCTCAGGTCCAAAATGCATAAAGCATAAACTGTGGCCTTAGGCCCAAAGATTCATAAAGCATAAACTGCGGCCTCAGACCTAAAGATGCATAAAACATAAACTGCGGCCTCAGGACCAAATACAAGTGTTCAACATTTAGAGATTTAAATCGAGAACTGAGAATCATACTGCAAATATGATAGTGAAATACTGAATCACACTGAGTTACATGATACTGGAATACTGGATCACATTGAGTTACATAATACTGGAATACTGAATAGGACTAGACTGAGACATGTATTTTTGAACTGATTATGAATACTGAAACTTCAACTGTTTATGGCATACTGAGTAATCTATACTATGACTTGGGGGCATCAAACCGAAGTCTATATTGAATACGCACTGAGGTCACAACGTTTAGAATGAAAGTGGTGAACAAGTTATGAAGCTAGAGAATAGAAGTTCTACAACTATTCAAGGAACTAGGCTTAACTATATTTCAAAGGCAATTGGTAACGTCGTAAAAGAAACGTAGTGTAGGGAGAATCATTAAAATTTCCAAACATAGAGAGTTAGCCTCACATACCTTAACTTCCTGCTCTTGAGCGTAATACACCATTCGCCAACCTTTTCAACTTTAATCTATATCAATACAAGTCAAAGGGATTCCATATTAGCTATGATGCTCATGTTTTGGTCACTTAAGCATTTTATCAAACACTTGGTGAAAATAAAGCTTCATAGTCCTTATTAATGATGTCTCTACACCCAACAACCCATTCTCTTATTCCTAGATAAATTCTAAAGTCTCAAATGATTATAATCAACATTATTCTTCATCACCCATAAGGTAAACAACACCTTTAACCAATAATCAACAATCAACACCCCAAACCTATAACCGTTCATGCTTTTCTATCAAACCCATCAACTTATATCTCATGAACTAGAGTTTATAATCATTAAACCAATACTAGAATCAATTAGAGGGTGAAGACATTACCTTTTTGAAGTTCAAACCCTTTGAATTCGAGTTCTAGGCTTCTTTCTCTCACCATGATGTCCCAATCGAATATCTAATGATATAGAGGGTTTACCCATGTTAATAAGATGTTGGTAAATTGAAATTAACTTAGAATCATCATTAGAACTTACCTTGGGTGGTGGAAGGACCCTTAAGCAGTTAGGTTTTTGAGAGTTCTCCTTTCTAGAGCAAGTTTTTATGTTTTGGGGCTGTGAGGGACGAAATATGGCTTTAAAATGACCCCTCATGAGTGCACCCTCGCACATGACTACCTGAACGCGCTACTGACCACGCAAAACGGCAGTAACACTGCCTCAAAATATGTGTGGTCGCGCTATGGGCGCGCTACAGGACGCGCATATCGCATACTATTCTGTAAAATGCACATAACTCTTTGCACAAAGATCCGTTCGCATTACATGATATATCGTTCGAAAGATATTTCACATGCCTACAACTTTCGTGTTTTGAGTTTTCCTAAATTCTTTACACATTTCCACTAAAATCCACTAGACGATAGACCTTCTGTAAACTTAGTCGGTTTTGTCAAATCTTATGCACCTTACTTTCCATCTTGATTTTGAAACAACTATTTTCACCCATAATCATCCTGATGGGACTTCACATTTTCAAAATATAACCTTACTACTCCATTAACGTATTCATACCTTAGACGAATTTACGGGGTGTTACATTATCTCCCCCTTGTGATTATTCGTCCTCGAATTATTGTCCTGACTGTAACTTCTGCTAACTCAAGACCTTAAACGGGTCTGGTGGAAACATGAACTTTAATTAACACTTGTATACTAAACTGAATGAATACATAATTACTGAACTGTTGCGATATTGAACTGAATGACTACTGCATTGATTGAATATTGGTCTGCCATGGATACGTGAATACTGAACTAACATGGATATATGAATATTGAACTGGCACGAATATTTGAGTAGTCTGAGTACTAAGCTGGTATGAATGTCTCAGTATTGGACTAACATGAGTAGCTGAGTATTGAGCTGACATGAGTATCTAAGTACTGAACTAACATGAGTATCTGAGTACTGAACTGACATAAGTATCTGAGTACTGAACTAATATGAGTATCTGAGTACTGAACTAACATGAGTATCTGATTACTGGAAACTTGAATATTATAACATGACACATGAAATATTGGTTGTACCACCACTAATTATGGTGGCAACTCCAACTCATAAGCTAATTGACCGATCCTTCGCAAGAATCTCTATGGCCCAATATAGCAGGGACTATGCTTCCCCTTCTTCCAAAATCTCATAACGCTTTTTATAAGCGAACTTTCAGAAGCACCCAATTATCAACTTGAAACTCTAGGTCTCTATGACGCACGCTCGAATAGGACTTTTGGCGGCTTTGAGTTTTCTTCAAACGCTCTTGAATCAAACTTTCTCTATAGTCTGATAGACCAAATCGGGTCCCAACAACTCCACTTCTCCAACTTCGAACCAACTAATTGGTGATCTACACCTTCGCCCATATAGAGCTTCGTACGGTGCCATCTTGATACTAGAATGGTAGGTTATTATTAGCAAGTTCAATGAGAGGTATGTGATCATTCCAATTACTTTTAACATCAAGGAAATATCCTCAACTGTTTGAACAATGCGCTCTGCCTGGCCATCTTTTTGAGGATGAAAAATGTGTGCCTAATCATTTCTGAAAGAACTTCTAAAAGTTCATTTTAAACTGAGCACCACAATCCGAAATGACGGATGACGGAGTCCCATGCAATCAGACGATTTCCTGAATGTACAACTTGGTATAATCTTCTACTAAATCTGTAGTTTTTACTGGCAAGAAGCGTGCTGACTTGGTAAGTTGATTTACAATCATCCAATCAAATCATGCTTTCAAGATGAACAAGATAATCTTGTTATAAACTCCATATTTACCATCTCCACTCAAAATATATGTATTCTGTAATAAAACACTAGTCTTTCTGCTACTCGACTTTCACTTGCTGACAATTCAGACAATTGACCGCAAAGTCTGCAATGTTCTTTTTCATGTCGTTCCACCAATAAATATCCTTAAGACCATGATACATCTTTGGGGAACCTGGATGGAAAGAATACTTGGAATTATGGGCTTCTAACATGATCTTCCCTCTTTAAGTCCATCTATGTCTGGAACATACAATCTGTCTTGGTACCTCAAAGTACCATCATCTCCCCCTTATTCAAAAGCCATTGTCTTATACTTGTGAATCCCCTCTTTCAACTGCAACATAGGGATCATCACATTGTTTCTCCTTCACATACCGAACTGATTTTCTTTTTCATATTCCATGCTAACTATTCGAGTTTCATATCTCCATCTGGACTTACTGATGGTTTTCACATCACCCATTAAAACAAAGGTCTTATACTTGCGGATCCTTCCTTTTTTTTTTGTTGGGATCCAAATAACTTTCTTTATTTTCTGCAATTCTTTGCACTCTACGTTAATAACGACTCATCTTCCAACTTACTTCCAAGCTAGGAAAAAACTAAATTATTCACATAACGGAAAGTTAATGTATTCACAACTATCATATACAATCTTAATAATTTAACTTTACTCTCACTGTCAATCTTGGGAAGACCCATTTTCGATAATTCTTAAAGGCTATTCTTCTGTAGTTTGTGCTATCACTGCTAGCTAATTTTTTCCCATTACCACTGTACTTTTGGTTTAACTTAGACTCTTTGGGTTTTTACACGTTTCCGATATTTCAAATTGTCATCCACTCACTATAGTTAACCTGGCTAAGTGGATCAAATTTTACTCCTACTAGCTCTGCTGAAATTGCTAATTTGTTGTATCTACTCAAAACTTACTCATTATCCTTTTACTAACACCTGCTAGCATCATATTTTCTTCTCATTATTTATGTAACTAAAGTGAAACAGAAGATTATTCTTAAAACCCCTCACTATCCGACCCTATTCTACGGTCGCATACTATCTTTTTTTTCTAAACTGTGTGCATAGATCACACCTAGGGAATTCATCTGTCTTAAACAAAATTAGAATATCTGACCCCAAACTTTCTATATAATACAAAATCATATCATACTATAAACATCTGCGGTAATCACTTAGTCACATAACCTAAGGGGGAACTGCCATATCTTTTATCTTACATCAATAGCTGCTTCTTATAGTAGCTTACTAGCTTGGTACTTCTAGTTCTGATTTGAATAAATCTAAACAACTTAAAATTATTCTCTGAAATTCAATATTAGTTGCCCTTGGTTCTCATTTCATATATCTCATCTTCTAGTCATTTGCATGAGTTATACGAAGTCACATCTTTGGTAATAACAAACATTTCTGACTCCTAGGTATTTTACCCTTAGGCTCTCTTCTATCCAAAACTATAGTGACCAATGTTAGGGTCTGACATCTGAATTATCATCATCAACTTGTGGCTCCATTTTTAAGAATTAAATAAAGTTGTTCTAGGAGGTAAAACACATACAAATACACTACAATGCACAAACTTATCCTTCAAAGTATACCATCATCTGATAATTCACTTCATGTGCCATCCGGTGAGTTTTGGTCTTAATCTGGACCTAAAACATGAGAAGATTTTGCTATGATCATTTTTACTTACATTTTCTTTTAGCACCCATAGGCATCACTGTATACTCACCAGTCACCAGAATTTTGATACACTGAAATTGGAGATCTGGTAAACATATAACTGAATACTGGCGTACTGAATAATCATAAACATGCTAACTGAAAGATTGTATAACTGGTAACTGAGGTAAACTGATAACCTTAAGACATGATAACTGCTTTTGTACTTTATGATAAGGTTATGCTCTAATTTGTACTACTATCCATTGCATCCCACTTTTAACATCCTCTAAAGTCTCATATTTACCAACTTGTACTCCATAATTATACCCCAATGGACAATTATCCTTTATAGGACCTTACGTTTCTCCTGAGCGTCGCTTGGGAATCCAATACGTTTGGAATTCGATAGGAAGAGAAGGTTACCTTTTGCTATAAGCTTCATGGCACGATCTAGAATAGAAAGAAGTGAGACAATCCTAGATGTCTTGGTAGTTAACCGTTTATATGAGTGGCCGGCACATACATATAAAGGAAACTCCACTAGACATGGCTTCATAGACTCCTTAGGACTCTTGAACCTAGTGCTCCGATACCAAGCTTTGTCACGCCCCGAACCTGGGCCTGGACGTAACATGGCACTCGGTGCCTGACTATATGTGACCGAGCGAACCACTGGCTGGCTGAATCAACATGTGATATCATAACATACTGAATATGGAAGATAAACTAATATATGCTGACATACTGAAAGTCTGGATGTTATAAATCAAAGTGCGGAAATACTAATACAATTCTGAAACATATTTGCAGCCAACATAGCTTAACATGAAAAGCCTAAGACTCTGTCTAGCTTTTACTCTAGTCTATGAAACCTCTATTGAAGTACTGAAAACATTAACTATTTGTAAATACTGAAAGACTATAAAGTAATGATAATGCCCTGAAAGAATTGGGGATCACCAAATAGCTGTTATGAGAATCCTAGCGCTCTGCATCGTTGACCTGTAAATCATTACCTGCATTGTGAGATACAGGCCCCGGGCAAAAAGGGATGTCAGTACATTTGAATTGTACTGGTATGTAAAGCAACTGAAAGAAAGAATTATAAATGCTGAAACTGAAACTAAACTGATAACTGAGAATTTATAATTGATAACTGAAATAATAACTATTGAAACTGAAACTGAAATGATAACTGATAACTGAACTGATAACTGGTAACTGATATGATAACTGATAACTGAATGAAAACTAATAATTGAACTGAAAGGAAGTAAGGATATGAATACTCCCTCTTCTGAATGATGAACAACCTATTTATCTGAATATTAAATTGCGGCCTCAGGCCCAATATATATATGTTCACAAGCTGCGGCCTCGGGCCCATGTATACGTATATATAACTGCGACCTCAGGTCTAAAATGCATAAAGCATAAACTGTGGTCTTAGGCCCAAAGATGCATAAAGCATAAACTGCGGCCTCAGGCCCAAGGATTATAAAACATAAACTGCGGCCTCAGGCCCAAAGATGCATAAAGCATAAATTGCGGCCTCAGGCCCAAATACAAGTGTTCAACATTCAGGGATTTAAAATCAGGAACTGAGAATTATATTGCAATATATGATAGTGAAATACTGAATCACACTGAGTTACATGATACTAGAATACTGGATCACATTAAGTTACATAATACTGGAATACTGAATAGGACTAGACTGAGACATGTATTCTTGAACTGATTATGAATACTGAAACTTCAACTGTTTATGGCATACTGAGTAATTTATACTATGACTCGGGGGCATCAAACCCAAGTCTATATTGAATACGCACTGAGGTCACAACGTTCAGAATGAAAGTGGTGAACAAGTTATAAAGCTAGAGAATAGAAGTTCTACAACTACTCAAGGAACTAAGCTTAACTATATTTCAAAGGCAATTGGTAACGTCATAAAAGAAACGTAGTGTAGGGAGAATTATTAAAATTTCCAAACATAGAGAGTTAGCCTCACATACCTTAACTTCCTACTCTTGAGCATAATACAACATTCGCCAACCTTTTTAACTTTAATCTGTATCAATACAAGTCAAAGGGATTCCATATTAGCTATGATGCTCATGTTTTGTTCACTTAAGCATTTTATCAAACACTTGATGAAAATAAAGCTTTATAGTCCTTATTAATGATGTCTCTACACCCAACAACCCATTTTCTTATTCCTAAATAAATTCTAAAGTCTCAAATGATTATAATCAACATTATTCTTCATCACCCATAAGGTAAACAACATCTTTAACCAATAATCAACAATCAACACCCCAAACCTATAACCATTCATGCTTATCTATCAAACCCATCAACTCATATCTCATGAACTAGAGTGTATAATCATTAAACCAATACTAGAATCAATTAGAGGGTGAAGACATTACCTTTTTGAAGTTCAAACCCTTTGAATTCGAGTTCTAGGCTCCTTCTCTGAACCATAATGTCCCAATCGAATATCTAATAATATGGAGGGTTTACCCATGTTTATAAGATGTTGGAAAATTGAAATTAACTTAGAATCACCATTGGAACTTACCTTGGGTGGTGGAAGGACCCTTAAGGAGTTAGGTTTTTGAGAGTTCCCCTTTCTAAAACAAGTTTTTATGTTTTGGGGATGTGGAGGATAAAATATGGCTTTAAAATAACCCCCACGAGTGTGTCCGCGCACCTGATGATCTGACCACGCAAAACGGCAGTAACACTGCCTCAAAATAAGCGCGGTCGCGTTATGGGCGCGCTACAGGGCACGCATATTGCATACTATTCTATAAAATGCGCATAACTTTTTGCACAGAGATCTGTTAGGGCTCCATAATATATCATTGGAAAGATATTGCAAATTCCTACAACTTTTTTGTTTTGAGTTTTCTTATATTCCTTACAGATTTCCACTAAAATCTGCTAGAAGATAGACCTTCTGCAAACTTAGTCGATTTTATCAAATCTTATGCATCTTACTTTCCATCTTGATTTTGAAACAACTATTTTCACCCATAATTATACCAATGGGACTTCACATGCTAAAAATATAATCTTACTACTCCTTTAATGCATTCATACCTAAGCCAAATTTATGGGGTGTTACAGACTTCAAGTGAAACAATCTAAGAAGGGAACATTGATAAGTTAGCAAAAGTACATCAAGGAGCTGCTGAAAAGGTTTGATATGGAAGCATAAAAAGTTATCGAAATACCTATTGCCACAACCACTCGTCTAGACATGGATGAACCTGATTCCCTTGTAAATCAAACCATGTATAGAGGGATCATAGGGTCACTATTGTATCTCACTACAAGCAGACCAGACATTATTTTTAGCGTGGGTCTCTGTGCAAGGTTCCAATCCAATCCCAAGGAATCTCATTTGAAGGCTGCTAAGAGAATACTGAGATATCTCAGAGGAACACATGACCTAGTCCTCTATTATCATTCAAGAGACAACTTTGATCTTATTGGGTATGACGATGTTGATTATGCAGGATATCTGGTGGACGGGAAAAGCATGTCTGGAATGGCACACTTCCTGGGTTCCTGCTTAATCTCATGGGGTACAAAGAAGCACAACTATGTGTCACTTTCAACTGCAAAAGCTGAATGTGTAGCAGCGGCCTCTTGTTGTGCTCAACTTCTGTGGATCAAACAACAATTGGAAGATTTCGAAGTATTCTCAGACTGTGTGCCTCTCTTATGTGATAATACTAGTTCACTCAACATGGCAAAAAATCCAGTTCAACAAAAGAGGATCAAGCACATTGATGTACGTCATCACTTCCTTAGAGACAATGTTGAGAAAGGGCTTATATGCATGAAATTTTGTAGCACTAAGGATCAAATTGAAGATATATTTACCAAAGCCCTGAGCAGAGAACACTTCGAGCAAAATCGTCTGGCATTGGGGTTGATAAAACTCAATTGAGAACCTGGTCCCTCAATGATTGGCTATGAAAGAAAGGTTCAGATAAACTGAGCTAAAAGGTATTTTCTGACAAAGTCTAACTTATCTCTATACCGTTACAAGTAGATACGCTTGATGATTACAGAGCAAATAAGCAATTGAGGTTGTATATACTGGTAAAAAGGGCAAAGCTTACAGATAAGAGATCAGTCAGGGAACCTGGTTCTTCTGACACAAGTTAGTAATTTCTCTGTTCTCTCTTGCACAATTCTGAACAATTAAACGAGTGCCACATCATCATCATGTCAGTTTTTAGTTTTGTGTCTTTTGAACCCAAACGTCTCACCAGTTATTAATCGACCTATCTCCCTAAAACATGCCGCCCTTTCCAACCGATCCCTCTATCATCATAAATATATCTATCTCTGTCACCACACTTCACACATCAACACTTCCAAACCTGTTTCCTATCCTTTCTCTCTTTAGTTCACCAAATCTTCTCTCTTCTTCTCACCATGTCTGAAGATCCAATAATCTCCAGTATCACCGAGTCCTTACCAGTTGAAACACTAACGCCAGACTCTCCTCCTCACACCACTAATAACCAAAACCCTAGAACAAAGTCACCCCTGCACTCCTTCTACCCTCCTACCCATTCAAGTTCTAGTTCTCAAAGGAGTCACCAAGCATCAACTCTCACAAGAAGTGTTGCCCAGAGCTCTTTTCTTACCTCGCCAGAAAAGAGGGGTGAAGCGAGTATTGTTGAGAATGCAGAAAATCGAAAAATCTCAAGTTCTCCTATAGAAGAAGGGTCAAAGGTAGACCAAGCTAAGGGAAATAAAACCATCGACTCAACAAAGACTGCTTCTGAACCTCTGTCCACAAGTACCGCTTCTACTTATCCTGAGCTTCTCATAAATCTACAAGAAAAGTAAACAATTGAAAATATGTTGTCCATCACCAATGAAAGAGTTTTTGTCGGAGGAAGTGAGGATGGTCTTAAGACTCAAGGGGAAAAATCTGAGTCGGTTGGTGAGGATAATGAGCTTGTGTCTGTTGAACCTTCAGCACAGGAAGGTGCTACTAGGGAACCTATTGGAGGACATGATCCGCCTTTGAAGGATCCAACTCTGGATCCTTCTCAGGAACCCCAGGTCAGTACTGGCTATGCTCCCTCTCCTCATTTATATGTTGAGCATCTAAGTGTGATTATGCCTGAGACAAGCCCTGTGTCTGAAGATCAAAAGGAGGATAGTAAAGAAGATTCTCATGACTTACTAATTGCCAGTCTGCCTAGGCGTAGAGTATCTGTTGGTGAAGAGCCAACTCCTAAGCGACCCACAACAAGGTTGCAAAGGAATGAGGCTCTTGAGTCTGCTCTTAAGAACAGTCAAACTAAGTCAATAAGAAGAAAATTAGTGAAATATGGCAAAGTTGTAAATGAGAAGATAATGCATGTTGTGAATGTGGATGAAGAAGAAGCGGAATAACCTAGTACGTTAATTAGGAAGTTATCACAAAAGAATGGTCTTCTCAAGCCAAAAGAGGGATCTACTGTGTCTGCTAAACATTTGACTAGGTCTGCTAATGTTGTTGCTACTAAGAATGGGGAGAAAAAATCAGGTGAAAAATCTGTGAAGTCTGATAAAAGGGAGAAAGGTGTTTGCAAGACTTCTAAGAGAAAGGTTGATACTAATGAGGAACCTGATTCCTCAAAGAAGGCCAAAGTTGGTAATCCGGGGAGTGCTGGGAATGAGAGGTTGAGAAGTCAAAAGGTACTATGGGGGCGCACATTTGTCTCTGATGTCTTGGAGGAAGCTGGTATAAGACAGTTAGTTGAGATCTGTGATTTCCATCAATGGACACACTTGTTCACAAGCGATGTTGCTAGGGTATATGAGGAGGAAGTTCAAAGTTTTTATGCCGACTTGTACAAGGTTGAGGATGGTCACATTTGTGCCTTGGTGAATGGGGTTGATATGGTAGTAGACTCCGCCTTGCTGGGATCTATTCTTGGTGTGCCTACTGAAGGGTTGTCTAGTGTTCAGGGAGCATGTACGCAGAACTTCAGAAACGCAATCTTGAAGGACAAAGCAGTTCAGTAGGGGGAACGGGTTTAGAAGAAGGCCCTCCTTCATGTTTACCAACTACTATTTGAGGTGGTAAACAAAGTGTTGCTGCCTCGAGCTGAGCAAAGATCCATCACCTCTCGTGCATACATGTTCCTCATGGAAGCACTGGACAACTTCACTACCATCAAACTGCTTGGGATCATAATAGAGAACATGAATAAAGTGGCAGACTTTAAAGATGGTAATCATGGGCTGCCGTATGAATTCCTTCTTACCAAGGTCTTTGAGCACTTCAAGGTTCCTCTCCGACTAGTTAAAGTGGGCGCCAAGAAGCAAACTTTTTCAAAAGGCACTCTTGAAGAAAGTGGGTGTATAGAGAAATTTGGAGGGGTTGCAAGCACTTCTACCATTTCTCAGCTAATAAATGCTCAAAACGGTGCTACTACTAAGATAAGACAATTGAAAGCAAGGAATGCTATCCTTGAGACTCACATAAGTCAGCTACAAGAGGCACCTGGTTCTAGTCACTCTCAAAGCGAAGAGGTTGCTCGCCTAACAAAGGAGATTGCTGAGCTCAGGAAACAAGCGGAGAACCTGAAAGAAAGAATGCTCAATGAGCAAATGTCAGCAAATGTCAGCAAATGCTCGAATGTATTTAGTCCTTCAAACAATTTCCTTTTCCTCCAAACCTTCTCCTCCACGTGCTTCTTAAAGTATGTCCCCTCAGTGTCCAGTCTATAAACTAGCTTGTGCTCCTGTCTCTCCGTGTCAATACTTATGATGATAACTTGTGGTATTTTTGTTAACTGTTCTAATTTGTGGATGTGGAAGTAACATTGACTCTGCTCTTGCTGTAAATTCCAAAACTATGTTAATGCAAGTTTTTTCCTTGTTGTTTATACCGTGCTTTTATGCTCTGTTCGTAATCATGACTGTGTGCACATAAGTGACAGGAGTTAATTTAAAATTAAATTTACTTCTTGCTTAATTACCTGTTTTTGATCTTTTTATGATTCCAAAATGGGAAAAAATAATTGCACTGATTAAGGGGGAATGTATAGTTTCAAGGGGAAACTTAAGATCTTTCATGTTCACAATCTGATTCTATGTGGTTCTTACTGGGATTTTCAATTATGAGTTTGTCATCATCAAAAAGGGGAAAATTGATAGATTACAAGTACTTTGGTCATAAGTATTTTACTTTATGTTTTGATGATCTAACAAACTTACTATCCAGAACCAGATAAGGAACCTATTACACATTTACAAGATCTTAAAATCACAAGGTTTTAGGTTGGGATTTAGCATGGAATATGATTCAACTCTTCAGAGTGGAAGGAATAGCTGAGGGAACAGGTCCCTACCAGTTCCCGAGGAGACGGTACGAAGTCAACTCTCCAGTTGGAAAGTTGTTGCTTGCACACGCTACAGTGCAGGAACAGTGTTGCAGTCAACTTTCCAGAGAAGACTTTTTACCTAACTTGCTTACATTATTGTAAGTGATGTCACCCACATATATATACAATCATGGAAAGTAAAACACATTCACTTGAACTTTTCAGAAGCTCATTCACGTGACTATTCAGCAAGAAAGTTTCAAGTGCTTCAAGAATAAAGAACAAAGCAACTACGGACCCATTCCCACATTGAGTTCCTTAGTTGAGTTGTAACTCTGTAATAGTTCTTCAACTGTATTTCCTATCTAGCTTGTTTAGAAGTATTCTATAGGAACCCTTTTGTAAACCTTAAACCTGTGCGTTTGAGTCTTGCTAGAGTTAGTCATGCTTTAAAGTCTTTGTAATAGAATTATTACAAAGTGGCTTGTAATAGAGTATTACAAGTTAGGGAAAGATTAAGAGGTTAATTCCTAATTTGCATAAGTTGTAATCTAAAAGTTTCTCAATAGTGAAGTTGAAATTCTACAAGGATAAGTCATGATTTTTAATCCCGTTGAAGTGGTAATTTTCCACGTAAAATTTCTCTTGCCATTTAATTATTGTTGTATGTGTGTACTGTTGAATCTGATAGAGAACTTGATTCTTTATAGAGTTTGGTGGACCCTTATATTCTATCAAATCATATATCTACCCACCCTATCCCCCACTTGCGGGATCACACTTGATATGTTGTTTAATTTAATCCTTCTACTTCTTTCGTAATTTTTAAAAATATTTCTCTTTTGCATTTCTTTACTATAAACTCTTTCTCTGTTATAAAATATAACCCAAAATTATAATATAGAACAAGCAAAACAAACTAAGAGATATAGATAGAAAGAGAGGAAGAGAGATTCTTATTTCTTCTTCAATTGTGTGTATTTTCCTATCTATTACAATGCCTTTATATAGGCATAAAAAGTGAAGAAAATATGTCATGGAATATGTCATTGAACATACAAAATATGTCATTGAATATGTCATTAAGCATTTGAGATGAAGATCATAGAAGAAGAGTAGACATCCACCATAATGTGATATTTATCATAATACTCCCCCTTGGATGTCCAAATATAATGTGCCTCGTTAAAACCTTATTAGGAAAAAAAACTCTATGAAAAAAAATCCTAGTGAAGGAAAAAGAGTACACATGTTTAGAAATACGCCTTTTGGTTGCCTCGTTAAAAACCATGCAAGGAAAACCCAGTGGGACAAAACCTTGTAAGGGAAAAAGAGTACAACGCGTATTAACTCCCCCTGATGAGAGCATCAACTCACATCCTTGAGTCTTCGCATCCCAATTTTGTACGCCATTTTCTTGAAGGTTGATGTTGGTAGAGATTTGGTGAACAAATCAGCCATATTATCACTTGAACGAATTTGTTGCACATTGATATCACCATTCTTTTGAAGATCATGTGTAAAAAATAACTTTGGGGAAATGTGCTTTGTCCTATCTCCTTTTATGAATCCTCCCTTCAATTGGGCTATGCATGCTGCATTGTCTTCATACAAAATTGTGGGTAGTTTTTCACACTTCAAACCACATTTGTCTCGGATAAGATGTATTATAGACCTCAACCAAATACATTCTCGACTTGCTTCATGAATAGCAATTATCTCAGCATGATTAGAAGAAGTAGCCACGATTGATTGCTTAGTCGATCGCCAAGATATGGCAGTGCCGCCACATGTAAACACATAACCTGTTTGAGATCGAGCCTTATGCGGGTCAGATAAATACCCAGCATCGGCATAACCAACAAGATCGGGATTGCAATCATTGCCATAAAATAAGCCCATATCGGTAGTCCCTTTTAGATATCGCAATATGTGTTTGATCCCATTCCAGTGTCTCCTTGTAGGAGCAGAGCTATATCTTGCTAAGACATTAACCAAAAAAGTTATGTCAGGCCTTGTAGTGTTAGCAAGATACATTAGTGCACCAATTGCACTAAGATATGGTACTCCAGGATCAAGAAGCTCTTCATTCTTTTCTTGAGGTCGAAACGGGTCCTTATTCACATCAAGTGATCGAACAATCATCAGAATACTTAATGGATGTGCTCCATCCATGTAAAACTGTTTCAATACCTTTTTAATGTAGGCAGATTGATGAACAAAAATCTCATTTGTCAAATGTTCAATTTGCAAACCGAGACATAATTTTGTCTTTCCGAGATCTTTCATCTCGAATTCCTTCTTTAAATAATCAGTTGCCTTTTGGAGTTCTGTAGGAGTTCCAATAAGGTTTATGTCATCAACATATACGGCAAGTACAACAAATTCCGATGTTGTTTTCTTTATAAAAACACATGGACAAATGGCATCATTTATATAACCCTCCTTTAATAAATACTCACTAAGACGGTTATACCACATTCTTCCTGATTGCTTTAGACCATACAAAGATCTTTGCAATTTGATTGAAAATGTTTCCCGGGAATTTGAATTCTGTGCGTTAGGCATTTTAAATCCCTCGGGAATTTTCATGTATATCTCATTATTAAGTGAGCCGTAAAGGTAGGTTGTAACTACATCCATTAAATGCATGTCAAGCTTTTCATGGACAGCAAAACTAATGAGATAACGGAATATTATAGCATCCATAACAGGAGAATATGTCTCTTCATAATCGACACCAGGCCTTTGTGAAAATCCTTGTGCAACAAGGCGTGTCTTATATCTTTGTACCTCATTTTTCACATTCATTTTGCATACAAAAACCCATTTGTAGCCAAGAGGCCTAACACCATTAGGTGTTTGGACTACAGGCCCAAAAACTTCACGTTTTGCAAGTGAACTTAACTCTAATTGGATTGCTTCTTGCCATTTTGGTCAATCAAGTCTTTGTCGACATTCTCCAACAGATTGAGGTTCAAGATCCTCACTTTCTTGCATAATGTTAGATGCAACATTATATGCAAAGATGTAATCTGCCACTATATCCATTCGATTCAAATTTGTCTCAATATCGATTGGATTTATTGATAGTTCCTTATTTTCTTGAGTCTCAGGCTCATTAATTTCCTCATGAATCTCAGGATTGGTTAAATCGTGAATTTCTTTATGAGACTCTTTCGTAGTGTCATCTTGATCATTTGTTTTTCTTTTTTCTAGGATTTCGATCCTTAGAACCTAATGGTCTGCCACGTTTTAGGCGTGCTTTTGACTCATTAGCTATGACATTAGAAGATTGTCCAATAGGGACATCAATACGGATTGGAACATTCTCTGCAGGGATATGTGATTTTGTTATCTTTTTCAAATCTGTAAATGCATCTGGCATTTGATTTGCTATTTTCTGCAAATGGATAATCTTTTGCACCTCTATGTCACAAATAGATGCACGTGGATAAAGATGAGACAATGATGTATTTTTCCACAAAATTTCACGTTTTGTTTCACTAATTTCTCCCCCTAATTTTGGGGAAAATGCCTCATCGAATCGACAATCTACAAAACGAGCAGTGAACAAATCTCCCGTTAATGTTTCAAGGTAACGAATAATGGAGGGTGATTCAAATCCAACATATATTCCTAACCTTCTTTGGGGACCCATCTTGGTGCGATATGGGGGTGCTACAGGCACATATACAGCGCATCCAAAAATTCTTAGATGAGATATATTAGGTTCATGACCCAAAACTAATTGCAATGGGGAATATTTGTGATAATTTGTCGATCTGAGACGAATTAGCATTGCTGCATGTAAAATGGTGTGACCCCAAACAGAAGTGGGCAACTTCTTTTTCATGAGTAACGGTCTTGCTATCAATTGCACACGTTTAATTAAAGACTCTGCAAGGCCATTTTGAGTGTGAACATGAGCTACAGGATGTTCCACTTTTATCCCAATTGATAAGCAATAATCATTAAATGCTTGGGATGAAAACTCAGCAGCATTATCAAGTCTAATAGACTTAATTGGATTATCGGGAAATTGTGCCCGTAATCGGATTATTTGTGCCATTAATTTTGCAAACGCGAGGTTGCGAGATGACAATAGGCATACATGAGACCATCTAGAGGATGCATCTATTAAGACCATAAAATATCTAAACGACCTACTAGGTGGGTGAATAGGTCCACAAATGTCCCCTTGTATACGTTCTAAAAACGCAGGGGACTCAATCCCAACCTTTGTTGGTGATGGTCTTATAATTAATTTGCCTTGATAACAAGAAGTGCAAGAAAATTCATTATTTAAAAGAATTTTCAAATTCTTTAATGGATGCCCATTTGAGTTTTCTATGATTCGTCTCATCATAATTGATCCAGGATGGCCCAATCGATCATGCCAAAGTACAAAAGTATTGTAAGCAGTAACCTTTTGGTTTAAGGTAGAATGTGCCTCAATTGCACTAATATTTGTCCAATACAGGCCACAAGATAAAGATGGGAACTTCTCAATAATTCTTTTCTTGCCAGAGACATTCTTGGTAACGATGAGATATTCCATATTATTCTCATCTATTGTCTCAATATGAAATTCATTTTTGCGGATATCTTTAAAACTCAACAAGTTCCTCTTGGACTTGGAGGAGAACATTGCATTCTCAATGATAATTATTGTTCTCATAGGCAGAGTTATAGTAGCTCTTCCAGAGCCTTCAATTAGATTACTACTACCAGAAATTGTAGTAATATCTGCCTTACACATACTTAAATGAGAGAAATATTTCTTCTCTTTGAATATTGTATGTGTCGTACATGAATCAATTAAGCAAATATTTTTATAATTGAACTTTGATCCAAGTTTGCTTTGAAAGATATCCATATTTGCTTCCCATAGTTTGACATACAAAAGAAGTATATGAATAAATATTAGTATTTTTAGAGAAAAATGGAAAAGAAATAAAGTTAAACCAATAATTCAATAGTAGCCTTTAATGCATTTTCTGGCAAATTCTAATTATTATACAAATAATTACGCAAAAAATAATACAAGTACACATATGACTAATACAACTACAACAAATTTATTTACAAGTATAAATTATTTGTATTTTCCTACACATTGTATGAAACATAATTGATCCGTGTAAGAAAAGAACATACTCATAAAACAAATTGAGGGTGAAGTAACAAAAGTTGTTCCAGGGTGCTTGTAAACCTTTTTTAAAGAGAATTAAAGCAATGTATAGGAAAGTTAAAATCGTTAAAAGATCACTGAGACTAGAATACTAATTAATAGGATATTACTCATTGTTTGTGAAATTTATAAAATTTCGGAAAAAAATAGTCTTAAGAACTACATAAGAAGAATTATAGAGTGCAATAAAAATTACGCGATGTTTATTCATTACATACTACAAATAGAAAAGCATAAAAATTAAATTGCTCAATCATCTCTAACCACAGATCCATCACCGATCAAGTGGTTTATAATTTTTTTTTTCATCAAGGTGCTCAAAAAAATCTGTCACATCCAAGTGGGTGATGTCAAATTCATTATCATAGACAAGATTGGCTTCAGAGCCTTTATTCTTCTGAGATGCTTGATAAAGCTCAACCAAATGTTTTGGTATGCGATAATTTTTTGCCGGAAGAGTGACCAACTTTAAGTTGTCATATCTTTCCTTTAAACCATTCCACAAAATAAATGGATCTTTCACTGTGAGATATTCAATTTTCAACCCTTCATCAAGGTGATGGCGCAAGAAAATCAAGGCTTTAGCACAGTCTTGTGCAGATGTTTTATCTTTATCTTTAATGGCGTCTCCAAGACCTATTGCATCTAAATGGATTTCAGCATCCAATACCCATGTCATATAGTTCTTGCCCGAAATTTCAAGGGCAACGAACTTTCTTTTCATAATATCAGACATTTAAAAAAATACAAATTTGAGAAAAATTATACCTTAATTTTCTCAAAGTTCTTCTTGAGATGGTAGAGCCTCGTGCTGATAACGTGTTATAAAATATAACCCAAAATAACAATATAGAACAAGCAAAACAAACTAAGAGATATAGAGAGAAAGAGAGGAAGAGAGATTCTTATTTCTTCTTCAATTGTGTGTATTTTCCTATCTATTACAAGGCCTTTATATAGGCATAAAAAGTGAAGAAAATATGTCATGGAATATGTCATTGAACATATAAAATATGTCATTGAATATGTCATTAAGCATTTGAGATGAAGATCATGGAAGCAGAATAGACATCCACCATAATGTGATATTTATCATAATAATCTCCACTTTCTTTCACTTGTTCTATAAAATGTAGTAATTAAACGATTGCTTGCTTGTATTCTGTTAATTTTATTTCTTTCGTTGTTTGTTACTATATTCTATTTCTATTTATGGTTTTTACTATGTCAATTGCTATAATTGTTAGAAAAATAACTTCCAAAAATTGGCTTATTGTTCTTTGTTTGACTATTTTCTTTATTGATGGTTAATTAATTTTAATTAGCTAATGCAAATTAGAATAATTCATTTAAAAATCCAACAAGCTTTCAAAACTTTTAATTCATACAATCCAAAAGCAGTAAAAAAAAAAAAGAAGAGATTATTTGGATCTCAATGCTTATAATCTTTTTTAAGGCATGTCGATCACGACAATTAATCTTTTTACTAAATCATTTTTTAGATCTGTTAACTATCACACGTCTGTTATCTTTCATCTCAAAAATGACACAAGTTTTAACTGCTCATTGTAACACAGCACTTTTAAGTTAGAAAAATGCCTCAACTAAATTTTTTGAAGATATAAGAAAATTGTCGAGAAGAAAAGCAGAAACAGGAATAAGGCTAAATGGAGTAAGAGTTCCTCTCAGACAAATGCCTCGTATTGTCCTCACGATTTAAATTGAATGGATTTCAATCAGACTCGTCATCTTTGTTGTTCATCACTGAGGCACTCCAAAACCAGCATCACTTGATACATGATTTTAAAAATTGGAAAACTTACAGAAATTGTGATACGGAAATGTAGTAACAATTAAATATCATTCTTTTTAAAATAAACTATTATGAAAATAGTGCAAACTAAAATCGATAGGAGCATAACAAATCAAAACATTAAATGATCTTTAAATTTCTATTTATAACATTACAATTCTTACATTACTAATCTTGCATTAAAATTTGCATTATTAATTTTGCGTAACTTGCTTCAAAACTAAATGACCCCCAATAATTCAATTTTATATGACGTTGCCAACTTGTATTAGTGTGCTTGGTTTAACTGTTGAGTTTTAATAATATTTATAAAATAGATATGAAAATTATCATATTCCCAAATTGGAGAAAGAGGTTAACAAAATTATGATGACAATTTCATTTGTTTTTCTTTATTTTAGGAAGAAAAAATAAACCAACCTGTACTAATAGCATGTTTGGCCAAACTTTTTTTTTTAGTCAAAATTGGCTTCTTTTTTTTACCGTAAGCACTTTTGGCCAAAATTGTATGTTTGGCCAAGCTTTTGGAAGAAAAACCGTATTTTTCAGCAAATTTGGAAAAACAAAAGAAAATAGTTCTCTTACGTCTTTTGAGAAGCATTTTTGAAAAAAATACACTTTGAAACAGTTTTTTAAAGTTTAGTCATACACTAATTTCTGCTCAGACTTATTTTTCAAACTAATTAACCAAACACAAACTGTTTCTAACCAAAAATACTTTTGAAAAAAACACTTTAGAAAATAAACTGATCTTTGCATCTTGGCCAAACGGACTATAAGTTTTAGCTACGCACATTATTCAACAAATGAGCAGATCATGTTGAATCTGAGTTGCAAAGATTTTGTTTTCTAAGTTAAGATGCAATGAAATTGGGCAACGACGGCAGTTAATATGTAATCTGCAGATTTATTTTACCGGCTGTCCTCAAAGAGACATAAATATTTAGCAATAGTCACCAGAATTATCTAAAATTTGAAGGAAAAACTTAAAAGTTAATGAATGGAAAAAAAATTTAGCAGAGCAAAGAAGAAGAGGGGTGAAATGTAGTAGGGAGTTCCTCTCAGACAAATGCCTCGTATTGTCCTCACGATTTAAGTTGAATGGATTTCAATCAGACTCGTCATCTGTTTTGCTCATCACTGAGGAGATCAAAAACTACCATAACTTTGGGAAACACATGAAATGAAAGTAATTAAAGAAAAAAAAACTAAAGCTACAAGGCAACATAGATTGCCATTAAAACAAAGTATAGTGAAACATAGTAGATCGCCTTAGGTAGGGCAGACGAGAGATGCAGCAATCGGTTACGAACCAGTTTGTACTTATAGGCGTGAACGACTTTAGGGTTTACGGTTTTTGTTAATATTGGTAGGGCTGGCCCAAAATGGCAACAGTCGTCTGGGCCAGGATTGACTAAGCTGAACGCCCAGCTTCTGGGCTTTTCTCATCAATTCATTAGAAAATGGACACAAAGCATAGTCTCTAAGAGCTTGTTTGAAAAGCGTAAAAATTGCACGGGGCGTCTTATTTGGTCGACCTCATTTAATATATGTTCATTTTTTTTTAAAATTTTAATTTGTACCCACTTTTTAAACAAGTCCAGCCCCATTTCTCCTCCTTCGTTTTCTTCTTCTTCTTCTTCTTCTTCTTCTTTCTTCTGTTGTTGTTGGTGCTGCTATAAAACTTCAGTTCATGGGATGTTTGTCATAAGTATGTTTATCAGATTATTTAAAAATAAATTATAAATAATTACGTAAGTTAGTAGACAATAATTTGTGAATATTTTCATGTACGGAAAGTTTAAGGCCACACTTAGTGATTCTTTTCATGATAATTTTGTTCTTTTCACGTTTATTGTTTCCAAAATTTATGATTTAATTACTGTTGGCAATCTGATTACTTATTTAGTATGTTAGAAAGCTTTTTCAAAAACTTCAGCTTATATAGTGCTGAAATTTTTACAAATGAACTAAATAACTTCAGCATCTTTTGCTGAACTTTTTAAAAAAGCTTTATGACAAAACTAATGAATCCAGGACAAAAAAACTTCAGCTTATTTAGTGCTGAAGTTTTATAAATGAACTAAATAATTTCAGCATCTTCTGCTGAAGTTTTTGAAAACTAGTGAATCTAGGACAAAAAAAACTTCAGCTTATTTAGTGCTGAAGATTTTATAAATAAACTAAATAACTTCAACATCTTCTACTGAAGTTTTTGAAAACTAATGAATCCAGGACAAAAAAACTTCAGCAAATAGAGAACCAAACTCCAGCTACTATGCTTAAGTTCAGCAATTACAAACAAAAACTTCAGTACACTTAGTTCAGCAATTTTTGCTGCTTCAGGCCTGCCTACTAGAATGCTGAAGTTTTGCGTGATTGCATTTGCTACTTAAGCCCCGTATGCTGAAGTTACGCGAAAAAGTAGGTACGCTTGCAATTTTTTTTGCAAAGCGGGCACAAGTTAAATGTGACCCAAAAAGCGGGTATAGATGCAAATACCACATGAAAAGCCTCATGGGAATTAGATTTGGGTATAATTATACAATTTAGCATGTTTTTCTGACAAAGTAATTACTTGGTCAGCATGGAGTTTGGTGTAGTTGAAAAGGTGTAATTACATTCTCCAATTCTCAAGGGGATGTCAGAATTGGTGGTAATTACATTGTATAATTACAAGGTTATTACTACCTTCGTTCCAATTTATGTGAACTTGTTTGATTAGGTACGGAATTTGAGAAAAAAATAAAGACATTTAGAATTTGTGGTCCTAACAAGTCAAAAAGGAACCCAGAGTATTTATGTGGTTATAAAAGTTTCTCATTAAGGGTAGAATTGTAAGTTTAAGCTAAATTATTTCCAAATTTAGAAAGAGGTCATTCTTTTTGGAATGAACCAAAAAGGAAATAGGATCACATAAACTAGAAGAGAGGGAGTACTTTTAAATTTCTTTCCTTTTTGTTTTTTATTTTAATTTATTTTCTTTATAACTTTTTATTTCCACTATTATAATTCTTTTATTTTTAATTTTTTAATCTTATTTTTATATTTGTACATTATTTATCTTTTATTTTAATTTCTTTATAAATTTAAAATATATTTTCCTTTGTACATTATTTATCTTTTATTTCTCTCCTTTTGCTTCTTGTGAATTCATGTAGTTGCTTGTATATTTTATTTCTTATTTATTTTATTTTCTTCATTTAGCTTAACTGCGTTATTATTCTGGTTTTCGAAACTACACCTCCTAATGTTATAAATAATGAGTATTTACAGACTTGACATATAATGAGTGATGTCATTAAAGTAGAATTTCGTTGTTGAATGAAACTTTAAACTTATTATATTTTCTAATCTTAAGTTGTATTGGAACTTATTTTTATTATGTTGGAATTTGACATATATTAGACTTTTTTTTTTTTTTAAATTGTATTATATTTATGGTTCCAATTTACTTATTTTAGTACTATTGGCTTGTTATTTCACATTGCATATTGTTCATTTCTAGTTAGAATTGATAAATTAGTTTTGTCAAATATTTGAATAATGTTATGATATTATATTTATAAATATTAATTTATTTTATCAAACATGTTGTAGGCATGCAAATTTTATTGAATATAAATTCAATGAAATTATTTGGACCATTTTAAATATATAGTCCAAATATATATATGGGCTAATACAATTGAATTAATTATATTAGTCCAATATATATAGATTAAATAAATGAGTCTTAATCTATTGGGCTAGTCCATTTAGTTGGGCTAAAGTGATGAGCCCACTTCATTAAGCCCAAGATGACATCTTCCTAGAGGCCCAGTTTGGTGCCACGTGTCAAATGACGTGGCGCGTCAAGTCAAACGAAAGAGCCAATAGGATTATGCCACGTGTCAAAATGACAAGGCATGCCAAGTCACACTAAAAGGCTAATGAAATCACGCCACGTGTGCAAGTGACATGTTCTGGCCAATCAAATGCAGCCATGTCACACTTTAATTTGATTGGTCGGAAAGAGTTTGTTCTTATCATAACTCTTCCCTTCCACAACTATAAATAGGGGTTTTCATAACTCAGAAAAGACACCAGAAGTTATAACAAGAAGCAAGAAAGAGCTCGTGGATCAAACGCTGCAAATTCCTCCACAAGTTTCAAGCTTCAAGTTCAAGTTCAAGAAATCAAGTGCAAGTTCAAGAACGAAGAACAAATCAAGGTCAAGTTCAAGCAATCAAGCTCAAGCTCAAGAACAAGATCATCGTTCAAGGCAACAAATACATATTCAAGATCAAATTCAAAGGCCCTTGAATTTATTTACTATTGCAAGGAAGAATCATAAGATTCATAGAGATTGTAACATTCAAATATTCGAAATAAAATACTACGATTGTTGCGATATTTTTGGTCTTGATTTTACTTTCTCGACGCAAATTTGTTGTCTACAAATTCTGGCACGCCCAGTGGGACAATCTCTACCTCTCATCTCAACTTTTCAATCACCAAAGTTCAAGAACATTGAAATGGCTTCAAAGAAAATCAACTCCAGATCAATATTCACCAAGGCTGCTAACTCCAGGTTCTATGCTGATGTGGAAAGAATCCTCGATGTCACCTTTGGAAGCTTCAGACCAGTTACGAGGAGCAAAGCAAGCTCTTTAGGACAACAAGCACCCCAAGTGCCATCCGCATCAACCCCTGTTTTCGGATCTTCATCCACAAAAGGAGCAAGATCTTCCACAAACGCATCTGAAGGAGGAAGCGATGTTGCTGAAAAGATCAAGAAAACTCTTACTCTACTTGACCTTTCCGACTCCAAGCACTCTGCTGTGAAGGAAGATGATGATGCTTCAAGCGATGGATCCTCCCCACTTACACCACATAGCGCGAGCCAATCAAGGATCAATCTGTGTGAAAATCCATGCTACTTTCCGTCATCCACGACAATCATGCAAGCCATGGTGACAAACACTTCATCTATAGAGGAGCAGTTGGCAAACTTGATGGAAGCAATCGCTGGCTTGACCAAATGCATGCAAAATCAAGAGGCTAGAATTGACAAACTAACAGACAGGGTGGGAATCTTGATGGAAGAAGAATCTATCCATGCATCTGGCAAGCTCCTAGAAGTTCTAGAGAGTGAATCTCCCCCAAGACAAGTAGCATCCACTAAGGCTATCCCTGTCTCATCTGAAGGGATGATTCTAATCGATCAACTGAAGGAGTTCATCGAAGGAACCATTAAGACCAAATACGAAGTTGCTGCTAAATCCTCCCTTACATACGCAAAGCCGTACACTGCAAGGTTAATATGTTGAAGATGCCTGCTGGCTATCAACCTTCGAAGTTTCAACAGTTTGATGGTAAAGGTAACCCAAAGCAACATATTGCGCACTTTGTGAAGACGTGCAACAATGATGGGACTTATGGAGATTACCTTATCAAGCAGTTTGTCCGCTCGCTAAAAGGAAATACTTTTGACTGGTACACGGACCTCGAGGTTGGATCTATCGACAGCTGGGATCAACTAGAGCAAGAATTCCTCAATCGTTTTTATAGCACAAGACGCACGATGAGTATGATAGAGCTTACAAATACTCATCAACGAAAAGGGGAACCCGTTATCAACTTTATCAATCGTTGGAGGAATGCAAGCCTCAACTGCAAAGATAGGTTTAGTGAAGCTTCAGGCATAGAGATGTGCATCCAAGGTATGCATTGGGGATCGCGCTACATCTTGCAAGGTATCAAGCCTAGCACATTTGAAGAACATGCAACTCGTGCCCATGACATGGAATTGAGCATGGCCTCCACTGGAAATGAAAGGCTACCCATCTATGAACCTCGCAAAGTGAATGACAAGCAATAAGTCAGGAAGTGGGGCAAGTTTGTACCCAAGTCTGAAAGCAAAGAAGCTATGAATGCCAATACGTCACCTATGAAGTTCATGACGAAGGTGAGCAAGAAGCAGAGTATGAAATCCACTTCTTTTCAAGACAAGCCAAGTAGAAAGTTGACTCTAAAAGAAATGCAGGAAAAAGAGTACCCATTCCTGGATTCTGATGTGCCAGCCATTTTCGAAGAACTCCTCGAGTTAAATCTCATTGAGCTTCCGGAGATGAAGCGACCAAATGAAGCTGGGAAAACAAATGACCCAAACTACTACAAATATCACCGACTTGTAAGCCACCCTCTGGAGAAGTGCTTTGTCTTCAAGGATAAAGTCATGGATTTGGCTCGCGAAAAGAAGATCGTGCTTGAAGATGAGAAAGCAAGCGCAAATCAAGTCTCTATCACCTTTGGCTCATTCAGTCCGGATGACTTATGTGGTTTTAAAGAAAGTAAAGATGAAGAATTACTGGAGAGCGACAAAGCTGAAGTCAATCAACCCGATGATGAAGGTTGGACATTGGTGACTAGTCGTAGGCACCACAAAAGGAGCCCGCGAAAAGAATCAATAGAACAACCAACAAGGAAGATGATGGTAAAAAGACCAACAAAAAAATCCAGTTAGGCATTTGAAGAAAGCAAAAGTGGAGATGCACCATTCTCAAAAGCCACAAAATCCAGTGACCTTGGGGGAGTTTTTACCAAGTTGGTTCCGCACGAAGATTTCCCATGAGGGCATTGATGCCTCTTGTTAGGTGACACTCCTCATAACTTCCCATTGTAACTGGTTGGCTATATGCGCGATGAAAGGGTAAATCGGATTTTGGTTGATGGAGGATCCTCAGTGAACATTTTGTCAATCCACACTGTGAAAGAACTTGGTATTCCCATGAATGAACTCTCAGAAAGTCGTGTGATGATCCAAGGATTCAACCAAGGGGGCAAAGAGCCATAGGCGCGATCAGGCTGGGAATCATTATTGAAGATATGCAATCAAGTGCATGGTTGCATGTGATCAACGTGAAGACTTCATACAATGTTTTGCATGGGAGGCCTTGGATACATGAGAATAAAGTAGTTCCATCTACCTACCATCAATGTTTAAAATACTGCGAGGGTAAAGTCGAGAAGACGGTAGTTGCTGATGATGAGCCATTCACCAAGGTTGAGTCACACTTCGCCGATGCAAAGTTCTACTTGAAGAACCGTATTATGAAGGAGCTGAAAGCTGATGATGGTATGAAAAGCAAGAATAAAGAGCCCTCAACTAAAATAGAAGAGGTGACTACTGGTGAAGCCAAAGCTGCTAGTAAGGAGGTACAACCCAATGCGAATAAGTCTTTTAGAGGGAATGTTATGTCTTATGGCAAGAAAGTAAGTCTGGCACTCCAATATATCCCTAAAAGGAAGAAAGATGAAAGTGAATCATCTAATTGCCAAGCCAACATGCTAAAGGAGTTAACGCTTTCGGTCAAACGAATTGAGGCAGTAAAGTCGTCCTCAATGCCACTTGCAGGGTTTGCAGCCCAAAATCGTTTGCAGAATGTGGCACTCCCTACAAAACGAACAAATGAAGGTTTTGACCCTAACGCTTAGAAGCTATTTGCAAAAGCTGGATTCAATCCCAATGAGCCATCAAAGTTAGGGAAGCTCCTATCGGAAGCTGCAACGAGGCAACCACATGAAGGTATGGGATACAAGCAACCATCACCAGTGCGCATCTCAATAAGAAGGGCGAGCAACAACTATATCACCATGTAAGATGAATCAACCACTTCTAACAAACCTTCTGTCTTTGATAGACTTGGAAGATCACATGTGAGGAACTTCGTGTTTGAAAGATTCGGTCCACTAAAGAAGGGGAACAAGTTCCGGAGAAATTCTCAAAAATATATGGACACCCGCTTCACCCAAAATCCATGAGATCTCTAAGGATTTCCAAAGTTTGGTTCCTTCTAGAATGAGGCGACATACAAAACTTGTGGTTTCATGTAAAGAAGTACTGAAGGTAAAGCCATTTACTGTGGTCTATACTAAGGAACACGATGAAGATGAAGAAAGTGTGGGTTCTTCGTATCATGTTACTGTACAAGTCGAGAATGGCATTCCATCTTCAATGGAAGATAATGCGAAATTGGTGGATGTTTCGTCGTGTTATCACATATCCTTCAATGATGGGGACCTTTAAGAAGATGAAGATGTGAAAGATGCTCCACCTGAACTTGAAGAAGGAGTGAAGACAACAGTTGATGCCTTAAAAGAAGTTAACCTTGGCACCGATGAAGAGCCAAGACCCACCTACCTAAGTGCTTTACTAGAAGCTGATGAAGAGAGCACTTATATTGAGTTACTCAAAGAGTTCAGGGATGTCTTTGCTTGGAGTTACAAAGAGATGCCTGGCTTGGATCCGAAAGTAGCAATCCATCACCTTGCAGTCAAAAATGGTGCTCGTCCTATTAAACAAGCTCAAAGGCGTTTTAGGCTAGACTTGGTTCCCTTGATCGAAACCTAAGTTAACAAACTCATCGAAGTTGGCTTTATTCGCGAAGTTAAATACCCAACATGGGTTTCAAGTATAGTCCATGTAAGGAAGAAGAATGGCCAGATTCGAGTGTTCATTGACTCTAGAGATCTCAACAATGCATGTCCGAAAGATGAATTTCCGCTTCCTATTCCAGAGCTGATGATCGATGCTACTATTGGTTACGAGGCAATGTCTTTCATGGATGGTTCATCGGGCTATAACTAAATACGCATGGCATCAAAAGATGAAGAACTTACTGCATTTTGTACCCCAAAGGGTATTTATTGCTACAAGATAATGCCTTTTGGCTTGAAGAACGCTGGTGCTACTTACCAAAAGGCTATGCAAAATATTTTCGACGATCTTCTCCACAAGAATGTCGAATGCTATGTTGACGACTTGGTGGTGAAATCAAGAGAGAAGGGCGACCACATGAAAGACTTGAGGATGGTATTTGAATTGCTCCGAAGATACCAACTTAGGATGAACCCATTGAAATGTGCCTTTGGAGTTACTTCTGGAAAGTTCCTTGGTTTCATTGTCCAACATCGAGGGATCAAAATTGATCAAGCCAAAATGGATGCCATTTTGAAAATGCCTGAGCCTCGAGATATCCATGAATTGAAAAGTCCACAAGGAAAGCTAGCATACCTTAAAGGATTCATATCAAACCTGGTTGGGAGGTGCCATCCATTTAGTCGCCTCATGAAGAAAGGCGTTCCTTTCAAGTGGGACCAGGCTTGTAGCAATGCCTTCGAAAGTATCAAAACCTACTTGATGAAGCCTCCATTTTTAGCAGCTCCTATACCTGGAAAGCTATTGATACTATACATTGTGGCGCAAGAAAGGTCTGTTAGAGCACTATTGGCCCAAGATAGTAAGGGGAAAGAAAACTCTCTTTACTACTTGAGCAGAATGATGACACCTAACGAGTTGAATTATTCGCCAATTGAAAAGTTGTGTTTGGCGCTAGTCTTCTCAATTCAAAAGTTGAAGCACTACTTTTAAGATCATGTTGTCTGTCTTGTCTCTAAAGCAAATCCCATCAAGTTCGTGATGTCAAAACCTGTTCTTAGTGATAGACTAGCGAGATGGTACCTCCAATTTCAACAATTCGAGATTTTGTACATCCCTCAAAAGGCTGTAAAAGGACAAGCATTGGCAGACTTCTTGGCAGATCATCCGATACCTGATGACTGTGAGCTAACTGATGAACTACCTGATGAGGATGCAATGGTCGTTGAAGTTCAACCCCCATGGAAGATGTACTTTGATGGTGTTGCGCATCGTGGGGGAGCCGGGGCTGGCGTAGTATTTGTCACTCCCTAAGGTGAAGTCTTGCCCTACTCCTTCACCTTGACACAACTCTATTCCAACAATGTTGTTGAATATCAAGCATTAATACTTGGGCTTGAAATGGTCGTTGATATAAAGCAATTGCAATTGCAAGTCTTTGGTGACTTCCAATTAGTGGCCAATCAGTTTTTGGGTAGTTACGAGGTCAAGAAGCCTGAACTATGCCCATATCATGATTACGCTAAAAAGTTGATGGGGTGGCTGGTGATGTGACTATTCAGCATATGCCAAGGAAAGAAAATAAGAAGGCTGATGCTTTAGCTACTCTAGCTTCATCATTAGCCCTGGCTGACCAAGCGCAAGTTGCCATCTGCCAAAAATGGGTAGTACCACCGCCAAATGAGGCTGAAGGTGAAGAAAACGAACTCAAGCATTTGGTTGCTATTTCTGTAGTTGAGAAAGAAGAATGGCGACAACCCATTATCTACTACTTATGCTATGGGAAACTTCCAGAAAATCCGAGGAGAAGGACTGAAATCCGTCGTCGTGCACCTCGCTTCCTTTACTACAAGGATACTCTATATAGAAGGTCGTTCGAGGGAGTACTCTTGCGATGCCTAGGAGAAGAAGAAGCTCTCCAAGCTTTGCAAGAGGCACATTCTGGGGTATGTGGGTCACACCAGGTTGGACCAAAGCTCCACTTCCATATAAAAAGGATGGGATATTATTGGCCAACAATGGTAAAAGATTGTGTGGACTACGCTCGAAGATGCAAGGCTTGTCAATTCCATGCGAATTTTATTCATCAACCTCCGGAAGTGTTGCACCCGACTGTTGCATCCTGGTCATTTGACGCTTGGGGATTGGATGTTGTTGGACCACTGCCAAAGTCCTCTGGTAGGCACCTATACATCTTGGTTGCAACTGACTACTTCTCAAAATGGGCTGAAGCTGTTGCTCTTAAGGAAGTAAAGAAGGAAAATGTTGCAAGTTTCATCCGAGTAAACATTATTTATCGCTTTGACATTCCTCGTTACATAATAACGGATAATGGAAAGCCATTCGATAATAGGTTGATGAACAAGATTTGTGATCTCTTTGGCTTCAAGCAACGTAACTCTTCAATGTACAATGTTGCCGCCAATGGTCTAGCTGAGGCATTCAACAAGACTCTATGCAACTTGTTAAAGAAAGTCGTCTCCAAATCCAAACGAGATTGGAATGACCGTATGGAAGAAGCTCTATGGGTATATAGTACGACTCACCGCATGCCAACACAGGCGACTCCTTATTCACTCGTTTATGGAGTCGAAGCTGTCTTGCCACTTGAGCGTCAAATACCTTCGTTATGACTGGCTATTCAAGAAGGGGTCACTGATGAAGAAAATGCTCGACTTCGGTTAGCAGAGTTGGAAGCTCTTGATGAAAATATATTGGAAGCTCAACAGAGTCTTGAATGTTATCAAGCTCGATTATCTCGCGCCTTCAATAAAAGAGTTCGCCCGAGATCCTTTCAAGTAGGAGATCAAGTCCTTGCCGTACGAAGACCCATAATTACTTCCCATAAACCTATAGGGAAGTTCACTTGAAAATGGGATGGGCTATATGTCGTACAAGAAGCTTACTCAAGTGGGGCTTACAAGCTAGTTGATGCAGATGGTATGAGGATCGGCCCTATCAATGACAAGTTTTTGAAGAAGTATTATCCTTGAAGTTGCAACGCTCTTTAACACACGAGCCTAAACTGCATGTTGCTACACTCCTAGCCCGCAAGTGTATAAACTGTGTACGGCCCAAAAAAAAGTCCGCTAGGTTGAAAATCTCGAAAGAGGCGGCCTGGGCAAAAGTTAGGACGTAAAAAAAAAGGGAGTCCGCTAGGTTGAAAACTTCGAAAGAGGCGACCTAGGAAAAAGTTAGGACATAAAAAAAAAATCACCCCGTCTGAACTATGGTATGACTTGATCCTCTTCGCCGAGGTACATAGGCAGCTTAGAGTTTCATTCTAAGTTCAGTCGCATAAGTTCAAAGATACATATTGCCCCAATTGTTGTTCGAATGAAGTATGAAGGAATGTAAGATCAAACTGAAATGCCATCCTCCTGTTGAACTTTGATCTCATTTGATTTAAAGGGGGCAACCCTACATGGTAAATTGATATCTTCAATGGGCCGATTTTAGGAGGATGTCAAGTATTTGCATTGAAGTCTAGGGATTCTCTATGTCTTAAGGATCGCCAAACCTTCAAGTTTGTTGGTCTCCAAGTCCGCTCTCTGCCTTAAAAAAAGGGGAAGAGAAGAGAGACATCAAAAGAAAACACAAGTATAGGGAAAAGATTGCTTGGCACGACGTTTCAAATTCAATGAGACTTGAACTCAAGATATTTGTGAGAATATGGCTCTTAAATTTAGATTGATGTCAAGTAAGACATCTTCCAATCTCGAGGCTTCCATACCAAGATATGAATTTTTGTGAGACTGCGCAAATCTGGAATTGATAGCATGCTGCAATATAAAGTTAATTTCAAAATATTATCTGGGACGATTCTAAAGTTTTTTTATTGAGAATTTTGGATATGTTCTATATCTTGAAGTCTAGTTTTCTTGAAATCAAACGGTTTACAATTTCGATATTTCTACACCGAGATATGAATTTTTTGGTGAGACTGCGCAAATCTGAAATTTTCAACATGGTGAAATTGAAAGTTGGTTTCAAAATATTATCCGGCGCGATTCTGAAGGTTTTTGATTCTGAGTATTGGATATATTTTAGATATTGAAGTCAACAAATAGTTCATTATCTGGACTCTCCCACGACAAGATATGAATCATTTGTTACAAGCACGTAAAGCTGAAAATTATGCGACTAAGATAAAAGTCGAACAATGTAAAGCAAAAGAGGTTGAAATATTTAGGCCCTCCAAGTCTCAAAGTTGAAGTCTTCAAGTCCGTCGGTCTTCAAGTTGAAGTCTTCAAATTCGCCTATCTTTAAGTTAAAATATTTAGGCCCTCCAAGTCTTAAAGTTGAAACCGTCAAGTCCGTCGGTCTTCAAGTTGAAGTCTTCAAATTCGTCGGTCTTAAAGTTGAATTGTTTAAGCCATCCGAATCTTCGAGTTGAAGTCTGCAAAGTCCGTCAAATCTTCAAAGTTTTCCAAGTGTTCAAGTTGAGGTCGTCTTCGAGTTGAAGCTTTATAACTTTCCAATCTTAAGGTGGACATATGAGTCCCTTTGTACCTTAAGTTGGCCTTGCCGAAAGTCGGGTCGTTTTGAGAGTAATCTCTCAGATAGTCAGGCCACATTGAGAGTAATCTCTCCGATAATCGGGCCGTTTTGAGAGTAATCTCTCCGATAGTCAGGCCACATTGAGAGTAATCTCTCCGATAGTCGGGCCGTTTTGAGAGTAATCTCTCCGATAGTCAGGTCACATTGAGAGTAATCTCTCCAATAGTCTGGCCGTTTTGAGAGTAATCTCTCCGATAATCAAGCCACATTGAGAGTAATCTCTCCGATAGTCGGGCCATTTTGAGAGTATTCTCTCCGATAGTCAAGCCACATTCTGTGGACATACAAGTCTTCCAATCTTAAGGTGGACATATAAGTCCCTTTGCACCTTAAGTTGGCCTCTTCGCGGGTTTGTCCTTAAAAGGAACTATAACTTTCCAATCTTAAGGTGGACATATAAGTCCCTTTGCACCTTAAGTTGGCCTCTCCGATAGTCAGGCCACATTAAGAGTAATCTCTCCGATAGTCAAGCCACATTTTGTGGACATATAAGTCTTCCAATCTTAAGGTGGACATATGAGTCCCTTTGCGCCTTAAGTTGGCCTCGCCGATAATAGAGCCACATTGAGAGTAATCTCTCCTATAGTCAGGCCACGTTGAGAGTAATCTCTCTGATAGTTGGGCCGTTTTGAGAGTAATATCTCCGATATTTGGGCAGGGATGAGTATCCATCCACTCACACCCTAAGAACGCCTTCTTCATATGTAGATCATCTTGTTGAACAAGAACATATCTTTATCGCTTAACCTACAAAAAAAAAGATGATGGAAAATACACAGAAGAAAAATTACCTTTGGATTGCCTCCTACTAGTGAAAACACGTAGCCAAGGCAGCTTGTAGATGCTACAATTCGATGCTTAATAAACACATGGGCATGGGGTTTATATAGATATTCAATGAAGCTGATTGGGAAGCGAGATTTCGATGTGGGAATAGCTGAAATCAGTTATTGAAAAGAACTGGGATTGCTAAGGCGGCAGTACAAGTGTACGGGATCTACTTGGTTAACTCCAATTTTAATATTACTTGGCTCTTCTTCAAGTTCAAGTAGGAATTGAACTTGTCGACGCAAATTCAAGTTCAAGTATGAGACAAATTTATTGTCGACACAAATTGTTCAGCTGTTCGTTTGGTTTCGTATAGGAATCATAAATTTCACAAGATTCAAGTTATAGTGTTCACGGTCTCCTAGTCATATGGGAATATGTGGTATGATGATGTCTCCTACGTGAATTTTCATGGAAATTTGTGAACAAGAATTAGGATGTTTAATATATGGTGCTAATGTTAAGTAAAATTTCAAATAATGTAAAAGATGCTGACCTACATGCTCATATTTGTCATTTCATAGATATTGTGAAATGCAAATATATCACTTTAATAAGTTTTAGGAATATTCATAACAAAATAAATACTATGTTAATACTTCAAGCCTCGCCTTTTGAAGTTGGATACGTCTAAACCAGTCGAGCCTTCAAGTAGGGGGCATTTGTAGGCATGCAAATTTTATTGGATATAAATTCAATGAAATTATTTGGACCATTTTAAATATATAGTCCAAATATATATATGGGCTAATATAATTGAATAATTATATTAGTCCAATATAATTGAATAATTATATTAGTCCAATATATGTAAATTAAATAAATGAGTCTTAATCTATTGAGCTAGCCTATTTAATTGGGCTAAAGTGATGAGCCCACTTCATTAAACCCAAGAGACATATTCCTAGAGGCCCAGTTTGGTGACATGTGTCAAATGATGTGGCGCGCCAAGTCAAACGAAAGAGCCAATAGGATCATGCCACGTGTCAAAATGACAAGGCATGCCAAGTCATACTAAAAGGCCAATGAAATCACGCCACGTGTGCAAGTGACATGTTATGGCCAATCAAATGCGGCCATGTCACACTTTAATTTGATTGGTCGGAAAGAGTTTGTTCTTATCATAACTCTTCCCTTCCACAACTATAAATAGAAGTCTTCATAACTCAAAAAAGACACCAGAAGTTATAACAAGAAGCAAGAAAGAGCTCGTGGATCAAACGCTGCAAATTCCTCCACAAGTTTCAAGCTTCAAGTTCAAGAACGAAGAACAAATCAAGGTCAAGTTCAAGCAATCAAGCTCAAGCTCAAGAACAAGATCATCGTTCGAGGCAACAAATACATATTCAAGATCAAGCTCAAAGGCCCTTGAATTTATTTACTATTGGAAGGAAGAATCAGAGGATTCATAGAGATTGTAACACTCAAATATTCGAAATAAAATACAACGATTGTTGCAATATTTTGGTCTTGATTTTATTTTCTCGACGCAAATTTATTGTCTACACATGCATTCCATGATGTTTTTACAAAACGTATATTGTTAATTTTTATAATTAATTAGACTAAATATTATTAATTTGGAAACTATATATCAATTATTTTTACAATATTAATTATAACATATGATTACTTTCAAGAAAAAAGATGCATCTTAAATACCAAATCGAATATCATTTATACTTAATTAAAATCATGTATAGGCATATATTATTATATTAACTTTTAAATTTTGATAATTACTTCATTTTAAATTTAATCTAAATGTGTAATTATACTTGTGCAACCCAATGCGACGCTTGTAATTACATTATAATTATATCATGACAAACAAATATGTCGTTGTAATTACTATATTGTGTAATTACTACACTAGTAATTACACTAATTTCAATTACTAAGTGCCTTTACAAACAGACCCTAAAAGGAAAAATCACCTTGTATAGGCGCTCAAACAAATAATAACGAATAATGTATATATATATATATATATATATATATATGTGTGTGTGTGTGTGTGTGTGAGTCTAAAGTCTATGTGCCCGTTTGGACATAAGATTTGTTTTATTTTTTTCGAAAACTTTTCACTTTTTTTTTGAATTAGTGTTTGGCCATAAAATTTCTAATTTTCACTTGAAGATGAATTTTGGAATTTTTCGAAAATTTGGAAAACTCCAAAAAGTTGTTTTTCAAAATTTTTCACTCAGTTCACTCAACTTCAAAAACAATCCAAAATTATATTCATGTACAAACACAACTCTAATTTTCAAATACCATCTTTACTTGATTTTTTTTTTGGAACTTTACAATTCTTATGTCCAAACGCCCCACTAAATAGTCCTATTCAATATTACAGAATTAGCTGTTTATTCAATAACTTAAACTAAAACTGGTAGTAAAAGTAAATAGTGAATTGAACCAGATATTTGTGTAAAGGTCCCTGAGTAAAATCATGGACTGTTATGATATCTACGTTTAATTCCAAACAACACGAGAGGTCAAATTATATTAAATGACCATACATCATTCACTCACTCGTTCAGAGATCGGCTCTTTTTGAGAAGTTTGGGATCTAGAGGCTGCGCATGAGTTCAGAATTGAAATGCACATGGCCACATCATTTATTCCCGCAAGAAATGCACAATTATTGAACCGAAAAATGGTCATATATGTCCCTCTTGTATCAAATATTAATTATATTTATCCTCTTTTATACTATTCGAAGGTATTTACTTTGTCGTTATCTTTTTTAATATTTCTACCCCTCCTTTTAACGGAAAACTTTGGCTCCATTCTAAATTGGCACATGCCAAAAATCTGTTGATAACCCAATTAAATAGCTAACCCATATCCAAAATTAGAATCTTTCCTTCCAAAATAAATCAAACTATGTACCATCTTTTCTAGTATCATCAAAAAAAAAATTAGTGTTATAATCATCTTCAACATCTCCTTCCATCCCTACTCCTTCCATCCCTTCTTCCTCGTCCCTACCCAAATATTGATAAACCTTTATTATGAAACTCATTGAATCTTGGTCAATTCCATTCAAAATCCTAGCATCTCCTTAACATAAATATATGCCACTTCTATTTTATAATCAAGGAACTTGCTGCTAGCAACCATGATAAAATGTTCATCGACCATTTCCCAAAAAGTAATACAAATTCGTACATAAAATATTTAATATTCATTGAAAGCAAAGTAACCCAGAAACTCAAAATGGGAAAATCCAACTAAATTTCCTAAAAGTAATTTATAAATGTTTTTTTAAGCAAAACCATATTCTTCCATGAATATCGAATTAGGGTAATCAAAAGCCAAAAAAAAATTAATTTTAGATTCTTAAACCATTTGGGTACTTGAAAATCAATCAGCCTTGGTAGTTCGTGAAAGGAGAAGAAAGAGAGCTAACATGAGAGATGGGAGAGGAAAAGTTGGTAGTTCGTGAAAGGAGAAGAAAGAGAGCTAACATGAGAGATGGGAGAGGAAAAGTCGGTGCATTTAGCGGAAACTATGAACGCACAGGTATGGGAAAGTGTCACGATCCGGATTTTCCACCCTCGGAAGTCGTGATGGCCCCTACTAATGTGAGCTAGGCAAGCAATCATTTAAACTAATTACTCCATTATCTAATTAATTCTTTTTAATAGATATAAAATGATAACGTATAAACAACGGAATATTTAATTAAGCGGAAGAAAAACAATAAAATATCTGATTCTGTAGCTATTACAACTACTTAAGCCTTAATCACTCAAAACCTGGTGTCACAGTGTCACAAACGGTCTAAGACTGCTAAATACAAGGTCTGAGAATAAAAGACACACTGTTTCTGAAGTAAAAAGATGAAATAGGAAATAAAAGATAGAGGAGTCAGGGCCTGCGGACGCCTCCAGGTCTACCTTGGATCTCCGTGTGGACTGAAGGTAGCCTCCAACTACGGTCCAAGAGCTGCTCCGGGATCTGCACATAGTGCAGAGTGTAGTATCAGCATAGCCGACCCCATGTGCTGCTAAGTGTCTAGCCTAACCTCGGCGAAGTAGTGATGAGGCTAGGACCAGACCACTAAATAAACTTGTGCAGTTATATAATATACAGCGAAAAGTAAAGCAAGAATAAACAAGTAAAAATGGGAGGGGAAAACATGCTTTGGGGAATAATAGGTAAAACAAAATATCAAAAGAACCATAAAGGAATAAAAATCCAACCACTAACAAGAATAAGGAAAACAAAGGCAGATTTCACTTTCTTTTCACATCTTGTTGCAGGCGTGCAACCCGATCTCATTTCCTGTATCTCGTGGTAGGCGTGCCACCCGCTCCCATTTCATGTATCTCGTGGCAGGCATGCCACCCACTCCTATTTTATTTATCTCGTGATAGGCGTACCACCCGCTCCCATTTCATTATATCTTGTGGTAGGCGTACCACCCGCTCCCATTTCATTATATCTTGTGGTAGGCGTACCACCCGCTCCCAGTTATAAGCCAATAATAATTACAAGGAATTCCGGCAAGGGAACAAGAGCAATATAATAGCTTTCAGGCAAGGGAACAATGATATTTCAACAACATCCCGGCAAGGGAACAATACTATCAAAACAAGCATCCCGGCAAGGTAACAATAATATCAAACAAACATCCCGGCAAGGGAACAATGGTGATAATAACATATGAAGCGCAATAAACCACAAATGAGTCATAACAATTATAATACAAGACTTACGGGCATGCTTGACACCAACGTATAGATACTCGTCACCATGCCTATACGTCGTACTCCACAATTAATATGTAGCAAATAAGACATAACTCATAATCCCTCAATCTAAGGTTAGACCAAACACTTACCTCAATGCCATGAACACAATTTACGATTCAACTATAGCTTTACCCCTTGATTCAACCACCAATTCGCTAGTATCTAGTCACAAGTTACTTAATTACATCAATAAACGCTAAATGAATCAACCCCAATGCATGAAAATGAGTTTTCTAAAGTTTTACCCAAAAAGTCAAAAATTGCCCCCGGGCCCACATGGTCAAAATCCGAGGTTCGAATCAAAACCCGATTACCCATTCGCCTACGAACCCAAATATATGATTTATTTTGAAATCGGACCTCAAATCGAAGTCCAAATCCCCAATTTTTGAAAAACCTAGGTTCTACCCAAAACACCCAATTACCCCCATTGAAAATTATATATTTTAAGTTGAATCATATTAAAAGAAGTTAATGATTGAAGAAAACTAGTTAAAACGACTTACAATTGATTTGGAGAAAAAGAAGCCTTTGAAAAATCGCCCTAGTGTGTTTATGTTTTGAGAGGATATGAAAAATGGGTTAAAATTCGTCTAATTATAAAAGTTGCAGGTCTGAGATGTGGGAATTGCGAACAGGGATTCGCAACTCTGTTGGCTTGGGAATTGCGATGGGAAATGCGAACTGGGAATTGCGAAGGGAGGTTGGGAAATGCAAACTGGGAATTGCGAAGGGAGGTTGTGAAATGCGAACTGGGAATTGCGAAGGGAGGTCGGGAAATGCGAAGCCTGCAGGCCTGCAATTCCATAAGTCCAAAATTTCACCCCGTGGCCTATCCAAAACTCACCCGAGCCCTCGAGGCTCCAAACCAAACATGCACACCATCCCAAAAATATCATATGGACTTGCTCATGCATTCAAATCACTAAAATAACATCAACAACTATGAATTAAACCTCAAAATCAATGAAATTTTCCCAAAACTTCTTTAAACATCAAGATTTTCATTTAAGGTCCGAATGACGTCAAATGGATTCTGTTTCTTACCAAACTTCACAGAATTATCTTAAATCATATATAAGACCTGTATCGAGTGCCGGAACCAAAATACGGGCCCGATACCATCGAATTTTAATCAAAACTCATTTCGAGACCTTATAAACAATTTTAGAAAATAATTTTCTTCAAAAATTCATTTCTCGGGCTTGGGACCTCGGAATTCAATTCCGGGCATGCGCCCAAGTTCCATATTTTCCTATGGATCCTTTGGGACCGTCAAATCATGGGTCTGGGTCCGTTTACCCAAAATGTTGACCGAAGTCAAATTAACTCATTTTATAGTCAAAATTTATTATTTTTCACATATTTTCACATATAGGCTTTCCGGCTATGCGCCAGAATTGTGCACACAAATCGAGGTGATGCTAAAAGAGGTTTTTAAGGCCTCTAAATGTAGAATTGCACTCCAACTCTAAAACAACTGTTTGTCCTCGAACGGATAGAAGAAGGATGTAACTGAGTCAGAGAAAAGATGGGGATAACGGCTCTGCATATCGGACTCGGACTCCCAGGTCGATGCCTTAGCAGGTTGACCTCTCCACTGAACACGAACAGAAGAAAAACTCTTTGATCTCAACTGATGAACCTGCCGGTCTAGAATAGCTACCGGCTCCCCCTCATAAGACAAGTCCTTGTCCAACTGGACAGGGCTGAAATCTAACACGTGGGATCGATCGGCGTGATACTTCCGAAGCATGGACACATGAAACACTGGATGAACGACTGATAAGCTCGGCGGCAATGCAAGTCTATAAGCCACCTCTCCTACTCGATCAAGAATCTGAATCGGGCCAATGAACCTAGGGATAAGCTTGCCCTTCTTCCCAAATCTCATCACGCCCTTCATAGGTGACACTAGAAACAATACCCGCTCACCGACCATGAAAGCCAAATCACAAACCTTGCGGTCGACATAACTCTTTTGCCTCGACTGAGCTGTACGAAGCGTATCCTGAATGATCTTGACCTTGTCCAAGCCATCCTGAACCAGATCCGTACCCAATAACCGAGCCTCTCCCTGCTCAGACCATCCAACCGGAGACCAACACCGCCTACCATACAAGCCTCATAAAGAGCCATCTGAATACTCGACTGGTGATAACTAGGGATTTTGATGTATTTGATGCTCCTTCTTGCTTACGCTTTGATTATAAATTCTTGCAAAATAGTCTTAAAAGGCTCATAAGTTATACTTGATTGCAGGTTTGATCAACAAAGTGACAAGACGTCAAAGATCGGCTCAAAAGGAGTGAAACCTGCACAAGTACCAAAGACAAGACAACTCAGGACAAACAGGCCTAGTGCGACTGCACTAGGGAGATTCAGAGAGCTGGATTTGAAGGCATCAAAGTAGTGTGGCCGCAGTACATATTGTGTGGTTCGCACTGAAGACACCGCGGCCGCACTACCATTTTATGCGGTCCGCGGAAGCAAACTTCAGAGAGATGTCAAGTGCCAAGGTTCAAGCCTGTGCGGTCCGCAGTCCATTCTGTGTGGACCGCATTAGAAGCCTCTGCGGCCGCGGTCCATTCTGCGCGGTCCGCGGAGCTTGGGTTCAGAGAGTTGAAATTGCAGAGTCAAGAGCCTAATGCGGCCGCATACCATTTTGTGCGGTTTGCACTGACCCCGCAAGGGCATTTTTACCCTAGTTTTTCGAGCTTAGTATAAATAGAACCTTTTTTTTTTCATTTTTAGGGCATTAACTATTTTCTGAACTGAGCTGCGCTTGTGAGAAGACCATCTGTAGCAATTTTGGTCATTTTTACTTAGTTTTTATCATTGAATATTTGTATTTACCTTAGCAATTAATTAATATGTCTTTATCTTCATCTATTTCTCTGTTTTTCTCTTTAAGCATGCGTAGCTAGACCCATTAACTAAGGTTGTGGCTCAAGTCTAGTGTGGGTAATTGATGAGTATTGTAATTTAGGGCTAGATTGACTATGAGTGTTTGTTATTTGGATCAATTTTATGGTTTAATTTATGAATTGGTGGTTGCAAACACCGGTTTATGTTAAGTTGACTTGGCTCTTCTTGAGAAAGAGAGCCTAAGTCTCCAAAATTGACCAAACAAGGAATTGGGATGGACTCAAGAGAATTGATAGTCATAATTAAAGGGTTAAACCTCGAGAGGGTAATTACCCAACTTGAACCCTAGTTGCTTGAGCAAATTTACCTACCCATTTGGTCTTGAGAAAGTAAATTGGGAAAAATCACTCTCTCTACCGAGAGGTGTGAGAGTGGGTAAAATCGTGCAGCGATTATTGCATATTTCCCCAATCATGTCAATCGTGTCGTAGAAGCAATTACCCATCAATTGGCCACCTAGGAGGATGCCACTACCCTAGTGTCTTTTTATCCATTAGATACAACTTTTAGCAATTCTCGTTTAGCATAATCTAGTTGTATTTATATTTAGTAGATGATAATAGTAGTTTGTTAAAGAAAAGCCCAAAAATGATTGGAAGTGATATTTGGAACAATTACACAATCCCAATCTAAATAGATACTCGACTCCATTCCTAGCTCCCTGTGAAAATCGATCCCGACCCATAAATGGGGTAAAAGCTATTGCGACCCTCTCTTCCTACTTTTTAGTAGTGCGGAGTAGGCTGCGATCACTTTTTGGTGCCGTTGCCAGGGAGCTAACGGTTTTGGCTATCTATTTAGTTAGTTTTGTGTATTGTTCTTCTTTCCTTCTTTGTTACTTACTTGTTTGTGTCATTACTTAGGTACCAACATGGCTTTAAACAATGATAATGACCCTATTGGAGACGTGATAGCGGGGGAGGAGGTAGATGATCTTGAGCAAGATGAGGTGTCTCTTGCACCTCAAGGTCAACGGAGAGGCCGGAATGCCAATGCTAATCCAAATGACAATATTCCAGACCCTCCCCCGGTTCCTCCAAGAGTGGCTCCCATAGTATTACCGAAACAGGGCTACGCAAGTGCTATTGTCCCACCCCAAATTTGGGCGGGCAACTTTCAGATAACCATTGTGATGTTGACCTTACTTGAGCAGAGTGAGTACTTCATGGGTGCTACAAATCAAAATGCCTACAAACATCTCAAGGGGTTCGTAGATACATGTTGGGGGAGCAAGCAGACGAATGTGTCCGAGGATGCATTGAGATTGAGACTTTTCCCATTCTCACTTCGGGGAAAGGCATTAGATTGGCTCGAGAGACTCCCCAACCATTCCATCACAACTTGGGATGAGTTGGCGGATAAGTTTATTGCCAAATTCTTCTCACCGAGTCATATGGCGGCACTTTGAGATGAAATATTAGCCTTCAAGCAAGATCCAACAGAACCTTTGCATGAGATTTGGGAGTGGTATAGAATGATGGTGAAGGAGTGCCCAAATAATGATATAACCGAGGCCATAATCCAACAAACCTTCTACCGGGGCATAAATACTACAAATCAATGTGTTGTTAACCAATTAGACGGGGGTAATTTTATGAAGCTTTCTTACAATGAGGCATGTGAAGTACTTGATGAAATGGCGGACACTTCTTCAGTATGGCAGAGTAGAGCAAATATGCCTCAAGGTGACCCTACGGTTATCCATTTGCACAAGGAATTACATGATTACGGGAAAACGATAGTTGAGCTTACTACTACTATGAACCAATTGGCCAAGGTGCAGTTGCAACAAATTAAGAATCTTCGCCAAGTGAATGCCATGGAGGGTGTTAGTATGCTTGTCAACAAGAGAAGGCAAATGAGGCAACAAAATCAAGGAAATTCTGAGCAATTTGTTGATGAATATGATGGGTGTCAAAATGATGGTTATGATGACCAAAGTGAAGAGGTACAATATGTCAACAACTATCAAGGCAATAGAGGCAACTTTTCTAACCAACAATGGCGACCCTAAGGAAATTGGGGCAATCAACAACAAGGTGGTGGCAATTGGAACAATAACAACCAAAACAACAATTGGGGTAATCAAAACAATAACCAGGGTAATTGAAATGGAAATAACAACAATTGGGGCAACAACAACAATTAAGGTGGGTGGAACAACAATGGAAACCAAGGCAACTGTGGGCAAGGCTTTCAAAGGCCCCTAATGTACCAACAACCGAACAATCCACCCCCTTTACCTTCTCAAGGTCATAGTTCTTCTGGTAATGATATGAGTAGAATTGAAATGATGTTCGAGTAGATGATGAAGAGGAGTGTGGATTTTGATGCACAGTTAGCTTCTCACAACACCTCTATCCGAAACTTGGAGCTGCAATTAGGCCAAATCTCTCAGTCATTGAATACTCGTCCGAAGGGTGCTCTACCAAGTGATACGATAGTGAACCCAAAGGGTGGGAACAATTATGTTATGGCGGTCACAACAAGAAGTGGGAGAGGCGGTGATATGAATACCTCTAAGTAAAAGCAAGTCATGGATGATGATGTTGAGTTGCAAGATGACGAAGTCCCCTTGGTAGTTGAAGATGTGGTTGATGAAAATATGAATAATGAAGTTAGGATTGATATTCAAGATGTCGAGGTGGAAACCCAAAATGATGTGAACCCGTCTAGGGAACACATAATTGACATGCTAGAGCCGGTTATGCCAAAATCCAAGGCTCCTTTGCCAAGGCCACCTCCATCTTATCCTCAAAGGCTCGCGAAGCAGAAGAATGATAATCAGTTTAAAAAGTTCATTGACATGATGAAGAGCTTATCTATTAATATGCCTTTGGTGGAGGCACTTGAACAAATGCTGGGTTATGCAAAATTCATGAAAGACTTGGTTACAAAGAAGCGTTCTATGGATTATGATACTATAAAGGTGACTCACCAAGTTAGTGTTATAGTGCATTCAATGGTCTCGAAGCTTGAAGATCCCGGTGCTTTCACCATTCCTTGCACCATTGGGAGTGCAAATTTTGCCAAGGCTCTATGTGATTTGGTAGCTAGTATCAATTTAATGCCCTACTCGATTTTCAAAACTTTGGGTATCGGGGCAACCTAGGCCAACCTCAATGAGACATCAAATGGCGGATCGATCGATGAAGCGACCTTTGGGCATTATTGATGATGTGTTTGTCCGGGTGGAGAAATTTATTTTGTTGGCCGAATTTGTCATTTTGGATTGTGAAGTGGACTATAAAGTTCATATTATCTTGGGCAGACCTTTTCTTGCAACGGGGAAGGCATTGGTTGATGTTGAAGCAGGTGAGCTCACTTTCCGAGTGGGAGATAAAAAGGTAGTTTTCCATGTTTGCAAGTCTATGAAGCAACCCAAAAGCACCGAGGTGTGCTCATTTGTAGACCTTGTCACAGTTGTGATTGTGGATGATACCAGTGCTATGATCAACGTGGAGGATCCTCTTGAGGCGGTGCTATTAAATCTTGATGTCAATGAGGATGAAAGTAGAGCAGAGTGCGTGAATTCCTTACATGGGATGGGCTCTTATTCTTATGAGCCTAGAAAATTCTCTTTGGATCTTGAAAACCGGTAAACTCCACCAACAAAACCATCAATTGAGGAGCCACTGGTGTTGGAGTTGAAACCACTTCCTCCACATCTCAGGTATGAATTCTTGGGCTCAAACTTTACTTTATCAGTTATTGTTTCTTCTTGCCTTACTAACATGCAGGTTGAGGCCACTTTGGCGGTGCTTCAAAAGTGGAAAAGGGCAATTGGATGGACTCTAGCTGACATTCGGGGAATAAGCCCCGCATTTTGTATGCACAAAATTATCTTGGAGGATGATGCAAAGCCTTCCTTGGAGCATCAAAGAAGATTGAACGAGGCTATGCAAGAAGTGGTGAAGAAAGAAGTGATCAAATGGTTGGATGTCGGGGTTGTGTACCCCATTTCTGATAGCTCATGAACTTCTCCGGTGCAATGTGTACCGAAGAAGGGTGGTATGACTGTGGTGACCAATGATAACAATGAACTTATTCCTACTCGGACAGTCACAGGTTGGAGGGTATGTATGGATTACCGGAAGCTAAACAAGGTGACCCGAAAGGACCATTTCCTATTGCCATTCCTTGACCAAATGTTAGATCGTCTTGCTGGGCGTACTTTTTATTGTTTCTTGGATGGATACTCGAGGTATAATCAAATCTTAATTGCCCCTAAAGATCAAGAGAAGACCACTTTTACCTGTCCGTATGGCACATTCGTTTTCTCTCGGATGTCGTTCGAATTGTGTAATGCTCCGGCGACCTTCCAACGATGCATGATGGCTATTTTCACCGACATGGTGGAAGATATCTTGGAGGTTTTCATGGATGATTTCAATGTGGTTAGGGATTTCTTTGAAGAGTGTTTGGGTAATTTGGATAGAGTGTTAACCCAGTGTGAAGACACAAACCTCGTACTCAATTGGGAAAAATGTCATTTCATGGTTGAAGAGGGTATAGTATTGGGTCAAAAAATTTCAAAGCATGGAATTGTAGTTGATAAAGCCAAGATAGTGGTGATTTCAAGTTTTCCTCCCCCCATTTCTGTCAAAGGGGTGAGGAGTTTTCTTGGACACGCGGGTTTTTACCGGAGGTTTATAAAAGATTTTTTAAAAGTGGTACACCCCTTGTGCAAGTTGCTAGAAAAGGATGGAAAGTTTGTGTTCGATGAGGGATGTATGCAAGTATTCTAACTTCTCAAGCTTAAGTTGACCACTACCCATATCATTACCGCACCAAATTGGAGCTTGCCCTTCGAGCTCATGTGTGACGTAAGTGATGTTGTGGTTAGGGCTGTTTTAGGTCAAAGGATTAACAAGATGTTTCATCCGATGTACTACGCAAGCAAGACCATGAATGAGTCTCAAAGGAACTATACAGTCACCGAGAAAGAGTTGTTGGCTATAGTGTTTGCAATGGAAAAGTTTCGACCATATCTTATAGGGGCCAAAGTTATAGTGCACACCGATCATGCCTCTCTTAGGTATTTGATGACAAAGAAAGACTCCAAGGCAAGATTGATGAGATGTGTGTTACTACTTCAAGAGTTTGATCTAGAAATTATGGACATGAAAGGTAGTGAGAATCAAGTGGCGGACCACTTGTCCCGTTTGGAGGAGCAGGGGTGGCCTTGTGATGGCCTTGAGATCAATGATTCATTTCCCGACGAACAACTCCTTGCGGTGTCAATGAATGATATGCCATAGTTTGTCGATGTTGCCAATTACCTTGTGACTGGAGTAATCCTATGTGAGCTCTCTTCTAACCAAAGAAAGACGCTCAAGCGGGATAGTTTGGATTTCTATTGGGATGAGCCATACTTGTTCAAGATTTGCATGGATGGTGTGATTCGTAGATGTGTCCTGGAGGAAGAACAATTGAGTATCTTAGAGACTTGCCATTCTTCACCTTATGGTGGCCATCATGGTGGGGTGAGGACCGCCTCGAAAGTTCTTAGTTGTGGATTCTATTGGCCCACCTTGTTCAAAGATGCGACTGATTTTGTGAAGAGGTGTGACGATTGCCAAAGAGCGGGCGAAATTTCAAAAAGGGATGAGATGCCTCTCAATACCATTCTTGAAGTGGATATCTTTGATGTGTGGGGCATCCATTTGTTAGCTCTTTTGGGAATACTTACATTCTCGTGGCGGTTGACTATGTCTCAAAATGGGTTGAAGCCGTGGCTTTGCCTAACAATGAAGCCCGGAATGTTGCTGCATTTCTTTAAAAAAGCATTTTCACAAGGTTTGGCACTCCTCGTGCGATTATTAGTGATGAGGGGTCTCACTTTTGCAATAAAGCTTTCGACACATTGCTTTCCAAGTATGGTGTCAATCATAAGGTTTCGACCCCTTATCATCCTCAAGCTAGTGGTCAAGTGGAAGTCTCCAATAGAAAAATTAAGAGTATCTTGTCAAAGACGGTCAATGCAAATAGGACCGATTGGTCGAAGAAGTTGGATGACGCTCTATGGGCTTATTGGACGGCTTACAAAACTCCGATTGGGATGTCTCCGTATCGGTTGGTGTTTGGGAAAGCATGCCATCTTCCGGTTGAGTTAGAGCACAAGGCCATGTGGGCTTTAAGGAAGTTGAATCTTGAATGGGATGTTGCAGCTAATCTTCGTGTTGAACAACTCAATGAACTCGATGAATTTAGATTCCATGCCTACTCCAGTTCATCCTTGTATAAGGACAAGATGAAGTACCTTCATGACAAATATGCTCGTGGAAAGAAGTTCAACGTAGGTGATTTGGTTCTCTTGTTCAACTCCCGGTTAAGTCTGTTTCCGGGAAAGCTCAAATCTAAATGGAGTGGACCGTTTGAAATTGTGTTTGTGACCCATTTTGGTGCTCTTGATTTGAAAAACAAAAATGGTGAAGTCTTTAGAGTTAATGGGCACCAGGTAAAGCATTATCTTGGAAAGTTTGATGACAACCATGTGGTGGCGCTCCTTCATCTCAAGTGATGTGGTGGTGACATGCATCATGCCGCAACGTTAAATCAGGCGCTTCTTGGGAGGCAACATGTGTTTTCTTCTTGTTTTCTTTGATTTGCTTTGTAGTATAGGATTGATTTTTGGGTTGACTGGTTGTGAGATGTTGCAGGGATTGTGTTGATGTAGTGCAAGACATAGTGAAGAAAATGTTCCATCTCTGAAGTTGCTAGTGCGGCCGCACTACATTTTGTGCGGTCCGCACTAGTGAAGGCCAAAATGATACCTCTCTGAAGTTTGCCACTGCGGCCGCACTACATTTTGTGCGGTCCGCGATGGACCACTGCGGCCGCGGTCTATTTTCTGCGGACCACAGTGGGATACTGGGCCAAGCTTGATCATAACAGCCCAGTGCGGACCGCGGTCCATTTTGTGCGGTCTGCACTGGTATGTGAAACAGGGCCCCATGGGCTTTTCTATAAATAGATCCTGGGGACCCCCTTTACCCTTTTCGCAATTTTAACTCTCAGAAGCATAGAGCATGTTCATCTTCCTTTCTTCTTGTAATTAGATACTTATATCGATCAATCCTCACTTCATCTAACAACTGGTAACATAATTTTCCATTTTCTTGTTTCAATTCTGTCAATTTCATTTTATTTTCAATTTTTCTTAGCTTATAATTCTTGTTCCTCTTGTAATTAGTTCGCTAGCTAGGTTAGATTGGTTGTAATGCTGATTCATGAGGACTTAATGAGTTTTATAGACAGGGTAAATATGTAGGGATATAAAGTAGCAAAGTTGAACTTAAAAGCAAAATCTAAGACCCCTAACTCAGTGCCACTGTTGGGCATCCTGTGCGGACCGCGGTAACTTTTGTGCGGTCCGCGGTGACCTAGTGCGGTCTGCAGTAGCACTTTGTGCGGACCGCATTGACAAACTTTAGAAAGATTACTCTTGGTCAGTGCGGCCGCACTATATATTATGCGGTCTGCACTGGCCCTGTGCAGCCGCGGTACCATTTTGTGTGGGCCGCACTGGTCAGATTCAGAGGAAGGGTAGTCTGAACCTCATCCCTATGCGAACCGCAGTCGTTATTGTGCGGTCCACGATGGTCCCTGTGCGACCGCACTCCACTTTGTGCGGTCCGCACTGGGCTGTTTCTGCAACCTGGCTGCAACTTCTCAATTCTGTCTGCAATTCTTTCTGCAGAAATGTTGCTCACTGCTTCTATTGATACTAATAATGTGAGATGATTGTGTTTGCAGATAATGGTTAAACAAAGAGGAAAAGGCTCCAAACAACCCGGCAGAGGTGATTCCTCCTGGAGAGGGAAACAGAGATTGGTTAAACTCACTCCCCAGGCTCGTCAAAACATAAAGAAGATGAGAAAGGCAATTAAGGCAGTTGGTAGAGCCTGTGATCAGTCGGGGAGTGAGTATCTGCCCTTCCAAGATATCTCTTCAGACTTAGCACCAACACATTTCTACTAAAGTTTCAGATTGACAGATGACACTCCTCCACCATCACCCACTGCCCAAGCACCACGGCATGTTTCTACTGAGTCATCTGAGGGCTCAGCAGCCGGCAGTGATGAATACTCCACCTCCCCCACAACTTCATTATCTGGGGAGGGTGCAGACGAAGGTGAAGAGGAAGTGCAAGGGGATGAGGAGGTAACTGAGGGTGGTGAGCCTCAGGTTGGGGGCATTTCCCGAACTAGAAAACCCGAAGTTTAGGAGGATAGGTTCGTGAGCCAGGTGGCGTACCACAAATTTAGGGAGTGGTGGCCGGTGAGAAAATTGATACCGGAGCGGAGTTTCATTGATAGAGATATTTTACCCCACAACCCTAACGTGCATAGACAGTTCAAAATGAGAGTAGGTTGGGAGCATTTCTTAGATGACTGCATGGATGCCAATGAACACTTAGTCAAAGAGTTCTACTGTAATGTAGCCCACATCGTAAAGGGTTCCAAAGTGACCAAGGTTCGGAACCTTAAGGTGTTGTTTGACGGGAAGTCGCTCAACGAATACCTGGGTTTCAATGAGGAAGATGAGTCTCTTTATATAGCAAAGCTGTAGATGGGCGAGGAGGTTCATCCATGGTTAGCTCAGTACTTGGCAATCCCAGGTACCATTCCAGAATGGTTGACTGTTGGGGTTAAAATACTACGGGGGGCCTTAAACTTTGAGGCGAAGGGCTAGGAGACATTTGTGTGTAGCCGGTTAGACCCTACTACCCATGACTAGACACTTCCTCTCCACCAGGCTGTTTTGGTTGCTTCCATTATGACGACGTACCCCATCAACGTAGGGAATGTGATGTCCCGGATCATTTCTATAGTGGGTGCCGAGAGCGACCCGAACTATCCTTTCCCCAACACCCTTACTATGTACTTTCGGGACTTGCAGGTGGACAAGATGCCATACGACATCAAGGTCAAGGCGACAACCCGGTTCTCCTGGTACAACTTGAAGGGGAATGACAACCCTAAGGACAAGAACTATAAAGCCCCTGCTTCTGCCCTAACTGGCCAGTCTGAAGAGCTAGTTGTGGTAGAGACCCCCACTAAGCCTGCCTCCACTCATGCTGAGATGCCTCCTGGACCTTCCACATCAGCAGGCCCGGAGATCCCATCTACCCAGGCCTATCCCATCACTGCCCACCGGCTGAGCCAGGCCCTTCTGAGTATAAACAACTGGATGCAGACTGCCTCATCCAAGTTGTCCACATTGACTACCACAGTAGAGGCTCAGTCGGCTTCTCCAGCCCCACAGGTGCCCCAGTCTATAGAGGATTCTTTGAAAGAGATACTTGAGAACCAGAAGAAAATCCTCACTACTCAGGAGACATTGACCAAGGTAGTCGATTCACACAGCAAGGCTCTCAAGGAGCTTTCTCGGGAGCATAAGAAGCTTAGGAAGACACGGGCCTCCAAGGAGTCCGTGAAGGAGCTACGGGCAGATGTAGATAGACTGAAGGCAGACCAGCTGCCTTTGGACCTGTTGCTCGATGACCCAGTTTCAGCAGCTCAGCCACAGCCGGAGCAGACCCAAAGGCCTCCGAAGAGGAGGAAGATCTCTAGAGCAAATGATGCCATCATCCAGTTGGCGGACCCACCGGAGGCTTCCTCCAGTCAGCCACAGGATGTACCAGATCTAGAGCATGTCCAGGTCCAAGCCTAGGTCCCAGCAGCTGAGCAGCAGGACACCGGGAACCAGTCTGAGGTTCCTGAGCACACAGAGTACCCAGGGACCACCCATGAGCATATGCAGACTGACACGGCTTAGGGAGTCTTCATATCCTTTTTATTTTTATTTTTTATGCTTATTTGGACTAGTTGACATTGTGGACAATGCCATCTTTTATTTGAGGGGGTGCGCCCTACATTAGTTGATGACTGTATATATTGATTCATTTTATGCTTTATTGATTTTCACATTTGGTCTGTATATAATTTGATATTTAGTTACTTTTATCGCATTTTTCATCTTACTTTGGGTCTGTATATAAAGTTACATCATTGTATATATTCATCCCCCGTTGTATATTCAAACTCCCTATTGTATATATTCATTCTATTTTCCGCAAAAAAACATTCTCGTTTTTAGCTTCTTATTTATGTTCGTAGCTTTTGTTTTGTTTTGGACGTTGTCACACCTCCTTTTTTCCTACACCCCGAAAAGGGTATAAGGGAGTTTTTTCCAACTTAAAGTGACAATCAAAACGGGATTCATTTATTATTAAAAATTCAAAGTCGCCACTTGGGATAATTTATGGTGTCCCAAGTCACCGGTTCAAATCCCGAATCGAGGAAAAGATTGACTCTGTTTAAAAGACCACGAACACAGAAATTCGGGTAAGGAATTCTGTTAATCCGGGAGAATGTGTTAGGCATTCCCGGGTTCCGTGGTTCTAGCACGTTCGCTCAACTGTTATAATTGGCCTATTATCTGATTTTAATACATGTTTTAACCTATGGTTCAATTTTAACCTATTAACCGCTCTTATTCATTTTTAGGAAGATTGCAACGTCATTTAAAATATGTCTTGAACCACGTCACATAAATGCACCCGCGGTCCACGACACATTTTATTTAACGTTGTTGGGATTTGGATTTGGGTCACATGAAATGCACACCCGAGTTTAGGAAGGTAATTTCAAATTACGCGCCTAAAGCAACTACGTATTTTTCAAATTTGCGAGGGCCATAGAAAATCCGCTAAATGGCATACCTCGAATTCTAAGGATTTAAAATTAATTAAATGAGGGCCATGAGTTTTGATGTTTTATTGTGGATGGAGTGGTATAAATTGATAAGTACAAAAGGCCTAAAGAAATGGATTAGCTACATGTATATCAGTGGAGCCTTTTGTTATAGCATACTACAATTCAGAAAGGTGGAGTTGGCATTTTTGTGAAAATAACAAAAGACAGGTGCCAGCTTTGGGTTCATCTCCATATCATCTTCAAAAGACCGACTTTCGTTTTCAAATTCTAGAAAGAAACTAACAAAATTTTATAAAAAAATAATGAATCTTAAATGACCATATGAGCACAAAAAAACATGCTGAGAACTATTCGGATGAACCAGAAGGAACAAAACAAACATGGACATACAAAAATGCATTTTAAACTTGATTATAACAAAGAACACTTAAAGTAATTAATTTATTTAACACTATGCTAAAGAGAAAGTTGTAGTATCACCACTATAACTTCTACAGTACCATTTTGAAGCAGAGGAAGTTGAATCTTCACATGGTTAATTTAAGAAAATATGCAGCCAATAACATAAACTGAAGATAAGATCCTTTCACTAACGCAATCTATTTTTTTTACATCTTAATGTGATAAATTGTTCAACTTCACATACTTCTTTAAATTTTAAAATATGAACATGGTGCTACATGAGCTTGAAATCTAAATGTAAACAAAATAATACCTGTTGGTTACAAGTCATGAGCCAAGAAAAATAAAAAAAAAAAGAAACAAAAAACGAGACAGAGTCATGAACATACTAAAATAACGTTAACATTTGCAAATCTCAATTCACTCAATCAAAGAAACATCATTCATGCGAACAGATTAAATACGAAAGAAACTTTATCAAAAGAACCAAATCAATTTGCTTCTGCTTCAATAAAGATGCTCCGACATTTTTTAACTCAAGAGCTCGAATTACATACCTACAAGAGAGTGAATACAAATGAATAAAATCTGAAAGTTGTAGAGTCAATACAGCAGCAACAACAAAATCTCTATCAACTCTTCTTCAAACCCAAGATTCAAGGCCCGAAATATTGAAAGAAAAATTAAAAGAAAATTTTCAACCTAAATTTCTCTCCTCCTCCTCTCTTCTTCTTTTTTTTCTTCTCAAATTTTCTCTTCTATTTATAGCAAAATTTTCGAGATTTTTTAGATTTTTTTTTAAAATATTTTATTATTTTTTAATTAAAAGAAATCCCACTTACAAATTGCTTTTATTTTTTTTATAAAAAGAAATCACACCTTTCTTTACTTTTATTTTTTAAATTCCAACTTTAATTACTTTTATCTTATTTAAAATCCCATTTTTTTTTACTTTTTAAAAGAGAATTCCACTTATTTAACTTTTCTTAAAAAAACAATCCACTTTCTTTTGCTTTTCTTTTAAAAATGCTACTTTCTTTTACTTTAATTTTTTTTAATTTTCAGATACCTTTATATTTGTTTTTTAATTCCAACTTTCTTTTACTTTTTATTTTTTTAAAATTTCCACAAAACTTTACTTTTATTTTTTTAATTTTCTACTTTCTTTTACTTTGTAAAAGAGAATTCCACCTACTTTTAATTTTTTTTATTCAATACTTCCCTTTTCTTATTTTTTAAAAAACTCCTGAAAATTAAAAAAAAATATTTTTTCGGAATTTTTTATTATTTTAAAATATATTTAAAAATAAAATAATATTAATAGTAATAATTCACCTTTTAAATTTTGTATTTTTACCCTATAATAAAAAGTGTAACAAAGCTAAAAATTGAAGGTTAAAACCCCTAAAATATTTACATCGAAGAAGTGATAAAAAATTAAATATTATCAAAAATTAGGTGCTCACAGACGTTTTCAATAAGCCTTTGGTTTTCTTAATGTCACAGTTCTTTCCAAAGGTGGAGTGTTGTGTGAACCGGGTGGCTCTTCCCAATGATGGATGGCGTGATAACCTTATTAAGGGTTTGAGTCCGTTTTTGTTTTTGTTTTTAGTAGTTTATAGTTAAGGATACCTCAAGCAAAGCTTCACTTGGGCCTAGCACATTTGCCTTTGATCCCATGGTCAAAGACAAAATGTTGTGTTTAGGATGGTGAAAGTCGTGACCTTGAGACTCTTGTGTTGACCGATAATCATCAAGTGGTTTTTCGGGAGCATTGTCTGCTCAAATCGTATCTAAGGTCGTTGTGGGTCCCCGACTCTATGTCTTTAACGATCCTTTAGCTTGTGTGGTGAGTAATTGAATTGCAAATCCAAGTCCCGAGCCATTGGTCTAGAACTTGCCTCGAATGTTTGTTGATCCTAAGTGAATTTTGACTTGAGACGTGATTATAGGCCCTCATTGATCCAAATAACAGCTTGAAAAATTCCATAGCCTACCAATGATATGATCCCTAGTTAACCCTTTTGAGCCTTAGACCTTTTTCTTTCAAGAACCATGAGACAAGCCTATACCCGTTCTAAAAGATACCCTCTCTTGGCACCCGATCTTTCCTTGAGCACATGACAAAAGTATAAGTTTGGGGGAGAGACAAGGGTGGCAACAAAGTGGTAAAAGGCACAAAAATGAAGAAAATGAAAGACAATGAAAAAGAAAGAAAACAAAAGACAAAAAGAATGCTCAATGTGAAAAAGAATAAAAAGGGATTCAAGAAAAGCAAAAGAATGAAAGGTGTGGAAAGTTGAAAAAGGAGAAACGGTTTGAATTGCATAAGAAAGAGTGACAGCGTATCCCTCTAACCCCTTAGAAAGAAGTGAGCTGACTCAAAGAGTCAAGAGAATGTGTGCCAAATGAATCAAAAGAAGTGCTTAAGGGAAGATAAAACCCACTTAGATCAAAACATTTCCTACCCTGAACCAAAAGCCTTCACAATGACTCCACAAAAGCCCTATATGATCTTGAGTTGAATGAAGCTTACATTAGTGGATACTTACATAAGGGGCAAGCATATGGTACTTAGAGCCGGACTTGTGACCTTTTCTTGAGAGAGATGAGTGAATTCCCATTAACCTCGATTTGTGTGCCAATATTCTAAAAGGTGAGGCTTGCTTAGGGAGAGTTGAGGATGTGTGAGTTTGGGTTCCATAATGACCAAAGTAATTGATAGAGTTCTTTGATGTAATGAGTCAACTCTTGATGCTCTTGTGTCACACTTGATCCATGGTCTTTCAAAGGTTAAATGTTGTTAATGATTCATTTGTATTGAGGGCAATTGTTAGTCCCAATTGATGCTAGTTGAGGTTACTTTAGGATATCTGAAAATTCTTGGATTTTCCCTTAAGGGGTGGGTCTTATTTTGTTTGCTTGAGAACAAGCAAAATCTTAAGTTTGAGGGAGTTGATAACTAGGGATTTTGACGTGTTTCCTCTTTCTTGCTTACGCTTTGATTATAAATTCTTACAAAATAGTACCAAAAGGCTCATAAGTTGTGCTTGATTGCAGGTTTGATCAACAAAGTGATGAGACGTCAAAGATCGGCTCAAAAGGAGTGAAACCGACACAAGTACCAAAGACAAGACAACTCAGGACAAACAGGCCTAGTGCGGCCGCACTACACTTTGTGCGGTCCGCACTAAGGAGATTCAGAGAGCTGGATTTGAAGGCATCAAAGCAGTGCGGACGCGGTACATATTGTGCGGTCCGCACTGAAGACACCGCGGCCGCACTACCATTTTATGCGGTCCGCGGAAGCAAACTTCAGAGAGATGTCAAGTGCCAAGGTTCAAGCCAGTGTGGTCCGCAGTCCATTCTGCGCGGACTGCATTGGAAGCCTCCGCGGCCACGGTCCATTCTGCGCGGTCCACGGAGCCTGGGTTCAGAGAGTTGAAATTGCAGAGTCAAGAGCCTAGTGCGGCCGCACACCATTTTGTGCGGTCCGCACTGACCCCGCAGGGGCATTTTTGTCTAGTTTTTCCAGCTTAGTATAAATAGAACATTTTTCCATTTTTAGGGTATTAGCTATTTTCTAAACTGAGCTGCGCTTGTGAGAAGACCATCTGTAGCAATTTTGGTCATTTTTACTTAGTTTTTATCATTGAATATTTGTATTTACCTTAGCAATTAATTAATATGTCTTTATCTTTATCTATTTCTCTATTTTTCTCTTTAAGCATGAGTAGCTAGACCCATTAGCTAGGGTTGTGGCTCAACCCTAGTGTGGGTAATTGATGGGTATTTTGATTTATGGCTAGATTGACTATGAGTGTTTGTTATTTGGGTCAATTTTATGGTTTAATTTATGAATTGGTGGTTGCAAACACTGGTTTGTGCTAAGTTGACTTGTCTCTTCTTGAGAAAGAGAGCCTAAGTCTCCAAAATTGATCAAACAAGGAATTGGGATGAACTCAAGAGAATTAATAGTCCCAATTAAAAGGTTAAACCTCGAGAGAGTAATTACCCGATTTGAACCCTAGTTGCTTGAGCAAATTTGCCTACCCATTTGGTCTTGAGAAAGTCAATTGGGCAAAATAACTCTCTCTACCGAGAGGTGTGAGAGTGGGTAAAATCGTGCAGGGTATAGCATATTTCCCCAATCATGTCAATCGTGCCTTAGAAGCAATTACCCATCAATTGTCCACCTAGGAGGATGCCATTACCCTAGTGCCTTTATATCCATTAGACACAACTTTTAGCAATTCTTGTTTAGCATAATCTAGTTGCATTTATATTTAGTAGATGATAATAGTAGTTTGTTAAAGAAAAACCCAAAAATGATTGGAAGTGACAGTTGGAACAATTACACAATCCCAATCTAAATAGATACTCGACTCCGTTCCTAACTCACTGTGGAAATCGATCCCGACTCACAAATCGGGTAAAAGCTATTGCGACCCTCTTTTCCTACTTTTTAGTAGTACGGATAGGCTGCGATCAACTGGTAGCTATTGTTATAGGCAAACTCTATTAAAGGCAAAAACTGATCCCACGAGCCTCCAAAGTCAATGACACAAGCTCGGAGCATATCCTCCAAAATGTGAATAATCCGCTCGAGCTGCCCGTCCGTCTGAGGATGAAACGTTGTGCTCAACTCAACTCGCGTTCCCAACTCTCGTGAACTGCTCTCCAAAAATGGGAGGTAAACTGCGTACCTCGATCCGAGATAATAGACTCGGGCACACCATGAAGACGAACAATTTCAAGGATATAGATCTCAGCTAACCTCTCGGAAGAATAGGAGACTGCCACAGGAATGAAATGCGCTGACTAGGTCAGCCTATCAACAATAACCCACACTGCATCAAACTTCCTCTGAGTCCATGGGAGACCAACAACGAAGTCCATAGTGATACACTCCCACTTCCACTCAAGAATCTCAATCTTCTGAAATGAACCACCGGGCCTCTGATGCTCGTACTTAACCTGCTAACAATTCAAACACCGAGCCACATATACGACAATATCTTTCTTCATTCTCCGCCACCAATAATGCTGCCGAAATCCTAATACATCTTCGCAACACCCGGATGAACAGAGTATCGGGAGCTATGGGCCTTCTCTAAGATCAACTCTCAAAGCCCATCCACATTAGGCACACAAACTCGACCCTGCAATCTCAAAACTCCATCATCACCTAAGGTAACCTGCTTGGCACCTCCGTGCTTTACCGTGTCTCTAAGGATGCACAAATGGGGATCATCATACTGCTGATCATGGATATGCTCCAATAAAGAAGAACGAGTGACCGCGCAAGACAATACCCGACTGGGCTCAGAAACATCCAACCTCACGAACTGATTGGCCAAAGCCTGAACATCCAAAGCAAGCAGCCTCTCACCGACCAGAATATAAGCAAGATTGCCCATACTGACTGACTTCCTACTCAAGGCATCAGCCACCGCATTAGCCTTTCCCGGATGATATAAGATGGTGATATCATAATCTTTCAACAACTCCAACCACCTCCTCTGCCTCAAGTTCAACTCCTTTTGCTTGAACAGATACTGAAGACTCTTGTGATCCATGAACACCTCACATGTCACGCCATACAGATAATGCCTCCAAATCTTCAATGCGTGAACAATGGCTGCCAACTCCAAATCATGAACCAGATAGTTCTTCTCATGAATCTTCAACTGCCGTGAAGCATAGGCAATGACCTTGCCATCCTGCATCAATACTGCACCAAGCCCAATACAAGACGCATCACAATAAACTGTATAAGGCCCTGAACCTGTGGGCAGAACCAACACCGGTGCCGTAGTCAGAGCTGCCTTGAGCTTCTGAAAACTCGCCTCACACTCGTCCGACCATCTGAACTGGGCACTTTTCTGGGTCAATCTGGTCATCGGGGCTGCGATAGATGAAAACCCCTCCACGAACCGACGATAGTAGCCTACCAATCCCAAGAAACTCCAAATCTCTATAGCTGATGCTGGTCTAGGCCAGTTCTTGACTGCCTCAATCTTCTTCGGATCAACCTGAATACCCTATGCTGATACAACATGACCCAGGAATGCAATTGAACTCAACCAGAACTCACACTTCAAGAACTTAGCATATAACTGACTATCCCTCATGGTCTGAAGAACCATTCTAAGATGATGCTCGTGCTCCTCCCGGCTGCGGGAATAGATCAAAATATCATTAATGAAGACTATCACGAACGAATCCAAATAAGGCATGAACACTCGGTTCATCAAATCCATAAAAGCTGCTGGGGCATTTGTCAACCTGAATGACATTACCAGGAATTCATAATGCCCGTACCGAGTGCGAAAAGCTGTCTTAGGGACATCGGATGCCCTAATCCTCAATTGATGGTAGACAGATCTCAAGTCAATCTTCGAAAATACCTTGGCACCCTAAAACTGATCAAACAAGTCATCAATCCTCGGCAATAGATACTTATTCTTGATTGTAACCTTGTTCAACTACAAATAATCAATACAGATTCTCATCGATCCGTCCTTCTTCTTAACAAACAATACCGGCGCACCCCAAGGCGAAACACTCAGCCTAATGAAACCCTTCTCAAGCAAGTCTTGCAACTGCTCCTTCAACTCTTTCAACTCAGGCGGGGCCATACGATACGGCAGGATAGAAATGGGCTGAGTGCTCGGAGCCAAATCAATGCAAAAGTCAATATCCCTGTCGGGTGACATACTTGGCAGGTTTGAAGGGAAAACCTCAGGAAACTCACGAACAATGGGCACAGAATCAATAGAAGGAACCTCAGCACTAGAATCATGAACATATTCCAAATAGGCCAAACACCCCTTCTCGACCATACGCCGAGCCTTCACATAAAAAATAACACTACGGGTAGAATGACTAGGAGTCTCTCTCCACTCTAAACGAGGTAAAACTGGTAAGGCTAAGGTCACAGTCTTGTCATGACAGTCCAAGATAGCGTGGTAAGGTGATAACCAGTCCATCCCTAATATGACATCAAAATCGACCATGTCCAAAAGAAGCAAATCTACACAAGTCTCAATACCTCCAATCACAACTATACAAGAACGATGGACTCGATTTACCACAATAGAGTCACCTACCGGTGTAGACATATAAACAGGAACACTCAAAGAATCACTAGGCATTACCACATACAGTGCAAAATAAGATGACACATATGAGTATGTAGACCCTGGATCAAACAACACTGAAGCATCTCTATCACAAACCAGAATCGTATCTATAATAACTACATCAGAAGCCTCAGCCTCGGGCCTGGCTGGAAGAGCATAACATCGGGGCTGGGCCCCACCACCTTGAACTACATCTCTGGAATGGCCTGCTGATGTTTGTCCTCCACCCCTAGCGGTCTGAGCTCCACCTTTAACACCTCTACCTGTACCTCTAGCACCTCTACCCCCACCTCTAACTGGCTGGGCGGGCTGTGGAACACTCAGTGCCTGAACCATGGCACGAGAACCCTGTTGCTGAGAACTGCTCGGTGCTCGAGGGAAATACCTAGCAATGTGCCTAGTGTCTCCATAAGTAAAACAAGCCCTCGGCTGCTGGGGTTGACAACCCTGGAAACTCTAAAGTGGCGGTGCACTGATAGGAGCTGGTAGTGCACTGTAGGACTGCTGATCAGAATACTGCATCTGAGAACCACGGCCACCTGAAGCACCGTGAGAAACCTGAAGTGCTGACTGAAAAGGCCTGGGAGGATGGCCTCTACCATACGAATCCCTACCTCCAGACGAGGTACCACTGAATCTACCTGAATGACGGGGCCCCTTATCCGACCCATGACCACCTCCCTGTGATAGAACCATCTCTACTCTCCTGGCCACATTGGCCGCCTCTTGGAAGGAAATATTACTCCCTGTCTCCCTAGCCATCTAAAGACGAATCAGCTGAATAAGTCCATCAATGGACCTCCTCACCCTTTCTCTCTCGGTAGGAAGTATGATAAGAGCATGACGAGCCAAGTCGATGAATCTGGTCTCATACTGGGTGACAGTCATAGAACCCTGCTGGAGACGCTCAAACTACCTCCGATAAGCCTCTCTCTGAGAGATGGGGAGAAACTTCTCCAGAAATAGCTGAGTAAACTAATCCCAAGTCAATGCTGGTGATCCGGCTGGTCTAGCCAAACAATAATCCCTTCACCAAGTCTTGGCGGATCCAGACAAGCAAAAAGTGGCAAAATCGACCCCATTGGTCTCAACTATCCCCATGTTCCTAAGAACCTCATAACAACTGTCTCGATAATCCTAGGGATCCTCAGTAGATGCACCGCTGAAAGTAGTAGTAAAGAGCTTGGTGAACCTATCCAGCCTCCACAAAGTATCGGCAGACTAGCTGCTCCATCACCGGTCTGAGCTACCATACCCGGATAAACTACTTCAACTGGCTGAACCGCTAGAGTCTGAATCTGGGGGGCTACCTGCTCCGGAGTGCGAGTAGCAGGAGTTTGGGATCCTCCTCCAGCCTGAGAGATGGCTGGTGCTATAGGAAGAAAACCTGCCCGGGTGACACTCTCCATAAGGCCCACTAGATGGACTAGAGCATCCTGGAGTACTGGGGTAGCAACAAACCCCTCTGGGACCTGAGCTGAGCCCACCGGAACTACTGGGGCCGGAACCTCATCATCAAAATCAACCTGAGGCTCTGCCGCTGGTGTTGTTGCTCTAGGCTGAGCTCTACCCCTACCTTGGCCTCTAGCACGGCCTCGACCTTGCCCTATGCCCCTCGTGGGAGCTGCTGTTGGGGGTCGGGCTGCTGGTCAGTGGATGAGGAAGCGTGTGTTCTCGCCATCTGCGAAAGAATAGAGTAGAAATTCAATTAGCATTGAGAAACCAAACCAAACGATAGGAAAGAATAAGTGTGAAGTTTTCCTAACTCTGTAACCTCTTGGGGATAAATACAGACGTCTCCGTACCGATCCCTCAGACTCTACTAAGCTTGTCAGTGAAAAGACCCATGTAACCTAGAGCTCTGATACTAACTTGTCACGACCCGGATTTTCAACCCTCGGGAGTCGTGATGGCGCCTACTAATGTAAGCTAGGAAAGCCAATCCTTTAAACTAATTACTCCATTATCTAATTAATTCTTTTTAACAGATATAAAGCGATAACGTATAATCAGCGAAATATTCAATTAAGCGGAAGAAAAACAATAGAATATCTGATTATGTAGCTATTACAACTACTTAAGCCTTAATCACCCAAAACCTGGTGTCACAGTGTCACAGACGGTCTAACACTGCTAAATACAAGATCCGAGAATAAAAGTCACGTCGTTTCTAAAGCAAAAAGATGAAACAAGAAATAAAAGATAGATGAGACGCTAGGGCCTGCGGACACCTGCAGCTCTACCTTGGATCTCCGCATGGAATGAAGGTAGCTTCCAACTACGGTCCAAGAGCTGCTCCGGGATCTGCACATAATGTAGAGTGTAGTGTCACACCTCCTTTTTCCGCGCCCGAGGGGGCGCAGGGGGAGTTTTTCCAATTAAAGGACAATCGAAACGGGATTTATTTATTAATTTCAGAGTCGCCACTTGGGAGATTTAGGGTGTCCCAAGTCACCAATTTTAATCCCGAATTGAGGAAAATAATGACTCTATATTATAGTCTGCGTACCAGAAATCCGGATAAGGAATTCTGTTAACCTGGGAGAAGGTGTTAGGCATTCCCGAGTTCCGTGGTTCTAGCACGGTCGCTTAATTGTTATATTCGGCTTGATTATCTGATTTTATACAAGTATGAACTTATGTGCAAATTTTAACTTTTAACCGCTTTATTATTATTGTTTTTTACAAGAATGTGAACATCGCTTAAAACACGTCTTTGGACTGCGTCACATGAAATGCACCCACAATCTGGAACGCATTTTATTTGATGTTTTGAGATTTGGATTTGGGTCGCATGAAATGCACACCCGAGCTTAAGAAAGTAAATTATTAAACACGCGCCTAAAGAGACTATCGCGTTATTATTTTGCGGAGGCCGCGAAATTCGCTAAACGACCCTCCTGAATTCTAAGTAATTTTAAACAAGTATTTACTGAGGGCCCCGCAATTTGTATTTTTATTCGGCGAGGCTCATCTCATTCTTATTTTTTAAAGAATTTGCAACGTCATGGAAATGCATCTCGGGCCACGCCACAATCAATGCGCCCGTGACTAGAGACATATTTCGACTCCGTTGAGATTTGGATTTGGGTCACATAAATGTGCACCCGAGCTTAGGGAGATAACATTATTAAAGGCGCGCCTAAAACAACTAGCGCATTATTATTTTGGGGTAGGGCCGTGAAATTTGCTAAACGACCCATCCCGGAATCTAAGTATTTAATACATATATTTTGTGAGGGCCCCGCAATTTGTCCCTTTTATTCGGCGAGGCTCGTCTCATTTTATTCTTTATTATTACTATTATATTTTTTTTATTTTTTTTTTTAAAAGGATGTCATTTTTATGTCTTTAACAATACTAAGACTTACGGCCTCTTTACAACTAAAATCCCATGACTTGTTAAAAGTTTAATAAAAGGAGTTTAGTGAATGAGTGTTTCGGTAGTAGTAACAGCATGCACTAATACTATTTTTCGAATGACCTAACCGAAGGAAAGGACGAACAGATTAACGTCAAACTTGTGTCATAGAACGACTAGTCCAACTTAATTAAACGACATCAAATAAACAAGAATAACATAACATAAAAATGAACCAAAATGCAGACAATGAAACATAGGCAGAAAATTTCCAAACCAAATTTTTATATTGCATCTCGAACATTCAACGTAAGTTTATTTATCTAATACATCGAGGTTTACTAACCTTTGCACCTCGACAAACTCAGAGCGACAAACACGATTCCGACGGAACTTAAGCCGGACCTTTCTGAACGAAGAACAACGACGGAACCTCGGACAGCGCCTCGACGTACCGGACCTCGACTCAACCTTTGGACCTTGGACTGGAACTCGACCTCAACACAAGGTCGAGCAGCTCACCTCCATGAACTCCGGCTCAACTAGTGGCGTGAAGCTGACGGACTGTTTAGTCGACGATTGTGGGGGTCGACGGGCAGTGTTTAATGGTGACGGGGTGATGGTTGTCGACTGGAAAATGACGAGGGCGTTGGTTGCGACAGTAGGGTGGGTTGTTTGGGCAGTGGTTAATGGCTGGAGCTCGGACGTGAGAGAGTGGTTGGTTTTGGGTTATGGTCGCCGGACATGGTGGAGAGCTTCGACAACGCAGCAACAGCTGCTCGAGTTCCGGCTAGGGGGCAGCGACGACGCGATGGAAATGTAGCAGCAGTCGCTGCTTGACGGGGGCTAGACGTGGTGGGTCGTTGACGGAATGGTTTTGGGTGGAACGAGGGTGTTCGTTTGAGAGGCTTGGTGGTCGACGGACTGGGCTGTAGTTTTGGACGCTGGGGAGGTCGTCGTGGGTTTTTGGACGTGAGGGGTGGTGGTTATGGCGTCGGGGTGGTGTTTGGGAGGAGGAGGTTGGTCCGTTGATGGAGTGTTGGTGGTGGGCTGTTCGGAGGTTGACGACGGGGTGGTTTTTGGGTAGGGTCCTGCTAGGTATTTGCTTCTTCTTCTTCTTGAAGAAGAAGCGTGAACAGTAGTCCTTTCCTTCCAAAATTTAAAAATCCTCCTGTTCGATTTTTTCCCAGTCCGTTTTTTCTTCTTTCTTCTTTCGGTTCTCTTTCTTTCTTCTTTATGAAGAAGAAAGGTGAACAGTGGTCCCCCCTTTCAAAAATTTCAAAAGTCCAAAAGTCCTCCTGCCCGTTCTTTTCTTTGTTTAAGATTTCCAAAGTCCCCTCTTTTTCAAATTCCAAGTCCTTTCGTTGGTCCCCCCTCTTTTTTAAATTTCGTCCGTGTTTCAATGCCCATGAAAATGATCCCCACGCGTGGTGGGGTTCGAGGCATATGTCCCCCACGCGTGGTGGGGTTCCCCACGTGTCCTGGACACGGTTTATTATGGGCTAGGTCCGAAAATTAGGCCTAAAACCGGGTAGTTTGAACCCGAATATTATTCTTTTGCCCGGACCCGAGAAATAGAAACACGTTGCTTAACTAGTCCTATGTAAGCAAAATAACTACCAAAAATAAGACTAGTATTTAAACAAAACTATATCTTTTTTAAATATTTTTCAAGGTTTAAAATAGCTACAAAATATTAATAAAACTATTTTTTGTAATTTTCATTTTTAAATATTAAGATAAAATATGAGGTAATATTTTTGTATTTTTTCAAAGTTAAAATGCCTATAAAACTTTAATAGAATTATTATTTTTGTATTTTTTCGAAATTATATAAGGTATAAAAATAAAGTGCAATTTTTGTATTTTTCAAGTTTATGAGAAATACATAAACTAAAATTTATATATATATTTTTTGAAATTTTCTTTTTTGCAACGAAATAAAGTAAAAATAGTTAAAATAGCTATATTAGTCCTAAATTAGATATTTTAAGCTAAGAGCGTAAAAATTCCCGGGGAGGGTCAAAAATCACGTGCTTACAGCTGCCCCTCTTTGACTGGAAACACGAAGAGTTTTCCGACAAAGAACGACTAGACGTGTTTTTGACCCGACCATTACTTGGACGGACTACACTTAAGGAAAGGGAGGGAATGTGACCGAGCCCTGGTATCTGAGCTGCCTACATATCCTTGGTTATACAGGAATCAGGCCACGTGTAGTTCGGGAATGAGAGAGATAGTGAAGTGTACCGAGGTGAAGAGCCGATCGAGGTGCCGTTCCGTTGAGGTTCCGGTCCGCGGTCATGTCGTTACAACAAAAATGAAAACTGGAAAAGACTAACTAAGCCTATCAGCTACTAGTTACAAGGATTCCTATCTTCAAGTCTTCTGAAACTTGGTCTTGAGTCTTGAATGGTGCTTCATACAGACTTTGGATTTGAACCTTGATACTTGCTAGTTGTAGGCGCTAGTTCTTGAGCAGATCACATCCGTTCTCCACTTCCGTGCTTCGGATTCATTCATTTTTTCTTTTTCTTTTTCTTTTTCTCTTTTTTTTTCTTTTTGTGACTAGCTTTTGTTGACCCTCTCAGACTGTTGACTCGCATTCTTGGGGCGAGCTTCTTGTTGCTTCTATCTTGGATTGAGTGCTGGGGATTTTTGTTGTGGCTTTCTGCCTTCCAATGGGTTACGGCTTGACTTTGAACGATCCCGATGTTCTACAGGCGGACCCCTAACTTCTTCAATATTTGACATATAACAATCTTTTGCTCTACAGGCAGGCCCCTGACAATCAAAACAAACAAAACAAACAAAATTTCCTAACCCAGTTTTCACTGGGAAGGTTTGTGAGTTGTCAGCAAAATCGTAGCCCACTGATACTACTGATGCAGTGCTGAGAGTGAACTAAACACTAGATTAGGATGTATTCTCTTCTTTTTTTTTCAAAATATTTTTTTTTTTTTTAGCATCTTAGGAGAAAGATTCATCGGACTAAGATTTTGACCCTAGAAGAAGGTTCATCAGACTAGGTCTTTTCTTTTTGGTATCTAAGGAGAAAGATTCATCGAACTAAGATTTTGATCCTAGGAGAAGGTTCGTCAGACTAGGTCTCTATCTTAGGAGAAAGATTCGTCAGACTAAGATTTTGATCCTAGGAGAAAGTTCATCAGACTAGGTCATTTTTTGTTTTTGGTATCTTAGGAGAAAGATTCATCAGACTAAGATTTTGATCCTAGGAGAAAGTTCATCAGACTAGGTCATTTTTTGTTTTTTGGTTATCTTAGGAGAAAGATTCATCAGACTAAGATTTTGATCCTAGGAGAAGGTTCGTCAGACTAGGTCTCTATCTTAGGAGAAAAATTCATCGGACTAAGATTTTGATCCTAGGAGAAGGTTCGTCAGACTAGGTCATTTTTTGTTTTTGGTATCTTAGGAGAAAGATTCATCAGACTAAGATTTGGATCCTAGGAGAAGGTTCGTCAGACTAGGTCTCTATTTTTGGTATCTTAGGAGAAAGATTCATCAGACTAAGATTTGGATCCTAGGAGAAGGTTCGTCAGACTAGGTCTCTATCTTAGGAGAAAAATTCATCGGACTAAGATTTTGATCCTAGGAGAAGGTTCATCGGACTAGGTCATTTTTTGTTTTTGGTATCTTAGGAGAAAGATTCATCGGACTAAGATTTGGATCCTAGGAGAAGGTTCGTCAGACTAGGTCTCTATCTTAGGAGAAAAATTCGTCAGACTAAGATTTTGATCCTAGGAGAAGGTTCATCAGACTAGGTCTTTTCTTTTTGGTATCTTAGGAGAAAGATTCATCAGACTAAGATTTTGATCCTAGGAGAAGGTTCATCAGACTAGGTCTCTATCTTAGGAGAAAAATTCGTCAGACTAAGATTTTGATCCTAGGAGAAAGTTCATCGGACTAGGTCATTTTTTGTTTTTGGTATCTTAGGAGAAAGATTCATCAGACTAAGATTTTGATCCTAGGAGAAAGTTCATCGGACTAGGTCATTTTTTGGTTATCTTAGGAGAAAGATTCATCAGACTAAGATTTTGATCCTAGGAGAAAGTTCATCAGACTAGGTCATTTTTTTGTTTTTTTGTTTTTGGGTATCTTAGGAGAAAGATTCATCAGACTAAGATTTTGATCCTAGGAGAAGGTTCGTCAGACTAGGTCTCTATCTTAGGAGAAAAAATCGTCGGACTAAGATTTTGATCCTAGGAGAAGGTTCATCGGACTAGGTCATTTTTTTTTTGGTATCTTAGGAGAAAGATTCATCAGACTAAGATTTTGATCCTAGGAGAAGGTTCATCAGACTAGGTCTCTATCTTAGGAGAAAAATTCGTCAGACTAAGATTTTGATCCTAGGAGAAGGTTCATCAGACTAGGTCATTTTTTGTTTTTGGTATCTCAGGAGAAAGATTCATCAGACTGAGATTTTTTTTTTTTTTTTTTTTTTTTTTTTAATCTTTAAACAACCACTTAGGAGGAAATGCATCTCCTACGGGTGAAATTGAAACTAAAACTTAGGAGGAAATGCGTCTCCTAGGGGGCAAAACTTAAATTAGGAGGAAATGCGTCTCCTATGGGTAAAACATAAACTTAGGAGGAAATGCGTCTCCTATGGGTAAAACTAACTTAGGAGGAAATGCATCTCCTATGGGTAAGACTAAAACAAGAGGAAATGCATCTCCTATGGGTGAAACTAAAATGAACTTAGGAGGAAATGCATCTCCTATGGGTAAAACTCAAACTTAGGAGGAAATGCATCTCCTATGGGTAGAACTCTAATGATTTCAAACTAGGAAGTGCGTCTCCTATTATTGAAACCTTCGCTTTCTTTTTTTTTTTTTTGAATTATTTACTTACCTGCGTTGTCCTCCCTCGAAACTGTTGGGGATTATTTAGATGGGGATGACTTTTTACCCCCCCTTTTTTTGTTTTTTTTCTTCATTATTATCTTTTTATTCTTTTTTTTTGGTTTTATTCTTTTTTTTTTCGCATAGCTTCTTCCTTCGAAGACTACCTCCCTTGAGAGTCGTTTTGCCTTTCCCTGAAAGGAACCGCTGAGGATACCGCCTTTCCAACCTTGTGTTGGACCCCTCGCAACTGCTAGGGATAACACTTTTGAGGAATTATTTACTTACCTGCTAGGGATAACACTGTTGGGCAAAATGTTATCAGCTGGGGGTACCTGACTTCCAGAAAATTTCCTAAATGGAAGGAAAATTTTCTGCCCCAGTTTGATAATATCCCTTGTGGCATGCAGTTCTGGCATCAATGCCATTTCCTTTACCTGTTTCAAATCAAACAAAATTGTTAGTTTAAAACATGGTGGTTGGTTGTGATACTCCCAACTGAGATGGCTTTCCCTTTCTCCTTCCTTTCTCTGTGCTCCACAACTTGTTGGGGATGATATCGTGTGCTGGGGATAATCCCTTCCTGCTGGGGATATCCCTCTTCTTTTGTGGCATAGCTCGGAAACTGGCATTTTCCCGACCTTTTAGTCTAGTATGGATTTCGCCCAATCGTGCTCACTGCTCTCCTTGCTCTGTTCATGGGCCATGGCCTTTGAGGTTTATAACCTTGGTTTTGGCAAGGATATCTCTCTTGACGCTCGTCAATCCTTCTGTCAATTCCCTTTGCTGGGGATATCTTTTTGACACTGGCCTCGCGCTTGTTCCTTGCTGACTATACCATTTGGATATACTAGTCAGATCTCATCTTGGAAAGATGATGGCATATTTTGAAGTCATTTCATACTTGTTCTGACCGGACAGACTCTATTGGGGAAATTTTTTATGAAAGGAGAAAGATAACAGAAACAAAATAAAAGACAAAGGAAACGATGACTCTTTTACAAAAGAAACTATAAATAAAAACCTATCAAACGCAGATACCGACTCTAATGGCCATGACATGCATATGGGGCCTATCCTCTACCGTCAATCATCTTTCAAGATCTTCAATTGGCGATTCCCCATCTGATTCTCAATCTTATTCGACTTGTAGTGCCCGAAGGGTTTTCACTATCAAGTCTCTCTCATTTTTGGTTCTTCTCTCAGCTTTCATCGCCTTATGGTGCCTGTGAAGGTTTTCACCAATAAGACTCTCTCATTTGTATCACTTTCCAGCTGGGGATTTGGAGTGTCGCCGGTATGACTCTTTCTGCTGGAGATTAGAGTCCTTTCTGCTGTGGAACAGAATGTTATGTTCGCCGGTAAGACTCTTCATTTGTCTGACTTGGCATCTTTTGAAGACTGGTCAGAAGGTCTTTCTTTGGACCGTAATGTGGGTTTTGGATAGGGCTAGAAAGAAAGGGTATAAAAGGCTCAAAAATGCATTAATTTTGGGTTATTAATTACAACCTTCGGAATTAGATTTATTTACATCAAACGCAACATCTGCCCCAGTTTCTTGCTTGGGGATATTTTAATTGATTTTTTTTTCATTTTTCAAAACTATGACCGAGCCGTGAAGCGCCTACGTATCCTCTTTGAGGAATCAGGTCAAACGTAGTTCTCAATTCCTCTGTTTTCATTGTGACTTTCTTTTCACTCATTTCTTATCTTTCTTTTCTTTTTTCTTTTGCTTTTTTTCTTGCTTGTTTTTTGTTGTTTTGCTATTCTCTTTTTTTTATCTTCCATGTTCGCATCTTCTAGTCGTTGCTACTGATTCCGAACGAGGGGTATGAAAGAAAAAATAAATAAGGCTCAAAAGGGGTAACAAAGGATAAAGTGTTTAGGTAGCAGAACAAAATGCCTTCGTCATTCCAGTCTTTAAAACATGCCAAGTGCAAACAACACAATTTAAACCTGTAGTCCCTTCTGATGGTGCTGGACTTGACAATTATGTTAAACGTCTGTTTGTTCATTTGTCACTTCTAAAGCACCGTCGGGTGACACTCTCTTTCTCATTATTGTGAACGAACCTCATGCCAATTTGGCGAATCTTGCTTTTAAACGGTTTTCTTTTTGTTTAACTTGCCCCAGTTCTACATGACTCGAGCTCTAAATAATCTCAAACCGTCCTTATTTTCTTTAAATGGATTGATCGCCTTTCTGGGGTTTTATGATTAACTTTAAAGACTAGGCCCGAACTGTGTACGCAGGTCACGTCCCTAGAATCGGCATTGAACAAAAATGGTAAAAAGGACTAAACAAAAGATGACTGGAAATAATAAAAGACCGGACTTTGTATTAGACTACCGGTGAAATGGTTTAAATAACAAAACAAACAAAACAATCCAGAACAAAATCCTAAAAACAAACTGGACAAGACAACATCCGACTCAATAACCCTAATAATCCGAACAACAGAAATGACAATAAAATGAGCCACCACAAGCTTCTCTCTTGCTGACCCAGGAACAAAACGTCCTCCCACTTTATCAAAATTGGCATTTTAGCCACTGAGCTTTGCATCAATACTGCCGAGACCATTACCAGCTTCAACCTCATCAACCTCCGTCGGCAAATTCTCGAGGAGGTTCGAGTGCTCCATGTCACTGTTATTAATCGCAACCCGCCCTTCTCGGATCATTTTCTCTACTTCCCTTCTCCAGCTATGACAGCTCTCAATGTTGTGCCCTATGACATTGGAGTGGTAGGCGCATCGTGCTGCCGGATCAAAGCTCCTTGCAAGCGGATTTATAGTACATGCGGGGAGTGGCTCAATCGAACCAGCATGCCTTAGCCTTTCAAACAGACTGGCATAAGATACCCCGATGGGGGTGAGAGCCTTTCCTCGTTTCAGCAACCTCTTCATTCTTGCATGTTGACAGGGCCGGAAACCTGATCCAGGTGGCTTTTGGTAGGCTTGTGTAGGTGGGTAGGCATTTTGTGGAGCCGGGTGCCTAGAAAGTGAAGTATGGCGGGGAAAGAAGTGGTGTTGGGGAGCGGAGAAGCATTGAGGAGTGATGGAGCTACTCGGGTAGCTGGGAAAGCTGCCATAAGTGGGTTGGGATGGAGAGTATGGGGGATCTTCCATTATGGTGTTGGGTGCTTGGGAAATGACCGAGCTCAAGAGACTTGGCGGTGGAGGGGGTGGTGCTTTTCCCGTTATCCATGCCTGATACATGTCTGCCACATGCTGTCTCAGCATTCTCACTTCTTCTACCAACCCGCTGTTCCGTTCGATCAATTGTTGTCGGTCATCAGTACCGACCCACTCGGTTCTGCGGTTCTGAGCCATTGTCCTTTGATTTTGCTTTGCAGGGAGGAGTTACCACAACCAACCACTTTCTATATATGGACACATCAAAGGGAAGCCATCACGTTAGTGTTAGGGCATTGGACAGACAATCATGTATCAGAGATACAATGTACCTAAGCAGTTAGACAATTGTGCCCCCCTGAAAATCTTCCACACTCTCTTTTATTTATTTATTATTATATTTTTTTTATTATTATTATTATTTTTTTTAGTGGTGGTCGAATCTTATGGAGATTGCCTACGTATCATGTCCCCGCATGAATCAGACCTTGCGTAGTTCGGACCAATAAAAGATAAACAATAATAAACGCACACATTTTTTTTTGGAATTTCCAATTTTCAAATTAAAACAAACTTGATTGCAAAAACAGACTTTTGACAAGAGACAACAAACGGACCCGAAAATCAAAATAATTCGCATACTCTAATCAACAATTACAAACTCAAAAACGAACGGATAGTTCCTTTCCCCGTTTGCCAAATGCAACCGGACGGTTATTTTTTGCAAATGTGGCCCCTTCCAAATTTCATATAAATTTTGAGGCCGGGGAGGATTATTTTATGACACTTTACAAATTTGTCCATTCTTTTACGAAAATAACCTTTCGACAACCGAAGATACTCTAAGGCTATTTCGGCAAGAACGGTTTAAGACGCGGCCGAATCTGGCTCGGCTTATTATGACAAAAGACGGTATTCACCTGACCGTCGACTCTTTTTCAAATTATAATAAAACTTGGTGTTGCAAAACACGGCCCTTCAGCGCCTCGGGGACGAAGATCTTTTAAGGCTGTGTGGGTCAATTGGACCAAGTCTTAAAAATGACCCAAAAGTGGCTGTTTATGCAAAGTCAGCCTTCCGGCGTCCCTTTCGGGAACATTCGGCTATGTCTTGATAAAACAGCGTCACCTGACTTTCTTTATGACAAAATTAAAATTTGACATATATTTTTTATTTATTTGTTTTTTGGCTATTTTAGCAAAAGGTGGGTTGGACATCACCCGACTTATTTATGACAAGATTAAAATTTTTGATTTTTAGCTATTTTAGCAAAAGGTGGGGTTGGACCCGATGAGGGTTGCCTACGTATCTCACATCCGGTGAGAATCAAACCCGCGTAGTTCGGGCAAATAAGCTATTTTTGAGAAGACCCTTTTCCATTTCTATTTTTTTTTTATTATTATTCTTTTTCACCACGATCAAATAGACTATTATTTTTCATTCATAACAAACAAACAAATTAACGAAAAATATAAAACATTCCTTCTTTTTGAGAAGGTGGGGTTGGACCCGATGAGGGTTGCCTACGTATCTCACATCCGGTGAGAATCAAACCCGCGTAGTTCGGTCTTTGAGAATAAGTAGGCAAATAAGAATAAGTAGATGAACTAACTTTTTTTTTTGAATTTGCGAAGGAAGGCAAATAAAAGAAGCAAGGAAGTATTTTTTTGATTGATTTTCTTTTAAAAGAAAGACTTCTAAGATATTTTTTGAATTTTCATTTGCTCTTTTTTTTTCTTAATTCTAAAGAAGAAGAAGAAAAATATTCTTCGGAATTTTGCTTTTAATAAAAGGAATGCTTCTCAAAAATTTTCTTTTTTGGGATTTTGAATTTTCTTTTCAATTTTGAAAAAGAATCAAAATATTTTCGGATTTTTTTTTTATTATATATACATGTTTTTTTTTAAAACAATTAGAAAGAATTTCTAAAGAAATCAATAATGGAAAGTATTTTTGGATTATTGTAATTTCAGCATTTTCATAAACAAGTAAATAAACATATTTTTTTAAAAAAACAAGACCCTTTTTTACTTTTTTTTTTTTTTTTTTATGGCAAGACAAACTATTTTTTTTTTGAAAAACAAAACCAAACAATGATGATTTTTTCTACTTTTCCTTTGTTGTTAATAAAACTAACTAATAAGACATATATTTTCCTTATTTTCTCAAAAATTCGGCAGAGTTCCGACACTACTTGGACATTTGTTTTTTTCACATTTATAAACTGTTATTTTTCCTCTTTTCCACTATTTCTAACTTGTGGATGATGATGAAAAAACATACAAATTTTTTTTTTTTTTTGAATTTTTCAACGTTTTTTTTTATATATACATATATACATATATATTTTATTTTTTTATATTTATTATATTTTCAAAAATGTGGCATGGGGGACATAGGGAATTTCAAGATTTCTTGGGTTCCGCAAATGTTCCCCATGTGCTTTTCCCAAAATGAAGCGTGGGAGACATAGTGGATTTCCAAGGCTTCTTGGATTCCACAAATGTTCCCCATGTGCTTTCCCAAAAAGCAAGCGTGGGGGACATAGGGAATTCCAAGAATTCTTGGATTCCACAAATGTTCCCCATGCTTTGATTAAAATAACATCATGCTGGAAAAACGTGCGGCCTTCTTATTTAAATGTGATCAACCTAACAAGGTGTGTTATTTGTCCGCAACTATTATTGGTCCGCCAAACGACCCATTCACCCTTGAATAAATACAACATGTAGCACTTAGGATGCCAAAAGATGGTCTATTATTTTCAGGTTGCTTGTCCTAGACGGACCCAACCCCTGTGTTGAGTCCCCTAAGTCAAATGCACATGATGCAAATAAACGTTCCCTACTAGGGATCCGGCATGAAGCTGAGTTATTCTAAGTTGATAACCTGGGTATTTGTTCTAGACCTGGCTTACCCGAGCGGACAACTCGAGCCAAGGATGGGAGCTGTGTACCGGTAACCAAAAGGCCATCCGATTTTGCAACTCCACCGAATCCTCGTTCTATTTTGGTATATGACACTAACAGAAAGAAGCCACGACCAGCGTGCACTCCTCAAGAGAGAGAAGAGAGGGGTTTCGGCACAGTTTGTATATACAGTCCAAATAATATTAAAGCAGTAAAAGCAGCATTTAGCACATTAGGCTCAAACACGTAAAAAAACCAGATAATAAATAAAGCCAAATAATAACAATTATTTCAAGCTCGAATTCTTAACCCTGAACCAGTGGTTCTGGGCCTGATCCCCAGCAGAGTCGCCAGAGCTGTCACACCTCCTTTTTCCGCGCCCGAGGGGCGCAGGGGAGTTTTTCCAATTAAAGGACAATCGAAACGGGATTTATTTATTAATTTCAGAGTCGCCACTTGGGAGATTTAGGGTGTCCCAAGTCACCAATTTTAATCCCGAATTGAGGAAAATAATGACTCTATATTATAGTCTGCGTACCAGAAATCCGGATAAGGAATTCTGTTAACCTGGGAGAAGGTGTTAGGCATTCCCGAGTTCCGTGGTTCTAGCACGGTCGCTTAATTGTTATATTCGGCTTGATTATCTGATTTTATACAAGTATGAACTTATGTGCAAATTTTAACTTTTAACCGCTTTATTATTATTGTTTTTTACAAGAATGTGAACATCGCTTAAAACACGTCTTTGGACTGCGTCACATGAAATGCACCCACAATCCGGAACGCATTTTATTTGATGTTTTGAGATTTGGATTTGGGTCGCATGAAATGCACACCCGAGTTTAAGAAAAATAAATTATTAAACGCGCGCCTAAAGAGACTATCGCGTTATTATTTTTGCGGAGGCCGCGAAATTCGCTAAACGACCCTCCTGAATTCTAAGTAATTTTAAACAAGTATTTACTGAGGGCCCCGCAATTTGTATTTTTATTCGGCGAGGCTCATCTCATTCTTATTTTTTAAAGAATTTGCAACGTCATGGAAATGCATCTCGGGCCACGCCACAATCAATGCGCCCGTGACTAGAGACATATTTCGACTCCGTTGAGATTTGGATTTGGGTCACATAAATGTGCACCCGAGCTTAGGGAGATAACATTATTAAAGGCGCGCCTAAAACAACTAGCGCATTATTATTTTGGGGTAGGGCCGTGAAATTTGCTAAACGACCCATCCCGGAATCTAAGTATTTAATACATATATTTTGTGAGGGCCCCGCAATTTGTCCCTTTTATTCGGCGAGGCTCGTCTCATTTTATTCTTTATTATTACTATTATATTTTTTTATTATTATTTTTTTTTTAAAAGGATGTCATTTTTATGTCTTTAACAATACTAAGACTTACGGCCTCTTTACAACTAAAATCCCATGACTTGTTAAAAGTTTAATAAAAGGAGTTTAGTGAATGAGTGTTTCGGTAGTAGTAACAGCATGCACTAATACTATTTTTCGAATGACCTAACCGAAGGAAAGGACGAACAGATTAACGTCAAACTTGTGTCATAGAACGACTAGTCCAACTTAATTAAACGACATCAAATAAACAAGAATAACATAACATAAAAATGAACCAAAATGCAGACAATGAAACATAGGCAGAAAATTTCCAAACCAAATTTTTATATTGCATCTCGAACATTCAACGTAAGTTTATTTATCTAATACATCGAGGTTTACTAACCTTTGCACCTCGACAAACTCAGAGCGACAAACACGATTCCGACGGAACTTAAGCCGGACCTTTCTGAACGAAGAACAACGACGGAACCTCGGACAGCGCCTCGACGTACCGGACCTCGACTCAACCTTTGGACCTTGGACTGGAACTCGACCTCAACACAAGGTCGAGCAGCTCACCTCCATGAACTCCGGCTCAACTAGTGGCGTGAAGCTGACGGACTGTTTAGTCGACGATTGTGGGGGTCGACGGGCAGTGTTTAATGGTGACGGGGTGATGGTTGTCGACTGGAAAATGACGAGGGCGTTGGTTGCGACAGTAGGGTGGGTTGTTTGGGCAGTGGTTAATGGCTGGAGCTCGGACGTGAGAGAGTGGTTGGTTTTGGGTTATGGTCGCCGGACATGGTGGAGAGCTTCGACAACGCAGCAACAGCTGCTCGAGTTCCGGCTAGGGGGCAGCGACGACGCGATGGAAATGTAGCAGCAGTCGCTGCTTGACGGGGGCTAGACGTGGTGGGTCGTTGACGGAATGGTTTTGGGTGGAACGAGGGTGTTCGTTTGAGAGGCTTGGTGGTCGACGGACTGGGCTGTAGTTTTGGACGCTGGGGAGGTCGTCGTGGGTTTTTGGACGTGAGGGGTGGTGGTTATGGCGTCGGGGTGGTGTTTGGGAGGAGGAGGTTGGTCCGTTGATGGAGTGTTGGTGGTGGGCTGTTCGGAGGTTGACGACGGGGTGGTTTTTGGGTAGGGTCCTGCTAGGTATTTGCTTCTTCTTCTTCTTGAAGAAGAAGCGTGAACAGTAGTCCTTTCCTTCCAAAATTTAAAAATCCTCCTGTTCGTTTTTTTTCCCAGTCCGTTTTTTCTTCTTTCTTCTTTAGGTTCTCTTTCTTTCTTCTTTATGAAGAAGAAAGGTGAACAGTGGTCCCCCCTTTCAAAAATTTCAAAAGTCCAAAAGTCCTCCTGCCCGTTCTTTTCTTTGTTTAAGATTTCCAAAGTCCCCTCTTTTTCAAATTCCAAGTCCTTTCGTTGGTCCCCCCTCTTTTTTAAATTTCGTCCGTGTTTCAATGCCCATGAAAATGAGCCTCACGCGTGGTGGGGTTCGAGGCATATGTCCCCCACGCGTGGTGGGGTTCCCCACGTGTCCTGGACACGGTTTATTATGGGCTAGGTCCGAAAATTAGGCCTAAAACCGGGTAGTTTGAACCCGAATATTATTCTTTTGCCCGGACCCGAGAAATAGAAACACGTTGCTTAACTAGTCCTATGTAAGCAAAATAACTACCAAAAATAAGACTAGTATTTAAACAAAACTATATCTTTTTTAAATATTTTTCAAGGTTTAAAATAGCTACAAAATATTAATAAAACTATTTTTTGTAATTTTCATTTTTAAATATTAAGATAAAATATGAGGTAATATTTTTGTATTTTTTCAAAGTTAAAATGCCTATAAAACTTTAATAGAATTATTATTTTTGTATTTTTTCGAAATTATATAAGGTATAAAAATAAAGTGCAATTTTTGTATTTTTCAAGTTTATGAGAAATACATAAACTAAAATTTATATATATATTTTTTGAAATTTTCTTTTTTGCAACGAAATAAAGTAAAAATAGTTAAAATAGCTATATTAGTCCTAAATTAGATATTTTAAGCTAAGAGCGTAAAAATTCCCGGGGAGGGTCAAAAATCACGTGCTTACATGTAGTATCAGCACAACCGACCCCATGTGCTGGTAAGTGTCTAGCCTAACCTCGGCGAAGTAGTGACGAGGCTAGGACCAGACCACCAAATAAACCTGTGCAGTTATATAATATACAATAGAAAGTAAAGCAGGAATAAACAAGTAAAGATAGGAGGGGGAAACATGCTTCGGGGAATAACAGGTAAAACAGAATATCAAGAGAACCATAAAGGAATCAAAATCCAACCACTAACAAGAATAAGGAAAATAAAGGCAGATTTCACTTTCTTTTCACTTCTTGTTGCAGGCGTGCAACCCGATCCCATTTCCTGTATCTCGTGGCAGGCGTGCCACCCGCTCCCATTTCATGTATCTCGTGGCAGGTATGCCATCCACTCCCATTTTATTTATCTCGTGGTAGGCGTACCACCCGCTCCCATTTTATTATATCTTGTGGTAGGCGTACCACCCGCTCCCACTTCATTATATCTTGTGGTAGGCGTACCACTCGCTCCCACTTCATTATATCTTGTGGTAGGCATACCACCCACTCCTATTTCATTATCTTGTAGTAGGCATACCGCCCACTCCTAGTTACAAGCCAACAATAATCACAAGGAATTCCGGCAAGGGAACAAGAGCAATATAACAACTTCCCGGCAAGGGAACAATGATATTTCAACAACATCTCGGCAAGAAAACAATACTATCAAAACAAACATCCCGGCAAGGGAACAATAATATTAAACAAATATCCCGGCAAGGGAACAATAGTGATAATAACATATGAAGCGCAATACACCACAACGGAGTCATAACAATTATAATACAAGATGCACGAGCATGCTTGACACCAACGTATAGATACTCGTCACCATGCCTATACGTCATACTCCACAATTAACATGTAACAAATAAGACACAACTCCTAATCTCTCAAGCTAAGGTTAGACCAAACACTTACCTGGATGCTACGAACACAATTCACGATTCAACTATAACTTTATCCCTTGATTCCACCACCAATTCGCTAGTCACAACTACTTAATTACATCAATAAACGCTAAATGAATCAACCCCAATACATGAAAATGAGTTTTCTAAAGTTTTACCCAAAAAGTCAAAAATCACCTCCGGGCCCACATGGTCAAATCCCGAGATTCGAACCAAAACCCGATTACCCATTCCCTCACGAACCCAAATATATGATTTGTTTTGAAATCGAACCTCAAATCGAGGTCCAAATCCCTAATTTTTGAAAAACCTAGGTCTACCCAAAATATCCAATCTCTCCCATGAAAATCATTGATTTTAAGTTAAAATCATGTTAAAAGAGGTTAATGATTCAAGAAAACTAGTTAAAAACGACTTACAATTGATTTGGAGAAGAAGAAGCCTTTGAAAAATCGCCCTAGTGTGTTTATGTTTTGAGAGGATATGAAAAATGGGTTAAAATTCGTTTAAGTATAAAAGTTGCAGGTCTGAGATGTGGGAATTGCGAACAAGGGTTCGCAATTGCGAACCCCGACCTCTGCTGGCTTGGGAATTGCAAAGGGAAGTTGAGAAATGCGAACTAGGAATTGCGAATGGAGGTTGGGAAATGCGAACTGGGAATTGCGAAGGGAGGTCGGAAATGCGAACTGATTGCGAAGGGAGGTGGTAAATGCGAAGGCTGCAGGCCTGCAATTCCTTAAGTCCAAAATTTCTCCCCGCGGCCTATCCAAAACTCACCCGAGCCCTCGGGGCTCCAAACCAAACATGTACACCGCCCTAACAATATCATACGGACTCGCTCGTGCATTCAAATCACTAAAATAATATCAACAACTATGAATTAAACCTCAAAATCAATGAATTTTTCCCAAAACTTCTTTAAACATCAAAATTTTCATTTAAGGTCCGAATCACGTCAAATGGATTCCGTTTCTTACCAAACTTCACAGAATTATCTTAAATCATATATAAGACCTGTACCGGGCGCCGGAACCAAAATACGGGCCCGATACCATCTAGTTTTAATCAAAATTCATTTCCAAACCTTATAAATAATTTTAGAACATTCTTTTCTTCAAAAATTCATTTCTCGGGCTTGGGACCTCGGAATTCAATTCCGGGCATACGCCCAAGTCCCATATTTTTCTACGGACCCTCCGGGACCGTCAAATTACGGGTTTGGGTCCGTTTACCCAAAACGTTGACCGAAGTCAAATTAACTCATTTTATAGTCAAAATTTATCATTTTTCATAGATTTTCACGTATAGGCTTTCTGGCTACGCGCCCGAACTACGCACACAAATCGAGGTGATGCTAAAAGAGGTTTTTAAGGCATCGGAACGCAAAATTTTATTTTGAAACAAGTAATAACACTTTGAGTCATCAAAGAAAGTGGGAATGAAAAATATATATTTTTTAGATCGGGTAAATGGGTAGGCAATTTTGAATATGGGTTAGCTATTTAATTGTGTATTAATAGATTTTTGCCACGTGTCAATTTAGAATGGAGCCTGAGTTTGTCCGTTAAAAGGAGGGGCAAAAATATTAAAAAGGATAATGGCAAGGACAAATACCTTCGAATAGTATAACGGAGGATAGGTATAACTAATATTTGATAGTAGATAAACAACTATGACCCTTTTCCGTTATTGAAATGAAATTCCACATGTCAATAGTAAGCTACATGCATTGTGATTATGTAGTCTTGCCGACTTCTATTCTATATCGGTTTTACTCTATTTATTTCATATCCCTACCCATCTATGACATGAGCACTCCTTAAGAACTCTTCGATTCATAATTAATTTTTTCGATTGATATACATAAATTATATACTGTATTATACATATATTATATATTTATTATAATTATTTTTAATTTACACGATTAGGTATTCGACTATTTGGACTAAGGGTGTGTTTGGTATAACAAAAAATATTTTCTTGGAAAACAACTAGTAATCTTATTCATTTTTCGGTATTTGGTACGCAAATTAAGGAAATGACTTCTCAAGAGTATTCATAAATAATTTAGATATAATAAACATGAAGCCATAAACTTTCAAACCAACAACCTTCCGAATCCACAAATTTCATAAACTTTTGAACCGCTAAACTTTCGAAACCGCGGAATTTCGAATCCGTAAACTTTATACTTTCTAAACCCGTAAACTTCCAAACATATAAACCTCCGAATTTATAATTTTGAAACTTGTAAAATTTTGAACATTTAAACCGATTAATAAAAAAATTAAAACTGAAAAATATATTTAAAAAATATTTTTTCGGGGGGGGGGGGGGGGGGTGTGACGTAAGAACAGAAAAAAATACAGAAATTTAAATTACAAAAAAAAAGTAAAAAAAATCTTTTTTGTGGTGGGTGGGGTGGGTGATGCAGCAAAACGAAAAAACAGAAATTTGAAATTGCAAAAAAAAAAAAATTAAGAAAAAGTATTTTTTTTGCGAGAGAGGGGGTGGAGGGATAGTAGGGCAGGTGATAACGGAAAAACTGAAATTTGAAAAAAATAAGAAGCTTTTTTTGGACAGAGGGCATGAGATGGGTTGGTGAGGGTGAGAAAGGTTGAGAAGGAATTTTGAAAAATATTTTACCTTCTCTTAATAAGGAAAACATTTCCTTCGTACCAAACACACCCTAATTCTTCTCACCTTTATATTTCCTTACACCGAGACAGTGATGTGGTTTACTTTTTCTTTTGGGTGATCAGATAACTTAAATTCAATAAATAAATAAAAACAAGCAAGAAGCGTGGATCGTAAACTTTGGTCAAAGCACTCGAAGTAGTAGCGGATTAGAAGTGCACTTGTAAGGCCAAACTGAAATACGTGTCCGCAAGTATTGTAGACACAGCTCAAAAACAACGTGTCCAATTAATTACAAGAGCAATCTGATCTGGACTTGGACAAAAACCACTTGAGACAGACTGTACGCGTTCAGTATTCCTCTTTATCCTTGTGTAAAATCGGAGATCAATAATACTTCAAACTTTTCAGATCTAGTACGATAATAAAGGAAAAATGGGGAGGATGGATTATTTGGCAATGAAAACTGATGAAGACACTAACAAATTGATTAATGAAGATATCAATGAGCTCAAGTTAGCTGCTAAGAAGCTATTTGATCATGCCACTAAACTTGGTGGTCTTGGATTTGGTACTTCTTTCCTCAAATGGGTCTCCTCCTTTGCTGCCATGTAATCTCAATACTTCCTTTTCCTTCCCTTGTCTTACTTCTTTATGTCTAACACAATGTGCGAAATGCTTTGCGCCATAACATTCTTTTTGTCAGTGGACTTTGGACATGGAATTTCTTAAAACTGTCTCCTTTAATTTTGAGGTTTTCACTTTCTAAATGTGAAAATTCATAATATTTTCTTTTATCATGTGTTTTTGGGTTAGTTTCACTTTCTGAAGAATTAATAAAAGGTCCTTTTACGAATTTGGTTGTTCGTTGGATAATGTTTAATTTGTTTGATTTAAAATTTTGTAAGAGGATGGTCTTCTGTCAACATATTTTGGGGCCAATTGCTTTAGTATTCGACTAAGGAGCATGTTGAATGTGTCGGCCCACTGTAAATTACATATCAAATATACCTATGGAAAAGGAAAGAGAAATGCATATTGTGTGTGCTGCTAGATTAAAATTTGTACATCGAGTAAAGAATAAATGACATTTAAGTCTACAATAATATGGTATACCAAAATGATTCGGTTATCCATCGGCCATGACATGACTTGGTTGAAAAATGCTTCAGTTAGCAAAACTGATAACATAGTTGGAAAGTAGAGACTTTTGATCTGGAAAAGGATTAGGCATATTCCACTGTGATTACCAGGGATGTGGAAGTAGCTCTCTCAAAATTAATGTATGAACTTTTCTAGGCTGACACTGCATTTGAGAACCAACAGGCATGTTAATCCCCTGAGGAATATTAAATCCTAGATAATGAGACATGTAGGAGTGCCTTATTGTCATTGACACATTTGCTGGGAAAAGTTATTAAGTAGGAGAGGATAATATTTTTTTCATTCCACCAAGTAATACATGCATTATAGGATTGATCCAATATGCTTAAATATTTGCTCTTTGCTCTGGTTGGACGAAAATTGCTGTGCATATTAGTGTCCAAATTTCAACTCAATGACTTCATTTGAGCTTGTTGCAGCTAGAACTTCAGTTCAGCATGATATGGAATACCATCTTTGTTTTTCTTTTTCGTGATTTTGGGGATCATCCTGTTTAGCTGCTATATTTGTTACTATAAAGCTTAATGTTGTATCTATAGTCCCTCAAATTCAATACTTTGCTTTTACATTATTAACCCTGTTCTAATTTACTTTGCTTTTAACATATTATGAAGAAGTCAATACCAACTCATTGCCCTATAATTTCCTAAGAGTAATTTTTCTATCTATTTTTTTTCATGTTGTGTCTATTTATTTAGATCTCAAAGAAGTAATTCACTTTGAAAACATGAGGAGGTCCAGGAGAAATTTTCGTGGTATCTATTTAAAAGGGAAGAGACATCCCAAGTGTTGAACTGCATTTCTTGACAAACGTTTCATCCTAAACATAGCTGCACTGCGTCAGAGAATCTCTGTCATTGATCTCCTTCGCTGCAATGCAAAAAGAAGTCTAGGGGTTTCTCCCTACATCTTAGTGGGTGCAGTGGAACTTCAAACTGTTGACTCTAAATCTTGAATCCACCTTTACATGGATATGAGATGTCTATTTGTCTTATGCTAATACCGTAATGGAATCTTGGAAGACATTCTTTTTTCTTGTTCGTTATCTTTGATTTGTCAATTTAGTTTTATAGGCAATAATAGATATTGTGATATCATCTCTATCATTTTACGTATGCCCAACTTGGTGGATAGAGTTACCTGATGCCTGTTGCTGGTGGGAGGTAGCAGGTATCCTGTGGAATTAGACGAGGTGCGCTCAAGCTGACCCGGACACTACGATATCCAAAAAAAATATTAAAAAAATTAAGTATGCCAAAAGAAGACATCAGGAGAACCTATGAAAACATTGTGTCACTTTGCAAAGCTTAATTTTACGGCATATGCTTGCCTTGATCATATCCAAAAACAAAGTTAAGTAATCCCGTGTGTCCTTGTAAAAGAACTAGCCCACTCCCATACTTGATATTAAGTAATCACTCCAAAGAACATGACATGATGCTCATATTGTCTGGAATCGAGGTATAGCTTTTTCTAGGCATGAAATATGCACTTGAGGCTTAAAGAAGGGTTCATTTCAAAACCTTGTAACTACTTTGGTGCACGAAATTAAATTCTGCTCAACTCCTATCTTGGTAACATGAGCTGTTTGAGATTTCTATGATTTCCTAGCACTGCTCTTTAGATTGTCTACTTGTTCTTTCTGTGGTTGAGCTTATTTCCGCTCAACCATTTCATTGCTCGGCCGTTACTCTTTCTCTGCTTTCTACCTTGTGCAGCTTTCTACCTTGTGCAGGAAGTTACTTTTTTGTGTGCATGATGTATAGTGTTCGTGCTTTGTTGTTTAGATGCTTCACTTGTATTCTTGAAGTAAAAGAAAACTTACTATAATATTTTAGTAAATGTCTGCAATATATAATTGTTTTAAGCTTTTAGATGAAGTAATTCAACTATGTGAATCTATGTTGCTCGGACTCTCCAAAAATGTTGTTGGGTGCGGGTCGGATCTTTCAAAAGTAGTGTATTTTTGGAGGATCCGACATGAGTGCGGCAGCATTTTGGAGAGTCCGCGCAACATAAATTTGAATAAGTATATTCTGATGTGGTAAGGGAAACTGGTAAAATATGATTTATTTTCGTGGAATGTGGTCAGTTTGCTGGTTGCAAGTAACTCAAAATGCTTAAATTTATTTCATAGTCAACCGCAGGTTTGTATTATCCAATGGTTTCTTGTAGAATAGAACCTAGAGTTTACACCTTTTTCCTGGTGGATTTGGTTATAACCAGTGAAACAAATATTATCTGCAGTTATTTGCTGATACTGGACCGGACAAACTGGAGAACAAATATGCTGACTGGACTTCTAATCCCCTATATTTTCTTCAGTTTCCCTTCAGTGTTATTCCACTTATTCAGGTAAACTTCTCTAGTTTGCTACTATTTGATTTTCCTTGCTTCTTTGTCATCCAAGCAATTCTCTTTTCACTTGATCGCTACCTGATTCAAAGAGATTCTTTTCTTCATTAATCAATTGTCGTTTTTAATCTCCAGAGGAGAGGTTGGGAAATGGATTGCTTTCGTTGCAGTAGTACTCAGGCTTTTCTTTCCACGACATTTTCCAGGTATGAACATTAGCTTTTGATTTATATGATCATAACGTACTGGTTATTGTTTTTATTTTTTTCTGCAATTAAGTTTTTGGCTTTGTAATCCAAGTTTGTGTTACCTTCTCCGCTGACTTCTTCTTAATATTTAAAAAACAGATGAAAACGCTTTCTAGCAAGTAATATGCACCCCAAATTTATTAAGTACCAATTTGACATGTCATGGATCACAGAAGAGATATGTCTCTAAATCTTCCAAACTGCATGGATATTCAACTTTAATTTTATTTATGCGAAACTCCATTTAAATGGAGAAACATGATGAGTGAGGATTCATACAGTTGATAACCCTGAGCTTCACACAGAGATGAGATACTAGCCAGCTACCAATAGCAATAATTTTTAACTAATTGATTCATACTACCAGCACTTTCCTTTCTGTAACTATGTGAATGTTTTGTCAATGGAAAATGTGCTGAGTGCTTCACTGGATATTTTAGAAATAATATAGAAAGTTTTGAAGAAGTTGCGGCATGGCCATCTGGGAATAATCACTAGGTTTGTCTTTGAGATTTTGCTTTCTTTTGGTAGATTCTTCAAAATGTGTTCTGAAGCGTATAACATGATCTGCATATAATGGTAATACCTTTAAACATGATTCTTCCTACGCTTTTGTGTTATTTATAAATGAGTACTTCTCACACTCCGACACTGTAAACATTGTATCAGCATATTTTAACTTGTTGTAGCAAGTTAGTTGCCTAATCCTCCAAGTTACTAATCCCACTTTTTATGGACGCCGCTACATGCTAACCCTTCTGTATAATATTGCCGGGGATCACAGACTGGTTGGAGATGCCTGGTTCATTAATCCTACTTCTAGTGGTTGCACCCAACCTCTTTGCTGACACTTTCAGAGACAGTTGGGTTGGCACTGTGGTGTGTCTTTTGATTGGTTGCTATCTGCTCCAAGAGCACATCAGAGCATCTGGTGGATTCAGAAATTCCTTCACACAAAGCAATGGTATATCTAACACAGTTGGTATTGTCCTTCTGTTGGTTTATCCAATCTGGTCTCTGGTACTCCACGTCGTTTGATAAGCTATCGTTGCAAAGCTGAACTGTGTTTTGGTTGACGAATTTCAATGTTCAATGCTGTGAGCAGACCTCTTCCTTTACTATTAGATGATGAATAAGAATTTTAATATGGATTTGGTTTTGTTGTGGACGTGGTTTGAACATTTCTGGTTAAGTGATTGTAATTTGACATTTCAAGTAGTTATGACTGGATTTTGTGGAGTCCTCTGCCCCCCCCCACCCCCCACCACCCCACACGGATTTCATGCTTCAGAATATGAACTTGGTGACAATGCCAGTTAAACATGCTCCTTAGGCGAATGCAAAATAAGTGTTAGGGAAATACCAAGAACATCGATGTATGTAAATATTACATGGAAAGTTAATAGAACAAAGCAATAAAGGAAATGCGTTGATCTAAACATGGCTTGGTAAATGTGTTTCGTTTCTTATTATGAGAAATTTTTAGATCAAGACTTGCACATAGATGTATACCTATTTCACGTATAAAATTGTACATAGATTTTCGCAGAATCAATTTTTTATACGGACAATCAAATGTTACATGAGTAATGTGGAGTTATATTTCTTAGGGGCCGTTTGGTAGGAAGTATTAGAAAAAATAATGCAAGCATTAGCTCTATGCATTACTAATATATTGTTTGGTGCATTTTTTCAACCTATGTATAACTAATACTTGTATTAGTTATATATCATACTTGGTATTATCCTATGTATAACTAATACTTGTATTAGTTATATATCATACTTGGTATTATCCTATGTATAAGTAATTATAGAAAACGATGCCATTAGTAATACCAAGGCTATTAATGCATGCATTAGTATGGTTAAAGACAAAATTATCCTTAAAGTCCCTTAAAGCTAGAGAATATGGAGGGCATATTAAACAACTATTTTCTTTAAAAATTATGTAATGCATTATAATTTTAATACACCACACCAAACAGTAGATAAGAAATAATATCTGCATAACTAATGCTTGCATTACTAACACATGCATTACTAATCCATGCATTACTAATACACCTTATTCCGCACTATTCTTATACACCCTACCAAACGACCCCTTAATGAGGAAACTATACAAGCTACATATTAAAATCAAAGTATTTACCCTTCTTTACCCATTGTTAAACTTATTATAATATATACCTTTCTAACTAAAATCAATTACCAGCCTACCCATCCCCGGTTTTGTTTGACCATCTAATAATCTTTTCTTCCCATTTGAAAAATCCACAATCATGTAAATACCATCATAAACCTCCATCGACGTTGCCAAGAGCACTACACCGTGATAATCTTCTTTTCAACTGATTATTAGTCATTATCACATAAAAATAATGGATGTAATTTCAAATCTGAAAATAATAATAATTGAAACTCCATATGAATGAGTTCAAAGTGTCAGATCTGATTTTTTATAGGAGTAGTGTTTTACTGTTGAAATTCGTTAGTTATTGTTATTTGATGTGTAGATTGTACCTTTGATGTTAGTTTTCAGATATGTATTGTAAAAAAATTTAAATCTACCAGAAGGCTCTTGAAGATTGAAACTCATAACTTGGTTTGTTTGAGTTTTTAATTGTTTTGATCTGATCTTGCATGGGTTTGCTTGGACGAGGAGGAATTCCCAGCGTTAGTATCACCGATAAGGAAAGAAGGGTCAAAAAGCCAAGGTAAAAGAATTATTGATGATGGAATGAATGATCAAGACACAATAAGCTACAGCTAGCTGCTCCACTAGCCAGTTGGGAATTACCAATAGATTTAAGGTACTGACTTAAGGATATACATCACCTGATATAGAGGAGAGTGGTACAGACCACCTCAAACCTCCATGATTTTAAGTACTTGGAACATAAGAGGGCTTAACATACCCTTTAATCACAAGCAGATTACTCTCTTTCTGAAGAAGTATAGAGTAGAAGTTATGGGAATAGTTGAGACAAAAGTAAAAGCAAATAAAGCTAAGAAGATCACACGAAAGATAGCAAAAGGACTGGCAAGTCAAATACAACTATGATCATGCCTATAATAGTCGTATTTGGCTACTGTGAAAGCCTCATATAAAGCTTCAAATATTAGAGGTTAATGCTCAGTTTATCCATTGTGAAGTGGAGGACCCAAATTGTCAAAAAAGGTTGCTTCTCATTGTGATATGCAAGTATGGACTTGATGCAGAGACAACAACTATGGGATAAGCTTGCTTCTATAGGAGCTCACATGACAACTGAATGGTTGGTATGTAGTGATTTTAACAATGTGCTTCATACAGAGGATAAGATTAGGGCTCCTATAACATAGTTAGAGACTCAGGGCGTCAAAGAACTATTGGATCGACTGCAATTTACTCCCTTAAAGAGCACAAGATGGTATTACACATGGTGTAACAAAAAAGATGACAATGCAAGGGTATACAACAAGATTGACTGGGCATTTGGAAATTATAATTGGCTGATGAACTATGGCCATATAGAAGGAGAGTATCTGAATCCTGGAGTTTCAGACCATTCACCTATCTTGCTCAAATGCAACTTTGTAATACAACAACAGAACTTGAATCCTAGACCCTTCAAGCTATATCAAACAGTATTACACTACCCAGATTTTGCAGGAATTGTGAAAGAAGTATGGGCACCGGATTGTAGAGATGCATAGATGTCCAAAACATGACAGAAACTTAGGAGGCTAAATGAGGCACTGAGGGAGTTAAATACTTACATGGCCTCCTATCAACAAAAGCTTAATCAACCCAAGCAGAAATTGGAACTAGCACAATACAATATCTCCCTAGAACCATTATTCCAGATCTATATAAAATAGGAGAAAGAAGCTTTAATAGAAGTGGAAAAGTAGAGCAATATGGAGGAACAAGTTCTAAGGCAGAAGTCACGAGCCACATGGATACAATATGGAGGTGCTAATATAAAATACTTCCATGTTTAGTGGAAGATACACACTAGTGCTAATACAATTAATTCTATACACAATGATGCAGGAATCAAGATCACAGAACCAAAGCAGGTAGAAGACCAATTTCTCTCTTTCTTCAAGAAGCTGATGGGAGAGTCATCACACATTTTCCCCTGCCCAAATTCTGATGAGGTGATTAAGAAAGGGTCCTGGCTGACAAGACTACAACAACTGGAGCTGATCAAGGAAGTCACAACAGAGGAAATATTTGATGTTGCTAAAAGAATGCCAATTGAAAAAGCACCATGTGTTGATGGATTTCCAATTGAATTCATCACACAACACTAGGAGGAGGTAAAATGTGATGTGCTTGCTGATGTACTAGCTTTCTTCCAAACAGGAAATATGAACAAGTTCATCAATTGTACTACTATCACTTTGATCCCAAAAGTCCCCAATCCCACTCAAGTTAAGGACTATAGGCCTATAGCATGTTGCACAACCATGTACAAGATTATTACTAAAGTGCTCACTGGGAGACTAAAGAAAGTGATAGGTCGTCTGGTTGGAGGATCTCAATCAGCTTTCATTGAAGGTAGAAGTATCACCGATAATATATTGTTCACTCATGAACTATTCAAAGGCTATAACAGGAAGGGAATTTCAGAAAGATGTGTACTTAAGGTTGACTTTAGGAAGCCCTATGACACATTGGATTGATATTTTCTGAAAAGACTTATGATTGAATTGAGATTCCTACATAAGATTATTGAGTAGATAATGGAATGTATAACAACTGTCACTTATTCCTTAACACTGAATGGGGGCCTCACTGAACCCTTTAAAGGCCAAAGAGGAAAAAGGCAAGGTGACCCTATGCCACCTTACCTGTTTGTGCTTGCCATGGAATATCTACAGAGTTAATTTTATCAGTTGGCTTTGAACAAGGAGTTTCACTTCCACCCTAGATGCAAAAAGGTTGAGAGTGATGCATGTGTGTTTTGCTGATGATCTGTTGATGTTTTGTAGGGAAGACCTCCCTTCTATTAGGTTGATTCAGCAGGCTTTTATGAAATTCTCAAAGGACTAAGGATTACAGACAAATGCAGACAAAAGCTCCATTTACCTTGCTGACATTTCCCCAAATCTGAAAGAGGAAATTTTGCAGGAGTTGGGATATAATGAGGACACATTGCCATTAAAATATCTTGGTGTGCCACTATCATCAAGGAAACTTTCAATTAACCAATGTTGGCCACTGGTAGAAAAGATCACTGCAAGGATAAGTTGTCGTACATCAAAGCTATTATCATACTCAGGAAGATTGCATCTCATAAAATTAGTGATCTTTGGTATACAACCATACTGGGCACAAATATTTCTATTGTCAAGAAGGTGTTGAAAATGATTGAAGCCACATGCAGGACATTCCTATGGACAGGAAAAACAGACATCTCTAGGAAAGCATTGGTGTCTTGGGAGAAGATATGCTTTCCACAAGCAGTTGCAGGACTGAATGCTATTAACCTATATAACTGGAATAAAGAAGCAGTAGCAAAACACTTATGGGCTATCACCAAGAAGAAGGATTGCCTTTGGATCAGGTGGCTCCATGCTTACTACGTCAAAAGCCAGACTATCGATATTATGTCTATACTTAAGAATGCAGCCTAGGTAGTGAGGAAAATTCTTGATCTTAGTAAGCTTATCCTTGTACCTACCATGCAAGGTGACCTAACTTCAAGACTGATTAAATTGCAAAGTATTAATGGAAGATTCAACATCAAGAAGCTATATCAGATACAAATCCCTCAGGTCCAAAAGGTGCACTGCAAGAGCCTAATTTTACAACCACATATACATCCTAGACACAAATTCAACTTATGGCTAGTTGTACAGGGGAGACTACCTACTGTTGAGAGGCTACAGAAAATTAGTATTCAAGTTCCTCAAGCTTGTGTATTATGTGTCCTGGATGATGAACACTTATTCTTTGGTTGTGACTACATGAAGAATATCTAGCAAAGACTACTGAATTGGCTTGGTTGTCCAAGACAAATAAGTACATGGCGGGAAGAGGTGAAATGGGTGACAACCTTTGCTAGGAAAAAGAAAGGATTTGGGATAATTGTCACAGTTGTCTTTGGGATGATGGTATGCCCCATATGGCGAGATAGGAACAAGATCAGATTTCAGCGTGGCAGCTCATCCCCAGATTGAATGTGTAGAGAAATTGCAAGCCATATACACATTAGAGGCAATACATATCTCAGTTGGCAGAAGTATTTGGACGCATTGAATTGGTTTCATTAAACAAGTTTAGCTTCTTTGTTCTGTCAATTGTAATGTATATTTATCTATAATGCAGATAGTGTAGGCATTAGGATGTGTATAGGTATAGTTGAAATCAAAACCTTGTATAGGTTATAGTTGAGCAATTAATTGTCAAGAAGAGTAAAGGAACTGGTCAGCAGTTCCTGTATCGTATTGAACTTTTTGGTTAAATAGATAAAATTTTACCAAAACAAAAGTTGATTGGATGTTGTAGCTAAAGTTTTAGTCGATTTGGTGGAGATTTTGTAGTAGATTTTAGAAATTTGGGTTGAAATATAGTTGAACTAGAGAAGAAGACGAAATTGTATTGTATACCCAAATAGTACACAAATATACCATTTTGGTATACAATTCATTCCAGCATATACTAACAATACAATATAATATAATAGTATATTGTTATAATTTGGTCCTTTTTAAACTTTTCCATTGGGTCCTTTTTTTAAATTTTGGGTTGAAATTATTGAACTACCAAAGAAGATAGATTTGTATTGTATACTAAAATTGTGTATTGTAAGTACCGCTCTGCATGTTGTTTTTAGGCTACCATTCTTATGTATGCCATGTCTCTTCGCTCTTTAATCTCGTCGAGGTCTTGCCTTCTGATTTCATCGTTGCTTGGCCTGATCTCATTTGAATATCTTAGACTTGGTTCTCCGACCTCGACCGGTATTACTTCATCAGTCCCATAGACTAGTGAGTATGGCATTTCCCATGTGCTTGTCTTTGGCGTGGTGCGGTGCGCCCACAACACTTTTGGAAGCAACTCTAGCCACAATCCCTTGGCATTTTTGATTTTTTTTCATGATATTCAATATCGTTTTGTTGGAGGATTCAACTTGTCTATTGCCTACGGTGTGATATGGCGTGGAGAGTATTCTTTTGATGTGCCATTTCTCGAAGAACTCGGCGACCTTCTTCCTTGTGAATTGGAGTCCGTTGTCACAACTAATTTCTTTGGGGATACCGAAGCAGCATACGACATTCCTTCATATAAAGGCGATCACTTCTTGTTCGTGTATTTGAGCGAACGCACCTGCTTCCACCCATTTTAAAAAATAGTCAGTTAAAACCAAAAGAAATCGTACATTACCTCGTCCTGCGGGAAGGGGGCCGACGATATCCATTCCTCATTTGATGAAGGGCCAAGGCGAAGTGACTGAGTGGAGGTGCTCACCCACTTGGTGGATCATGGGGGCACATTTTTGGTATTGTTCGCATTTTTTAACAAAATTAGTTGCTTCCTTTTTCATTGTGGGCCAATAGTACCTTGCTCGTATGAGACATATGATTAGGGCTTTATTGCCGATGTGAGCCTTGTAGTGACCCTCGTGGACCTCTTCTAGGATGCGCCATGTCTAGTTTGGTCCTAAACATTTTGCCAAAGGGCCGCCATACATCCTTTTGTACAGATCATTGTTGATGATGTTATACCTGGCTGCTTGCATTCGAAGCTTGTTGGCTTTTTTTGTCGTTTGGGAGCACACCGTCCTGCAGGTAGGTGACAATACGGTTGTTCCAATCAAAAGTTAGGTTAATAACGCGCACCTCAATTTGGTCGATGGTCGAGTAGAAGAGAGTGACCACATTCTCTCTTCCGATTATGCTTTTAGTAGCTGCTGCCAATTTGGTGAGGTCATCCGCCTCGATGTTCTGTGCTCGAGGTATTTGGTCGAATCAGTATTCATTGAACTCGGGCAGTAACTTGCAAATATTAGCCTGGTAATTTTATAGCCTTTGTTCCTTGATTTGGAAAGTCCTTGTGACTTTATTGATGATGAGTTGTGAGTCGTATCGAAGGACAACCCATCGTGCTCCGTACTTGAGTGCCAGTTTTAACCCTACAATCCCGACCTCATACTCAGCCTCATTGTTAGTTATATTGGGACACCGTATGGACTAGCGAATTATCTCGCCTGTCGGGACCTCGAGTACGAGTACCAGTCTAGATCCTAACGCATTGGAGGCACTATCGGTGTATAGAATCCATGGGTCGTGTGCCTTGGGGTAAGTATTAGTGGCTTCCCTTTTGACATCGGGCATTATTTTAGCACTAAATTCGGCAAGTACTTGTGATTTTATCGTTGTTTGCGGCCGATAGGTTATATCATGCTCGCTTAATTCAATGGCCCATTTGGCTAACCTACCCGATAGCTCAAGCTTATGTAGGATGCTCCTTAGAGGAAAGGTCGTGATCATCGAGATGGGGTGGCACTGGAATTAAGGTCAGAGCTTTCGTGAAGCTACAACTAAAGTCAAGGCTAGCTTTTCGAGGTCGGGGTACCTCGTTTCAGTGTCGAAGGGCTTGCTAATGTAATAGATTAGAGATTGCATGCCTTTATTTTCTAGGACCAGGACTGCGCTTACTACAATGTCGGACACGACCAGGTATATTAGGAGGCGTTCTCTGTGTTCTGCCTTAGCAAGCAGCGGGGGCGAAGATAAGTACGCCTTTAGTTCTCTCAGGGCGTCGACGCACTCGGAATTTCATTGGAGCCCATTGTCCTTTTTGAGCACACTGAAGAATTTGTGGCATCTATCAGAGGATCGTGAGATGAACCTCGACAGGGAGGCTATACGGCCGATCAGCTTCTACACCTGCTTCTTGTTGGTAAAGTTTTCTGGTATTCCCTTTATAGCCTTGATTTGGTTAGGGTTAACTTCGATGCCTCTTTGCAACACCAAAAAACCGAGGAATTTTCCTGAGGTTATGCTGAAGGCGTATTTCTCGGGGTTTAATTTCATGTCGTACCGCCTGAGTATGCCGAAGGCTTCCCTCAAATGTTCAATATGGTCTTCCTTTCTTTCCGACTTGACCAACATGTCGTCAATATATATTTCCATGGTTTTGCCGAGCTACTCTTCGAACATTTTGGTTACTAGCCTCTGGTATGTCGCCCCTGCATTTTTCAATCCAAACGGCATAACTCTATAGCAGTACGTCCCTTGGTGGGTGATGAAAGTGGTTTCATCCCGGTCTTCCTCCTCCGTGAGGATCTGGTTGTAACCTGAATAGGCTTCCAGGAAACTTAGCAGCTCGTGCCTTGCTGTTGCGTCGATGAGCTGATCAATGTGAGGTAGTGAGAATGAGTCTTTCGGGCACGCCTTGTTCAGATCTGTAAAGTCTACGCACATTCGTTATCTCCCATTTTTCTTTTTTACCATGACCACGTTAGCGACCCACTGGGTATTTTGACTCCCTGATAGAGCCGTTTTCAAGTAATTTTTCCACATCTTCGTGGATGACATCATTTATTGCAACGTTGAATTTTCTTCTAACCTGCCATACCGTGGGGGGGGGGGTACAGTGGGTTAACGTTCAATTTGTGGGTTGCTATTTTCTTCGGGATGCCAGGCATATCTGCATGAGAGAAGGCAGACAAGTCCGCAGTATTAGTTAGAAGTTGATGGAATATACCTGGTTCTTGTAGTTTGTGTCCGATATACGCCTATTTACTGTGGTCACTCTTGTCGAGCTGAACGAGGTTGAGGTCTTCCACGGTTGATCCCGTAGCTTCCACGAATTCGAGTTCTTTGATGACATCTTTCCCTTCGTCGATGTTCAACCTCGACCACGTTAATTGCTATGCTTCTGCACCTTTGCCCTTTAACTGTTGAGTGTAGGTGCAGTCTTGGGCGATACGGTAGCATTCTTCGACTGTGCACTGCTCGCCGCGGATGATGAATATTCCCTATGGGGTGGGAAACTTGAGACCTGATATATGCTGGATGGGACGATCCTCATAGCGTGTATCCAAGATCGTCCTATGATGGTGTTGTACGTTGTATCTTGATCCATAATGTGGAACGTTGTTTCCAGGGTGATACCACTAGCCAGAACAGGTACTGTGATTTCTCCGGAAGTCCGCTCAACTGCATTGTTAAAACTCGTTACTGTGATGCAGCGTGGCACTTATCTTCAAGCCGCATATGTGTGAGGACTCGAAGGTGGATAATGCAGGTTCCACTTCCGTTATCTACAATAATCTGTTTTACATTGGTATTTGAAATACACAAAGTAATAACAAGTGCATCATAGTGAGGAAAGGTCAAACCCTGGGTATCCGACTCGTCGAAGATGATACTTTCTTCGAGGTCGTCATACCGTTCATGGGTGATTGATCATTTCAGCTTATGGGTGGTTGTGAACTTTACATTGTTGATTGATGCCTCGTCGCCTCTATCGATGATCATTTGGATGGTGCAGGTAGGGGAGGGTAGCTTCGACGGTCCTTGATAGTGTTCTCGTTCTTGAGCAAAGTTCGCTCTTTCTCGGTCACTCATTAATTCTCTTAAATGCCCTTGGTGGAGCATGTTCACTACCTCTTGCCTCAAGGCGATGCAGTTCTTGGTCTTGTGACCTCATTCTTGGTGGAATTCACAGAGGACATTCGACTTTATGGTGTTTGGGTCGGACTTTATCTTTTGTGGCCATTTCACCTTTGGGGCCGAGCTTCTATAGGGCGTAGACTATCTTTGAAGGAGAAATACAAAAATTGTGAGCAGATAGTGATGGAGGCATACCTCTCTCGTTTCGGAGAGTCCATGTCTGTGGCCTGCATGGACCGTCGCCATGGTGAGAGGGGAGGGGGTATAACAACAACTCTGACGTATGGCTAGTGTCTTTCACGGTTGAGGCGTGGACCTACATGATCCTTGCTATTATCATTTTTACGATCTTTTCTCCCATTTATTTGGACTGATGTCAACTATTGGGTCGGTCCATTGAGGTCGTCCTCATCTGGTCTCACCTCGGCGCAATAGGCATTGTGTATTTCGTCCCAAGTGGTAGGGGTACTTCATGAGTCAGCTTAATAATTTTTTGGTTGCCCTCGAACCGCACCTGTTCAGCCAATTTTGGAATGCTGCTACCGCCATTCCTACTGACACATTTGGGAGAGTCATTCTAACACGATTGAACCGGGCGAAGAAGTCCCTGAGCCCTTCACTAGTGATTGTTTAGTGGCAAATATATTGTTTACTCTCGCCTCTGCTTTCTTAGCCCAGGCATGTGCGGTGACGAACTTGTCGGCCATTTCCTTAAATGTTTCTATGGACCGCGTTGGCAATTGTGACTACTATGTCAGCGCTCCCCCGATTAGGGTTTCACCAAATTTTTTCAGCAATATGGATGATACTTGCTCTTTGGTGAGGTCGTTTCCCTTTACTGCAGTGACATAGTGGGTGACGTGATACTCAGGGTCTGTTGTGCCGTCATATATCTTCAAGTATGGTAGCATCTTGAATGTTTTAGGTATAACATGGGGTGCGGCCTCGTCGATGTATGGTTGTTCTACAAATCGACCGGCATCCCGTTTTAGTAGAAGCTTTGGGGCGCCTTGTATCATATCTACCCTTTCCTGGTGCTCCCTCATTTGGTCGCGGAGTGATTTGTTCTCGTTCTCCATATCCTCCATTTTTCTTAGAATAGTTGTAAGGGTGTCGTTACCTGCATCATTAATAGTGTGAGTGATACCCATTGAAGGAGGAAGGATGTGCTTCTCAATGGTTGTTGTGATATCGACTCATGCATCTTCCCTGCTCGCCCTTTGGGCATGTTTGTCGAGTATGCTGGTTAGCGTGCTCGTTAGCAATGCTTCTAGTAGTTTTTTCACTGCTGGCGGTGCTTCTTCCGTTGTGGACGTAGAGGCTCCTTTTCCATGGGAGGTGGTAACGCTGCCATGAGGAATAGGTGAACCACTTCGTCTAAGGGAAGCGTTTGGTGTTATGTTCTCCTCATTTTCTCCATTAACCTCATTGATGGTGTTTAAGAGGTTAGCAGTAAGGCCTGCCACTGCTTTCAAACTTTCCTCTCTATTACCTGCCATATTAGACTGTGCAAGTAGGAAAAAGAAATTTTTGCGTTTTGCTCTTGTCGTTGTTTTTTTAGATCAAGAATAACTATGACTAAAATATCCCCATAAACGTCGCCAAATGTTTGACCAAAAAATATGAAACCTTTTGTTAAACCAATTAAATAAAAAGGTGATGGGTAAATCCTAGTTAAATATAAAAGTTCTAGATCTAACACGTACTTGTATAAATAGTATATAATAATCGTTTGAGCTAATTTAATACAAATGGTATTAAATGATGCTTTCTAGAATGAATGGAAGAACAATGATGAGAAATGACTATATTAAATAACAGTAAGTGTAAATAGAGAGAATGATTCACCCAAATATTGAATGAGGTGATAATTCTCTTATCTGACAACGATGTAAGACAAATGGATATTGGAATATATGAGGTTTTCTCGGATGTGATGCGATAAAAAAGGAGGAATGAACAACAAATCGAATCCTTATGGAAAGGTAATCTTTTGGATTCTCTCTCTAGAGTCAACTTTTCATTAGAGTGATTATCAGAATCAAAATCACATGCCTTTTTCCTTCTCTCTTCTACTATTTATATGTGATATTTCCAAAAACCCTAAAAAAAGGTACAGCAGAGGGAATATTCAACAGAATATTCCAAAGCTATACTAGCCGTTATTTCTTTTCCTGCTGCTCGTCCTCGGCCTTAGGAGCTTACTCGGCGGCTCCATATTGTCAAGCTCGGGTCGTCCTCGGCCTAATCACCCATGATGAGACACATTTCTCTCACTTGGTCACCTAGTTATGCCGAATTTCTTTAGCGGGATTCTGACCCATACAATAATTGCTTAGATAAGTTCTTCACAATTAGTGTATCTTAATCTGTCATTTACATCATTTTAAAGTGAAATTTGTATATTTTTTTTTGGGGGGGGGGGGGGTCTTTCGGAAATACTCAAGCGGCAGAAACTTATTACCCGACACATAAGTTTTCCCTACACATTTTTTAATACCCAATCAAAGTCAACCAAATAAAGTCAAACTAAGCTACTAAACCAAGCTAAGCCAAGCCAAATCAAGCCAAATCAAGCCAAGCCAAGCCAAATCAAGCTAAACTAAGCCAAATGGGTAAAAAAAAAGTTGGGATGGGTGAGTAGGTTGGGTAATTAGTTTTAATTCGGTAGGTATATATTGTAACTAGTTTGCAAATGGGTAGAGAAAGGTAATTGTTTTAAGCTCAATGGGTATTTTGCATAAATTTTTTTGTGTTCCCAACATCTAACAATGAGTTTGTCAAGTATTTAACGAAAACCAAAAGTATTTATTTGTACAAAATTAAACGATCAAAATTGCTCAAGATATAATTTCAAGGACTATTTTAGACCTATCTAAAAACACAAACAATCATTTTTGTAATTTTCTCGTAATGGGGTCATAGAGTAGTGGGATGTTTTAGTTATTTGGGCTAACTTTGGGGGAAGATAAAAACAATTTCACAAGTATACTAACTCGCTCCGAAAATACCTTTACTTTTGCTCCGTCTTCCTGAGCTAAAACCCTAAAACCTTTGCAGAGTGCGATACCTTGTTCAGTCGATATGTCGGGACGAGGAGAAGAGAGCGATTCCGATGCTCCCGAAGAACTCACTACCTTACAGGTTCGTTTTATTGTGTTTTTTTCTGATCAAATTACTGTTTTTTTTTGGGCGATATCAGATGTAGTGGTAGTTGAGCTAATTGGTTTTGATTGCAGGGAATTGAAAAAGATGAGGAGATTAGAAAAGTTGAACGAGAAAATAAGGCTAGGTATGCTCTCTTCTTAATTTGATTTTTCCCTACCAAGGTTAGTGGAATTGTTGGCGAACCGTTATAACTTCAATTTTCAGATAGAAAATCTTCTTGACTGCTGAATTTATTGGCCATTAGTCACTGGAGCTGAATTTAGCTATATTATCGACCAATATGGTGAGGAGAAAGTTGAATCCTTTCCAAGTTGTTGAGGAAGCTGTTTCCTACTCCCTCCGTTCCAATTTATGTGAACATGTTTGACTGGTCGCAAAGTTTAAGAAAAAACGAAAGACTTTTAGAATTTGTGATCCTAAACAAGTCAAAAAGGGGCCCAAAGTATTTGTGTGGTTATAAAAGCTTCTATTAAGGGTAGAATTGTAAGTTTAAGTTAAATTGTTACTCCCTCTGTTTCATATTAGATGAGTTAGTTTGACTCGGCACAAGAGTTAAAGAAAAAAAAAAGACTTTTGAAACTTGTGGTCTTAAAAGCTTAAGGGGTAAAAAAATTGTGGGGCCATGATATTTGTTTGGCTATAAAAGTTTCTCATTTAGGGGTCGTTTGGTAAGGTGTATAAGAATAGTGCGGAATAAAGTGTATTAGTAATGCAGAGATTAGTAATGCATGGGTTAGTAATGCAGATATTATTTCTTATCTACTGTTTGGTATAGTGTATTAAAATTATAATGCATTGCATTATTTTTTAAAAACATAGTTGTTTACAAAAATGTCCTCCATATTCTTTAGCTTTAAGGGACTTTAAGGACAATTATGTCTATAACCATACTAATGCATGCATTAATAGTCTTGGTATTACTAATGTCATGGTTTTCTATGTATTACTTATACATAGGATAATACCAAGTATGATGTATAACTGATACTTGTATTAATTATACACAGGTAAAAAAATGTACCAAACAATGTATTAGTAATGCATAGAGCTAATGCTTGCATTATTTTTTCTAATACCTCCTACCAAACGACCCCCAAGGCTAAACGGGTAAAATGAAAGAGTTTAAAGTTGAATTATTTCCAAATTTAGAAATGTGTCATTTGTTTAGGAACAGACTAAAAAAGATAGTATCTCATCTATTATGAAACGGAGGGAGTACCAAATTTAGAAAGGGGTCATTCTTTTTGGAACGGACCAAAAAGGAAATAGGTTCACATAAACTGGAACAAAGGGAGTACCTCTTAAGGCTTGAATTAGAGAAACTTGCATTTCTGTTGAAAAGTGTTGTAGCAAGAAGAAAAGGAGAAAGTTTAAGTTTTTGGTAAATTGAGAAGTAAACAAGTATTATATCCCTGCGTTGCTCAAGGCTAGATATTCAGTTGTTTTTTTGGGTCTAGAAATGTGTTGTATTTCCCTACTGTTTTTGCTTTGATGGTTTTGGAGATTGTAAGGTAGTATTATGGCCCCCGGACTTCGGTCCAGTAGTAAGGGCACAACGCATGACATGTGAGTTAGGTGCACGTTCGAGGTTCAAACTCCGTCGTAGATAAAAGCATGCACGTCTGCGGTTCGAACTCTGCCGTGGACAAAAGCATAGTAATTGTTGTTTAAGTGGACATGGATAGAAGGGCGGGCCTATTATCGATCGAGTTTCAAACCATGAGCCGCTCGCCTTGGGGATTTCTAGGTTCTCAAAAAAATAATAAGATTTAAAGTCTGTATTAGTTTCAAGGAAATATGAAAGTTCTTCTATTTGCCATTCCTTGCATATCTATAGTGTCAATGGCATCATACTTGCGCTTATGGTCCTTTGAGACGGATATTATAACATTAGGGATGACCCATTATTTAAGCCCTGAAAACTAGTAATTTGCTTGTAATTTTTCTTCATATGGTGGATGTTTGTGGGAAATTCCACGTGTTCAATTTGATATTCTTGCCTTGGAATTATAGCCTTTAATTGCAAAACATGATCAACTTATGGTCTTTGCATCTTTTGTTATGAAATGACTGCTCTGTTGTAGAGTTGTTCGAGAAGGTAAGGAACGTCGTAGACAATGGGCTCAAAAGTTAACTCCACGACATACTCGAAATGATGAAAGCATTGAAGACATAAAAGAACCTGAGAATGCCCAGGAGTCAAAGGACAATGGAGGAATGCTACCTGATGAGATTGTGAAAATCCTTGTAGCTCGTGAGAAGTAAGTTGCATTTCTTTGAGTATCCTTAGCTTCTATATTCTTCACATACTTCTCAGTTCTTGAAAAAGGGTATTCACTCGTTGTGCAGGAAAGTTTTCTCGTCAGACTCAGAGGAAGAACATGAGAAGAAGCCCACCTCTAAAAAGAAAAGATCCAAGAGCTCTGGGTGAGGATCATGCACTTCTCTCTTCTGCTTTAATAGATATAATTTTGATACCCCACTTTTAGTTACTCACTGTATTCTTGTGGCTTGTTCAGATCTGGACCAGTTATTTTGAAGGATCTACCACCTCCTCCGTGCTTAGAAAACTCACTGGAATTCTTAAAGAAACGCAAGATGCAGGTATCAAGGTCATCAGCTGTTTTGAACAATTCCAGTCAAGCATTACGGCTTCTATCCACATCTGGCTTGCTACGTAGCAAATGATGGCCGATGATTCTGAAAATTGTAAGCTCAGGCTTACGCGAATGTTGTATCGCTTGCTGTAATGAGAAATATGCTCTGCTAAAGGTGTTAAACGGAAAACGCCTTCCAGACATCTGATGGGGTAAACCATAAAGAAAGAAATCAAACGATGTAACAATTTTTGATGGTATATTGCAACTTTGTTTTTCCCAAATTATGGATGGGACTGTTCAACTGTCAAACTGCAACACTTCCATGCCAATCAAGTTTTGAATCATTAAGTAGTTAAGCAAGATTATGAATTGCTTAAACAAGAAAAAATGCTGTTTTGTCTAAGAAGCGTTGTCAGGTTAGAAACTACAGTTGGATGAAGTGATCCAGTGATCTTGTTGTATGCGTGGTTGTACTACAAGTGATATCAACCACCAATGGTAATTGCATCCTTATACTTGGTATACAAAGCTGTTATATAAGCTTTCTAAGGTTTTATAATTAAATCTAACTTTCAATTATTCTCAGCTGTACAGTGGTACTAGAATGATATAGTTAAAATGACATTCCTCTGAAGCGTGGTTCTCAAGTGTGTGATAAAGTCGAGTAGCCAGAGGCCCAGACAGCTGAGAAAAGTGTTTTAAATTATATTTGTGTTCAATTATGTCATCACCTCTAGTTCAATGTACAGTATCAAAGCAAGTATAGGTCTTGTTTCTAGTCTTATGCTATGCTACGCCATGAAAGAATTCAATATGCTTGGCCTCGCTTGTACAGAGCGTGTAAGACATTATTTCATAAAATAAAAAATTGTATCATGGTTCTAGGTGAGACGGTACACAATTTAAGATCTTGCAAAAGTGTGTGTGTGTGTGTGTGGGGGGGGGGGGGTTCCGTAATTACTTACTGGGCTGAAACTCTCAGTCTAATCATTATGGTGATGTGATAAATTCACATTCTGGGGCTCAGATAAAGAAGGTTCTGCTATGTGGTTGTCACAAAACCATGCTTTTGAATGATTCCCTTGCAAGGATGATGAGTAATTGCAAGTTGCGAGTATAGAGAATGCCAGCCAAGCAAGATAGTTGGGATATATAGACAGTTTTCCTGGGATTACTGGGACTGTCCCTAGTAGCACACGTTTGGTTAATCTAGTTTTGTTCAGAGTGGTTTTTGATTCAGAATCACCCCTAATCGTTTCTTCTTTCTATTCCTTTGTGACCTCTAATACTTGGTTATCTTGGTTCATGGAGCGGGTCCAAATTCATAAATCCATTAGAAGGCACACCCTTTTCAAAATGTTCTTGTTGTCCCTGACTCTTGTTTCCGTTAAAGATTACCAGCCAAGCATAATAATGATCTCTTCTCGGGAAAAAAGTACAGTAGATACTAGACTATCTGCTCTCTCACCCAGAGCTACTACTATTAAACAAGATTGATACAGGGTTAAAAGTCTATTCGTCGGAATGAGTCTCTTTTATTATTAACAAAACACCAAAATTTGTATTTGCCAAAAAGAAGGATAGATGTAATAGTGTAGACGGCTAAAATATCTTCATCTTATCAAACAATTGCTAAACCCTTCAGCACACATTCAGAGAAAATGGATGAATGAGGAAACAAAAATTTATGGATAACAAGTTTAACCTTAACCACTTAATATACAACATGGAGAAAGCCACTCAAAATTTGTACAACACTTGCTTCCTCCCTCCAACAAAAAAAAAAAAGAAAAACTCATCTCTCCCTACCTGCAGAGAGGAAAATGAAAACCAGTGCGGGCAGGTCTTGTACAAGGCAACTCTTTTCACTTGAGGGATGCCAAAAAATTTGATTATATACAAGCACAAGGGAATCATAGATAGCTTTGCTCTTTTGCAAATAAACCATAGCCCCAAGAAGACAACATTGCTTACCATCCATAGCAAGGTTGCTCCTGCGTGCTGAAAAGAATATTCTTACATGCCCACCCCAAAGACAACATTTGCTCATACAACTGGCTCATATTTTCTTCTGTTAATCTCTTACCATCTTCAACCAGGTTAAACCATTGCTCAAGAACTGCAGTGGAACTACCGCAAGCTTCTATATCCTTGCGTACATAACTTGCCTGTCAATCACCATAATTACTTATTATTATTGAAGTACCAAAATTGGTGAATGACCATTATAAAAATCTTAAAAATAAGAAACAATTATTGCTAGACATGTTTCGAAGTAAAAGTAATGGTTTGCCAGCACTCCCTAGTTCATTTGCAAAAGGAAAATCATCCTTCCACATTACTACCTGAAATATTAATTACTATGAGAGTATGAAATGGATATAATAATGTCTTACATGCAAAATGCCCCTGATCACATCTGTAGTGCCGACCCCTTCCCGCAGCGAAAGTAGGACACCATACTGTAATAGCAAAGCAAGAAGAACTGCTTAAGAAACACATTCAGAAGAGCAACAGCTTGCTGCCCCTGATTACTTTTCTTTTTTGCCTTTGGCTATACATACCTCCTGATTCCTTTTCGATTCACTAGTCAATCTCTCTGGGCTCAAGAAATAAAAGTCTTCATTAATCAAAGATTCCATCATATTCTTAGATAGCTCTGCTGTGCAAGGTGTAGGATTTACGTAACCGATTCTGATAGACCATGGCTCTCTGCCTGATTAAAGCTGATTAATAAGCTTTATCTAATAATGAAGTAGCACCAAGTGAAGCAATAATGCCTTATTACGGAAACATGCAAGTTAGCAATTACCTCTGCTCCAAGATAAGCCAATACCCTCCTGTTTACTCACCTCTGCAGGTGATGGGACAAATCCTTGTTGAATCCATGTGCTTATAATAATCTCAAGCCTATCCTGGAATTAATGTAAAAGGAGTGATCAGAATCAACATGTGTAGGATGATTAATATTCACACAAGAAAGACTGTTAAGCAGGCCACGACATATCACATACATCTTCTCCTTAGAGCGAACATAACAAGTCTTGTCACTTTTAATTGTTGATTCTCACTCAAATCTACTTCCTATAAGAAAGACAGTATAATTCAATTTGATAATTGATCCTTTCTGCATAGAGAATGAAGGTCAACCTTAGTTAATGTCTGCAGATGCACATGCTTTAGTCCTTGATATATACCAAAAAGATCAACCACTGAGAAGATTGGGTACACCACAAATGGTAGACCTGCTTGCAAACTTTTACATCATCGAGAAGTCAGGAATCTACATCACAAGGATTAGTACAGAAAAAGACACAAACATATAATAACTGATTCTTTGATTATAGGACCTTATATATAGGAAGGAAATAGTAGAAGATATAATCTAAGTTGCCCCGACATGGCAGTTTAGGTGTCGCACCCGTGTCGACACGACACTAGTATGGATGTGGGTATGGGATCCATACCGGATATGGTCAAATAATTTTGGGTACTTTGACCCCGACGAACGAAAAAATTCGAGACTATATACAATCTGATTCCCGAAATCAGAACAAAAAATAGAGTGAATTTAAAGAAAATAGCATGTCTTATCTATGAAATCGATCCTTTACTTATACGTAAGTATTCCACAGAATTTTTCATAATTTAGAGATATTTTTATATTTTGTATTTTTGAATTACTTTTAGCCAGATCCCCACACCCATATCCGTACTAGGATCCGTATCCCTGAATCTTAGAATTTACATCTCGAAGGATCCGACCTCTAGATCCGCACCCGTGTCTGAGCAACTTAGGATATAACCACACACTCACTTCTCATATCACAGTGTAAAAAAGAAATGATAAGAGCAATGCGTATAGACTGTTCCACTTCAACCACAACAAGATAGGCTAAACGGAATGGTCCATGAAGGCAAATGGAAAGAATCTCTAAATAATTTGAAATATACAGAAAAAGAAGCTGGCGATAGTTCAGAATTTCAAGTTGGAAAAAAGAACCTTGGATTATTAGCAAATAGTATATTCAGGGCTGCAGCAAGTGCAAGACCAAGATTATCGAAGCACACTGTTTGAATCTGAAACATAAACCAACAGTCAGATTGGAATAGCGAAATTAATAGGAATATTAATCATAACACTACAGATCCAGCAATGGCGCGATGAATTATATACATAACCTGTTCTTTTGCAGAAACCTCACCAAGATTATCGGCAATTGCAAAGCTTCTATGAACGGCAGTCTGTTAACATGTAGACAATAAATTCTTGATCAGGAAAAATCCAGCTCAAACCTCAATGGTACTGATAAATCAAGAACTTAATTGTGCTTATTCAGATCACAAAAATTAACATGTGATTTGGCTATTTAAGAAAACTAAACTTATTCAACATATTCGTTCCCCCATTAACTGGCAAAAACAAGCAGTTAATAGCGGAAAATGTCATGTTGAGAAATTCATTGCATAAATTCTCTTCTAGATGTTATAAATATGCTAAAAATGCTTAACAGAAGACAAATTGCTTCTCTCAGATCTCCATGAACAATGAATGTGAATTGGTCATTTGCGGAAGCGATTGGCTACAGTACTCAACTTCAACTAGTTACATTTACCTCAAGTTCAATTTCAGAGACCAATTCAACTTAAGTAGCATCAGCCTTAAAATGCCAGAGTTGACGTGGGATTTTACTGTAGAAATTCAAAGCCTCTTAAGTGCATAGATTTATTAGCCTATTATTTTGAAATATGTCAAATGCACTTTACATCTTAATCTTACCAATTTATATAACAAAAATTTGAAGAAATCAATTCATATGTCAAGTTGCAGTTGAATTGCTAGAACCACAAGGGAACTTTTTCTTTGATAACCAGAACCCACAAGGAGAACTTAAACATGGTAAACTGCTGGCTGGCAAGAGAAGTGAAATGGTATTGCTTATGGTCAAATAACTAGCTCACATCTACCAAGTATCATAACAAGGAGCTAAACCTGGAGAATTTGAGATAACTGATCAGATAAAAGTGCTATACTTCACATGCATATAAATATGAACATATGTTTTGAAGCTGAGACTTACACCAGTTGCTAGGTAACACGCAAGGCTTATTTGCTTGGCGATGTTGGCAATTGATGCAAGCATCAAAAAGTATTGTGGGAATACAGGAGTCAACAATTCAACTCCAATGCTCAAACTGAAGAGAACAGATGTATAGAACCTTACTCTCTGCAGCCAACACCAAAAAAACAAAGTAAGAAACATGCCAGATGAAACTTAGATAGCCTCTTGAGTAAATGAGGCCACTCGTGCCCATGTATTGAAAGATGGGAAAGAAATATGAAGTGAGATGATTGATTGAAAGGTTGATGTCTCAAGTGAGATGGCCTAGCCGATCAGGCCGTGATCATACACCATGCCACACATATGGTGGTAACTGTACTAGAAATGATAACACAAATTGTGGATATGGCTGATGTCTCAAATGAGATGACCTAGCCGATCGGGTCGAGATCGGACTTCGTGTAAGAACACGGTGGTATTGTGGATTGTGGCATATCGGTACTAAATCTTGCTTAAATATAAGCATCATTTCCCAAAAGATAGAAATGAATTCTAATTATCAAGAACAGTAAAATAAGCTTTATAAGATGAGTTGCACAAAGTATTCCCTGTTAGAAAAGCTATACCTTAAGATTGGTATCAAACGAAGATGCTAGGCTAGCAGTGTAGATGCACCTGCTCAACCGTCCAAGACCATCCTTCAGGACCCAATTTAGTGCAGCAGCTGATGGAAGTGAACTGGAGTTCCCTATTCCAATTGCCCGCAACATAGCCTGTATATCGTTGTTCACAAAATACAACCGATTAGACAAGCCATTGTCAAGGCAGTTATTTGAGTGATCCGCACCTTAGATGTTAATTCACTTAAAGCTATTGATTGTGCAGGTACACATATATCAAGTGAACTAGTGTACAATTCTACCAGTGAACTATTAAAATACTACTTCCCTCATAAAGATCATAATGACTAATTCCAGCAGAGTCACTTGACCTTATCACTAAGCTCCGATGGAAGATTTGAACTTTTTACCATATACCAATAAACAAGTTTTACAAGTTTATAGCTGAGATAAGAATATGCAATATCAAAATCTTAACTTTTTACCATATACGAGTAATTTACAAGTTTAATAGTCGAAATATGAAGATTCAACATCAAAATTCAAACTTTATTACCTACACAAATAATATTACAAGTCTGATAGCAAAATACAAAGATACAATACAAAAATTGAAACTTTTCACCGCATACAACAATTTACAAGTTCAATATCTGAAATATGAAAGATCGAATACCAAATTTGAACTCATATACCAAAAGTTTAGTAGCTAAATAGCTTAAATATGAAAATTCAATATCGAATCTAACTTCTTTACGTATCTAGTAGTTTACAACTTTAATAGGAAATCTGAATATTCACTATCAAAATTCGAACCTTTTGCGTTATACCAACAATTACAAGTTCAATCACGGAAACAAACGTGTACCAATGACTTACAAGTTTAATAGCTGAAATATGAACACCCAAAACCATACATATGAACTTTTTTCACTGTATAACAATAATTTACAAGTCTAATAGCTGAAATATGAACAATCAAAAAAAAGAATTTGGACTTTCCACTGTATAACAATAATTTACAACTTTAATAGCTGAAACTTAAAAAAAATATGAACCTGGGTGGCAAAAATTTGGAGAGCAGAACTGGAAACACGATGAACAAACTTCCACTTCACGTATTCAAGGTAATTACTACTAACTTTCCTTGGAAGAAAAAAATTCCTTACAGCCAAAATACAAATTCTGACTAACTTTTGAACTGTATCTTCAAAATTACAGCAGAAATCAGATAGAGTAAAAGCATTCCCATCAACAGGGACCAGTTTTAAGTCATTCCCATCCCAGATATACCTATAAAAATTGTCTGACTTTCGAACCAAAACACGAAGACAATACGGGACAGTGGGTGTTTTTTGCTTATTAATCAACTTTTCTTCTCCAAAAGTTAATGAATTTTCCAGATATTTTGTAACACCTGGTGGGGTTATGGAGGTTTTGGGGTTATTGGGTATGTCTGTTTTGGAGTTGGGGATGTGGGGTTTGTCTGGAATCCATGAAAAAGAACGGATATTTTTACTTAGCCTTTGTTCTTGAAAGTTTATGGAGGATTTGAGGTTATTGGGTATGGCTATTTTAGGTGTGGGGATGTGGGGATTCCATGAGAAACAAGAACGAGCTCTACTCGATGGATATAAGTTGGATTGCATGAAATTTTAGTTGAATTCTCAAGAGAATGGCTCTTGAAATTTCAATGGTTTGTGTTTATATGAGATATAACGGCCAGGGTTCACTAAACAATTTAGATGATTTCGGTTCCTGTTTTTCCCAAAAACTAGAGGGACAATATTGTCTTCAGGCAGTACTTGTCTTTGACTACAATTAGTGGGCGTTTGGACATAAGAATTGTAAAATTTTGAAACAAAATGTGAATTTTTTTTCAAGTGAAAATATTATTTGAAATTAGAGTTTGTGTTTGGAAATGAATATAATTTTGGATTGTTTTTAAAATTTTATGAGTAATGTGAGTGAAAATTTTGAAAAACAACTTTTGGAATTTTTCAAATTATCGAAAAATTCCAAAATTCATCTTCGAGTGAAAATTGAAAATTTTATAACCAAATATGAATTTCGAAAAAAGTGATTTTTTTTAAAGAAAAAGGTAAAAAAATTCTTATGTCCAAACGGGCTCTTAGACTTTCATCTACTACGATTCCCTCCATCTCCTAAGGGGTCGTTTGGTTGGAATACAACTTATGCCGGTATAAGTTATGTTGGGATAAGTTATGTTGAGATTAGTTATTAGTTGTGCTGGGATTGTTGTTTATTCACTGTTTGGTATGTTGTATTAAGAATGACAATTGCATAATTTCTAAGAAGAAGGTATAAGTTATACTGGTGCTAATTACCCCATCCTCTATAAGGTATAAGTTATCCCGGTGTTAAAATTAACACCGGAAAAACTTATACCTGGTTTGCTAACCAAACAGAATATTAAGGTGGTATTAAATTTGTATACCACCCCTATACCTTCTTATACCTTATACCAAACGACCCCTAAAGGTGTTGGGAGTATCATCTTGGAAGTAAGTATTTTTCTTTTTTTTCTTTTTTTTTTTAAAAAATAAACTTTTTAAGAATATTTTAAATTATGAACCATATTTTCTTATTGTATTTTTCATATACTTTTTGCATATGTATTCTTTTTTAAAATACTTAAGAATTAAAACTTAAGTTCATATTGATTCCAAAATTTGAAATTTTATTTGTAAATTATTTTAATAAGAAGATTTATCATGTGCACCGAGTCTGAATATTTTCTCTATCAGAATATGGGGATTAATTTTATCAAATATCATTAAATTTACTTTTGTAATACTAAATTATAAATTTATTTTTTGTAAAAGTAAAGTCACTAAACTAATTGTCTGTAACACTAAAGTCACAAAACTAATTTCTATTAATAATATAAGTCACTACATTATGTGTTAATTGTCTAAAAAATACAAATCATTGGAAAATAAAATGTTTGGCACTAGAAAATAACATATTATCGCCACATCATCATTTTGCCACTGTATCCATGCCACATGGGAAATTTTTTTATCACAAAACTCCACCATTTTATAATCTATATTTTTAACATAAACAACTAAAAAAGCATAAAAATTATAAAGAAACGAAAAGGAAAAAGCGCTTCCAGATTAGTGAACGATTCTTGGCTATCGATGTTGACGAGAAGCATGCTTTGATAGCTCTTATAATTCATTGCATAATTACACTCGTAGAAGCGATTTTCAACCTCGTTCCAATTGATTTTCCAAAATGTCAAAAGTTGAGGATTTGTGAAATTATTTAGCTAGCATTTGGACATAGATTTGGTTGAAGTTTAAAAAATAAGTTTTTAAAGACGACATGAAAAATAAATTTTGAAAGTTGAAATTGTGTCTTGTATACAGTTAAAACCGGGGCTAATGAGTATCCCAATTTTCCGATGGGTCAAACGAAGCAAGGACATAACTACATGGAATCAGAACCAAAGCTGGGAACTTCTCGTACTAAGGATCGAACGGGATGCTCGCCACCACACCCAATAAGACAACACCTCCCGAGTCCGGTATGAGCTCCAAGACATCATAAAGCACTACAAACGGTGGCACGCGACTAACAGAGGGTCGTGATATCCAGACCCAACCGGATATTATAGCGCGGATCCCGCTCGATGTCGGTAGCGTATCAGTAATTGATGTACAAATCCTTCTTTTTTTTTAGAATTGTACTAGGAGTAAAACTCTCCTACTATATAAAGGGGAAGTTTATTATTCAATAAAGAGACTGTAACACACATATCAAGGTAATACAAACTTGTTTCTCTACTTTCCAGTAATTGAAAAGTTCTTATTTTAATTATAGTTCTTCACACGCATTTGGCTCTGAATCGAGGGTCCGATCGAGGGCAGAATTATTGTTAAGCTTCAAATCTAAGTTCGGACTCAACGTCATAACTGGTTTGGTTATCCATAGTACCTTTAATGTATTTATCTAACATTCCTGATCATTTGTGTTGAATCAATCCACATATCTTTAAAACCACTTATAAATTCAATTGTTATCCATTTTTAAGGGGTAAACAGTTTGGCGCCCACCGTGGGATAAGGATAATAGTGGTGGTTTGATACGAATTTCCTTAACACACTATATTTTACGATTGTTCTTTTAAAGTTTTAATTTCAGGTTAGCTTAAAAATCATTTTAGCTAAAAATTCATGTTGGGTCGAATTCGAACAAATCTATCGATAATTTGTAAGAAACTCTTTATCTATTTTTAGAAAATTAGAAGACAAGAACAAAAGACAAAGAAATGAAGAAAAATAATAAAGTTTATTATGATACATATCTTTCTCATGTAGGAGATGAATAAGTCTATTTATTTAGTTCTACAATTCTACATTCTTTGCACTTGTTATACCTACTCAGTTAGATTTAGATATAGATTTAGATATAGATACTTAAATATATATTAAGAATTTCAAAATTTTCAAATTCTATTAATAATAAATATTAGTATCTAATTTCTAATTTCTAATTTCTAATTATTAATTAGTAATTAGAATTCAAATTCTTAATTAAATTATAATTATTACAAGATATCTTTATTTATATAATAACATAATAACAAAATGTCAAACTCTCAGTCTGCTCACTTGAACGTTGAGGCCGAGTCTGGCCATCATGGCGAAAACAACAACCTAGTGCCTAGTAATGAGGTACCCCCTGTTGATCCCAATCCCAATGGAGTCCCAGCTATCGATCCAATCGACACCAATTCATAGGTTGTTATTGACGCCCGCCTAGCGACCCCGAAAATAGCATTCGCGGAGGCCCACGAGCAATGGTTCGAGAAACACCCGAGGGATAAGGTGATGGAATAAGCATGCGGCTAATTTTCGAAATATTGTAGGCTCAGCAAGCGGAGTGATAGTGCAACTACATAATCAATGCCATCCTCCTGGTAGGGTGTAGACGTGTAGTTTTTGACCCTCCCCAAGATTTTTTCATATTTTAGCATGTAAATATTTAATTTAAGCCTAATATAGCTATTTCAACTCATTTTAACTCTTTATTTTATTTTCTTACAAGAAAAATAAAAATTACAAACAAGTATTTTAGTTTATGTACTTTTCATAAAAAAACAATTTTAAAAAAATAGTACCTTATTTTTATCTTTATATAATTTCGAAAACACAAAAATAGTTTATATTTAGTTTAATTAATTAGGATTAGCTTTAGTATTGTGCAATATTTCTATCTTATTTTAAAATGCATTATGTAGTATTTCAGATTATGAAAAAATACAAAAAATATATATATATTGCATCTGCATTTTGGATTTTATTTTACATTTTTAGATTAATTAAGTAAGTTGTTGTTGAAAAAATAGAAAAAGATCATAAAAAATAGTCATGTTACATTTTACTCTTTAATTTTCAAATTTTGGCAATTTTCTTTTAATTTGGTTTTTAATTAGTTGTAATAATTATTAGGGTTAATTAATTTAATTGTCTAAGATAATTTGGGTATAGAAATTAATTTAGGTTTTATTTAAAAAAAATGAAAAAAGAGTCTTACCTAACTAATTAGGAAGCTTCTATATTGGTAGGGTAAAACTAACACTAATGAAAATTAAATAATAACACTAACTAGTGGATAATTAAAGAAGTTAAAAGTATAATTTGTAATGGAAGATGCACTAATTTGATGCCTATTTAGAGATTAGAGAGCTGGAGAAAGAGGGGGAGGGGGGAAGTATAAAAGATAGAGAGGAAAAAAGAGATGGCGAGTTTCGAGGTTTTGCTTACAAAAACCTCACGGAGAACAAACTTGGACTCCGGTCAATTCAAGAGTTGATCCCCCAAACCTGGACACAAAGACTTGGGACACCATTAATTATCCCAAGTGGCGAATCTGAATTTTAAGCTCTAGATGTAGAATTTTTAGGAGGAAGAAGACCCTTTTTTCGTTGGCTGTCCGTGTATATCCAGTGTATATCGAGAGTATCTCTAGTGTATATAGACTGTATACTGACTGTATATTGAGTGTATACCCCCTGTCTGCGTTAAGAAGAAGCCATCTCTTTTTTCCTCTCTATCTTTTGAACTTCCCCCTCCCCTCTTTCTCCAGCTCTCTAATCTCTAAATAGGCATCAAATTAGTGCATCTTCCATTACAAATTATACTTTTAACTTCTTTAATTATCCACTAGTTAGTGTTATTATTTAATTTTCATTAGTGTTAGTTTTACCCTACCAATATAGAAGCTTCCTAATTAGTTAGGTAAGACTCTTTTTTCATTTTTTTAAAATAAAACCTAAATTAATTTCTATCCCCAAATTATCTTAGACAATTAAATTAATTAACCCTAATAATTATTACAACTAATTAAAAATCAAATTAAAAGAAAATTGCCAAAATTTGAAAATTAAAGAGTAAAATGTAACATGACTATTTTTTATGATCTTTTTCTATTTTTTCAACAACACTTACTTAATTAATCTAAAAATGTAAAATAAAATCCAAAATGCAGATGCAATATATATTTTTTTTGTATTTTTTCATAATCTGAAATATTACATAATGCATTTTAAAATAAGATAGAAATATTGCACAATACCAAAGTTAATCCTAATTAATTAAACTAAATATAAACTATTTTTGTGTTTTCGAAATTATATAAAGATAAAAATAAGGTACTATTTTTTTAAAATTATTTTTTATGAAAAGTACATAAACTAAAATACTTGTTTGTAATTTTTATTTTTCTTGTAAGAAAATAAAATAAAAGAGTTAAAATGAGTTGAAATAGCTATATTAGGCCTAAATTAGATATTTACACGCTAAAATATGAAAAAATCTTGGGGAAGGTCAAAAACTACACGTCTACAGCTGCCCCTCTTTGACTGGAAACACGAAGAGTTTTCTGACAAAGAACGACTAGACATGTTTTGACCCGACTCTTATTCGGAGAGACTAAAACTAAAGGAAAGGGAGAGATTGTGACCGAGCCCGGGTATCTGAGCTGCCTACATATCTTTGGCTATAAAGGAATCAGGTCACGTGTAGTTCAGAAGTGAGTAAGGTGATGGAGTATACTGAGGTGAAGAGCCGATCGATGTTCCGTTCCGTTGAGGTTCCGGTCTGCGGTCCTGTTATTCCATCAAAATCAAAAACATGAAAAAGACTAACTAAGCCTATGAGCTACTAGTTACAAGATTTCTATCTATTAGTCTTCTGAAGCTTGATCTTGAGTCTTGGTTGATGCTTCATGCGGACTCTGATCTGAATCTTGATGTTTGTTAACTACAGGTGTTGGTTCAATCTTCTTCAGCTTTTTCATATCAGGACGGGACATGCAGAGCTCGTGACTTCAATTATGTCTTGAACAGACCACATCTTTTCTCCACTTCTGCACTTTGGATTCATTTTTTTTTTCTTTTCTTTTTATTGTGACTAGCTTTTGTTGATCATTGTTGTCTTCCTCTCGATTTCTGAACTTGAATTTATGCTGGGGATTTTTGTAGTAACCCTCCGCTCTCCGGGAGTGCTCCTGACTTTAACAACTTAAAAAGTAACGCCTCCGTTCTACGGGTGGGCTCCCGAATGCAGCAACCTAAAAGTAACACCTCTGTTCTACGGGCGGGCTCCCGACTGCAACAACTTTAAAAAAGTAACGCCTCCATTCTACGGGCGGGCTCCCGACTTCATCAACTTAAAATTTAACAACCTCCATTCTACAGGCGGGCTCCTGACTTCATCAACTTAAAATTTAACAACCTCCATTCTACAGGCGGGCCCCTGACTTCTTCGACTTAAAATTATAACAACCTCCGTTCTACACGCGGGCTCCTAACTTCATCAACTTAAAATTTAACAACCTCCATTCTACAAGCGGGCTCCTAACTTCATCAACTTAAAATTTAACAACCTCCATTCTACAGGCGGGCTCCTGACTTCTTCAACTTAAAATTTAACAACCTCCATTCTACAGGAGGTCTCCTGACTTCTTCGACTTAAAAATAACAACCTCCGTTCTAGAGGCGGGCTCTTGACTTCTTCAACTTTTAAAATAAACAACCTCCGTTCTACAGGCGGGCTCCTGACTTCATCAACTTAAAATTTAACAACCTCCATTCTACAGGCGGGCTCCTGACTTCTTCGACTTAAAATTATAACAACCTCCGTTCTACAGGCGGGCTCCTGACTTCATCAACTTAAAATTTAACAACCTCCATTCTACAGGCGGGCTCCTGACTTCTTCGACTTAAAATTATAACAACCTCCGTTCTATAGGCGGACTCCTGACTTCTTCGACTTAAAATTATAACAACCTCCGTTCTACAGGCGGGCTCCTGACTTCTCCAACTTAAAATATAACAACCTCCGTTCTACAGGCGGGCTCCTGACTTCTTCGACTTAAAATTATAACAACCTCCGTTCTATAGGCGGGCTCCTGACTTCATCAACTTAAAATTTAACAACCTCCATTCTACAGGCGGGCTCCTGGCTTCTCCAACTTAAAATATAACAACCTCCGTTCTACAGGCGGGCTCCTGACTTCTTCAACTTAAAACATAAACAACCTCCGTTCTACAGGCGGGCTCCTGACTCCACTTAAAATTTAACAACCTCCATTCTCCAGGCGGGCTCCTGACTCCAACTTAAAATTTAACAACCTCCATTCTATAGGCGGGCTCCTGACTCCAACTTAAAATTTAACAACCTCCATTCTACAGGCGGGCTCCTGACTTCATCAGCAATTACTTCCCTCAAACTGGTGTATTCACTTCTCTGAAACCTGCCGGGGATAACACTGCTGAGGAATTATCTTCCTTCTTTAAGACTAGTTACTTTCCTCCTTTTAACAATGGTGGGGATGATACTGATTCAAAGACCACTACCCTTAAAACTTGGGTTATCTTGCTTCTTCCAAGATTGCTTTCTTTAAAACTTGTATTGCCTTCTCCCGTAAACTGTTGGGGATTCCACTTCCTTCAAAACTTGTGTTATCTTCCATCTTCCCCAAGTGGGTATCTGATTTCAAGAAAATTTTCGCAATGAGAGAAAATTTTCTGCCCTAGTTTGATAATCTTCTTTGTGGCCATGTCTTCCCGCTGTCAATAACATTTCCTTTCCCTGCTTCAAATCAAAGAAAAATTTGTTAGTTTAAAACGTGGTGAGTGGTCGTGTCACTCCTGTTGGGGATGGTTTTTCCCTTTTTCCTTTCCCTGCTTTGCGTTTTATTACAAAACTTGCTGGGGATGATATTCCTGCCGGGGATGGTTTTTCTTTTCTCTTCCTTCCCCGCTCAGTGTTGTCCGATCATCGCGTAACTTGGTCGATAATCTGTCGGAGTTGTTCCTGCATCTCGCAAATCTGCTGGGGATCCTCTTGGAATTTGATCCATAACTTTTCAAATGTTGTTTTTTCTGTTTTTCTCCAACTTCCCCTGGAAATTTGGTCCTCTTGGAATCTAGACCCATTCATCATTTGGTCTTGCGACAAACTTCTTTTCGCTTTGTCGCCTTATCTTTGGCCTGTCCTATTCGCATTTTGCTTTGCACCGTTTTGACAACTGGTAGTAAGCTCTGAAAAATCTTTCTCAAAACAAACTGCTGGAGGAAAAATTCTTAAAACAAAAGAAATGAAAAGTGATGATTTCAAAAGATGGAAAAAGAAGAAGTCTTTCCGAACGAATGCTGGGGAGAAGAAAAGGAAAAGGACTTATCTGAATGATATAACCGATCCCAACGATCATGTCGTGCATTCCGGATTAATCAACCCAGTCTATTTGTATCAATCAATCTTTCTGGTGGCCTCATTTCGCTGGGGGATATGCAGGCGCCGAACTTTTTTTTCCAAATCAACACTTTTGCATTGCTTGATGCCTCGACGGATCCTTTCCGCCAATCTTATCTTGTCGCCTCATAGTGCCCTTCGAAGGGTTTTCACTAATAAGACTCTCTCATTTCTCTCAACTCCCGTCGCCTTCTGGTGCCTATGAAGGTTTTCACCATAAGACTCTCTCATTTTGTTTCTCTCAGCTTTCGTCGCCTTACGGTGCCTGTGAAGGTTTTCACCATAAGACTCTCTCATTTTATTTTCTCTTTCTCAGCTGGGGATTGGAGTGTTACCGATAAGATTCTCTCTACTGGGGATTCCTTTGGCTATCAATTCCGTCGGCTCATAATCCTCTTTCAGTCGGGGATCAGTGTGTTATTCTCGGCTTTCATTTGCCTGCTCGGCATCTCTCAGATACTGATCGGGAGGTCTCTAGAAAGCGTGTCCCAAGTCTTTGTGTGTGGGTCTTTGGGAACCGAAAGTTTCACTGGATACCAAATCCATCTAGGAATTGCCACCGCCGAAGAACAAAACAGAAGTAATGAGTCTGTTGGGAAGGTTGAATTATATCAGCAGGTTCATCGCTCAACTCACGGCGACTTGTGAACCCATTTTTCGGCTACTGAAGAAAGATGATGCGGTAGAATGGACGGCAGAATGTCAAGAAGCCTTCGACCAAATCAAGGGGTATCTATCAAACCCACCTGTGTTGGTCCCACCTGAACCAGGAAGACCGTTGATTCTCCATCTAACGGTACTGGAGAATTCATTTGGTTGCGTACTGGGGCAACATGATATCATAGGAAGGAAGGAGCAAGCCATCTATTATCTCAGTAAGAAGTTTACGGTCAGCTGCGATCCTGGGAAGTGGAAGGTCCTCGCCTTCAGAAATTTTATCCACTGAAACTGCGTCGAAAACCTGGTACATAGGGTCGAGCCCGAACGGTCCCGGGAGAGTACCCAAAGATATGAGCAAAACCCGGGAGGTCGGACGAAGTTGATCCCGGGGCCAACCCCGAAATAATAAAAAGGCTTGAGGAATTGACGAAGCGGGTGGAATCAGGGGAGAAGAAAATTAAGGCTAACGATAAAAAGGTGGAGACTAATAACTCCAGAGTCGATCAAATCAAGGGAGGATTCTAAGAAGTTTATCCAAAAGTCTTTCCCTCGGAGCGCTGCACCGAAGCCGATATCGAAGAGATTTCGTATGCCCAACATTCCAAAATTCAACGGAACGACAGATCTCAACGAGCATGTGACCTCCTACACATGCGTCATTAAGGGAAACGACTTGGAAGATGACGAAATCGAGTCGGTTTTGTTAAAGAAGTTTGGGGAAACTCTGTCAAAAGGAGCAATGATATGGTATCACAACTTACTCCCAAATTTTATCGATTCGTTTGCTATGCTTGCATATGCTTTTGTGAAGGCTCATGAAGGGGCCATCAAGGTCGAGACTAGGAAATCGGACATTTTCAAAGAAAAACAAAGAGATAACGAAATACTCAGGGAATTCGTATCGAGTTTTCAGATGGAACGAATAGATCTATCCCCAGTTGCTAATGATTGGACCGTTCAAGCATTCACTCAAGGACTTAACCTTCGAAGCTCCTTGGCGTCGCTGCAGCTAAAATAAAATTTGGTGGAGTATCCGACGGTAACTTGGACCGACGTCTGTTGACGACCAATTGACCTTTTCATGATATTCAATCAACACCAGAATCTTCGGCATCTCAACAGCCTCTACCAAAGCAACCCAAGATTGGTTAACACAGGATTAGATATGATACATATTTTTTTGCTCTCTAATTGGCCAGCCTCGAACATCAATCTTCTGTCACCTTATGAACTTTCTTTTGTGTGTATATCATCTCACAGCTGTACATGTTTAGTTCCTCCATTTTGGGCCTTTTTTGGGTAGAGAAGTGAGCTCTATAGAAAAAGTTGGGAAATTCACATGATTGCCTATTTGTTACGTATATGTTTCTTTTGTAACAAACCTGGGATATTGAAATTTGACGCTATGATATTGCCTTCTTAGCAACCAAATCTTGTTGTTAACTTCTTCCTTTTTTTTCTTTTTTTTCTTCGTGCATTTGTTTGTTTGGTTTACTCTTAGGCTGGTCTTTTTTGACTTTCACCACCAAGAGCAGAGTATAGTCTAGTGATTCTGGTGGAGTTTTTCACATTATAAGTTTGAACTGAATTCTTATTGTTTGTTTTTTTTCCTTTTTTCCGCATCTTCCAATGTAATAGAAGTAGAGAATCAGGAAGAAGAATAACAAATTTCTGTCTTGTTGCCCCCAAACTGTCAACAAGCAATAACCACATTTCCCCTTCCCTGGTTCTTTCTCTCCATTGAAGAAAATTGGAGAAAGAACACTAGCTGCCAACAAGAACATTCCCAGCTATAGTTTGCCGAAAAACTTCAACACCAAGAACATCAGCAATCATCTCTTCAATGTCCTGGTAAAAATAAAAAGCTAATATAAGCATAATTTAAAAAATACTAAGTTTGGTAGAAGAAAAGATGGAACTTGATGAATTCCGGCCTTCACGGCGGTTTTGTGCTTGTGTTTTCCTCTAAAAAATGTCCTTCTCCCTCCAAAATAGGTTTGAACTCCTTTTATACAAGTTGGGACCGTATAGAACCGAAAAATAATCTTGTCCCGAATGAAGTAGGAAAACCCCGCACCGAGCGTCCAGGCCAGCGTCGCGCTGGACCTGACGCAGAAACCAGTAACGTTTTTTTGCCTAACTTTTAATTTGCTTTCTAACAATTGACTCAATGTGCTGCTTCACGTTTTGCTCCTCCAAGTAATCAATCCACAGTTTATTATTTTTTTTTTTTGTTTTCACCTTTGTTTCTTTTTTTGTTTTGTTTCATCTCATTATTATGCCATAATTTTCCAATCATTAGATATTTATGAGCTAATTATTGCAGTGTAGAAAATACACTTCAAAATATTTATTTTGCTCCCAATTTCATTTCCAAAGTACCTACACATAAAATAAACTCAATTAAGCACATATATAGTGCAATTTAACATTAAAACACCAATATGCAAGACAAATAGTCCACTAAAAATATATAATTATAGTCAAACATCACTACCCCACACTTAAACTCTTGCTCGTCCTCGAGTAAACCAATAATTCACACTATTCTTGGGCGCTTTATATTTATACATTTGAAGCACAGTACACCAATGACAATGGTTGAAGCAACAATTAAATTCTAGCATATGCAATCACATACACTTCCCTTTACATATACTATTCTTCAAAATTATTTACACCAAAGACAACATGCTCATAATAATCCTATCCTCAAAAACCGACTCAATGTCACAATACACTCATGGCTTGAATATCCAACATCATAGAGAAGTCTAATAACGTTAAAGGTCCCTCATGAAACCATGTGCCCTCAACACAAAAGCAAAAGAATAAGTAGAATCCACACATTCAAATCAAATGCTCAAGTTTATTTTAAGGACTCACATATATCAAAGGAAATCGCTCGCTCTCCCAAAGAAGTCACATGCATGCACTTGGTACCATAGGCTTGCCCATAATGTAAATCTCTACTAATGTAGAATCACTCGATCTAAAATCAATTAGGACTTTTTCGTGGTTGTAATGTGGGCTAAAGAATGGGTAGGATATATTTAGGAATAGTGACTCAACCTCCTAAGCACTTTAACACATCACATGATAACTTAAGCGCAAATTCCTCAATCCACTTTAATTTCATAACTATAATCACCCCCAACAATGTTCCCTCTTTCTTTAAGCACTACTTCAATTTATACCCCACTAGTAAGAACAAGACAACAACTTATTCACCTATATTTTTCCTTCCTTTTTTTTTTCTTCAAATTTTTCTTTTTTTTTCTTTTCAATTCCCGCTAGTGGTGTATATTATTTTACAAAATAAGTATACCCTTCTTTCTTTCCTTGGTTCCACTCAAAAGCCACCCGACACTTAGTCCCTTCTTACTTTTTTTACCGCTCATTTCACAATTAACGTGTTTTAAAAGGTAAAAGGATAAAAAATATCAATTAAGAACAAAAGGGATATATGCTTGTAATATGGAGATGGCATGTCATTTTCAAATGATGAAAGTTATTTAAATTTGTTTTATAACTTTAGAGTTACAAAAAATAAGTTTGAGGATCATGAATGAATTTAACCCCATAGTATCGTTGTTGTACTCGTTGTCTCATTTCCAAAGGTATCAATTCCTCTCAGATAAGGTCCGTGGAGAATCTTAAGACCTTGGAATGAAATCGTACTTGGTTCAGTATGATATCTGCTGCTGCACGTAAAGGAGTGGCCAAGAATTCATCTATCAGATTTTAAATGAGTATGCCTTTACTCTTTCTACCAATACACTAACAAACTGATAAAGTATTGTTTGTTGGATATGTTCAAAGATCTTTACCATAACATTGATGGGTTTTGGGGGGGGGGGGGGGGGATTTTTTATCAACTTTCTTGCAGCATGATTTACACAATATCTCATGTTAATTTGTAACGTGTCCTCCCATTTTTCCTCCGATATTTAACACCAAAATTAGAGGTTGTTGGACGCAATTTTGAAAAAACAACGTCTTGAAATAGTAGTTGAAATTGATAGAAATTTTTTGCATCATAGTTAGGTATTTTAATCGTTGATATTTGGAAAAGTGATACTGATTCATAACAAGGATAGAAGCGTAGCAAATAATTTAAGGGGTCGTTCTGATCTCCAATAAAATCCAGCATAATTATAACAACATTAGGTTACTAATTTTCTTTTGTATCATTAATAATACATATATAAGTTATATCTATGGTGCTATTTGAATCTATGTATAATATTAGGAAAGAATGTAGAAAAAGAGTGAAGCAGTAGTAATGCATGGATTGATGACAAAATTATCTCCAATAGCAAAGAAACTTCTATTTTGTTTAATAAACACATATTTTAATTATACATTGTACTACAGTAATTATTAACACATCAAATAAGAAAAAAGTTGCAACATCCATTGTTGAAGAAGAGAAGAGAAAGCGGAATAAAGAAGGGAGAAAAAAGATACAGAATGGGGAGAGAAGGGAACCTAAAGCAAGAGAGATGAGATACTTTCAGCAGCAGAAAATATGATGAAATTGAACAATAGTCTGGATATACTAACCCGTTCAACAACATAAACATCACCTAGCTAGCACAAACTCCTTCCAACCAAAACTCAACTTAGCGTTTTCTAGAGGGTCACGTGATTGACGAGCTTTGTTCACGCTTCATGGGTAACTCATGAAGCCGCGTATGTCCTAATTGTTTAGAATACACTTCGATACTGCTTATAATAATCCAACAAAAGCAATCCTCGTGATAGTTTTATCCAAGATAATCAAACTAGATTCTGTAATCATATTCGACTTTGAGCTAATTTAGGTCTTTGCTCAGTATATCTGCATACAGAAGCTCCCAGGAGAATGGGTGGAAAAGTGTATGAACAAAAGAAACCAATAATTTATTTGAGAACTATCTCATGTAAAGGACCAATTGTGTTAGATGTTTCCATGTGTTATGCTGTAGATGGGAACATCCATTTATAAAAGCCTCGGGTTACAAAGGAAGTAGTCCAAAATCTCAGATCAGGACACTTTCTTGCAGAGACAAGTTAACTATGGAACTGTTGCTATTTCCTTCAAAGAGTTTGATCTTTAGTTCTCTGAGATTTAAGCTATTGAGTCTGTTGGGGACAACGAAAAGTCGTGAGCGCTATATTTGCACTGCTCAAGGAACATCACTGGCATTCCAATAAATTTATGTTCCTACTCGGCTCCTTCATTCTCCTCATGAGTTGTGACCGTGAATAGATTTCACAAACAAGAAACTTTATGTACAACTAGGTATCTTTCGTATTACATCCAAAATGAGTTTGCTTGTCTTCATCAATGCAGTTCAGGATCAAGTCGACCATACATATGTTTATTTAGAATCCAAAATGTTGAAATCATCAAAGTCAACCATTAGAAAGGTTCTTTAATTTCTGGAATCAACGTCTAGGTGCCCGTGGGTTAGGGTTTTGAGCCCTACTTCGGACATTAATATCCAAAACAAAATACATAAAGGAGGGGATACATGTTGCCTAACTCCTTATAACATTGGTCATAATATACTCAACTCTAAACAAGAAGTCATGAGGAAAAAGAAATATACAAGAAGTTAATACGTATTACAAAATAAGAAACTTAAGGTTTTACATGCTTCGGGTGAAAGATATTGCTTTAATTTATGTTGGGAGGAATACTCCCCTTTGCAAAAAGCAGAAAAACAAAAGGCAAATTGATCAAGTATACACTGAAGTCAGAATCTTAAACAAGTGGGACCATCTCACACACCTTCGACTGCAGGAAATATGTAGACATTGAATAAAAGTTTGGTTCTACTAACCTGTTCGAAGACACAAACATCACCTATTTTTATGCTATTGTCCTGCACAAACTTCTTCCAACCTGAATTCAACCTACCATTTTTTGTTCCAACAGTGCAATTCAAAGCCCATGATCTCTTGTTTGGAACTTGAAGCACCACATCGCTATATCTAGTGGGGAAAAATTTACTAGCAATCACCCGTGATATGGTCTGTAAAATGAATGATACTTCATCATTTAGACCAAAAGATTCATCATTTAATAGTGTCTTTGTCACAGATTAGCATTTTTTGGACATAAAAGGATGAAAACTCACTAGATCTTCATTGAGTAAGTATCTTACCAATGAAGGGCCAGAAACATATGATGGCTGCATAGGATATATGAAGAATGGATTTTCAGATGTAAAAGCTTTTGCTCTTTGATAGGCTGGAGAACATGGAACTGAAGGCTCAGGGTTGATAGACTCGTTTGTACTATCAGAAACCCCTGGAAATATGGTGACATCTATCAATAAGAGCTTAGTGTCTTTAATCACTTCGAGGACACAAACATCACCAGATTTTAACTTATTGTCCAGCACGAATGCCTTCCATCCACAAGTAATTTTAGCATTTCCCGTTCGTAAAGTGCATTTGACAGTCCAAAATCCACTTCCTGGAACACGAAGCACTAACTTGCCACGGTTCTGCATGAAATACTTCCGAGCAAATTTCAACGGTATGGACTGCCAAAAAAAATCAATTATAAATTGAGTTTAAAGTTGTGCATATGTATGGAATGAATAAAAACAGATCACATATCGAGCATTCCACAAAGTTTGAAAGCTCACCAGATTGTGTGGTCTCGTGACATAAGATGGATGCATAAAAGATATAATGAATGGGTTCTTAGATTTAAAAGCTTTTGCTCTTTGGTAGTTTTCAGCTCTCTCTTCGTCCCTCTCTGTGTCGCTCTTACTGGTAATAATGTTGGATTGTTGCTCCTGCTCCCTACAGCCTTCGCTTCTTTCTTGAAACAGATATCCAAAAGAAAAGTATTACTACCAAATTATAATGTAACACAATGACTGATATCATTCTGTTCATAGCTAATAAACCAGATTATAAGATGCATTCTTACCTAGTGAAACTACATTTCCTTGAGACTCTTCTTCCTCGATTACTTTAGTTTGAACGTTAACTGGAATATCATCCTCTGATTCCCTTTCTTGTCTTTTTCTTTTTCTCTCCTGGCCTAAGGGACCATGGCTCAGATTTTCAACAGAGTGCTCAACCACATCCGAAATATCTATGGAATCATCCGACTCAATCTCTTTTGTTGGATATTCAATTTCTGACGCACTCAAATCAAATACAGTGACATTAAAATGGGAACGAGCATTGTATCCGAACATCAAAAAGTGGCCGCAGCTTATTGAATAGAAGTCACTGAAATCTTGCCATCCAATGCCTAGACAAATTTGGCCTTCAGAATGAACAACTTCAACCTCCCATACTTCTCCACTGGGAACCTCAAGATACACAGGGTTAAGCATGTTCTTGCAATATCTGCTCGCAAAGTCTTCTGGAATCCTCTGCGCGGAAAGGAAATATGCACTCAGTTTCATACATCTCTGAATCAAGACAGTGGCAGATCTGTATAATTGGCAATACATGCCTGCGCACTCAGTATTTGGTTCGACATATGTTAGATAGTTCCACGTGTTAAGAGAATAAATTGTTGGTCTCCACAATTTTCAGCTCATGAGCTATCTTTAGCAGAATTAGGCCAAAGGTCCCTTATTTTTTACATGGTATCGGATTAAAACCCATCCTTTATACTTGGTATATCAAGCTCCAAATGATTAGCATTAGGTGAGCAAGGAATGTTACAGATTGTTCCACATTGATTGGGGAATGGGTCTTTTTCTTCTTACATAATCTTGGAAAATCCTCACTTCATGAGCTACTCTTTGAGGTGAGTTAGAAACCCCACCCCGCCTCCCCAACACACACACACACACATATAATGTTCGACTTAAAGCCACTGTTAATAACGAGGGATGGTACAGTTCCAGTAACAAGAAAATCTGAATCAGTCCATGAATCAAGATTGAAAACAGCAGAATGAAAAGAAACTAAAGGAGGAACAAAGTACTGACCAGACGGCTGCATTCATGTTGGGATAATATAATCTTGAAGAACTTGGGTTGAGTAATGTTAGTAGAAGATTTCCAATGGGAAGAGCCTTCACCATTTTGCAATTGGGGCTTAGCTGCCATGACTGATCTAATTTGGAAGTTGGTACTATGTGATAGTAGAGCAACAGAGTTAATGGAGTAGAGTGGGAGGCAAATAATTATTTTATGACCATTGATTTGATAGATTAACCAGGAATCGAGGAGAAAAATAAATGAATGCTATATGTGAAGTGAATGGATGTTGAATCTATTACTTAATGGTTCTCAATTTCGTACCATGCTAAAGTCTTGAGTATTGCTGCATATGAACTTCCCACCAAATGTTACTATAGCCTGTGTTGAACTGCCGAAGAGGTAAAATTTGCAGATCTGATCACTTGATTGGCCAAATTTGTACATTTATACAAAGTCTGTGTTAAAAGCGATTCAACGCATTTATTTCATGCTATTGATGTATTGAATGCTTGGTGTTTGATTAGGAGGTTTTAGGCTTCCATGGCTTTTTACAATGTTGAAATTAAGAAAGTGTTATTGATTAGCATGAATATGCTCCTTGAGATTTATTCTGAGTGGCTATATTTGTAAGAGTAGCCTTGTGGTTATTTCTGTAAATTTAGTTTTACTAATAAGTGGTCATGGCTAAAAACTCAAAATTGACTGTTTTATAAAGAATAATTGTGGCCATTTTAAGTAACAAAGTAATTACGGGTTATGGCTGCTAAAATAAAGTGGCTACGGCTGCAAATCATGATAAAGGGCCAAGGCTATAATATAAATGGTAAAAATAGCACGGGTTGACCAGTTTTCGGACTGGTCATTCAAAAATAGCCAGCGTTTGCCAAGTCATTGAAAAATAATCACTATTTTGCTGCAATAGAGACCGGTCCAGCATAATATACTGGAGTTCGGTGCACCTGTGTATGCACTTCCAGTATATTATGCTGGAACTCCAACACACGGAAAGTTCCAGCATCATATACTGGAGATTTGAGCACTTGTGTATGAACTTCCAGCATATTATACTGGACCGGTATGCTTTGCTGGAACTCCAGTATATTATGCTGGAATTCTAGTGTACTTATGCTGGAACTCCATCATATTATGTTGGAGTTCAAGTATACTTATGCTAGAACTCCAGCATAATATACTTGCATATTTTCTCGGTTTTGAACAGTATTTCCGCTCAGATTTATTTTTACATGAAAAGTGACTAAATTTCGATTACTTTTGAAAGCGTGCTATTTTTGAATGACCACTTGTAAATCTGACTATTTTTTAATTTCTCCCTGTAAATGAGAGGGAAGGGGGCTGGACTTGCAAATAGGCCCTCTATTGTCCGCCTTTACATATTGGGTTTTAAGCCATAAAGCAACTTCAGCCCAATAGTGGGCCTTACATTCATCATTAGCTTTAAGTTAAATGGGCTATTTATGTTAAGGCCAATAGTCTTAACAATAAATCGTAAAAATTGCACGGGGCGTCCTATTTGGTCGCCCCCATTTAATCTATATTTATTTTTAAAAAAAGTTTTAATTTGTACCCACTTTTTAAATAACTTCAGTCCATTTTCTCCTCCTTCGTTTTCTTCTTCTTCTTCTTCTTCTTCTTCTTCTTCTTCTTCTTCTTCTTCTTCTTCTTCTTCTTCTTCTTCTTCTTCTTCTTCTTCTTCTTCTTCTTCTTCTTCTTCTTCTTCTGTTGTTGATGTTGCTATGAAACTTCAGTTCACGGGATGATTGTCATAAGTATGTTTATCAGATTATTTAAAAACAAATTATAAATAATTACGTAAGTTAGTAGACAATAATTTGTGAATATTTTCACGTAATTCTGTTCTTTTCACATTTATTGTTTCCAAAATTTATGATTTAGATATTGTTGATAATCTGATTATTTTATAGTAGTAATACACAATGAAAGAATAAGATGATTATTTATCTAGTATGTTAGAAAGTTTTTTAAAAAATTTCAGCTTATATAGTGCTGAAGTTTTTACAAATGAAATAAATAACTTCAGCATCTTCTGCTGAAGTTTTTGAAAAAGCTTTATAACAAAATTAATGAATCCAGGACAAAAAAACTTCAACTTATTTAGTGCTGAAGTTTTTACAAATGAACTAAATAATTTCATCATCTTCTGCTGAAGTTTTTGAAAAAGCTTATCCAGGACAAAAAAACTTCAGCTTATTTAGTGCTGAAGTTTTACAAATGAACTAAACAACTTCAGCATCTTCTGCTGAAGTTTTTGAAAAAGATTTATGACAAAAAAATGAATCCAGGACAAAAAAAATTCAGCTATTTTAGTGCTGAAGTTTTTACAAATGAACTAAATAATTTCAACATCTTCTGCTGAAGTTTTTGAAAAAGTTTTATGACAAAACTAATGAATCCAGGACAAAAAAAACTTCAACTATTTTAGTGCTAAAGTTTTTACAAATGAACTAAATAACTTCAGCATCTTATCCAGGACAAAAAAAAAATTTAGCGTATTGCCTTTGCTACTTCAGGCCCATCTACTAAAATGTTGAAGTTTTGCGTGATTGCATTTGCTACTTCAGCCCCGTATGCTGAAGTTACGCGAAAATGTGGGTACACTTGTAATATTTTTTGCAAAGCGAGCACAAGTTAAAACATGATCCAAAAAGCGGGTATAGATGCAAATCCTTCCAATAAATCGGGGCATTTGCATCTACACCCAGTTTTGGGGCCTCCATTGAAGTTATACCCATTTGCACAAAAATTTACAAGCCTACACACTTTAGGATCAACTTCAGACTTATTGGGTCTGAAAGAAAAAAAAACATTAGTCTGAAGTGCAATGCATTCAAGTGTCACGATCCTAAACCCGAACCCGATCATGATGGCGCCTCTCGTAAATACAAGGCCAGCCAATTAAATCCAATTCACATTTTTAAACAGTTAATCAGTAATAAACAGCCTAAGCATGAGTAAATAAATCAAAGTCTAAGCAAAATATAGCATAATATACGGAATACGGCCCAAACACAGCTCGATATCGGGGTGTCACAAGTCACGAGCATCTAACACACAGAATACCCCAAAGTAACTATAGAGTTTAGTACAGAACTAAGAACATAAAGGAAATAGATAGGGAGGAGCTCCGGGCTACAAACGCCAACAGCTACCTAAATTCTCCTCGGATCCGCCTGAAGCTGGAAATGATCAGCACTCAGGAGCGGGACCAGCTACGTCTGAATCTGCATACAAGGTGCAAGGAGTAAAGTGAGTACTCCAACTCAGTGAGTAACAAATGTAAATAAAGAGTGAAAGCAAGAAATCACGTAAGGCACAAAGCATTCTATAATGAAGCACTAAAACCATTTTAAAATAGTAAAATAGTGAAAGATAGGTAAAATCCCTTAACTCAAATTTAACTTCATGAAAAGCCTTTTTCAACAATTAAACATGTAATTGGCAGTCAATTATGAAAAGTAAACACATAAAGATTCGCCCCTCGGACACAATATCAATAAATCCGCCCCTCGGGCAACATCTCAGAACAATACCAGTCCCTCGGGATCAATCTCAGAACAGTACCAGCCTCTCGGGCTCAAATCTCAGATCACAATGGGTACCCGCGCTCACTGGGGGTGTGCAGACTCCTGCAGGGGCCCCTTACGGCCCAAGCGCAATAACAAGCCATCTCGTGACATCAAAACTAGGCTCTCTGCCTCAATCAATCAAGCCACCTCGTGGCGTACATATCTCAGGCCCTCGGCCTCAAATCAATATTACGGTTTCCTCACAGCATAGGCCCTCTACCTTACTCAGTCAAAAATCCTCACAAGCCACTCGGGCAACAGTAAAATAGTGTTTCTCATCCCAAACATCATTTAACATATCATTTAAGTATTAAAAATGAGTAAACGTGGCTGAGTATGAAAACAGTGGAAAAATAACATGACTAAGTTCAAGTATAAAGTCAAAACAGTGAGGAAATATCGATAAAAAAGCCCCAGAGGGTTCAAATAGTTAGCACGAAGCCCAAATATGGATTCAACCCAAATAATGATGATATCAAATAGTGTTCAATCAAATACGCGGTAAAATCATCAATCGGGACGGACCAAGTCACTATCCCCAATAGTGAACGACTCCACGCTCGTCATCAAGTGTGTGCCTCACCTCAATATAGCACTACGATGTGCAAATCCGGAGTTTCAAACCCTCAGAATATCATTTACAATCATTACTCACCTCGAACCGGTCAAATCTCTAACTCACAACGCCTTTGCCCCTCGAATCGACCTCCATGTGCGTCGAATCTATCCAAAATCAGAATGAGGATGTCAAAATAGGCTAAGGGAACGAAGCCCAAGCGAAATTAATCAAAATACGACACAAATCCCGAAATTACCAAAACCCAACCCTTGGGCCCACATCTCGGAATTCGATAATTTATACATCAATAGATTCCTTATCTCTCCACGAGTTCATACATATCAAACGTTCTGAAATCCGACCTCAAATGGTCCTTTAAATCCTCAATCAAAGGTCTAAATTTCCAAGCCCTAGTTCTTCAATTTTTGGCTTACTTTCCATGATTTACTAGGTGGAATTCATATTAGAATCGAGTTTTAAGTCCAAGAATCTTACCTTCAAGTGATTCCCCTTGAATCCCTCTTCAATCCCCTTCAAAAAGCTCCAAAAAAGACCAACAATAGAAGAAATAAACCCCACATTTGCGGACAAGACGACCTTTTAAACCTTCTGCCCAGGCCTAAATTCCTTCTTCGTGAACACGGTCAAAGCCTCGCTTTCGCGAAACACAAATTAACTTTGACCAATTTTTCTCTTATGTGTTGCGACCAAACCCTCCCGAACGTGATGCTTTACCCCGACGGACCTTCGCAAATGCGTTCCATCCATCGCGAACGCGATGAGTTAGTTCCACTGAAGCTCAGCCTCTCATTTCCTTCTATGCGAACGCGATTACGCACCCGCGAACGTGATGCACCTCTGCCCAGCCCTTCGCAATCGCGGAGACCTCATCGCGTACGCGAAGGATTAATTCCCACCGTCCTCGACTGACTCTTCACGAACGCGAGGACCCTCTCGCGAACGCGAAGGTCACTTTTCTGCAACACTGACCTGCAATTTTCTGCAGGTTCCAACTTCATGAATTAACCCGATTGACCACCCGAAACTCACCCGAGGCCTCCGGGACCTCAACCAAAGGCACCAACATATTCCAAAACCTTATTCAAACTTGTATCAATGTTTGTTGATACCCAATTTTCCCTATATATATTTTTTATACTCAAAATACTTTCAAAATATTATGTGTATGTATATATAAGCATGCCCAAGTATTTTGGTATTTTTTCCAAATTTTTTAAAGATTTTCAAAACCAATTTATTGTCTATTTTAACAGTACAAAATTCAATAATTATTTCCGAAATTATCATTTTGGTGAATAATTTATTTACATCCTCATAGTTACACCAAAATATAATTAACTTGATTTTTGCATATTTTTACAAATTCATTTGATATTTTTTAAGCTAACAACAACAAAACAACAATAACTCAGTATAATCCCACTTAGTGTGGTCTGGGGAGGGTAGTGTGTACACAGACCTTACCCCTACCCTGAGGCAGAGAGGCTGTTTCCAAATAGACCCCCGACATCCTTCCCTCCAAGAACTTCCCACCTTGCTCTTGTGGAGACTCGAACTCACAACCTCTTGGTTGGAAGTGGAGGTTGCTTACCATCAGAGCAACCCCTCTTGTCAAGATACTTTTTAAGCTAAATTACATAAAATTGCAATTATGGCCTATATTACGATTAATAGCGTTTCGCAATCATAAAATCATTTCCAGCATTTTTAGATTAATGTTTATATAATATTAATTAGCTCAGTGCTTTTAATTTGTTTTTAAAATTATTTTTACTATTTTTTATAAATAAAAGGGGTAAAACTGGCTATTTAACATGTAGCCTCAGTTTATTTCAATTATGGCCCCATTACAATTCAATTTTAGCCTAAAAGTGACCCAATTTCAAACTCAAATTCGGATGACCCAATTCTTATTTTACCCGACCCCTTAACCCATTTTCAAACCCGTCCGGATTTTCTTTTTAATCCTGGCCGTTGATCATTTTGATCAACAGCCCCGATTCACCCTTTCCTTTTTTAATCCCCTAACCCCTCTAACCCAAACCCCATTTGCACAATGACGCCGCCTCTGAATCCCAAAACTCTCTCAAGATTCTCAAGGTCCTTCGGAACCCTAGCCTCCTCCTACCTTGTTCCACCGTGTTTTCACCGGAGTCCATGGCTTCTCAGGCCATGGACAACCTATAATCACCTCCTCCGGCTCTTGCATGCCTGATGCTCGAAGGGTCAAGGCCAGACCTCGAAGGTCTTCACTCAGACCTTCACCGATTCGAAGATTCCGACCATCTCCGGCCTTGCTCCAGCATACCATGGTGTTTTAAGCCTAATTCTGACCTCGCTGACTCAGATCGATGACCTTTTCAAAGCTTTTTCTAGGGTTCTTCTGAAACCCTAACCCGTCGAGGTTTCCTCGATTTTTCTTTGAGATCTATTGTGTATCTATGCTCTACTTGAGTGTTCAAATGATTTCCGTAACTTTTCTTTCAAAACTACTTTCCAAAGCCTCTTTTACCATCTAGGGTTTTCTGAAAATGCGTAAGTGTTTATCTGACTTTCTTCTCCTTTTCTTTTGTATGTATTTGCCTCTACTGTGTTCTTATGTTTTCCTTCTACCATGTATGTACCTATACCGTGCTTTCTATATTCCGTTCTTGTATGTTGTGCTATTGTGTTTTCTACGCTATGTCCTTGTATGCTTTTCTACTATGTTCTACTATTTTCTTCTACCATGTTCTGGTATGTTTCACCTACTGTATTCTTCTATCGTGTTCTTAAGTGCTCTTACTATTTTTTTCCTTCTACTGAACTTTGTTTAAGCCTCTTCTAAAAGGATCTTCTTAAGCATACTTCCTTCTACTGTTCTTATCAGTTTTTTCTCATCATGCTTCGAATTAGTTTCTTTACTCTGTTGCTTTGAACTTTTCTACTGTATTTACATGCTATTCATGAGTTCTGTTGCTGCGAGAAGCATGTTAGAAGTTTCAGTTCTTTTCAGAAACCTATGAACATGTTTCGAGGCAACTGCTGGCCCTCTCATCTTTGCTTTATAGTTTGCCCAAACTGGGGTTATTATTTCTAAACCCCCAACTCTTTTAGATCAATTTCGAAGTTTCATATGATTTTAACCTTTTGATAAACTCTTCTAAACTTTGTTACTGGATTTTCCACTGATTTTACGATGGCATGACAATTTTTCTTTCATACTTAATGTGTCTGTATGCTCTTTATAGGTGATGAACCTTTCTGTAAAAGGGCTTTCCAACTTGTGATTGATTCAGAATCCCTTTTAATAGGTCAAATTGATTGCTACTGATTTTCCTTAAGTTAAAATCTTTCCTCTCTTTCTGACTTGGTTCATTGGTAATGTCGAATCCCTGATTCCTTGATTTACTAGGTACTAATTGATTTACCGTGTTCTTGCCTTATTTGGGCTAACCGTATATTTTAAATTTTTCTTTCCTTAGTTAAACCCCTATGTATTTACCCTTAATTTCCTACTTTACACAAGATGTTTACTTGATTCTCTTTCCTTAACTAATTGCTGTCCATTACCGTTTGAGTTTGAACTCCTTAATTAAAGGAAGTTCTTATGTTGATTGATTATAATTGATACATAGTTCCATAATTACTATGATTCTTCCCTTACTCTCTACCTGTTTTCCAAGCTATAAATACTCGACTCTTTTTCTTTTCACGACACGGAATACACTTCAGAGCTTCACTTAATTCTCACAACCCCTTCTAAAACTTTCTGCACTTTGGCTTTCTCAAGACTACTGCTTTCATTTGTTTTTCCTGAAACTAGTATGTCCTAGTTTTGATTCTAGCATCAACCCCAATGTGTTTACTTACAAGTTTTTATGTCTATGCCTACTTTACTGCTTTGTGGAATTCAACTTCTATGATAGTATGCTTATGTCTTGCTATCTGTTACTGCAATGAATCCCATTCCCCATACCCCTTTATGTGCTTGAGCTGTGGTTTAAGACATGGCAATGCACAAAGTTATTGTTCATGGATTAAAACTGGATCCTTTGGATCCTAGGCTCTTTCAATTTCCCATACCCCATTACCTTAGGTGTGTTGAGTTGAGGTATAGTCTGGTAGCATCCAAGTTGCTGTCCAGGGCTAAACCTGACCTTCAGTAGGTCCTAACTCTCTAATTTTTAGCTGACAGGCTGGTCAGGGGTGTGCCAGCACTCCTAATTGCTGGGCATGACCACCAGCTTGCCTTGGCATTCCCTAATTCCCCTCTATTTCACCTACACCTATTCCTTGAACCTTAAGTTCTGCCCCTCTCTTTTGAGCCTTGCTTTGGGACCTTGAGTTCCCTCTGAACTTGGACATTTGAGGGCTAGCCCTTCCACACTGCACTATAATCTAATTCTGCAATATATTTGGGCTGTAAGCATTGCCTGGAGTTCTTGAAGCTCCTTGGAACTTTGACACATCCCAAATAAGAGAAAGGCTTTGGAATCTGATCTTTGGAAGTTGGTTTATTTCATATTTCAGACCTGGGGTCTGAATTAGGCTCTCCTTGGTTGTAATCTTTAATTTCTGATATATTTTTTCTTATTCATTCTAGTCTGTAATAATCTTGTAATAAACATTTGGGGTCAACTAGTGGAAAAAGGTAGGGGACTATGCATGCAAGGGGTAGATACCATGTTCATAGGGAATTACTATACTTCTGAAATTCTGCACTCATGTAGATACCATGTTCATAGGGATTACTATTTTTCTAAAGTTCTGCATTTGATAAATCACTGAAACTCTGCATTCTCATATAGATACCATATTTATAGGATTTTCTGCATTCTCATATAGATACTATGTCTATAGGGTTTTCTGCAATTTCATAACAGATGCCATGCCTGTAAGCCGATTCTAAAATTCTGCATCTTCATATAGACACCATGCCTATAGAACTTTCTGCATTCTGCATCCGTCATTAGGCAAACCTATTATAGGATTTAAATACCTAATCAATTGCATGCAGACAACCTGCCTATAGGATTCCTGCATAAGCAATAATAGTTCTCAAATCAGTAACACCTAGAAAGCATGCCTATAGGAGTTGTTAACTAAACCTGAATCGTCAACTCGCTTATAAGCCTAAAATCAGTAGCAATAATGTTTAACGCCTGCAGATCTTATGTACCTGTAATTGACAATTCTTTTTCTGCAATCAGTTTACTTCTTTATTTCTGAAACTAATAGATATCATGCCTATAGGTTCTGTTTAACGCCTAGGCAAACCTTAGGGTAACACTTTATAATTGCATCAGTTTTGATAATTACAACCAGCAGGCAGACCTAATTCGGACTTCTTATTTGAAAATATGTGATAAATTAGCCACCCTTCCTACGTTAATTTTAATACAGACCAAACCAGTATTTGTAAGTCATGCTAAATAATCTGCTGCTTTGAATGAGGAGGCCGACTTGAGCCTTAACTGCTGTTTGTTTCTCTTTTAACTGCTATCTGTTATTGCTTGTCGCCTAGATTTTTATCCTTTTGAAAACTCCGCAAAATCCCCAACTCCCTCCCCTTTAGGATTAGTAGTCCCATATGCCTCCGGGACTGATAGGATTGGGATGGGTAATAACATGCAATAAGTAACGATACCATTTCGTGCTTTAACACCTTATTAGGATGGGAAGGGTAGATATGGATATGATGACCGATGCGCTAATATCACGTGCGACCCCTCTTCTGAGGAGTGATTGCTGGGTATTGCATTGAAATGATCCATATTAATTATAAACTTAGGACCCCCTCCCTTTATTTACTTTCATCTCTTCTTGTAAAACTATTCAAATCTTTTTCATAAATTTCTGCCCTCTCTACTTATCTTCAAAAGTTTTCAACCTAATTGCAATGTTGTATGCAAGTCCTTATTTGAGCCTTGATTGTTTACTTGTAAAGTCACAATTGTAACATGGCCGGGACCACACTAGTGGATCTTGAGGGGTGCCTAACACCTTCCCCTCGAGATAATTTCTAGCCCTTACCCTAATCTCTGGTCTCTTCATCTAAACCCTTCTTAAAGTGTCCTAATGCACTATAATCATTAGGTGGCGACTCTTCAACTTCTAAACCCAATTCTCGAAAGGGAATAGAGTTGTCCTTCCCAATGTCGTATACCCAATTTCTGACCCCACAGTTAGAGAAAAAGGGGGCGTCGACAGCATGGCGACTCTGCTGGGGATCTTCTTTAGACTTTTACCATTGCATGTTGCTTGTGACTTTACTATCTCATTAATTGCTTTATTTACTGTCTTTTATTCTTTCACTACGAAACTGACTTGGCTCTTCATGTATTTTCTTTCCTTTAGCTACTTTCCTTTACTGCTTTATTTCAATGCTATTGTAATTACTGCAATTATCGTAATCATTTATCCTATGAACGTGAAAATACATGTCGATTTGTTTCATTCTTGTAAACTGCATCTTCAACATCATATTCCACTTGTGCCAAACAAATACCATAGCAACGCTTATAATGAGTGGTTGCACTCTTCCAATATTATCACCCTTTAAATTCGGCAAAGGCGTATTTGCGATAAAACCAGTCGATCAGCAGTGCAGTCGACGGTTTCGTGCCTTTCCCTCTTGAGTTGTCCGCTCAAGGGTACCTGTCTAATACCCCGATAGAAAGCTTACTCTATTTAACTGTGCATGCATCATGGTCAAACCTAGCCGAGTCAGTTATGTTGTCCACATAATGACTCATTAAGATAACCTTGTCCAAAGTCCATCGGGTTTCCCTGAAACCCAAACAGACACCTACATGTTCCGTGCATTTATTTGGAGAACTAAATACTTTTTATGCTAATTATTGGTTTAAATAATCGAGTCTGGCGGGGTAAGGGGTCTAACACTCTGTTTTGTAGAAAATGAGGCACGAAGTCCCCAGATTTGGCATGGTAACCAACATTCATCCAAGGCTGCTAAATTGGTGGGAAGATCTTCACTCCAGTGATCAGACACTCGGTCGCAAATACTTAGGGAATCTGCCTTCTCTTCTAGAAATCCAGCCTGACAACAAAATCATAGAGGCTGCAACTCTGTTCTGGGATAGTGACAGGTCCGTATTCCGCTTCGGGGACCTTGAAATGACTCCTTTGCTCGAAGAAATAGGAGGCTTAGCTGGTATTCCTTGGGAGACTTCGGGTTTGCTTATGCCAGAGAATCGCAAGGGTAGGGGTTTCCTTAAGATGATGGGACTGAAGAAGAACCCAGACTTAACCTGTTTGAAAGACTCCTACATCCCATTCGACTATCTGTACGAGAGGTACGACCATAGCAAGTCATACCGCACCTACTCAGATGAATTTGCCCTCAACTCACTAGGGCATATTCACAGAAGGGTCTTCGTATTCATGTTTTGTTTCCTGGGGATGATAGTGTTCCCTATGAAGAAGGTTAGGATCCACACCAGACTGGCCATGGTAAACTCTGATGGAAGGAATTGGCGGACAGCCTTTCAGTATAGTGCCCATGATTGTTGCTGAGATATACCGGGCTCTGGACAACTGTCAGTGAAAAGCTAATCATTTTGAGGGATGCAATTTATTACTTCAGCTCTGGCTCATGGAGCACCTCCAGAAAGGAGAATACCAACAAGAGATCTTACGCAGAGACTGGGATGATCACATTGCCTTCCACCAGCCAAGGCGTATGAATTATATGCCTAACATGTTCGCTCAGCCAGAGGACGCTGGAAGATGGGTGGAGTTATTTGAGAATCTAAAAGAAGACCAGGTACAGTGGATGGTCGAATGGTTCCCTACGGAAGAATTCATTGTTCGATCCCGAGACGCACCATTTCTCATACTCATTGGTCTAAGAGGAACTTATCCCTACGTTCCCCTCCGAGCAATGAGGCAGGCGGGAAGAAAACAAATCATACCAAGGGTCGACAAAATGAGTCACTTTAGGGCTGACTTCTAGGACGATGATAGCCCTCACAAATGCCAAGCTCAACACATGTGGCATTGCAAGCTCGTTTTGGGGAAAGAATCTATTGAGCCAGACAGGTATCACGTTGGTTGCGTGCCGCACTATTCGGGTTGGTTGGAAGATAATCACAATGGTATGGGTCAGCCTGGGTTCATTCATGGACACAGAATCATCAACGAGAAAGCTGAAGCGTGGGTTAAGTACAATCAACTGCGCAAGAGGATTCGAGAGTGTGAAAGTGAGCATCGGGAAATACAAGAAGCCTATCAGAAGTTGATCGAGGAATGAAAGGATATGGCTGTCAGCGCCAACAAGCGACTAGGGTATTTGGAGCGGGGTCTAGTGGAGCTAGAAGGAAAGTTCCTCAAGAGGATTGAAGATTGTCAAAACGCTGAAGGGAATGCAAGCGGACATTTGGCCCAAGCTTATCTGCTGTTAGGACTGCGCGAGCTGGTGAAGCTATTCGAGGGGGATAAAGATACCAGATTTGGGGAAGGTCCTTCTAGGACCAAGTAGTTAGGAGTCTTTTATTTTACTTTTAATGATGTAATAAGGCCGATGAGCACTAGTGACATCTTATTTTCTATTATTTAGCATCGTTTTGGATTCGTATTATTTTTATCAATAAAGTGAGGCATTTAGCATTATAAGTTCTCCAAATTAATTTGTCGCTAGGCCTACCTCGGGCACAACGAGACACCCAAATTAGGATGCGATTTATATTCTTGCACAATGTGTTTAAATATTGCAACATTTTCTTCTCATAACCCGCACTAACTTGTTACCTTTTTTGTTTTTCTTTATTTTTATTCCCCTCCCCAAAGGTTAGTTTGTGCATTCTAGCACCATCATCATACAGTACGAGATCCAAGGGCCCTCCGCCTCCTCCGAGTCCTATCTGGAACAAGAACAAAGGTAGAATGGGAGATTCAAGCGCCAGAAAGGAAATTGAAAGAATTGAGATTCCTCAGGGTACCTCGGTTGCTAAGGAAACTACTGCCCAACTTGAGCAGAAACTGTTGAAGTTCCAAGAAAAACTGTTGAAGTTCCAAGAAGAACTGGATCAAGTGCGGAACTTGGCAAATTTATCATTCACTCTCACAGCTCCTGATGTCAACTTTCCAAATGCTCAAAATCCCGCACCTCTACAGAACACCCCACAACCACAAATGCAACCCACTCATGCTTAACACTGCAACACATGCCACACTCCACTACTCATTCCTGAACCACTGAACACCACAAACGACCACCCCCACAACACTCCCATCTACGTAGATACCATACCCCACTACACTCAACCAATCTCAAGTGCACCTGAGTCTGATGACAAGGACACTCTTATCAGAAACTTGGCAGCAGAACTCAAGAAGTTGACCAGCCGAGTCTAGGGCATGGAAGGAAATAGAGGCATAGAGGGGCTGAATTATGAGGACCTCTACATTCAGCCAAATGTTGAACTTTCGGAGGGATACAAACCTCCCAAGTTCGAAATGTTTGATGGCACGGGAGACCCCAGAGTCCATTTAAGGACATATCGTGATAAGCTGGTCGGAGTCGGAAGGAATGAGAAAATCCGTATGAAACTCTTCATGAGAAGCCTGAAGGGGGATGCTTTATCCTGGTACATCAATCAGGACCCCAAGAAATGGACAAGCTGGGAAGGTATGGCATCAGATTTCATGGATAGGTTCCGATTCAATACAGAAAATACACAGGATGTATTCTACATCCAGAATCTGAAGAAGAAGCCTACCAAGACATTCCGCGAGTATGCTACTCGTTAGAGATCAGAGGCTGCTAATGTCAAGCCGGCCTTAGAAGAGGAACAAATGAACAGATTCTTCGTCCGGGCTCAGGACCCACAATATTATGAGAGGTTGATGTTGATCGAGGGCCAGAAATTCTCCGATATCATCAAGCTGGGAGAAAGAATTGAGGAAGGCATTAAGAATGGTATGGTTACTAATCTTGAAGCATTGTAGGCCACCAACAAGGCTTTACAGTCAGGTGGCACGTCTAAGAAGAAGGATGTCAATGCCGTGATGGTCGCACAGGGAGCCAAATCACCGCCAAAATACCATACTTACCCGTCACCTCCACTTACATATCAACCTATCCCGAATTACCAAGCACCCACACCCTCTTACCAAAATCCACCACCCGTTTATCAATCATCTCCACCTCCCACATATCAACCCACTTCACCCAGATACTCTCAACCTGCACCTGTTTACCAAGCCTATAATGCCCAACCCTCTCACTACCAATCACCTCCCACTCGCCAAAATTTCCCAATACCCAGACCAAATTTTGACCGCAGACCTCCCAGACAATATACAACCATCGCTGAGCCAATTGACCAGCTGTATGAGAAACTTAAAGTTGCTGGTTACATCTCCCCTATCCCTGCCATAACTCCAAAAAATCCTTCCCAGTGGGTCAACCCTAATAAGACCTGTGCGTACCACTCCGACATGAAGGGACATACCATTGATGAATGCCGCTCGTTGAAGGACAAGATTCAAACTCTGATCGACAATAAGGTTATCGTAGCAAAGGATCCTGCGCCTAATGTTCGCAACAACCCTCTGCCTGATCACAGAGGTGGGGATATTCACATGATCGAGATCGAAGATGACTGGGACCCCAAGGGATCGATAGGATTGATTGCTGAGGATGATGAGCCAAAGAAACCGGCAGTCACACTTAACCCAATTGTTGTGCAGAACTAGCCCTCCAGGGGCGAAGTAAACATGTCTATACCTCTCGAATTTGAAGCACCTTCTTCTGCGAAGGTGGCCGGACCAATTGAGGTTGAGTTTAGGGCTCCAAAGGCACCTATACTCTTTGAAGTTGTTGTGTTACCACCGAGGGTACCCATTCCTATAGCAATATCAGACATAACACCGTTCCACTCAAATGCCATACCATAGGATTACACAGCTGAAGCAAGGAGGAAAGGAAGGACCAAGATGGGAGAAGCAATTGCTGCGTAGGGTATGACCAGAACAAGCAGGGTTTACACTCCAGAGCACCTAGATGAGTCCAGTAAGAAAGCCTCGGGATGGACTACTGAAACCGGTCCCGATGATCTTTGGAGGAAAATACAAGCTAAGGAGTATTCGGTCGTTGAGCAGTTGAACAGAACACCAACACAGATCTCCATCCTAGCTCTTCTACAGAGCTCTGACGCACACAAAAATGCCTTGATGAAGATATTGAGCGAAGCTTATGTGCCCAGCAACATAACTGGGGGCGAAATGGCAAATATGGTAGGACAAATACTGGAAAGCCACAAAATCACCTTCCACGAAGATGAACTGCCGCCGGAAGGACTGAGTCACAACATGGCCCTACACATCACCGTACAATGCGAGGATTACTTTGTCACTAGAGTTTTGATCGATGGAGTCTCCAGTCTCAAAATTTGTCCATTTATAACTCTCAGAACATTGGGAAAGAGCCTGCACAAGATAAAAGATGAGGCCATCAATGTCAAAGCCTTTGATGGGTCCCAAAGGTCTAATATCGGAGAGATCAGCCTATTGCAAATGGGGCTAACCTAATTTGACGTTGACTTTCAAGTGATAGATGTCCCAGCATCCTACAATTTGCTGTTGGGACGACCATGGATCCACGCTGCTAGAACTGTGGCATCAACCCTGTATCAGACAGTGAAATTCGAATGGAATCACTAAGAGGTGATTATTCATGGCGATGGTAGCAACCCCATATATAGTTGCCAGACCATCCCTATGATTGGAGGCAGAAGGAGAATAGGCGGAGAAACATACCACCACATTGAAAGAGTCAACGCTGTAGACAAAGATAAATAGTGGGATAACAAGAATGAAAGTATCCTGAATTGGTGTGGATACGAACCTGGAAAGGGACTCGGCAAAAACCTCAAGGGAATCGCCAAACCCATCAAGCTGAAGAAACATGGCACTACATTTGGTTTGGGGTATGAGTACACTTGGGAGGAGTTTAATCACTGGTAGCCACTATTGCGCGGTCCCTACTACCCACTGGAGCATCTAATGCCTCACCTGGAGCAGACTTTCCAACCGGCAGATACTGTATATGGGTCGGAGGAAGATAAAGCATTGGCAGCCATGAAGAATCTATTCCTGGAGGATGATGATATGGACTGCTGTGTTATCTTCGAGGAGGAAGGGGAGGAAGGCCCTTCTATACAAGTTGTGAACCGAGGAGAGCGCCTCAGCAATTGGTCAATCAGAACCACCAGGACCCGGAAAGCTTCGGGGTAGCAAGGCTAAACAAAAGCACCATGCATCACATTTTACTTTTTACTAGCTGATTTTATTTCCGTATTGTCTTTAATTCTGAAAAAAGCTCTGATACTCAAAACAATTGCGAATTTAATCGAAGCATTTCAGTTTATTATATATCTCGCTCTTATTATTTTTCTATCATTCACTTTATTTTACACAACATTACTATTACGATGAACTAACGATTATGATTTGCAACAAGACAATGCAACAAACGGATAGGGACCCAGAAGAGGATGATATACCAGAAGAGGTCGTCAGAGGAGTTGAGAATTTTGAAAATAGGCCTAAGTCTAACTTGGACGAAACTGAGGTCGTTAATCTAGGAGATACAGGGAATGTCAAAGAAACACGCATCAGTATTCACCTGTCACCATCAGAAAAGAAAGAGTACACGGAGTTCCTAAAGGAATATGAAGACATATTCGCCTGGTCATATGATGATATGACTGGTCTCAACACATCTATTGTAGCTCACAAACTGCCAACAAATCCAACATGCCCGCCGGTAAAGCAGAAGCTCAGGAAATTCAAACCCGACATGAGTTTGAAAATCAAAGAAGAGGTTACCAAGCAAGCCGCACATGAATGATTTTGTCTTAGCAAAGAAGATACTCCGAGCAGGGTATTTTTGGATGACTATGGAAACAGACTGTATACAGTACGTTCGCAAATGCCATCGTTGTCAGATACATGCAGATATGATAAAGGCGCCTCCAAACGAGCTTACTGCAACGAGCTCACCATGACCATTCGCCGCTTGGGGAATGGATGTTATCGGACCTATCGAGCTTGCCACATCAAATGGGCACAGGTTCATCTTAGTGGCAATCGATTATTTTACCGAATGGGTCGAAGCAGCATCATACAAGGTGGTCACTAAGAAGGTTGTAGCGGGTTTCGTCCGCGACCGCATTGTTTGTCGGTTCGGAGTTCCGGAATCAATCATCACCGATAATGGTTCCAATCTCAACAACGACTTGATGAAAGCAATGTGTGAAACTTTCAAGATCAAACACAAGAACTCTACAGCCTATAGGCCTCAGATGAATATAGTTGTAGAAGCAACCAACAAGAATAGCAAGAAGATACTAAGGAAGATGGTCGAAAGGCACAAACAATGGCATGAGAAGTTATCATTCGCCTTATTGGGATACCGCACTATAGTCCTCACATCGACCGGAGCAACTCCCCATATGCTAGTTTATGGTACAGAGGCGGTCATCCCCGCCGAGGTAGAAATTCCCTCCTTAAGGATCATACAAGAAGTAGAGTTGGATGATGCAGAATGGGTAAAAGGTCGGCACGAGCAGTTAGCCCTTATAGATGGGAAAAGGATGAATGTGGTTTGCCACAGTCAGTTTTATCAGAACAGAATGTCCAGAGCCTTCAACAAATGGGTTAAGCCAAGAAAGTTTACACCGGGGCAGCTGGTGTTGAAGAAAATATTCCCACATCAAGATGAAGCCAAGGGGAAGTTCTCTCCCAATTGGTAGGGTCCGTACATGGTTCACCGGGTTCTAACTGGAGGAGACCTTATTCTTGCAGAGATGGATGGAGAAGTCTGGCTGAAGCCAATCAATTCAGATGTAGTGAAACGATATTATGTGTAACCACTTATGATTCCCTTAATAATGTAATTTGAACTACGCCTGACCTGATTCCCGTTTAAGAGGGGATATGTAGGCAGCCCTATGAGTTCGGTCATAATTTAATAAAAATTCCATTTTTCCCCGCTATTGGAACTGGGGCAGAATTTTGAAGAGGACCCTCAAAATTCCGAAGTTAATTTCAGTCCATGCATCGCTAGAAGCGCCAGCCTGGTAAACTGGGGTAGAATTTTGAGAAGGACCCTCAAAATTCCGAAGATGATTTTTTTAGTCATTCAGCACAGCCGTCAGAAATGTCCGCTCAGCAAACTGGGGCAGAATTTTGAGGAGGATCCTCAAAATTCCGGAGCAAAAGAGGTTGCAATGTCTGGAACCACGTCGCAGTCGTTGGTTCATCTAAAGAAAGCCATTTTCGATCATATACTTACGCTATATTTACTAAAGCATGCATAACTATTATCCGAATTGCTGTTGTTTAGCGACGCTACCCTAATGACACACAACGTCAAGAGCTCGGGGAAGACGAGCTAACCTTTCCCCTCACAGAACTCACGATTTTCTTTGGATGTAGGCACTCGACTTACAATATCGTCAGGTATATTTATGTACGCATACCTTCCCAAGAATGCAACTTCTCAAAATCATCACTTGCCCGCAATTGCTATCCGTACACAATCTCCCCAGCAGTCATATTGTCATAATCGACTATCAGCTAAGAGATCTTACTACTAATCATCCTTTTACATTCTTGCACTACATAAGGCTACCTTTATGCCTTCCGAGGTTAAGCTCTACCTCCATCTGCATTCTGCATAAGGCTACCTTTATGCCTTCCGAGACTAAGCATTGTCTCCATCCTGCATTTCTCTGCATTGCATAAGGCTACCTTTCTGCCTTCTGAGATTAAGCTCTACCTCCATCTGCATTTCTCTGCATTGCATAAGGCTACCTTTCTGCCTTCCGAGGTTAAGCTCTACCTCCATCTGCATTTCTCTGCATTGCATAAGGCTACCTTTCTGCCTTCCGAGGTTAAGCTCTACCTCCATCTACATTTCCTGCATTACACAAGGCTACCTTTCTGCCTTTTGAGACTAAGCTCTATCTCCATCTGCATTTTGCATAAGGCTACCTTTCTGCCTTCCGAGGTTAAGCTCTACCTCTATCTGCATTTCCTGCATTGCATAAGGCTACCTTTCTGCCTTTCGAGACTAAGCTCTGTCTCCATCTGCATTCTGCATAAGGCTACCTTTCTGCCTTCCGAGACTAAGCATTGTCTCCATCTGCATTTTTTTGCATTGCATAAGGCTACTTTTCTGCCTTTCGAGATTAAGCTCTACCTCCATCATCATCTGCATAAGGCTGCCTTTATGCCTTCCGAGACTAAGCTCTGTCTCCATCCTGCATGGCTGAAATATCGCCACTTTATTTTCTTGCATGGCTGAAATATCGCCACTTTATTTTTCTTGCATGGCTGAAATATCGCCACTTTATTTTCTTGTATCGGTTGAAAAATCGCCACCTTATCTTTCTTGCATCGGCTGAAATATCACCACCTTTTATTTACGTCTTGCATCGGTTGAAAGATCGCCACCTTCTGCATTTCATGGGCTGAAAGATCTCCAAATTGTCCAAAGGCGTCATTGTTCGGAGGCACCATTTCATAACCTGAGAACATCATTTCATAGCCTGCAAATCCTTTACCATACGCCTCATGGCCCAGGACATCATGGTTCGAGGACGTCATCCTAACCGTCCGAGGACAACATTCATGGTCCAATGGGAATTTGCATCAGGTTTAAATTTACGCACAATATGCGCTCGTATTGCTTACTTGCAGGTGCACCGGCTGGCAACGACCGTCTCAGTAGGAGCAATCCCGCTCCTGTTCCGGCGGCCTATCGATTTTCAGAAAACCTCTCTCAATCTAAACATCGCGTTCATCCGTTTCAAATCTCCATCGGCATATTCCGTCAATGGTTCCGGAACTACATATAGCCTGATTCTTGTAAGACCAGGGTTATGTAGGCGGCTCAAAAACCAGAGCTCGGTCAAAACTCCTTTCAAATCGCCACTTCCGATCAAAATTGGCCATCTTATCTTTACCCGACAACTCTTTCATCCTTCCCGAGTAAAGAAGGGCAACTGTTCATACCCAATATTTCCCTATATATTTTTTTTATACTCAAAATACTTTCAAAATAGCATGTGTATGCATATATAAGCATGCCCAAGTATTTTGGTATTTTCCCAAATTTTTTAATGATTTTCAAAACCAATTTATTGTCTATTTTATCAGTATAAAATCCAATAATTATTTCCGAAATTATCATTTTGGTGAATAATTTATATCCATCCTCATAGTTACACCAAAATATAATTAACTTAATTTTTGCATATTTTTACAAATTCATTTGATATTTTTAAAGATAAATTACATAAAATTGCAATTATGGCCTATATTACGATTAATAGCGTTTCGCAATCATAAAATCATTTCCAGAATTTTTAGATTAATGTGTATATATTATTAATTAGATCAGTACTTTTAATTTGTTTTTAAAATTATTTTTACTATTTTTTATAAATAAAAAGGGTAAAACTGGCTATTTAACATGTAGCCTCAGTTCATTTCAATTATGGCCCCATTACATTTCAATTTTAGCCTAAAAGTGACCCAATTTCAAACTCAAATTCAAACGACTCAATTCTTATTTTACCCGACCCCTTAACCCGTTTTCAAACCCATCCGGATTTTCTTTTAAATCCTGGTCGTTGATCATTTTGATCAACGACCCCGATTTACCCTTTCCTTTTTTAATCCCCTAACCCCTCTAACCCAAACCCCATTTGCACAATGACGCCACCTATGAATCCCAAAACTCTCTCAAGACTCTCAAGGTCCTTCGGAACCCTAGCCTCCTCCTACCTTGTTCCACCATGTTTTCATCGGAGTTCATGGCTTCTCAGGCCATGGATATCCTATACTCACCTCCTCCGGCTCTTGCATGCTTGAAGCTCGAAGTGTCGAGGCCAGACCTCGAAGGTCTTCACTCAGACCTTCACCGATTCGAAGATTCCGGTCATCTTCGGCCTTGCTCCGGCATACCATGGTGTTTTGAGCCTGATTCTGACCTCTCTGACTCATATCGGTGACCTTTTCAAAGCTTTTTCTAGGGTTCTTCTGAAACCCTAACCCGTCGAGGTTTTCCCCAATTTTTCTTTTAGATCTGTTGTGTATCTATGCTCTACTTGAGTGTTCAAACAATTTCTGGAACTTTTCTTTCAAAAATTACTTTCCCAAGCCTCTTTTACCATCTAGGGTTTTCTAAAAATGCGTAAGCGTTTATCTGACTTTCTTCTCCTTTTCTTTTGTATGTATTTGCCTCTACTGTGTTCTTATGTTTTCCTTCTACCACGTATGTTCCTATACCGTGCTTTCTATATTCCGTTCTTGTATGTTCTGCTATTGTGTTTTCTACACTATGTCCTTGTATGCTTTTCTACTATGTTCTACTATTTTCTTCTACCATGTTCTGGTATGTTTCACCTACTGTATTCTTCTATCGTGTTCTTAAGTGCTCTTACTATTTTTTTTCCTTCTACTGAACTTTGTTTAAGCCTCTTCTAAAAGGATCTTCTTAAGCATGCTTCCTTCTACTGTTCTTATCAGTTTTGTCTTATCATGCTTCGAATTAGTTTCTTTACTCTGTTGCTTTGAATTTTTCTATTGTATTTACATGCTATTAATGAGTTCTGTTGCTGCGAGAAGCATGTTAGAAGTTTCAGTTCTTTTTAGAAACCTCTGAACATGTTTCGATACAACTGCTGGCCCTCTCATCTTTGCTTTATGGTTTGCCCGAACTAGGGATTTTATTTCAAACCCCCAACTCTTTTAGATCAATTTCAAAGTTTCATATGATTTTGACCTTTTGATAAAATCTTCTAAACTCTGTTACTGGATTTTCCACTGATTTTACGATGGCATAAAAATTTTTCTTTCATACTTAACGTGTCTGTATGCTCTTTATATGTGATGAACCTTTCTGTAAAAGGGCTTTCCAACTTGTGATTGATTCAGAATCCCTTTTAATAGGTCTAATTGATTGCTACTGATTTTCCTTAAGTTAAAATCTTTCCTCTCTTTCTGACTTGGTTCATTGGTAATGTCGAATCCCTGATTCCTTGATTTACTAGGTACTAATTGATTTACCGTGTTCTTGCCTTATTTGGGCTAACCGTATATTTTAAATTTTTCTTTCCTTAGTTAAACCCCTATGTATTTACCCTTAATTTCCTACTTTACACAAGATGTTTACTTGATTCTCTTTCCTTAACTAATTGCTGTCCATTACCGTTTGAGTTTGAACTCCTTAATTAAAGGAAGTTCTTATGTTGATTGATTATAATTGATACATAGTTCCATAATTACTATGATTCTTCCCTTACTCTCTACCTGTTTTCCAAGCTATAAATACTCTACTCTTTTTCTTTTCACGACACGGAATACACTTCAGAGCTTCACTTAATTCTCACAACCCCTTCTAAAACTTTCTGCACTTTGGCTTTCTCAAGACTTCTGCTTTCATTTGTTTTTCCTGAAACTGGTATGTCCTAGTTTTGATTCTAGCATCAACCCCAATGTGTTTACTTACAAGTTTTTATGTCTATGCCTACTTTACTGCTTTGTATAATTCAACTTCTATGATAGTATGCTTATGTCTTGCTATCTGTTACTGCAATGAATCCCATTCCCCATACCCTTTTATGTGCTTGAGCTGTGGTTTAAGACATGGCAATGCACAAAGTTATTATCCATGGATTAAAACTGGATCCTTTGGATCCTAGGCTCTTTCAATTTCCCATACCCCATTCCCTTAGGTGTGTTGAGTTGAGGTATAGCCTGGCAGTATCCAAGTTGCTGTCCAGGTCTAAACCTGACCTTCAATAGGTCCTAACTCTCTAATGTTTAGCTGACAGGCTGGTCAGGGATGTGCCATCACTCCTAATTGCTGGGCATGACCACCAGCCTGCCTTGGCATTCCCTAATTCCCCTCTATTGCACCTACACCTATTCCTAGAACCTTAACTTCTGCCCCTCTCTTTTGAGCCTTGCTTTGGGACCTTGAGTTCCCTCTGAACTTGGACATTTGAGGGCTAGCCCTTCCACACTACACTATAATCTAATTCTGCAATATATTTGGGGTGTAAGCATTGCCTGGAGTTCTTGAAGCTCCTTGGAACTTTGACACATCCCAAATAAGAGAAAGGCTTTGGAATCTGATCTTTGGAAGTTGGTTTATTTCATATTTCATACCTGGGGTCTGAATTAGGCTCTCCTTGGTTGGAATCTTTAATTTCTGATATATTTTTTTCTTAATCATTCTGGTCTGTAATAATCTTGTAATAAACATTTATAGGCTAGTAGAAAAGGGTAGGGGACTATGCATGCAGGGGGTAGATACCATGTTTATAGGGAATTACTATACTTCTGAAATTCTGCACTCATGTAGATACCATGTTCATAGGGATTACTATTTTTCTAAAGTTCTGCATTTTATAAATCACTGAAACTCTGCATTCTCATATAGATACCATGTTTATAGGATTTTCTGCATTCTCATATAGATACTATGTCCGTAGGGTTTTCTGCAATTTCATAACAGATGCCATGCCTGTAAGCCGATTCTAAAATTCTGCATCTTCATATAAACACCATGCCTATAGGACTTTCTACATTCTGCATCTGTCATTAGGCAAACCTATTATAGGATTTAAATACCTAATCAATTGCATGTAGACAACCTGCCTATAGGATTCCTGCATAAGCAATAACAGTCCTCAAATCAGTAACACCTAGAAATCATGTCTATAAGAGTATTTAACTAAACCTGAATCGTCAACTCGCTTATAAGCCTAAAATCAGTAGCAATAATTTTTAACGCCTGCAGATCTTATGTCCCTGTAATTGACAATTCTTTTTCTGCAATCAATTTACTTCTTTATTTTTGAAACTAATAGATATCATGCCTATAGGTTCTGTTTAACGCCTAGGCAAGCCTTAGGGTAAAACTTTATAATTGCATCAATTTTGATAATTACAACCAGTAGGCAGGCCTAATTCGGACTTCTTATTTGAAAATATGTGATAAATTAGCCCCCTTCCTACGTTAAGTTTAATACAGACCAAACCAGTATTTGTAAGTCATGCTAAATATTCTGCTGCTTTGAATGAGGAGGCCGACTTGAGCCTTAACTGCTGTTTGTTTCCCTTTTAAATGCTATCTATTATTGCTTGTCGCCTAGATTTTTATCCTTTTGAAAACTCCGCAAAAGCCCCAAATCCCTCCCCTTTAGGATTAGTAGTCCCATATGCTTCCGGGACTGATAGGATTGGGACGGGTAATAGCATGCAATAAGTAACGATACCATTTCGTGCTTTAACACCTTAACATGGTAGGAATGGTAGATATGGATATGATGACCGATGCGCTAATATCACGTGCGACCCCTCTTCTGAGGAGTGATTGCTGGGTATTGCATTGAAGTGATCCATATTAATTATAAACTTAGGACCCCCCTCCCTTTATTTACTTTCATCTCTTCTTGTAAAACTATTCAAATCTTTTTCATAAATTTCTGCCCTCTCTACTTACCTTCAAACGTTTTTAACCTAATTGCAATGTTGTATGCAAGTCCTTATTTGAGCCTTGATTGTTTACTTGTAAAGTCACAATTGTAACATGGCCGGGACCACACTAGTGGATCTTGAGGGGTGCCTAACACCTTCCCCTCGAGATAATTTCTAGCCCTTACCCTAATCTCTGGTCTCTTCATCTCAAACCCTTCTTAAAGTGTCCTAATGCACTATAATCATTAAGTGGCGACTCTTCAACTTCTAAACCCAATTCTCGAAAGGGAATAGAGTTGTCCTTCCCAATGTCATAGTACCCGATTTCTGACCCACGGTTAGAGAAAAAAGGGGCGTCGACAATGTTTAAAACACCTCAAACAATATCAAATCAACCAAAACACATCGGATTCAAGCCTAAGTTTCTAAAATCTTCAGAATTCCGCTTTTGATAAAAAATCCAACCAAACCACGTCCGAATGACCTGAACTTTTGCACACACATCCCAAATGACATAACGAAACTATTGCAACTCTCAGAATTCCATTCCTACCCCTATATCAAAATATCACCTACCAACCGGAAAGCGCCAAAATATCAACTTCGCCAATTCAATCCTAAATCTACTCCGAACCTCCAAAACTCACTCCGATCATGCTCCTGAGTCATAAATCACCTCCCAAAGCTAACCAAACCATCGGAACTGACATTCAAGCCCTCTAACACATAAGTCAACATCCGGTTGACTTTTCCAACTTAAAATTCCTTAAAAGAGACTAAGTGTCACAAACCTTACCAAAATCATTTCGGATTCAATCCGACCAACCCGATACCACATAACACGGATAAACAAAGCATAAAGAAACAGAAATAGGGGAAACAGAGCGGTAACTCATGAGACGACTGGTCGTGTTGTCACATCCTCCCCAACTTAAACAAACGTTCGTCCTCGAACGAGTCAAGAAACATACCTGAATCCTCAAACAGGTGAGGGTATCTACTTCGCATCTCCCGCTTGGTCTCCCGGGTAGCCTCCTCCATGGGCCGACCTCTCCACTACAGTGTCACTGAAGCTATATCTTTCAACCTCAACTTTTGAACCTGACAATCCAAAATAGCTATTGGCTCCACATCATAGGTCAAATCATCATCCAATTGAACCGTGCTGAAATCCAGAACATGATACGGATCCCCAATATACTTACGGAGCATAAAAACACAAATACCGGATGCAAACTCAACAAACTGGGTGTCAAAGCAAGCTCATAAGCCACCTCCTCAATCCTCCGAAGCACCTCAAAAGGTCCAATAAACCGCAGACCCAATTTCCCTATCTTCTCATAACACCCTTCATGGGCGAAACCTTCAACAGAACCTTCTCACCAACCATGTAAGACACATCTCGAACCTTCCTGTCAGCATAACTCTTTTGCCTCGACTGTGCTGTACAAAGCCTCTCTTGAATCACCTTCCCCTTCCCCAAAGCATTTGTACCAAATCAGTCCCCAATAGCCTAGCCTCACTGGGCACGAACCAACCAACTAGAGATCTACGCCGACTCCCATATAAAGCCTCATATGGAGCCATCTGAATACTCGACTGGTAGGTATTGTTATAAGCAAACTCTTCAAGTGGTAGAAACTGATCCCATGACCCTCCGAAATCAATGACACAAACACGAAATATGTCCTCTAATATCTGAATCATGCGCTCGGACTGCCCGTCCGTCTGAGGGTGAAAAGCTATGCTCAACTCCACCCGAGTACCAAACTCTCGCTGCACAGACGCGATGTAAACTAAGTGCCCCTATCCGAGATGATGGAAACTGGGACACCATGCAACCGAACAATCTCCCGGATATAGATCTCCGCCAACCGCTCTAAAGAATAGGTAATACACACAGGAATGAAGTGCGCAGACTTGGTCAGCCGATCCACAATCACCCAAATAGCATCAAACTTCCTCAAAGTCCGTGAAAGTCCAACTACAATGTCCATACTGATCCTCTCCCACTTCCACTCTAGAATATCTATCCGTTGAAGCAAGCCACCTGGTCTCTGATTCTCATTTTCAACTGGTGACAATTGAGACACCGAGATACAAATCCCACAATATCTTTCTTTATTCTCCTCCACCAATAGTGCTGCCTCAAATCCGGATACATCTTCACGGAACCCGGATGAATGGAATACCGCGAGCTATGGGCCTCCTCCAAAATCAACTCCCGAAGCTCATCCACACTAGGCACACAAATCTGGCCCTACATCGGCAACACCCCATCATCACTAATGGTCACATCTCTGGCATCATCATGCTGAACTCTGTCCTTAAGGACAAGCAAATGCGGATCATCATACTGGCACTCTCTGATGCGATCATATAAGGAAGACCAAGAAACCACACAAGTCAATACCTGACTAGGCTCCAAAATATCTAACCTCACAAACCGATTGGCCAAGGCCTGAACATCAACTGCGAGAGGTCTCTCCCTAACTAGAATATATGTCAAACTCCCCATACTCACCGCCTTTCGGCTCAAGGCATCGACCACCATATTGGCCTTTCCCGGATGGTACAATATAGTGATATCATAATCCTTAAGCAACTCCAACCACCTCCGCTTCCTCAAATTGAGATCCTTCTGTTTGAACAAGTGCTGGAGGCTATGATGATTAGTAAACACCTCACAAGACACACCATACAAGTAATGCCTCCAAATCTTCAACGCGTGAACTATGGCAGCCAACTCTAAATCATGAATGGGGTAGTTCTTCTCATGGGCTTCAACTGACGAGAAGCATACGCAATAACTCTACCCTCCTACATCAATACACAACAAATACCAACTCTCGAAGCATCACAATACACGGTATATGAACCTGAAGCTGATGGTAAAACTACCACTAGAGTTGTGGTCAAAGCTGTCTGGAGCTTTTGAAAGCTCTCCTCACACTCATCCGACCATACAAATGAAGCACCCTTTTGAGTCAGCTTGGTCAAGGGTGATGCGATAGATGAGAATCCCTACACAAAATGGCGATAATAACCCGCCAAACCAAGAAAGCTGCGAATCTCTGTGGCTGAGGACGGTCTGGGACAACTCTAAACCGCATCTATCTTCTTCGGATCAACTTGAATACCCTCGCTAGACACCACGTTCCCCAAGAAAGCCACTGAAATGGAGCCAAAACTCGCACTTAGAGAATTTTGCATAGAGTTTCTCCTCCCTCAATCTCTGCAACACAACTCTCAAATACTCCACGTGTTCCTCCTGACTACGCGAATACACCAGAATACATCAATGAAGACTATGACAAATGAATCAAGAAAAGGCCGGAACATGATATTCATCAAATGCATGAACGTTGCTGGGGCATTGGTTAGCCCAAAAGACATCACCAAGAACTCATAATGACCATATCGGGTCCTGAAAGCTGTCTTAAGAATATCCGAATCCCTGATATTCAACTGGTGGTAACTTGAACGGAGATAAATCTTGGAGAACACTCTCTCTCCCTGAAGTTAGTCGAATAGATCATCAATGCGAGGCAAGGGATACTTATTCTTAATTGTTACTTTGTTCAATTGCCTATAATCAATACACATCCTCATTGTGCCATCTTTCTTCTTCACAAATAAATCGGCGCACACCAAGGCGACACACTAGGCCGAATGAACCCCTTATCAAGGAGTTCCTGAAGTTGCTTCTTTAACTCCTTCAACTCCACTGGTGCCATACGATACAGCAGAATAGAAATGGGCTGAGTGCCCGGCATCATGCCAATACCAAAATCAATATCCCTGTCCAGTGGCATGCCTGGCAGGTCTGCAGGAAACACATCTGGAAAATCCCTCACAATTGGAAAAGAATCAATATTGGGAGTCTCAGCACCGACCTCCCTCACAAAGGCTAGATACGAAAGACAACCCTTCCCAACCATACGCTTGGCTTTCAAGAATGAGATCACTCTATTGGGAACATAATCAGTCACACCTCGCCACTCAATCCGTGGCACACCCGGTATAGCCAATGTGACTGTCTTAACATGACAGTCCAGAATATCACGACACGGAGATAACCAATCCATGCCCAAAATAACATCGAAATCCAGTATACACAATATTAAAGATCCACACGGGTCTCCAGACCCCCAATAGTCACCACACACGATCGGTACACACGGTTTACAACCACAATATCACCCATAGGGGTAGATACATGAACAGGTGAAGTAAGAAACTCACGGGGCGTAGCCAAATAACGAGAAATGTATGATGACACATAAGAAAAGGTGGAACTGAGATCAAATAATACAGAGTCATCTCTATGGCAGGCTGAAACAATACCTGTAATAACCGCATCTAAAGCAATAACATCGGGTCTGCCCGGAAGTGCATAGAAACGGGCCTAACCACCACCTAATCGACCTCCCCCTCTGGGGCGACCCCTAGCTGACTAATCTCCACCCCTAGCTAGCTGGGCAGGTGGTGGTGAAGTAACTGGCACTGAAGCTGATGACTAATTCACCCGCACGCCTCAAACTAGAACCAACATAGCACATAACCGTGCAATCGACTAATTAATAGTGGACTGCCCCACTTGGCTTGAAGCCATAGACCAAAACATACACAATAACTCATAACGCATATACTTTATTGCTGCCATAATACCATAGTGAGATTAAACTCAATCCTTTATAAGCTCATGGAATACAGACCATCTGGTACATTATATCTTCTCCAAATCTCGCATTCACTCTCGTAGTAGTCAAGCCTACTCTCTTGAGCAACCCAAATTCAAATTGTAAAACACATATTTCCCTGGTAATAGAGATCTTCCAATAATTGACACAAGGGATTACGCAAACTTCAGAACAATCCGCAGGAGATAACCCCACCTGCTTTGCCTCAAACTAACATTTCTGTATACCTTCCTCCATCATAAACATTATGCGGTCACTTAAACTTTCTGAGTCTAAACTCAGACCGCAACATGAAATTTACTCTACTCCCAACTAGGAAATATGGAAAGTTTCTTCACACACCCATAACTCGGGGCTATACCTCAAATCAAGATGAAAATCGAGCACCTAATAGTCCTTCTATCCTCCAGCAAACCCTTCTCGTCGCTTCCAAATCACATGAATACATCTCGTAGTCACATCACACTCATCACGTAACTATCCAGTCATCACCTTCCTTAATAGGGACACAACAGAACATATGGATCCAGAGACACGCGCTCACAAAATCAACAGCTCAGGGCTCAAGCTATAGGCAAAAATCTGGCCTCGAGTCCTCTAGAATGGCCCAACATCAATGTACAGAGATCACATCTCGCCCCTCGATCAGGGAATCATAAGCCATCGATGCATATCCGATACCGAGCACTCATGCACGCATACGAACGCGTGGAAGGAATTCAAAGAGTTACTTTTCAAGCTGAATCAAGGACGCACGAGAAGAATTCAAGAATGTGAAGTTTCTCCTAAAGGTTTTGAAGCCTCTCGAGGATAAATACAGACGTCTCCGTACCGATCTGCGAGACTTTACTAAACCTTATCATGACTCATGAGACCTATGTAACCTAGGCTCTGATACCAACTTGTCATGACCCTAAACCCGAACCCGGTCGTGATGGCGCCTCTCGTGAAGACAAGGCCAGCCAGTTAAACCCAATTCATATTTTTAAACAGTTAATCAATAATAAACAGCCTAAGAATGAGTAAATAAACTTAAGTCTAAGCAAAAGATAGCATAATATATGGAATACGGCCCAAACATAGCCCGATACTGGAGTGTCACAAGTCACGATCGTCTAACACACAAAATACCCCAAAATAACTACAAAGTTTAGTACAGAACTAAGAACATAAAGGAAAGAGATAGGGAGGAGCTCCGGGCTGTGAACGCCAACACCTACCTAAAGACTCCTCAGATCCGCCTGAAGTTGGAAATGATCAGCACTCGGGAGTGGGACCTGCTACGCCTGAATCTGCATACAGGGTGCAGGGAGTAAAGTGAGTACTCCAACTCAATGCATAACAAATATAAATAAAGACTGAAAGCAAGAAATCACGTAAAGCACAAAACATTCTATAATGAAGCAGTAAAACTATTTCAAAATAGTAAAACAATGAAAGATAGGTAAAATTCTTTAACTCAAATTTAACTTCATGAAAAGCCTCTTTCAATAATTAAATAGGTAATTGGCAGTCAATTATGAAAAGTAAACACATAAAGGTTCGCCCCTCGGGCACAGTATCAATAAATCCGCTCTTCGGGCAATATCTCAGAATAATACCAGCCCCTTGGGCTCAATCTCAGAATAGTACCAGCCCCTCGGGATCAAATCTCAGATCACAATGGGTATCCATGCTCACTGGGGGTGTGCAGACTCCTGGAGGGGTCCCTTACGACCCAAGCGCAATAACACGCCATCTGGTGGCATCAAAACTAGGCTCTCGACCTCATATCAATCAAGCCACCTCGTGGCGTACATATCTCAGGCCCTCGGCCTCAAATCAATATCAGTGTTTCCTCACAATATAGGCCCTCGTCCTTACTCAGTCAAAAATCCTCACAAGCCACTCGGGTAATAGTATAAAGGTATTTGTCAGCCCCCGTTTATGCTTTACATTTTGTAAACTGGTGTTTATGCTTTGGGGGAAAGAGGGAAATGAGATGGGATGTAATGGGTTCAATTTTTTCTTCCTTTTTTTTGGGAATGTGTTGGTTATTAGTATGGGTCGGGTAGGTTTTTATTAGAACTGAGCAGGCTATTTTTTATCCAATTAGAGCCAGTCACGTGTCTTTTTTAAGATGGAACAAGTCATTTAATGATAGAGGGCAAATATGATTCAAAAGTATGACGGTAAGAATAATTATACTAAGAAATCAGGGCCAGTTCTAATGCACAAACCACTAAGGCAAGTGCCTTAGGCCCCCAATTTTTGATGGCCCCCTATTTCAGTAATAGTTACTAATGGTAGGAATTTGATGTATGGGGATTGTTACACAAATAATCAGTCAGATTCAATGTTTACCTTTTCTAGCTAATATACATAGACTATACATTGACAATACACAAATATATATATCTTTTTTATCATGTTATCATGCTTAATTCGGTTAATGATCATATGCAATCATGTTAGGAACTTTTATTATTTTTTCTAATTATTTAAATACTACTTCGCCTCTAGCAAAAAAAAAACTGCTCCATATAACTATAAAACTCTTTCACATTTAAAATCCTATAAGTATAGTTCTTTGAAACACTGTATCTGGATTTGAATAAAACAAAATTCTTTTAGAATAAATGTAACATATAGGCTACACGTTTATGTTTATCTAAATAACAAAAAAGAGTTTACAAAACCAAATAAAAGTTTACTTACATATATAATAAAGTAAACATACACGCTGGAGAAAGAAACATCACAAAATCAGTCTATATTAAAAAAAGTTGTTTCTTTTTTCTTTTTGAAGAATATTTGTTTGAAGAGTCAATTTGCATAAATGGACATCAAACAAATAACAAAACTTTGGCTATACAGTTGCTATCATTAATTTCAATTTAGCACATTCAAGGAATTGAATGGTATAAGCTGAAACCCCTTCATTTAGTTGTAGTCAAGCCAATATTACAAGGTATAATATTTTTTTCGTTGAAGAATATTAGTTTGAATCATTAGATTATGTGAAAGGTTTTTCAAACTCAACAAGAGATAAATTGATTTCTAATTGATAGTTTCTATAGCGACTTTTAAGTGTAACAAAGAGTGTATATAAAGAAAAAATTGCTATGACGTGAAATATTTTTTTAAAATGTAAACAAATTATTTCGAAAAAACTCTTTACTTTTTTCAATTGAAAGATAATAAAAAGATAAGATATTTTTGAACATTAGTAGAGAGTTTTAAAATTATTATAATAGAAGTTATATAATGGATAAACTCAAAAAATCAAAATCTTATGGAATATTTACATAACATCCAGTCATATTTATTGTTTGCTTTTTATAGTTAATATAAATAGTTGATATATCGACAATACACGATTATACACATATTATATATGATTATATATAAATTACACATTATTCAATTTTTTAATTTAAGTAGTCGGGTGAGCACCTATTTAGGCTGATTAGATAAATCCAAAAGAAAAATATGAAATAATTTCAACCATTGACTAAAAATATAATTAAAGTTCATATGTAGACAATTTTTATTAAAACACATCATTTTATAGCTAAATAAATTAAGTTTTTGTAACAAAAGAAATAATGACATAAAAATAAGATAAAAGAAAATATATATTGAAAAAAATATTAGAAAAATTTAAAAATGAGAAATAAAAGATGACAACAAATTTGTTCTTATGTTTCATCTTTGTTTAGTATAAAAATTTTGAAAGTTAATCTTATCAATTTCAAATATATTTTTTTTCAACTCAAATATATAGATTATAAGATAAGGATATCTTAGAATTTTTTTTTAATTTACATTATGTGTCGTTTTTAAAAAAATCACTGTTACTAACAAACTTATATGATATTTGAATTTGAATTGGAATGCAATTTGAGTAGTTTGCATTGAGGTTAAGCCAAGTATGGTGTCGAAAAATAAACTACTTGACAATTTAAGACAATATATGCAATTTTTTATAATAATAATTAACTAATTTAATATCTAATGATTCAAAGAACAATTTTTTGTATATATAGGGTATTAAAAATTCAAATTCTAGGGCTAGAGATATCGATAAACTTAAAGTGGAGTCATACTGAGATAAATCCGGCCAAAGAATCATTTAAATTTTTAGATAGCTGACTAAAGTGAATTTTAAATTAAGGATAATATCTTCACTTGCATCATTATAAAGATAATCATTATTATAATATATATAAATGTTTAGAAATTGAAATTTGAAAATAGAAATATTTTTTGAAAGATAAAATCATACCAAATAAGAGTTCAAATTGTAGTATAAGAGTCACGTCGTAATCAAAGAATTGTTTATATCGTGTCAACCTTTGTGCTTTGCCATAAATATGAGTTATTATTTCACTTTGTGGCTATTTTAGGTTCCAATGACACCTATGAGAATAATTGTAACGACCCTACCGGCCGTTTTGAGTTTTTGCACTTTTCTCGCTAGTTCTCGAGCATGACTAGCCCCGTGTGATGTATTATGACTTATGTAAATCGTTAGTTTCGGTTTTCAGGGTAATCAGAGTGAATTTGGAAGAACAGTTCTTAGTTTGAAGCTTGAAATTTGAAAGGTTTGACCAAGATTTAACTTGTTGGTATATGATCTCGGATCGGAATTTTTATGATATGGTTAGCTCCGTTAGATGATTTGGGACTTAGGAGCGTGATCGGAATGTGATTTGGAGGTCCGTGGAAGATTTCGACTCGAATTGGCGGAAATGGTATTTTGGCATTTTTCGGTTAATAGGTGAGACATTGATATACGGGCTAAAATGGAATTCTGGGAGTTGTAGTAGCTCCGTTGTGTCATTTGGGATGTGTGTGCCAAATTTCAAGTCATTCGGACGTGGTTTGGTATACCTTTTGATCGAAAGTGTAATTCGGAAGATTTTGGAAGCTTAGGCTTGAATCCGATGTATTTTGGGTGATTCAATGTTGTTTGAGGTGTTTTGAAGATTGGTACAAGTTTGAATGGCGGTATGTGACTTGTTTTTGCTTTTGGTTGAGGTCCCGGGGGCCTCGGGGTGATTCTGGATGGGTGACGGAAGAATTTGGAATTGTGTCGGCTGGCCTTGTCTTCACGAGAGGCGCCATCATGACCGGGTCCGATTTGGGGTCGTGGCAAGTTGGTATTAGAGCCTAGGTTACATAGGTCTCATGAGTCATGATCAGGTTTAGTAGAGTCTCGCGGATCGGTACAGAGACGTCTGTACTTATCCTCGGGAGGCTGCAGAACCTTTAGGAAAAATCTTCACATTCTTGAATTCTTATCGTGCGTCCTTGATTCAGCTTGAAATGTAATTTTTTGAATTCCTTCCACGCGTTTGCATGCACGCATGAGCGCTCAGTATCAAATGTGTATCAATGACTTGTGATTCCCTGATCGAGAGGTGAGATGTGATCTCTGTGTGTTGATGTTGGACCAGTCTGGAGGACTCGAGGCTAGATTTTTGCCTATAGCTTGAGCACCGAGGTGCTGATTGGGTGAGCACATGTTTTTGAACTTATATGTTCGGTAATGTCCCTATTAGCAGAAGTGAAATAGCTACGTGATGAGTATGTTATGATTGCGAGGTGTATTCATATGATTTGGAAACGACGAGAAGGGTTTGCTGGAGGATAGAAGAACTATTAGGTACTTGATTTCCATCTTGATTTGAGGTATAGCCCCGAGTTATGGGTGTGTGAAGAATATTTTCATGTTTCCTAGTTGGGAGTGAGGTAAATTTCATGTTGTGGTATGAGTTCAGACTCAGAAAGATTAAGCGACTGCGTAATGTTTATGACGGTGGAAGGTATACAGAAATATTGGTTTGAGGCAAAACAGGTGGGTTATCTCCTGCGAAGTGTTCTGAAGTTGTGTGATCCTTATGTTGTCTGTTAGAGGATCTCAATTACAAGTGAAATATGTGTGTTGACATTTAAATTTGGATCGCTTAAGAGAGTGGGTTTAACTGTTATGAGAGTGAATGCGAGATTTGTAGAAGATTTTAAGTATCAGATGGTTTGTGTTTTACAAGCTTATGAAGGATTGAGTTTAGTCTCACTATGGTATTATGGCAACAATAGAGTATATGCATTATGAGTTATTGTGTGAGTTTTGATCTATGGCTTCAAGCCAAGTGGGGGAGCCTGCTATCGATTAGTCGGTTGCACGATTATGTGCTATGTTGGTTCCAGTTTGAGGCATACGGGTAAATCAGCTATGGCTTACGGAGATTGAGACCGAGGATGACTCGAGTAAAGGAAATTTTTTATAGAGGTTATATTATGCTTCACATGTGTATGAGAATCACGGAATGTCTTGAGTGGTTATTGGTAAGGGATTTGCGGTGCACAGAAAAGGAAGTGGCTTGGTTACATTAAGGTAAGGTTACATTCTGCGGTGTCAGAAGTGCTAATGGGGCACAGGTTGTTCGGTTCTTTTGATCAGGCTAATTGTGGTTTGGGTAGAGTGGATGACTCTCGGGAATAGTTCTAATGTGTTCAAGATTTTGCATGTAATAATTGGAGATTTTTAGGTTGTACTTTTGGCTAGAAACTGAGGTTTGCATTGGGAAGGTATCAAGACTTGTGGTATTTCTATATCAATTAGGGAATTCTATATATGTCAATATCAGGAAGGCAAAAGTAATGACGTTGGATTCGTAGGAATTCTCTTTAGAGTAAAGTATTTCGAATGTGGTGCTTGGGGATATTTGAGAGAGTAGTCAGCGACTTATGAGCCTTAGACGGTGTGATTTTATGCTTGGGTCTCGTGTGGTGAGTCGGAGTTGGGGAATTGTGGTGTTATAGCAATAAGAAGTGTCAAGTTAAAGGTAAATCAGATGGGACTTGGATAGGTGGGATAGCTTGGTAGTAGGCCGGATCGGTATGATATAGATGTGGTCAGTTCTTTGGATGTTTACGAGGCAATGAGTTTCTGCAGGTGTTTCGCAGCATTGCTCTTGGGTTTTAGTGGCATGCGTAGCTTGGTTGAGTTAGAAGGATTCAGTCCTGACGATTTAGTTTTTGTGCACATGGAATTCGGAGAGTTCTTGAGGGTTTCTACCACGGTTAGAGATGTATATTTTCTGCGAGCATGAGGTGCATGGTCTGTATAGTGATTTTCTTCTAGATGGGATCAATAGAAAGCTCTTGGCTAGTTGAGTACATAGTTGCTTGTGGCTCGGAAGGGATATGAAGTTCTCATGGTTATCCTAGGATGGTGTGGTTTATGCGGTATGTTGCGTAGGGTTGAGATTTGCATGTATAAGGTCGTGGTTCAGCTCTGAAAGGGAGGTCGGAAAAATTCTTAGGCAGCACAGGCAACTTCAGATGATTAGGGAAATGATCTTCAAATGATTAAGGAAATGATCTTCAGATGATTAAGGAAATGATTTTCAAATGACTAGGGATATGATATTTCTAACTGGTATGACTTGATAAGAGTATGCATTTTCAGAAAAGGGCAAGTGTTTGAGTTGATGATACTTCAGTAGTACTGCAACACTCTCTTGTTGGATCGACTGCTGATATTTGAGTTCGCTTGGTGGCACAGAAGAATTATAAGAGTACCTCTTGTGGAATGATTGAGCCTTAGAAGTGTGGCATGTGTTCGGACGTCGGAATTAGGATCAAATATGGTGATTCGTGTGCTATATGGAGTTGGAGACTGGGCGTTCTCATATACAGGCTATGTTGTGGTTGTAGGTCATGTGTATCGGCACTATATAGTGACTATCGGGATTTGGAGACCCGAGTGGATCTTTTGCTGCGTGGTATGTTAGATTTTGGATGTAATATTGGGTATGGACTGGTTGTCTTCGTGTCGTGTTATGCTAGACTATTGTGCTAAGGCGATGATGTTGGCTATGCGGGAATGCTAGGTATTGAGTGGCGAGGTTCGACGAATTATGTTCCCAGTAGGGTGGTGTCATTTTTGAAGACCCAACGGATGGCTGGGAAGGATTGTCTTTCTTATTTGGGCTTTCGTGATGGATGTCAGTGCAAAGACTCCTACCATTGATGCAGGTCCAGTGGTGAGGGAATTTTCGGATGTGTTTCTTGTGGCCGGGCATGTCGCTAGGCAAGGTTGTTGATTTCGGTATTGATTTGATGCCGGGCACCGTATCATATGGAACCGGTAGAGTTAAAGGAGTTGAAGGAGCAGCTTCAAGGTTTCCTTGATAAGGGGTTCGTTGGCAGGCCAATGTGGATGTGTGTTCTAACTTGAGTCGGCTTGGTTGGCTCCGAGTTGTATTGCTGAGAGATGTGTTGATTCGATTATTATTGAGCCTATTATTAATCTGGGGAGATCTATGGTTACCTTTCCGTGTTGCGAGGCATTAGGATTTGTTGGTTATATGCACATGTTGTGCGGTGTCATTGGGGTCTCTCAGTGGAATTCCAGCGGGAAGAGTACTGGGTATTGCTCGGTGGATGGCGTATCGGTTATGTACTTTTGGGTTTGAGTGGTGTTATGTATTTGCTTCACCTTGGTTGTGATGATTCACTTTGGTTCTAAACATCAAATTGCGCGTGGTTGTCGATTTTGAGCATAGTGAATTGAGGTGTTTCATATGGACCAATGTTTGGATAGGGTTGCATATTGCAACGAAGTTATGTGGAGGTATGATCCTTCGGGTTGGAGTCATATGTTCTGTTTCTACGATGTGTGACGGGTTCTCAGTATGGTGTGAGGTTGTATTGATGAGCTTGTGGTACAACTCTCTCATTTGAGTCATTCTTCATGATTTGTGTACGTTCGGATTGTTGCTTTAGATGGTATGGATGTGTCATGTCATCAGAGTAGTTGTGTTAAACTAGATTTGATCGTTGCAATCTAGAATGAATACAAACGGATTCGGTTTTAGCGTGTTGGAAGGATAATATCGAGGTTCGGCTCAGAAATTTGCTATGGTCCTTGCCAAAAGAGAAGTGACTTCACGAATGGTTGATTTGAGAAATGATTATGGTTTATTGCATGTTTCATTTATCATTGGCAGTGTATGAAAGTGTTGGAATGAGACTTTAGTTGATAAGAGGTTTTCTATTTGTATTCGGTTGTTGTGTGCAACTGCTGTTATTAGAAGTTATCGCTACAAGTGTTTGAGTTATGTGGTATATCATGTAATCGCACCTGAGGTTGCAGGTATGGGTTACTACAGCTGGTTCGAGCTTATTCAGAGTTTAGATGTGGAAGTCTAATCTTGTGGATGATTTCAGAAGTGGAAATGTGGTTCTAAGGTTTATGGGCTAGGTTGGATTGTGAAATTTTAGTTACATTGTGTTATCGGAATTATACGAGATAGGGTGACGTAGATTACCCCCAGGTATGTGCATGGTAAGGTTATTCAGCGATTGGTTGACTTTTGGAACAACTCTGGGCACGTTCGAGGACGAACGTATGTTTAAGTGGGGGAGGATGTGACGACTCGACCAGTCGTTTTGAGCTTTTGCACTTTGCTCGCTAGTTATTGGGCATGACTAGCCCCGTGTGATGTATTATGACTCATGTAAATCATCGGTTTCGGTTTTCAGGGTAATCAGAGTGAATTTGGAAGAACAGTTCTCAGTTTGAAGCTTGAAATTTGTAAGGTTTGACCAAGATTTGACTTGTTGGTATATGATATCGGATCAAAATTTTTATGATTTGGTTAGCTCTGTTAGGTGATTTGGTACTTAGGAGCGTGATCGGAATGTGATTTGGTGATCCGTGGAAGATTTCAGCTCGAATTGGCGGAAATGGTATTTTGGCATTTTCCAGTTAACAGGTGAGATTTTGATATAGGGTACGGAATGGAATTTCGGGAGTTTCAGTAGCTCCATTGTGTCATTTGGGATGTGTGTGAAACATTTCAGGTCAATTAGACGTGGTTTGGTATACCTTTTGATCGAAAGCGTAAATCGGAAGATTTTGGAAGCTTAGGCTTGATTCCGATGTGTTTTGGGTGATTCGATGTTGTTTGAGATGTTTTGAAGATTGGTACAAGTTTGAATAACCGTATGTGACTTGTTTGTGCTTTTGGTTGAGGTCCCGGGGGCCTCAGAGTGATTTCGGATGGGTGACGGAAGAATTTGGAATTGAGTTTTTGCAGCTGAAGCATTTGGTTTCTGTCATAACCGCACCTGCGGTTGGGAGGCCGCAGGTGCGATGATCGCAGAAGCGGAAGGTAGCCGCAGATGCGGCCAAGAGGAAGTTCTTGAGGAATCGCAGAAGCACTGAAGTGGGCACACTTGCGGTAGCCCATGTGCGAGTTTTTAACCGCAGATACGGAAATTGGCAATTTAATGAAAACCGCAGATGCAATGGATTTGGTCGCAAAAGCAGGAAAAGGATCGCATGTGCGAAAATGCCTGGGTCAGAAAGTATAAAAAGTTCCCTTCATGATTTTGAGTGGGTTTTCACCATATTTCATTCGGGAGAAAACTTTGGAGAGCTAATTGAAGAGAGAATTCAAGAGGATTTCATGGAGGTAAGATTTTTGGACCCTAAACTTGTTTCTATGATGAATTTTAACATTTGTAAGCTTGAGATTTATGGAAAATCAGTAGCAAAAATGGGTAATTAGGGCTTGAGATTAAGAGACCTTTGAGTGGGGATTTGAGAGGCCATTTGAGGTCCGATTTTGATGTTCGTAATATGTATAGACTCGTGGGAGGATGAGGATTATATTGATATGATTTTTGTCGAATTTCGAGATGTGGGCCCGGGGGCCTAGGGTTTGAGCAATTTTAGGATTTTTGATGTAAATTGGATAATTTCGAGTGGGCTTTGTTCCTTTAGCATATTTTAATGGTTATGTGCTGATTGCGCCTAGATTTGGAGCATCTGGAGGTCGATTCGTGAGGGCAAAGGCATCACCGGCTAGATTTTGGACCAGATCGAGGTGAGTAATGATTGTAAATGTTGTTCTGAGGGTATGAAACCCCGGATTGCACATCGTTGTGCTATATTGAAGTGACACACACGCTAGATGACAAGTGTGGGGTCGTGCACTATTGGGGATTGTGGCTTAGTCTATCCTGAATGACTGTTTTACCGCGTATTTGACTGAAAACTATTTGCTATCATCATGTTTTGGGCTGAATGCCATATTTTGGCCTCGTGCCAACTATTTGAACCCTTAGGGGACTTTTCCTAATATTTCCTCACTGTTTTGATTTTATACTTGAACTCAGTCATCCTATATTCTACTATTTTAAAAACTCAGCCATGTTTACTCTGTTTTAACACACCAAATTAGATTTTAAATGATATTTTGGGCTAAGCATTATGTTTTACTATTGCCGAGTGGCTTATGAGATTTTTGACTGAATAAGGCCGAGGGCCTGTATTGTGAGGATACTTTTGGGACGGGCTGCACGTCGCATCAGTGATACACTGATTATGATTATGAGGCCGAGGGCCTGAGATTTGTACACCACGAGGTGTCTTGTTGATATGAGGCCGAGAGCCTAGTGATGATGCCACGAGATGGCTTGATATTGCACTTGGGCCGTAAGGGGTCCCTCCAGGAGTTTGCACACCCCTAGTGAGCGCGGGTACCCGTTATAATATGAGATATAGCCCGAGGGGCTGGTATTGTTCCATGTTGTTGCCTGAGGGGCTGTTTCTGTTGGTATTTGTGCCCGAGGGGCGGATTTTCTGTGCTTATCTGTTCTAGTTGCTTTGCATTTAATTGCTTAATTGTTAAAAAGACATTTTTAAAGAAGTTTAAACTGAGCTAAGATGCTTTAAGAGATTTCACAGCTTCTTTGCTTTCTTACTGGTTTTGTACTGCTTCTATACAGTATGTTGATGTGCTTTTTCGTGATTTCTTATCGCTTCAGTCTTTATTTATGATTATTACTCATTGAGTCGGAGTACTCACTTTACTCCCTGCACCTTGTGTGCAGATTCAGATATTTCTGCACACGGTAGCAGGTATAGGTTGATCAGAGGCAGAGTCATTGGATTTAGCAAGGTAGCTTCCCGACGTCCGCAACACTGTTTTTCTCCCTTTGATGTCGTTAGACTGTATTTAGTACATTTTTAGAATTTTCGTTGTATTTAGACCTTAGTAGATGCTCGTGACTTGTGACACCCGATGTCGGGCTATATCTATTTCTGCAGTGTTCATTTAAACCTATATTATGCAATAATTGATTAATTAAAAGGCTTAAATTGACTTATTAAAATTATTGAAATGAATTTGGGAATTGTGTCGGCTGGCCTTGTCTTCATGAGAGGCGCCATCACGATAGAGTCTGGTTTGGGGTCGTGACAATAGTGCAACAATAAAATTATCACCACGAGAATTGAGAAAATGTTAGTCTTTTTTCATGTAGTGTTTCTTAATTAATATCTGACGATTATCTATAATTATTTAGAAGGTTTAAATGTTAAGGTTATTTACATATAATTCAAATACCTTAGATATTTAACATAGTTAATATCAAATATCAAAATGGAGTAAAAAAAATTCGCTAGCTAAAGAATTTTTTATATTTTTAGATAGCCAACTAAAATGAGTTTTGAATTGAGAATAATATTTTCAATTACATTATTATAAAAATAATTATTATTGAAAAATAATATTTTAGAAACTGAAATTTTAAGAAAGAAATATTTTTAAGAGATATCAACACACCAAATAAGAGTTCAAGTAGTAGTAAAAGAGTTAAGTCTTATCCAAAGAGTTATTCATTGTCTCAACATTTGATTGTTTTGCCATAAATATGAGTTATTATTTTGCTTCCTGACTATTTTTAGGATCCAATGACACCGACAATAATTATATAAAAAAAATAGAAGAAATGGTTAATTTTTTTCATTTAGTTAATATCCAATTATTATCTATATTTACTGAGAAAGTATAAATTTTAAGATTATTTACATACGATCCAAATCACTTAAATATTTGACATGATTAGTGTCCGCGCATCCGTGCGGGTACTAATATTAGTATATATATATATATATATATTATATCCATCAACTATTTTTAGTTTAAGAGATTAAGTGGGTGACTATTTGGGTTAATTCTTTGTTTTTCTTTAAAAATATATTGAATGAAGATAGAAATTATAGAAAAAATGCCTCATATTCATATTTGGCTTTAGGCCACAAAATATATCGAGCCGCCCCGGTAAGAAACTAAAACGAGGGTTATATATAACTTATTTTCCACATTAGAGGGGCATCTTTGGCCTTTTTTCCCTGCTATTTTTTTAAAACCAATTAATAAGAAAATAATAACACAAAAGTGTGTACTAATAAGACAGTTAATATAAATCAGAGCTAGCTGGTAAGTTTTTGGATGAAAATCATTTCCATTCCAACTTCGTGTAGAAAATCTAACTCTCACGCCAATTTTATACTGTCAACATTCACTTCCTGATATTTTAATATTTAGTCGTTATTCATAATTTTAAACGAATAAATTGTCAACCTTCCATCCCCCAAACCCTCCAAAAGGTTCTATCCTATTTTTATATCTTTTTTTAGTTCATTTCCATGAAATTGATCACTTAACTGTATGTGTTTTCTTCCACTATTTTCAAATTGAATATTTCGCTTATTGTAATTTGGTGCCATTTGTTTTGTTGAATCGTCATTCTAAATTTTCACTCTAAATATAATTTAACATTTCTTTTATGAACTTGTTTTAGAAAAAAGAAGGGACGTTAATCATGAATGTTAACTCGCTGAGCTTCTAAGTCATTAAGCTGTTAACTAACGTAATAGTTCAAATTATTTATAATGTTTATCCCAAATTGAAAAGACGAAGCATTTCTTTTTTCTTTATTCGACACAAATCATGTTCGTAGCTTATATTAAAAAGTATAAATATACATCATAATCTACAATAATTCCATAACTTTTTTGCTTTTATAATTCTCAATATAGATTTTATTTCATTTTTATCCTAATTTATGTGCATACTGCACTTGCTATTTTTTTTTTAAATATTTGTTGAACTTATAATGAGCCTGTACTATTTACAAATGTCATGTCATATATATATATATATAGATCTAATAGAGAGCATCTTATATTCATAGGGCTGATTCAAGGGCCAAGCAAGTGAGGCCCTTTCTTTAAGCCTCTCAAAAATACCCCCAACCTATTCCCCAACACACACACAAATATTGTTAGTAATTATTTTTGTCTTAAATATTTTTGTAAAAATATTTAAATCTTGTAATGAAAAAAGATCTTTGTAAAAAGAAAGAAGTAATTATGAAATAGGCCAACTTAAAGGAGGATACATGGGCATAATGAATCTTTACGTTTAAAAAAAAATTGGCAAAGCCACATTTTCTTTTATGGGAAAAGGTTCCAATTTATTATTGTACTTTGCAAAAATGTCTAGATTTGTCCTCCATTAGAAGTTTGGTTCAATTGAACCCATTTGCTAGCGAGCATATGTTTGAAGCTAATTTGTTTCTAGTTTTGCTGATTAGCACCTGAGCTGCACACCTGGCATTTTTAATCCACACCCAATTAACCCGACACCATTTGACCCGGTTAATCCATGGTCACTCACTGTTACAGGCCACGATTTAAACACTATGGGTTCGACTTTTAAGATTTTTAACATTGAACCCATTATACATATTTTTAAAGTTATGAGTTCAAATTTATTATTTTTCCAATTTTGATAAATTTTTACATATAAATTTCTATTCCGCATCGAAAATTATGGATTCAATTGAACACATAACTACCACACTGCATCCGCCTTTAGTCACAAAAAGAGAAGAAAAATTCATGGCCTTCCTAGTTTTCCTCACCATTTTGATACTATAGCACCACCATTGAACAACCGCAGAACCCCCATTGTTTTTCAGCTCCAGTGAGACCTCGTTCTCCACCTCTTTCAAATTCCATCCGCATATTTTCTCACAAAACAAGCTTAAAGAAAATCACAATGATTCTTCCTTCTTGGATATAGCAATGAGCGTAAGGAAAGATAAATGGGCACAAGCCCAATAATAAAAAGAAATCGTTAAGAATTGAACTGAAATAACCAAAAATACACCTCTATTTGGGATTAGAGCAGGCATCCAAAGTGAAAAACATAGAAGAAGCTTATGACCACAAGCAACGAAAATCAATCACAAGCAACTAAATTTCCAAAATAAAATTTAAAAAAACTAAATTTCCAAACTTTCAAGCCAAATAGGAAGAGCAAAGGCGACAAAATTTCCAAATTCAACTCTAGCACAAATAGTGAACTTTGTGGGAGAAGTGTGTTTCATAATAGATTGCCTTGTAATGGTAGTGGTCGGTACAAAATGATTTATGATGGTTGTCCATGGATTTGGACGAAATGGGATTACATTCGGGTTATATTTTATAAATGCCCAACATAAATGAGAGATGAAGAAGGTTAGAAAGATAAGTTTGACTGTCACAATCCGGATTTTCCATCTTCGCAAGTTGTGATGGCGCCTACTCATGGAAACTAGGCAAGTCAAATATTATAAAATCATTACCTTCCTTTTTTTAAACATGTTCAACAATTTAAAATAATAAGTGATTAAACAGCGGAATAAATTAAGTAACCAGAATGCGGAAGACGAAAAAACATAATATTCAACCAAACACTGCTATATAATCTGAAGTACAATACTACCCTGAATTTGGTATCACAAGTCACGAACTATCTAAGAATACTACAAATAAGGTCTGAATGGAAATACATAAGTCTGTCTCTGAATAAGTAAAAACAGAAAGAGAAAAGATATGAGCAGACGCCAAGGCCCGCGGACGTCTGCAGGACTACCTCGAGTCGCCTGAATGAACTGAAGACAACACCCTCACTGCGGTCCAAATGCTCCGGTATCGGTATCTGCACACAGTGTAGTGTGTAGTATCAGCACAACCGACCCCATGTACTGATAAGTGCCTAGCCTAACCTCAGCGAAATAGTGACGAGGTTAGGACCAGACTACCAAATAAACCTATGCAGTTAAATCATATACAACGGAAATAGAAGCGGATAATTACAACTAAAGTTGGGCGGGAGAAACATGCGGCGGGGAGTAATAGATAACAACAGAATAATAGTAGAGAAATGTAAGGAACACCATAAATCAATTACCAGTAAAAGATAAGGAAATAAGAAGACCAAGTACACATGTAATACCGTTGCAGGCGTGCAACCCGATCCCATTTCATATAGTATCGTTGTAGGCGTGCATCTCGCTCCCATTTTATATAGTACCGTTGCATGCGTGCAACCCGTTCCCATTTCATATATTTCCGTTGCAGGTGTGCAACCCGCTCCCATTTCATGTATTACCGTTGTAGGCGTGCAACCCACTCCCATTTCATTTATCAACACCAATCATAAAAGAATCCCGACAATAGAACAATAACATAATAACAACATCCCGGCAAGGGAACAATAATATTTGTCACGACCCAATTCTCCTATAGGTCATGATGGCGCCCAACACCCTTGTTAGGCAAGCCAACGTGGAAGTGTTAACAAGTTCTCATTTTCTCTTTTCTAAAACAAGTACAGAAATTTTCTAAATTTGCAGTTTAAAAAAAATATGTGGTAATTAGCAATGTACAATAATAGTTTTACAATTCTCAAAAGATAGTCTACTAATGTGTGTGCCAAGACCTGGTGTTATAAGTTTACGGGCAACTAGTAGAATATACAAAGGACTGAAATAGAATAGACAACCAAAATAAAGAGAGACTCCATCATGCTGCTGAACAACACAGGAAGGGAGCACCTCACTGTGGAAGTCTCAGACACTGGTCAAGAATGCGCACCGTACTGGTAACCAAATGTACCTGCCTCAGATCCTATACAATTAAGTATAGAAGTATAGTATGAGTACATAAACAATATGTATCCAGTAAGTATCCTGTCTAATCTCGAAGAAGTAGAGACGAGAGGTCGACTTGACACTTACTAGGGTCAAATAATATGAGAAATGAATTATACTGAGCATGGATAGAACGAATAATTAGCAATTTACAACAAGAAATAACAGGTCTTTTCCTAGATAATATCACAGTTGGTCACTTTCTTTCCAGGGCAAATAATGAAGCTCAATACATAGAAAAAATACCGAGTAAAGAAAGCACAAGTAGTACCGAGGTCGTACGGTCCGATCCAACATAAAAGTAAATTGTGCATTGCCGAGGGTCGAACGACACGAACCATATATGCATCTATTACCCCGCTCACGAATCAAACATGCGACGCGGTCAAATGTAATTAAACACAATAACAAGCAGACATGAATATATAACTGGGGAGCAATTACTCACAGAAATATCAACTTCTCTTTAAAAAAGCCAAGAAAGATAATGTTCCTCTTACTAGTCTTATTTACCATAATCACAATGATTTAAATAATCCAAATTAAACATAAAGTTGCAAGAATATCACATAAAGCATGCTTTGGGTCCTAGACTACCCGGATTTAGCATAATAGTAGCTACGCACGGACTCTCATCACCTAGTGCTTACGTAGCCCCCTCATTTAATGGCAAATTGATTGATTACATCACCTATAGGGACAATTCCCTCTTACAGGGTTAGATAGGAGACTCACCTCGCTCCAAAACGTACTTCCAATACCAAGAACGAGCTCAAACTCTCAATTTGGAGCCGAACGATCCAAAACTAGATAAACGAGGTAGGAACTTGTCAATACAAGCTCACAAGATCGCATTCTAACTATTTAAGCAATTTCCCAACCTTAAACACAAGCTTCCTAAAATCCGACCCCGGACCCACGTTCCCATATTCCAAAAATTTTCAAAGAAAGTTGTTCTTTATAACCTAAGGATCAATAATATATGATTTATAACACATTTCATAACAAATTTAGTGGTTAAATCTAACTTTTATCAAAACCCTAGGTTTTGCTCTAACCCCATGATTTTACCTTAAACTTTGTGAGTTAATCTACCCAAGACTCAAGTATTAAACTAGAAATAAGGAACGTAAACTTATCTCAAGATGCTAGGTGAAGGTCCTCTCTCAAGAGCTCCAAAATCGCCCAATGGGTGAGTGAAAAATGGCCAAAATGACTTAGAGCCCGTAAAAAATAAAGCTCACTGCTTCAGTGATCTCCGCATCTGCGGTCCCGCTTCTGCGAGAGAAAAGCCGCATCTGCGGAATTGGCCAAGTGGGCTGGGACCGCTCATGCGGTCTTGAAGCCGTTTTTGTGGTTTTGGGCCTGGCCTGCCTTGGCCGCATCTGCGAGAGGACGACTGCTTCTGCGGTCTCGCACCTGTGGCTGACCAACCGCAGGTGCGGTTATGATAGCAACCTGAAGCTTCAGCTCTTCTCAAATTTTCCAACTTCACTCAAGCCTCGTTCGATTGACGCTCGGGGCTCCCGTGACCCGCCCGAACATACAGACAAGTTTGAAATCATGACACGGACCCACTCGAACCTTCGGAACGCCCGAAATAACGCTAAATCTAAGAATCAACCCCTAAAACCAATTGGATCAAACTTATGAACTTCAAGTTCTTCAATTCACTTCTAACGTGCCGAAACGTGCTTATACTACTCGGATTGACACCAAATTTTACGGGCAAGTCTTAAATGTTATATTGGACCTATATTGGGCTCCAGAACCAACATACAAGCCCGATACCAACGGGATCAATCATTATTTAGTTTCTTTAAATACTTAGAATTTTATTTTAACAATTTCTAATAAAAATTGATTACTCGGGCTAGAAACCTCGGAATTCAATTCCGGGCATACGCTCAGGTCCTATATTTTCCTACAGACCCTCCGGGACCGCCAAAATAGGAATCCGAGTCCATTTGCTAAAAAGGTTTGCCAAAGTCAAACTTAGTCTTTTAAGAAAATCTTAAGGAATCAAATGAGCCTATTCCAACCCAATCTTTTCCAAATCTAGAACCAACCATCCCCGTAGGTCGTAAATTTGTTAAAGCAAGCACATAAAGTTTCATTTAGGGGAACGGGGTTCTAAAAAGTAAAACGACCAGTCGGGTCGTTACATTCTCCACCTCTTAGAATACGTTCGTCTTCGAACGGACATAGAAAAGTACCAAAGGTGCTGAATAAATGTGGATATCTGCTCCGCACCTCCTCCTCGACTGGTTGGCCCTTTCACTGGACCTTCACCGCTGAAATCCTCTTGGATATTAGCTGGCGATCCTGTCTATAAATAATGGCAACTGGCTCCTCCTCATAACTCACTCTCATCCATCTGAATAGTACTGAACTCTAACACATGGGACAAGTCGGCATGATACCTTCGAAGCATGGACACATGAAAAACTAGGTGAACTCCCGATAAATTGGGGGGGGGGGTAAAGCAAGCTCATAAGCAACCTTCCCAACTCGCCTCAACACCTCAAATGGGCAAATAGACCTTGGGCTCAGCTTGCTCTTATTCCCGAACTTCATAACACCCTTCATTGGCGAGACTTTCGAGAGGACCTTCTCGCCAACTATGAATGATATATCACGCGCCTTCTGATCCGCGTAACTCTTCTATCTAGACTGAGCTGTGCGAGGCCTCTCCTGAATCAACTTTACTTTGTCCATGGCATCTTGTACTAAATCTGTACCGTATATCTTAGCCTCACCAGGCTCAAACCACCCGATAGGAGAACGACACCTCTGATGGTATAAAGCCTCAAATGGGGCCATCTCAATGCTGGATTGATAGCTGTTGTTGTAAGCAAACTCTGCCAAAGGCAAAAACTGATCCCACTGTACTCCAAAGTCAATCACACATGCTTTAAGCATGTCCTCTAAAATCTGAACTGTCCGCTCTGACTGCCTGTCGGTCTGAGGATGGAATGCTATGCTAAGCTCTACACGAGTTCCCAACTCACTCTGAATGGCTCTCTAGAAATGGGAAGTGAACTGAGGGCCTCTATCTGATACAATGGAAACAGGCACACCGTGCAACCTGACTATCTCCCAAATTTAAATATGAGCCAATCTCTATGAAGTGTAAGTAGTCACAACCGAAATAAAATGTGCCGACTTGGTCAACCTGTCAACAATGACCCATACTGCATCAAACATCCGCAAAGTCCGGGGCAACCCAACTACGAAGTCCATAGTAATGCACTCCCACTTCCACTGTGGTATAGGCATCTGCTGAAGTTGGCCACCTGGCCTCTGGTGCTCATACTTAACATGCTGACAATTCAAACACTTAGCCACATACTCCACTATGTCCTTCTTCATCCTTCGCCACCAATAATGCTGTCTCAAGTCACGCTACATCTTTGTCACACCCGGATGAATGGAATACCACAAACTATGTGGCTCCTATAGTATCTTCTATCAGACCATCAACATTAGGAACACATAGGCGACCCTGGAGTCGTAAAACACCATCCTCACCAATTGAAACCTCCCTGGAACTACTCTGAAGCACTATATCTCTGAGAACTACCAAATGTGGATCATCGAACTGTCGGGCCTTGATCTGCCCTTATAATGAAAACTGAGTAACAACGCACGCAAAAACTCGGTTGGGCTCTAAAATATCCAACCTCACAAGTCTGTTAGCCAATGACTGAATGTCCAAAGCTAGTGGCCTCTCCTCTGCTGGAATGAATGCCAAGCCAACCATACTCTCTACTTTCCTGCTTAAGGCATCCGCGATCACATTTGCCTTTCCCGGATAATAAAGAATGGTGATGTCATAATCTTTCAGTAACTCCAGCCATCTACACTGCCTCAAATTGAGATCCCTCTGCTTGAACAAATGCTGTAAGTTGCGATGATTAGTATAAACCTCACATGACACCCCATATAGATAATGCCTCTATATCTTAAGAGCATGAATAATCGCGGCCAACTCCAAATTACATGATAATTCTTCTCATGGATCTTCAGCTGACGCGAATCATATGCAATAACTCGCCCCTCCTGTATCAATACACACCACAATTCAATGCGTGAAGCGTCGCAATATACCGTATACATTTGCTAAATCGGAAGGCAACACAAGAACTGGTGCTGTAGTCAAAGCTGTCTTGAGCTTCTGAAAGCTCGCCTCACAATCATCGGACCAACATAAAGGAGCACCCTTCTGGGTCAATCTAGTCAAAGGTGATGCAATAGATGAAAAGCATTGCACGAATCGTCTGTAATAGCCTGCTAACCCCAGGAAACTCCTGATCTCGGTCACTGAAGTAGGATATGGCCAACTCTGAACTGCCTCAATCTTCTTGGTAGGGGTGTTCATGGTTCGGTTTGGATTGGTTTTTCCCTAAAAAGAAACCAAACCAAGTAAGTCTGTTTTTCAAATATTATAACCAAACCAAACCAATTAAGTCGGTTTTTCTCGATTCGGTTTATGTCGCGTTTTGTCGGATTTTTGGTTATTTGTCATTTTTTTCTTAAATATAAGACATACACTACCAAACACATATTTCGGCGATCACATTTTCAACATAACACTATCAAATCAATTGCCCTTTGAGAAATCTATTATTCACTAAAATACATTGATGATAATTGAATCAAATAGTGATGAATAATTTGAGGACTCAATTAAAAATATATTTTTTTAAACATGAAATGGATTTTTACACTTAACAAAAGAAACCTACCGATCAAACTAGTATATAAATGTAAAGAAGTGTACTAAAAATGCAAACGATTAACATTCACCATAAAATTTTTAAAACTTTATATAAAAAATACATACATATCTATAGGTGTAATAATAAATTTGAAATAGCTACTCCTATAGTCAGTTTGGTTCGTTTTCTTTCTAGTTATTTTTAGATTAAAACCAAAACCAAACCAAATTTGATCGATTTTTAAAATTCAAAACCAAACCAAAAAGTATCGGTTTTTTGGTCGGTTTGGTTTGGTTCAGTTTTTCGGGTTTTTATGAACACCCCTACTTCTTGGGATCCACCTTAATACCCTCTCCTAACACAACATGCCCCAAGAATGCCACCGACTCTAGCCAAAACTCACACTTGGAGAACTTAGCATATAGCTTTTGCTCTCACAAGGTCTGAAGCACTACTCTTAAATGCTGCTCGTGCTCCCCCAGGCTACATGAGTATATCAAGATGTCGTCAATGAAGACGATGGAAAATGATTCAATATAAGGTCTGAACACCCTATTCATCAAGTCCATAAATGTTGCTAGGGCATTAATCAAGCCAAAAGACATCACCAGAAACTCATAATTGCCATATCTAGTCCAAAATGCAGTCTTCGGAACATCCAAGTTCCGAATCTTCAACTAATGGTACCCTAACCTCAAGTCGATCTTAGAGAACACCCTAGCACCCTGCAACTGGTCAAACAAATCATCTATGCGAGGCAATGGATACTTGTTCTTGATGGTGACTTTGTTCAACTAGCGGTAATCAATGCACATTCGCATAGTCCCATCCTTCTTCTTCACAAATAACACTGGTGCACCCCAAAGTGATTTACTGGGTCTAACAAACCCCTTTGCTAACAACTCCTCAAGCTGCTCCTTCAACTCCTTCAACTCAAAGGGTATGGTGTGATAGATATAGGCTGGGTTCCTGGAGCCAAATCAATACAAAAATCAATATCATGATCCGGTGGCATGCCAGGGAGATCAGAAGGAAACACATCTGCGAACTCCCGAACTACTGAAGCTGAATCAATCATCGGTGACTCTGCGGTGGTGTCCCAAACATAAGACAAATAAGCCAAACACCCCTTCTCGACCATGTCCCGAGCCTTCATGAAAGAGATAACCTGACTAGACGTATCAACTGTGGAACCCTTCCTCTCTGGCATGGCATTGAGGTAAGCACTGGAAGAACCTTGATGACCAGAATACCCGCCGGAGGAAACCTGAATAGCTAGTGGATGGTAAGGACTCTACGACATCACACTGAATTAATGTCTCACTGGAGCACCTCGGGGAGGTGGTGGTGGTACTGAATACGAGGGCCTGCTTGGCTGACCCCTCCCAGAGTGCCCCCTACCACTAGCTGGGGCACCTCTGAATTCTCCAGAAAACTGGGCCCTCTTGTCCTGCTGAAACTGATCCCTACACCTATGGCGATAACCCTCAATCCTGCGAGCAATCTCTACTACTAGCTGATACTCAGTACCCATCTCCACCTCTCGGGCCATGCTATCTAGAATACCGGGGTGCAACAAATCTTCTCACCCTCTCTGCATTCGTGGGAAGTATCATGAGTGCATGGCGAGACAACTCAGAAAACCTCGCCTTATAATCGGTCACAGACATCTGAACCTACTCAAGATACTCAAACTAATACCGCAGCTCTTCCCTTTCAGAGGGTGGAATATACCTATCCATGAATAACTGTATGAACTGACCCCAAGTGAGGGGAGGAGAACCTGCTGGCCTGCCAAGAACATAAGACTGCCACCATCTATGGGCCCTGCCCTCCACATGAAAAGTAGTGAAGTCTACACCATGCGACTCCAATATCCTCATGTTATGCAGTCTGTCCCTGGACCTATCAATGAAATCCTGGGCATCCTCATGACGCTCACCCCCGAAGACAGGAGGGTGAAGTCTAGTCCATCTATCCAATAACTTTCGGGTCACCATCCGCAACTGGTCTGGGCTCGGGCACCACTGCAGCAATTGGTTGAGCCCCATCTATGGGTAGGGCACCTGGAGTCTGATACACTGCAGCTGCGCGACCAGGAGCCTGAGTAGTAGGGGTCTGTGCTCCCCCTTCTGCCTGTGATATAGCTGGATCTGCTAGAAATACACCAGCTTAAGTCATGGTGTCTATGAACCGCAACATACGACCCATGATCTCCTGGAAACCCGGTGCTGTCATAAAGTCCGCCGGGGTAGGCTCGGCTGCGGGCACCTTGCCCTGCTCCTCAATGATAGGATCTCCCGCAGGATCTGCTGGTGGTGCTATTGGTACAGCTCTGGGATGCCCTCGTCCCCTATCTTGGGCCGGTGCCCTCCCCCAGCCTTTGCGTCGGCCTCTACCAATGGGGTAAGCAGCTCCTCTCGGGCCTAGAACATCAGACATGCGTGTCCTCACCATCTGTGAGAGAATAGAAGAGGGAAATTTAGTATACCAACCACTGCACGATAGGAAATGAATAAAGAGTAGTTTTCCTAACACCCTATAGCTTCTCGAAGATAAATACAAACGTCTCCATACCGATCCGCAAGACTCTATTAGGTATGCCCATGACTTGTGAGACCTACGTGAACCTAGTGCTCTGATACCATGTTGTCACGACCCAATTCTCCTATAGGTCATGATGGCGCCCAACACCCTTGTCAGGCAAGCCAACACAGAAGTGTTAACAAGTTCTTATTTTCTTTTTTCTAAAACAAGTACAGAAATTTTCGAAATTTGCAATTTAAAAAAAACATGTGGTAACTAGCAATGTACAATAATAGTTTTACAATTCCCAAAATAATAGTCTACTTATGTGTGTGCCAAGACCTGGTGTTACAAGTTTACGGGCAACTAGTAGAATATACAAAAGAATAAATCTATCCTACTGTCTAAAATAGAATAGACAACCAAAATAAAGAGAGACTCCATCATGCTGCTGAACGGCACAAGAAGGGAGCAGCTTACCGTGGAAGTCTTGGACACTGGTCAAGAATGCGCACCAGAGTGGTAACCAGATGTACCTGCCTCAGATCCTGTACAATTAAGTACAGAAGTGTAGTATGAGTACATAAACAATATGTACCTAGTAAGTATATTGTCTAATCTAGAAGAAGTAGAGACGAGAGGTCGACTTGACACTTACTAGGGTCAAATAATATGAGAAATGAATTATACCAAGCATGGATAGAACGAATAATTAGCAGTTTACAACAAGAAATAACAGGTCCTTTCCTAGATAATATCACAGTTTGCCACTTTCATTCCAGGGCAAATAATGAAGCTCAATACATAGAAAAATACTGAGTAAAGCATGCGCAAGTAGTGTCGAGGTCGTACGGTCCGATCCAACATAAAAGTAAATTGTGCACTATCGAGGGTCGAACGACGCGAACCATAGATGCATCTATTATCCTGATCGCGAATCAAACATGCGACACGGTCAAATGTAATTAAACACAACAACAAGCAGACATGAATATATAATTGGGGAGCAATTACTCACAGAAATATCAACTTCTCTTTAAAAGGCCAAGAAAGATAATGTTCCTCTTATCAGTCTCATTTACAATAATCACCATGATTTAAACAATCCAAATTGAACATAAAGTTGCAAGAATATCACATAAAGCATGCTTTTGGGTCTTAGACTACCCGGACTTAGCATAATAGTAGTTACGCACGGACTCTCGTCACCTAGTGCGTACGTAGCCCCCGAATTTATTGGCAAATTGATTGATTACATCACCTATGTGGACAATTCCCTCTTACAAGGTTAGATAGGAGACTCATCTCGCTCCAAAACATACTTCCAATACCAAGAACGAGCTCAAACTCTTAATTTGGTGCCGAATGATCCAAAACTAGATAAACGAGGTAGGAACTAGTCAATACAAGCTCACAAGATCGCATTTTAACTATTTAAGCAATTTTCCAACCTTAAACACAAGCTTCCTAAAATCCGACCCCGGGCCCATGTGCCCGGATTCCAAAATTTGTTGAAGAAAGTTGTTCTTTATAACCTAAGGATCAATAATATATGATTTATAACGCATTTCATAACATTTTTTTTGGTTAAATCTAACTTTTATCAAAACCCTAGGTTTTGCTCTAATTCCATGATTTTACCTTAATCTTTGTGTGTTAATCTACCCAAGACTCAAGTATTAAACTAGAAATAAGTAGGGTAAACTTATCTCAAGATGCTAGGTGAAGGTCCTCTCTCAAGAGCTCCAAAATCGCCCAATGGGTGAGTAAAAAATGGCAAAAATGACTTAGATCCCGTAATAAATGAAGCTCACTGCTTCAGTGATTTCTGCATATGTGGTCAGGGGACCGCATCTGCGGTCCCGCTTCTGCGAGAGAAAGGCCGCATCTGCGAAATTGGCCAAGTGGGCTGGGACCACTCCTGCGGTCTTGAAGCTGCTTCTGCAGCTATGGAGTCGCTTTTGCGGTTTTGGGCCTGGCCTGCCTTGGCCGCATCTGCGAGAGGATGACCACTTCTGCGGTCTCGCACCTACGGTTGACCAACCGCAGGTGCGGTTATGACAGCAACCTGAAGTTTCAGCTCTTCTCAAATTTTCCAATTTCACTCGAGCCTCGTCCGATTGACGCTCGGGGCTCCCGAGCCCCGCCCGAACATACCGACAAGTTTGAAATCATGAAGCGGACCCGCTCAAACTTTTGGAATGCCCGAAACAATGCTAAATCTAAGAATCACCTCTGAAAACTAATTGGATCAAACTTATGAATTTCAAATTGTTCAATTCCCTTCTAACGTGCCGAAACATGCTTATACTACTCGGATTGAGACCAAATTTTGCGGGCAAGTCTTAAATGTTATATTGGACCCGTACTAGGCTTCAGAACCAACATACGAGCCTGATACCAATGAGATCAATCATTATTTAGTTTCTTTAAATCCTTAGAATTTCAGTTTAACAATTTCTAATAAAAATTCATTACCCGGGCTAGAGACCTCGGAATTCAATTCCGTGCATACGCCTAGGACCCATATTTTCCTACGGATCCTTCGAGACCGCCAAAATACTAATCCGGGTCCGTTTGCTAAAAATGTTTACCAAAGTCAAACTTAGCGTCAAACTTAGCCTTTTAAGAAAATCTTAAGGAGTCAAATGAGCCTATTCCAACCCAAACTCTTCCAAATCTCGAACCAACCATCCCCGTAGGTCGTAAATTAGTTAAAGCAAGAGTGAAAAGTTTTATTTAGGGGAACGAGGTTCTAAAAAGTAAAACAACCAGTCGGGTCAGTTACAATATTACAACAACATCCCGGCAAGGAAACAACAATATCACAACAACATCCCGACAAGGGAATAATAATAAAATTCTCATATGAAGCACGAATAAACCACAACGTAGTCATAAAAATTACAATAAAAGACTCACGTGCATGCTTGACACCGACGTATAGATATTCGTCACCATGCCTATACGTCGTACTCCACAGTTAACGCGTAGAAAATAAGGCACCACACCTAATCCCTCAAGCTAAGGTTAGACCAAACACTTACCTCAAACTTCTACAGCCAACTCAAGCCTCAAACACAACTTTTCCTTAAGAATTCGCCTCCAAATTGCTTGTATCTAGTCCAAATTAATTTAACAACATCAATAAATGCTAAATAATTCAATCCCAATGCTAAATTATAGGTTTTCTATCATTTTTCCCAAAAAGTCAAAAATCGACACCTGGCCTGCTAGGTCAAAATACGAGGTTCGGAACAAAACCCGATCACCCATTCACCCACAAGCTCGAATATGCAATTAGTTTCGAAATTTGACACCAAAAGAGGTCTAAATTCCAATTATTCAAAATGCCCTAACTCTACCCAAATCCCCAATTTCTACCATAAAGTATCATGATTTAAGCCTAAAAATCTAATGGGTGTTAATAGAAACTAAAGAAAACAAGTCTAAGAACACATACCTATGGTTTTGTGGTGAAATCCCTCTTCAAAAATCGCCCAAGTTCGAGTTTAAGTGAAAAAGTTATGAAGTTTTGAAGAAATCTCATTTTGCTACTATTTTAAAATAACTGGGCTGGGAACCTATGCGTTCGCACACGATTGGATGCGTTCGCATGGAACAAATGATGACTCCCAGAATTAACTCTATGCTATTGCGGACCTACCTATGCAATCACATAGAACAAATGATGACCCCCATAATTAACTCTATGCTATCGGGGACCTAGCTATGCAATCACATAGAACAAATGATGACCCCCAGAATTAACTCTATGCTATCGTGGACCTAGCTATGCAATCCCATAGAACAAATGATGACCCCCAGAATTAAATCTATGCTATGGCGGACCCAGCTATGCAATCGCATCGAACAAAAACCTGGATACCAGCAAACAACAAAAACACCAGATTTTCTAAGTTTCACATAAAACAAATGATGACCCCTAGAATTAAGTCTATGCTATCGCGGACCCAGCTATGTAATCGCATAGAACAAAAACCTGGATACCAACAAACAACAAAAACACCAGATTTTCTAAGTTCGAATCACCCCGACGCCTATCCGAAACTCACCCGAGCCCTCGGGGCTCTAAACCAAACATGCACGCAAGTATAAAACATCATACGAACTTGCTCGTGCGATCAAATCGCCAAAATAGCATCTTAAAGAATGAATTTGGCATATGCATCTAAGAAAAATTTCAAAACTTTTAAAGTATCAAATTTCACAACTACGGGTCCGAATCACATCAAATGACTTCTGTTTCTTACCAAATTTCAGACACATCCTAAATATCATATTGAACATATACCGGGATCCTGAACCAAAATACGGGCCCGATACCATAAATTTCAAATATAATCAAATTTCCAAAAACTCTTATATTTTCAGTAAAACAATTTCTTTCAAAAATTCATTTCTCGGGCTTGGGACCTCGGAATTCGATTTCAGGCATACGCCCAAGTCCCATATTTTCCTACGGACCCTCCAGGACTGTCAAATCACAAGTCTGGGTTTGTTTACCCAAAATATTGATCGAAGTCAACTTAAATTTAATTTTAAAAGGCCAAATTAACATTTTTATCGCATTTCCACATAAAAGCATTTCGGATATGCGCCCGGACCACGCACACAAATCAAGGTGAGGAAAAATGAGGCTTCTAAGGCCTTAGAACACATGATTTACTTGTAAATCAAGTGATGACCTTTTGGGTCATCACATCCTCCACATCTAAAACAACCGTTCATCCTCGACGGACGTAAGAAGAAAGTACCTGAGTCGGGGAAAGGATGAGGAGAATGGCTCCGCATATCGGACTCGGACTCCCAAGTCGATGCCTTAGCAGGCTGACCTCTCCACTGAATACGAATACAAGGGAAACTCTTCGATCTCAACTAACAAACCTGCCAGTCTAGAATAGCTACTGGCTCCTCCTCATATGACAAGTCCTTGTCCAACTGGACAGTGCTGAAGTCTAACACGTGGGATGAATCGCCGTGATACTTTCGAAGCATGGACACATGAAACACTAGATGCACGGCTGATAAACTCGGCTGCAACGCAAGTCTGTAAGCCACCTCTCCTACGGGATCAAGAATCTCAAACGGGCCAATGAACTTAGGGCAAAGCTTGCCCTTCTTTCCAAATCACATCATGCCCTTCATAGGCGACACTCGAAGCAACACCCGCTCGCCAACCATGAATGCCACATCACAAACCTTACGGTCGGCATAACTCTTTTGCTTGGATTGAGCTGTACGAAGCCTATCCAGAATGATCCTAACCTTGACAAGGCATCCTATACTAGATCTGTACCCAACAACCGAGCCACTCCCAGCTCAAACCATCCAACCGGCGACCAACACCACCTACCATACAAAGCCTCATAAGTAGCCATCCGAATACTCGACTGGTAACTGTTGTTGTAGGCAAACTCCGCTAAAGGAAAAAACTGATCCTATGAGCCTCCAAAGTCAATGACACAAGTTCGGAGCATATCCTCCAAAATCTAAATAGTACGCTCGGAGTGCCCGTCCATCTGAGGATGAAATGTTGTGCTCAACTAGACCTGTGTGCCCAACTCTCGCTGAACTACTCTCCAGAAATGCGAGGTAAACTGCGTACATTGATCAGAAATGATAGACATGGGCATACTATAAAGACAAACAATCTCCCTAATATAGATCTCAGCTAACCTCTCGGAAGAATAGGAGACTGCCACAGGAATGAAATACGCTGACTTAGTCAGCCTATTAACAATAACCCACACTGCATCGAACTTCCTCTGAGTCCGTGGGAGTCCAACAACAAAGTCGATAGTGATACGCTCCCACTTCCTCTCGGGAAACTCAATCCTCTGAAACAAACCACCAGGTCTTTAATGCTCGTACTTTACCTGCTGACAATTCAAACATCGCGCCACATACGCAACAATATCCTTCTTCATCCTCTTCCACCAATAGTGTTTCCGCAAATCCTGATACATTTTAGCGGCGCCCGGATAAATAGAGTACCGAGACTATGTGCCTCCTCTAAAATCAACTCTTAGAGTCCATCCACATTAGGCACACAAACTCGACCCTGAAGCCTCAAAACTCCATCATCTCCTCACGTAACCTGCTTGGCATCACCGTGTCTTTGAGGACACACAATGAGGATCATTATACTGCCAATCTCGGATATGCTCCAATAAAGAAGAATGAACGATTGTGCAAGCTAATACACAGCTGTGCTCAGAAACATCCAATCTCACGAATTGATTGGCCAAATCCTTTACATATAAAGCAAGTGGCCTCTCACCGACCAAAATATACGCAAGACTGCCCACACTGGCTGACTTCCTACTCAAAGCATCGGCCACCATATTGGCCTTCCCTGGATGATTTAAGATGGTGATATCATAGTCTTTCAATAGCTCCAACCACTTTCTCTACCTCAAATTCAACTTCTTCTTCTTAAACAAGTATTGCAAACTCTTGAGATCCGTAAACACCTCACATGCCACGACATACAGATAATGCTTCCAAATTTTCAATGCGTGAACAATGACTGCTAACTCTAAATCATCGACCGGATAGTTCTTCTCATAAATCTTCACCTGACGCGAAGCGTAAGCAATGACTTTGCCATCCTGTATCAACACTGCACCAAGTCCAATACGAGATGCATCACAATAAATTATATATGACCCTAAACCTGTGGGCAAAACAAACACCGGCACTATCGTCAAAGTTGTCTTAAGCTTCTGAAAGCTCGCCTTACACTCGTCCGACCACCTGAACTGGCACCCTTCTGGGTCAACCTAGTCATTGGGGCTGCAATAGATGAAAACCCATTCACAAACCGATGATAATAGCTTGCCAAACCCAAGAAACTCCGGATCTCTATAGCTGATGCCGGTCTAGGCCAGTCCTTGACTATCTCTATCTTCTTTGGATCTACCTGAATACCCTCTTATGAAACAACATGACCCAAGAAAGCAACTGACCCCAACCAAAACTCGCACTTCAAAAACTTAGCATATAACTAACTATCCCTCAAGGTCTGAAGAACCACTCTAAGATAATGCTCGTGCTCCTCCCGGCTACGGGAATAAATCAAAATATCATCAATGAAGACTATCACAAACGAATCCAAATAAGGCCTGAACACTCGGTTCATCAAATCCATAAAAGCTGTTGGGGCATTTGTCAACCCGAATGACATCACCAAGAATTCATAATGCCCGTACCGAGTGCGAAAAGCTGTCTTAGGGACATCAGATGCCCTAATCCTCAATTGATGGTAGCCAGATCTCAAGTCAATCTTCGAAAATACCTTGGCACCCTAAAGTTGATCAAATAAGTCATCAATCCTCGGCAATAGATACTTATTCTTGATTGTAACCTTGTTCAACTACCGATAATCAATACAGATTCTCATCGATCCGTCCTTCTTCTTAACAAACAGCACCGGCGCACCCCAAGGCAAAACACTCGGCCTAATGAAACCCTTCTCAAGCAAGTCTTGCAACTGCTCCTTTAACTCTTTCAACTCAGGCGGGGCCATATGATACAACATGATAGAAATGGGTTGAGTGCCCAAAGCCAGAACAATGTAGAAGTCAATATCCCTGTCGGATGGCATATCCGGTAGGTCTGAAGGAAATACCTCAGGAAACTCACGAACAACAGGCACAGAATCAATAGAAGTAACCTCGACACTAGAATCACGAACATATGCCAAATAGGCCAAACACCCCTTCTCGACCATGCACCGAGCCTTCATATATGAGATAACACTACGGATAGAATGACTAGGAGTCCCTCTCCACTCTAAACGAGGCAACCCCAGCAAGGCTAAGGTCACAGTCTTGGTATGACAGTCCAAGATCGCGTGGTAAGGTGATAAGTAGTCCATCCCCAATATGACATCAAAATCAACCATGTATAGAAGTAACAAGTCTACTTAGGTCTCAAGACCCCCAATCACAACTATATAAGAATGATGGACACGATCTACCACAATAGAATCAACAACCGGTGTAGACATATATACAGGAGCACTCAAAGAATCACTAGGCATGATCAAATACAGTGCGAAATAAGATGACACATATGAGTATGTAGACCTTACATCAAATAGCAGTGAATCATCCCTACTACAAACCAGAACAATACCTGTGATAACTGCATCGGAAGCCTCAACCTCAGGCCTTGTTGGAAGAGCATAACATCGGGGCTGGGCCCTACCACTCTGAACTATATCTCTGGGATGACCTGCTACTGGCTGGCCTCCACCTCTAATGGCCTGAACTCCACCTCTAATACCTCTACCTCCACCTCTAGCACCTCTACCTCCACCTCTAGCTGGCTGAGCGGGCGGTGGAACACTCAGTGCCTGAACTATGGCACGGGAACCCTGGTGCTGAGAACTGCTCGGTGCTCTAGGGTAATATCTAGCATTGTGCCTCGTGTCGCCACAAGTAAAACAAGCCCTCGACTGCTGGGGCTGATGACCCTGAAAACCCTGAAGCGGAGGTGCACTGATAAGAGCTGTTGATGCACTGTAGGACTACTGATCGGAATACTATATGTGAGAACCACGACCACCTGGGCACTGTGAGAAGCTTGAAATGCTAACTGAAAAGGCCAAGGAGGATGGCCTCTACCAAAACAATCCCTTCCTCCAGATGAGGCACCACTGAATCTGCCTGAATGACGAAGCCTCTTATCAAACCCCTGACCACCTCCCTATGATAGAACCATCTCAACCCTCCTAGCCACATTGGCCGTATCCTCAAAGGAAATCTCACTCCCTATCTCCTTAGCTATCTGAAGTCGAATAGGCTGAATGTGTCCCTCAATGAACCTCCTCACTCTCTCTCTCTCAGTAGGAAGTATAAGAAGAGAATGATGGGCCAAGTCAATAAATTTGGTCTCGTATTGAGTAACAGTCATAGAATCTTGCTGGAGACGCTCAAACTACCTCCGATAGATCTCTCTTTGAGTGAGGGGAAGAAACTTCTCCAAAAACAACTGAGAAAACTGATCCCAAGTCAAATCTGGTGACCCAGCTGGTCTAGCCAAACAATAATCTCTCCTCCAAGTCTTGGCGGATCCAGATAAGCGAAAAGTAGCAAAGTCGACCCAATTGGTCTCCACTATCCCCATGTTCCTGAGAACCTCATGACAACTGTCTAAATAATCCTGGGGATCCTCAGAAGATGCACCGCTGAAAGTGGTAGTGAAGATCTTGGTGAACCTGTTCAATCTCCACAAAGCATTAGTAGACATAGCTGCTCCATCACCGGTCTAAGCTACCACACTCGGCTGAACTGATCCAACTGGCTGAGCTACTGGAGTCTGAAACTGGGGAGCCATCTGCTTCGGAGTGCGAGTAGAAGGAGTCTTGGCTCCTCTTCCATCCTGAGAGACGGCTGGTGGTATAGGAAGCATGCCTGTCCGGGTGACACTTTCTATAAGGCCCACTAGATGGACCAGAGCATCCTGGAGTACTAGGGTAGCAATAAACCCCTTTAGGACATGAGCTGGGCCCACCGGAACTGCTTGGGCTGGAACCTCATCATCATATTCAACTTGAGGCTCCATCGCTGGTGCTGCTACTTTGGGCTAAGCTCTACCCCTACCTTGGCCTCGACCTCTACCCCTCGTGGGAGATACTGCTGGGGGCTCGGGCTGCTGATCGGTGGATGAGGAAGCGCGTGCTCTCGCCATCTGCAAAAGAACAGAGTAGAAATACAATTATCATTGAGAAACCAAACCGCACGACAAGAAAGAATAATTGTGAAGTTTTTCCTAACTCTGTAGCCTTTGGGGGACAAATACAGATGTCTCCGTACCAATCCCTCAGACTCTACTAAGCTTGTTCGTGAATTGTGAGAACTATGTAATCTAAAGCTTTGATACCAACTTGTCACGACCCGGATTTCCCACACTCGGGAGTCGTTGTGGCGCCTAATCGTGGAAGCTAGGCAAGCCAAGTATTGTAAAATCATTACCTTTCTTTTTTCTTTTAAATATGTTCAACAATTTAAAACAATAAGTGATTAAACAGCGAAATAAATTAAGTAACCAGAATGCGGAAGACGAAAAAACTTAATAATTCAACCAAACACTGCTACATAATCTGAAGTACAATACTACCTAGAATTTGGTGTCACAAGTCGCAGACTATCTAAGAATTCTACAAATAAGGTCTGAATGGAAATACATAAATTTGTCTCTGAATAAGTAAAAATAGAAAGAGAAAAGATAGGGGGAGACGCCAAGGCCCGCAAACGTCTGTAGGACAACCTCGGGTCGCCTGAATGGACTGAAGACAACACCCTCACTGCGGTCCAAATGCTCTGGTATCGGTATCTGCACACAGTGCAGAGTGTAGTATCAGCACAACTGACCCATGTGCTAGTAAGTGCCTAGCCTGACCTCCACGAAGTAGTGACGAGGCTAGGACCAGACTACCAAATAAACCTGTATAGTTAAATCATATACAACGGAAATAGAAACAGATAATTACAATTAAAGTTGGTTGGGGGAAACATGTTGCGGGGAGTAACAGATAACAACAAAATAATAGTAGAGAAATGTAAGGAACGCCATAAATCAATTACCAGCAAAAGATAAGGAAATAAGAAGAACAAGTACACATGTAATACCGTTGCAGGCGTGCAACCTGATCCTATTTCATATAGTATCGTTGGAGGCATGCTACCCGCCCCCATTTCATATAGTACCATTTCAGGCGTGCAACCCGTTCCCATTTTATATATTACCATTGCAGGCGTGCAACTAGCTCCCATTTCATGTTTTACCATTGCAAGGGTGCAACCCGCTCCCATTTCATGTATTACCGTTGCAGGCATGCAACCCGCTCCCATTTTATTTATAACCACCAATCATAAAAGAATCCTGACAAGGGAACAATAACATAATAATAACATCCCGGCAAGGGAACAATAATATTACAACAACATCCTGGCAAGGGAACAACAATATCACAACAAAATCCCGGCAGAGGAACAATAATAAAATTCTCATATGAAGCACGAATAAACCATAACGGAGTCGTAAAAATTACAATACAAGACTCACGGGCATGCTTGACACCGACGTATAGATACTCGTCACCATGCCTATATGTCGTACTCCACAGTTAACACGTAGCAAATAAGACACGACTCCTAATCCCTCAAGCTAAGATTAGACCAAACACTTACCTCAAACTTCCACAACCAACTCAAGCCTCAAACACTGCTTTTCCTTTAGAATTAGCCTCCAAATTACTTGAATCTAGTCCAAATTAATTTAATAACATCAATAAATGCTAAATAATTCAATCCCAATACTGAATTATAGGTTTTCTATCATTTTCCCCAAAAAGTCAAAAATCGACCCTGGACTCGCTTGGTCAAAACACGAGGTTCGGACCATAACCCGAGCACTCATTCACCCACGAGCTCGAATATGCAATTAGATTTGAAATCTGACCCCAACAACAACAACAACAACAACAACAACAACGACCCAGTATAATCCCACAAGTGGGGTCTGGGGAGGGCTTTACCTGCTAGTTTTACTATACCAGCCATCTATTTCGTATTTCGTAAAAGAGGTCTAAATTCCAATTATTCAAAAAGCCCTAACTCTACCCAAATCCCCAATTTCTACCATAAAGAATCATGATTTAGGCCTAGAAATCTAATGGGTGTTAATGGAAACTGAAGAAAACAAGTCTAAGAATACATACCTTTGGTTTTGTGGTGAAATCCCTCTTCAAAAATCGCCCAAGTTCGAGTTTAAGTGAAAAAGTTATGAAGTTTTGAAGAAATCTCATTTTGCTACTATTTTAAAATAACTGGGCTGGGAACCTATGCGTTCGCACACGATTGGATGCGTTCGCATGGAACAAATGATGACTCCCAGAATTAACTCTATGCTATTGCGGATCTACCTATGTAATCGCATAGAACAAATGATGACCCCCAAAATTAACTCTATGCTATCGGGGACCTAGCTATGCAATCACATAGAACAAATGATGACCCCCAGAATTAACTCTATGCTATCGTGGACCTAGCTATGCAATCCCATAGAACAAATGATGACCCCCAGAATTCAATCCATGCTATCGCGGACCCAGCTATGCAATCGCATCGAACAAAAACCTGGATACTAGCAAACAACAAAAACACCAGATTTTCTAAGTTTCACATAGAACAAATGATGACCCCTAGAATTAAGTCTATGCTATCGCGGACCCAGCTATGTAATCGCATAGAACAAAAACCTGGATACCAACAAACAACAAAAACACCAGATTTTCTAAGTTCGAATCACCCCGACGCCTATCCGAAACTCACCCGAGCCCTCGGGGCTCTAAACCAAACATGCACGCAAGTATAAAACATCATACAGACTTGCTCGTGCGATCAAATCGCCAAAATAGCATCTTAAAGAACGAATTTGGCATATGCATCTAAGAAAAATTTCAAAACTTTCAAAGTATCAAATTTCACAACTACGGGTCAGAATCACATCAAACGACTTCTGTTTCTTACCAAATTTCAGACACATCTTAAATATCATATTGAACCTATACCGGGCTCCTGAACCAAAATACGGGCCCGATACCATAAATTTCAAATATAATCAAATTTCCAAAAACTCCTATATTTTCAGTAAAACAATTTCTTTCAAAAATTCATTTCTCGGGCTTGGGACCTCGGAATTCGATTTCGGGCATACGCCCAAGTCCCATATTTTCCTACGGACCCTCTTAGACTGTCAAATCACAAGTCTGGGTTTGTTTACCCAAAATATTGATCGAAGTCAACTTAAATTTAATTTTAAAAGGCCAAATTAACATTTTCATCGCATTTCCACATAAAAGCATTTCGGATATGCGCCCGGACCACGCACACAAATCGAGGTGAGGAAAAATGAGGCTTCTAAGGCCTTAGAACACAGAATTTACTTGTAAATCAAGTGATGACCTTTTGGGTCATCACATCTTCCACCTCTAAAACAACCGTTCATCCTCAAACGGACGTAAGAAGGAAGTACCTGAGTCGGGGAAAGGATGAGGAGAATGGCTCCGCATATCGGACTCAGACTCCCAAGTCGATGCCTTAGCAGGCTGACCTCTCCACTGAATACGAATAGAAGGGAAACTCTTCGATCTCAACTAACGAACCTGCCAGTCTAGAATAGCTACCGGCTCCTCCTCATATTACAAGTCCTTGTCCAACTGGACAGTGCTGAAGTCTAAAACGTGGGATGGATCGCCGTGATACTTTCGAAGCATGGACATATGAAACACTAGATGCATGGCTGATAAACTCGGCTGCAACGCAAGTATGTAAGCCACCTCTCCTACGGGATCAAGAATCTCAAACGGGCCAATGAACTTAGGGCAAAGCTTGCCCTTCTTTCCAAATCACATCATGCCCTTCATAGGCGACACTCGAAGCAACACCCGCTCGCCAACCATGAATGCCACATCACAAACCTTACGGTCGGTATAACTCTTTTGCCTGGATTGAGCTGTACGAAGCCTATACAGAATGATCCTAACCTTGACAAGGCATCATATACTAGATTTGTACCCAACAACCGAGCCACTCCCAGCTCAAACCATCCAACCGGCGACCAACACCACCTACCATACAAAGCCTCATAAGGAGCCATCCGAATAATCGACTGGTAACTGTTGTTGTAGGCAAACTCCGCTAAAGGAAAAAACTGATCCCATGAGCCTCCAAAGTCAATGACACAAGCTCGGAGCATATCCTCCAAAATCTAAATAGTACGTTCGGACTGCCCGTCCGTCTGAAGATGAAATGTTGTGCTCAACTAGACCTGTGTGCCCAACTCTCGCTGAACTACTCTCCAGAAATGCGAGGTAAACTGCGTACATCGATCAGAAATGATAGACATGGGCACACTTTAAAGACAAACAATCTCCCCGATATAGATCTCAGCTAACCTCTCAGAAGAATAGGAGACTGCCACAGGAATGAAATACGCTGACTTAGTCAGCCTATCAACAATAACCCACACTGCATCGAACTTCCTCTGAGTCCGTGGGAGTCCAACAACAAAGTCGATAGTGATACGCTCCCACTTCCTCTCGAGAAACTCAATCTTTTGAAACAAACCACCAGGTCTTTAATGCTCGTACTTTACCTGCTGACAATTCAAACATCGTGCCACATACGCAACAATATCCTTCTTTATCCTCTTCCACCAATAGTGTTTCCGCAAATCCTGATACATTTTAGCGGCGCCCGGATAAATAGAGTACCGAGACTATGTGCCTTCTCTAAAATCAACTCTTAGAGTCCATCCACATTAGGCACACAAACTCGACACTGAAGCCTCAAAACTCCATCATCTCCTCACGTAACCTACTTGGCATCACCTTGTCTTTGAGGACACACAATGAGGATCATTAAACTACCAATCTCGGATATGCTCCAATAAAGAAGAATGAACGATTGTGCAAGCTAATACACAGCTGTTTTCAGAAACATCCATTCTCACGAACTGATTGGCCAAAGCCTTTACATATAAAGCAAGTGGCCTCTCACCGACTAGAATATACGCAAGACTGCCCACACTGGCTGACTTCCTACTCAAAGCATCGGCCACCATATTGGCCTTCCCTGGATGATATAAGATGGTGATATCATAGTCTTTCAATAGCTCCAACCACCTTCTCTACCTCAAATTCAACTTCTTCTGCTTGAACAAGTATTGCAAACTCTTGTGATCCGTAAACACCTCACATGCCACGCCATACAGATAATGCTTCCAAATTTTCAACGCGTGAACAATGACTGCTAACTCTAAATCATCGACCGGATAGTTCTTCTCATAAATCTTCAACTGACGCGAAGCATAAGCAATGACTTTGCCATCCTGTATCAACACTGTACCAAGTCCAATACGAGATGCATCACAATAAATTATATATGACCCTAAACCTGTGGGCAAAACAAACACCAACACCATCGTCAAAGCTGTCTTAAGCTTCTGAAAGCTCGCTTTACACTCGTCCGACCACCTGAACTGGCACCCTTCTGGGTCAACCTAGTCATTGGGGCTGCAATAGATGAAAACCCATTCACAAACCCATGATAATAGCCTGCCAAACCCAAGAAACTCTGGATCTCTATAGCTGATGTAGGTCTAGGCCAGTCCTTGACTGTCTCTATCTTCTTTGGATCTACCTGAATACCCTCTTATGAAACAACATGACCCAAGAAAGCAACTGACCCCAACCAAAACTCGCACTTCAAAAACTTAGCATATAACTAACTATCCCTCAAGGTCTGAAGAACCACTCTAAGATGATGCTCGTGCTCCTCCCGGCTACGGGAATAGATCAAAATATCATCAATGAAGACTATCACGAACAAATCCAAATAAGGCCTTACACTCGGTTCATCAAATCCATAAAAGCTGCTGGGGCATTTGTCAACCCGAATGACATCACCAAGAATTTATAACGCCCGTACCGAGTGCGAAAAGCTGTATTAGGGACATCGGATGCCCTAATCCTCAATTGATGGTAGCCAGATCTCAAGTCAATCTTCGAAAATACCTTGGCACCTTAAAGCTGATCAAATAAGTCATCAATCCTCGGCAATAGATACTTATTCTTGATTGTAACCTTGTTCAACTACCGATAATCAATACAGATTCTCATCGATCCGTCCTTCTTCTTAACAAATAACACTGGCGCACCCCAAGGCAAAACACTCGGCCTAATGAAACCCTTCTCAAGCAAGTCTTGCAACTGCTCCTTCAACTCTTTCAACTTAGGTGGGGCCATATGATACAACATGATAGAAATGGGTTGAGTGCCCGAAGCCAGATCAATATAGAAGTCAATATCCCTGTCGGATGACATATCCGGTAGGTTTGAAGGAATTACCTCAGGAAACTCACGAACAACAGGCACAGAATCAATAGAAGTAACCTCGACACTAGAATCACGAACATATGCCAAATAGGCCAAACACCCCTTCTCGACCATGCACCGAGCCTTCATATATGAGATAACACTACGGATAGAATGACTAGGAGTCCCTCTCCACTCTAAACGAGGCAACCCCGGCAAGGCTAAGGTCACAGTCTTGGTATGACAGTCCAAGATCGCGTGGTAAGGTGATAAGTAGTCCATCCCCAATATGACATCAAAATCAACCATGTCTAGAAGTAACAATTCTACTTAGGTCTCAAGACCCCCAATCATAACTATATAAGAATGATGGACACAATCTACCACAATAGAATCAACAACCGGTTTAGACATATATACAGGAGCACTCAAAGAATCACTAGGCATGATCAAATACAGTGCAAAATAAGATGACACATATGAGTATGTAGACCTTACATCAAATAGCAGTGAAGCATCCCTACTACAAACCAGAACAATACCTATGATAACTGCATCGGAAGCCTCAACCTCAGGCCTGGTTGGAAGAGCATAACATCGGGGCTGGGCCCCACCACTCTGAACTATATCTCTGGGATGACCTGCTACTGGCTGGCCTCCACCTCTAACGGCCTGAACTCCACCTCTAATACCTTTACCTCCACCTCTAGTACCTCTACCTCCACCTCTAGCTGGATGAGCGGGCGGTGGAACACTCGGTGCCTGAACTATGGCACGGGAACCCTGGTGCTGAGAACTTCTCGGTGCTCTAGGGCAATATCTAGCATTGTGCCTCGTGTCGCCAAAAGTAAAACAAGCCCTCGACTGCTGGGGCTGATGACCCTGAAAACCTTGAAGCGGAGGTGCACTGATAGGAGCTGTTGATGCACTATAGGACTACTGATCGGAATACTATATGTGAGAACCACGACCACCTGGGCACTGTGAGAAGCTTGAAATGCTAACTGAAAAGGCCTAGGAGGATGGCCTCTACCAAAAGAATCCCTTCCTCCAGACGAGGCACCACTGAATCTGCCTGAATGATGAAGCCTCTTGTCAAACCCCTGACCACCTCCCTATGATAGAACCATCTCAACCCTCCTGGCCACATTGGCCGTATCCTCAAAGGAAATCTCACTCCCTATCTCCTTAGCTATCTGAAGTCGAATAGGCTGAATGTGTCCCTCAATGAACCTCCTCACTCTCTCTCTCTCAGTGGGAAGTATAAGAAGAGAATGACGGGCCAAGTCAATAAATTTGGTCTCGTATTGAGTAACAGTCATAGAATCTTGCTAGAGACGCTCAAACTACCTCCGATAGATCTCTCTTTGAGTGAGGGGAAGAAACGTCTCCAAAATCAACTGAGAAAACTGATCCCAAGTCAAAGCTGTTGACCTAGCTGGTTTAGCCAAACAATAATCTCTCCTCCAAGTCTTGGCGGATCCAGATAAGCGAAAAGTAGCAAAGTCGACCCAATTGGTCTCCACTATCCCCATGTTCCTGAGAACCTCATGACAACTGTCTAAATAATCCCGGGGATCCTCAGAAGATGCACCGCTGAAAGTGGTAGTGAAGATCTTGGTGAACCTGTTCAATCTCCACAAGGCATTAGTAGACATAGCTGCTCCATCACCGGTCTGAGCTACCACACTCGGCTGAACTGATCCAACTGGCTGAGCTACTGGAGTCTGAAACTGGGGAGCCATCTGCTTCAGAGTGTGAGTAGAAGGAGTCTTGACTCCTCTTCCAGCCTGAGAGATGGCTGGTGCTATAGGAAGCATGCCTGCCCAGGTGACACTCTCTATAAGGCCCACTAGATGGACCAGAGCATCCTGGAGTACTAGGGTAGTAATGAACCCCTCTAGGACATGAGCTGGGCCCACCGGAACTGCTTGGGCTGGAACCTCATCATCATATTCAACTTGAGGCTCCACCGCTGGTGCTGCTACTCTGGGCTAAGCTCTACCCCTACCTTGGCCTCGACCTCTGCCCCTCGTGGGAGCTGCTGCTGGGGGCTCGGGCTGCTGATCGGTGGATGAGGAAGCGCGTGTTCTCGCCATCTGCAAAAGAACAGAGTAGAAATTCAATTATCATTGAGAAACCAAACCGCACGACAAGAAAGAATAATTGTGATGTTTTTCCTAACTCTGTAGCCTTTGGGGGATAAATACAGATGTCTCCGTACCAATCCCTCAGACTCTACTAAGCTTGTTTGTGAATTGTGAGACCTATGTAATCTAAAGCTCTGATACCAACTTGTCACGACCCGGATTTCCCACACTTGGGAGTCGTGGTGGCGCCTAATCGTGGAAGCTAGGCAAGCCAAGTATTGTAAAATCATTACCTTTCTTTTTTCTTTTAAATATGTTCAACAATTTAAAACAATAAGTGATTAAACAGCGAAATAAATTAAGTAACCAGAATGCGGAAGACGAAAAAACTTAATAATTCAACCTAACACTGCTACATAATCTGAAGTACAATACTACCTAGAATTTGGTGTCACAAGTCACAGACTATCTAAGAATACTACAAATAAGGTCTGAATGGAAATACATAAGTCTGTCTCTGAATAATTAAAAATAGAAAGAGAAAAGATAGGGGGAGACGCCAAGGCCCGCGGACGTCTGCAGGACAACCTCGGGTCGCCTGAATGGACTGAAGACAACACCCTCACTGCGGTCCAAATCCTCTGGTATCGGTATCTGCACACAGTGCAGAGTGTAGTATCAGCACAACTGACCCATGTGCTAGTAAGTGCCTAGCCTGACCTCCACGAAGTAGTGACGAGGCTAGGACCAGACTACCAAATAAACCTGTATAGTTAAATCATATACAACAGAAATAGAAACAGATAATTACAATTAAAGTTGATTGGGGGAAACATGTTGCGGGGAGTAACAGATAACAATAAAATAATAGTAGAGAAATGTAAGGAACGCCATAAATCAATTACCAGCAAAAGATAAGGAAATAAGAAGAACAAGTACACATGTAATACCGTTGCAGGCATGCAACCCGATCCTATTTCATATAGTAACGTTGGAGGCATGCTACCCGCCCCCATTTCATATAGTACCGTTTCAGGCGTGCAACCCGTTCCCATTTTATATATTACCATTGCAAGAGTGCAACCAACTCCCATTTCATGTATTACCATTGCAGGCGTGCAACCCGCTCCCATTTCATGTATTACCGTTGCAGGCATGCAACCCGCTCCCATTTCATTTATCAACACCAATCATAAAAGAATCCCGACAAGGGAACAATAGCATAATAATAACATCCCGGCAAGGGAACAATAATATTACAACAACATCCCGGCAAGGGAACAACAATATCACAACAAAATCCCGGCAGAGGAACAATAATAAAATTCTCATATGAAGCACGAATAAACCATAACGGAGTCATAAAAATTACATTACAAGACTCACAGGCATGATTGACACCGACGTATAGATACTCGTCACCATGCCTATATGTCGTACTCCACAGTTAACACGTAGCAAATAAGACACGATTCCTAATCCCTCAAGCTAAGATTAGACTAAACATTTACATCAAACTTTCACAACCGACTCAAGCCTCAAACACTGCTTTTCCTTTAGAATTAGCCTCCAAATTACTTGAATCTAGTCCAAATTAATTTAATAACATCAATAAATGCTAAATAATTCAATCCTAATACTGAATTATAGGTTTTCTATCATTTTCCCCAAAAAGTCAAAAATCGACCCTGGACTCGCTTGGTCAAAACACGAGGTTCGGACCATAACCCGATCACCCATTCACCCACGAGCTCGGATATGCAATTAGTTTCGAAATCTGACCCCAACAACAACAACAAAAACAACGACCCAGTATAATCCCACAAGTGGGGTCTGGGGAGGGTTTTACCTGCTAGTTTTACTATACCAGCCATCTATTTCGTATTTCGTAAAAGAGGTCTAAATTCCAATTATTCAAAAAGCCCTAACTCTACCCAAATCCCCAATTTCTACCATAAAGAATCATGATTTAGGCCTAGAAATCTAATGGGTGTTAATGGAAACTGAAGAAAATAAGTCTAAGAACACATACCTGTGGTTTTGTGGTGAAATCCCTCTTCAAAAATCGCCCAAGTTCGAGTTTAAGTGAAAAAGTTATGAAGTTTTGAAGAAATCCCGTTTTGCTACTGTTTTAAAATTACTGGGCAGGGAACCTATGCATTCACACACGATTGTATGCGTTCACATAGAACAAATGGTGACCCCCAGAATTAACTCTATGCTATCGTGGACCTACCTATGTAATCGCATAGAACAAATGATGACCCCCAAAATTAACTCTATGCTATCGCGGACCTACATATGCAATCACATAGAACAAATGATGACCCCAGAATTAACTCTATGCTATCACGGACCTAGCTATGCAATCGCATAGAGCAAATGATGACCCCCAGAATTAACTCTATGATATCGCGGACCTAGCTATGCAATCGCATAGAACAAAAATCCGGACACCATCAAACAACAAAAACACCAGATTTTCTAAGTTCGAATCACCCCGACGCCTATCCGAAATACACTTGAGCCCTCAGGGCTCTAAATCAAACATGCACGCAAGTCTTAAAACATCATACAGACTTGCTCGTATGATCAAATTGGCAAAATAACATTTTAAACAACGAATTTAGCATAGGAATCTAAGAAAAATCTCGAAACTTTCAAAGCATCAAATTTCACAACTACAGGTTCGAATTACATCAAATGACTTCCATTTCTTACCAAATTTCATAGACACATCTTAAATGTCATATTGAACCTTTACCGGGCTCCGGAACCAAAATATGGGCCCGATACCATAAATTTCAAATATAATCAAATTTCCAAAACCTCTTATATTTTAAGTAAAATAATTTCTTTCAAAAATTTATTTCTTGGGATTGGGACCTCAGAATTCGATTCCGGACATACACCCAAGTCCCATATTTTCCTACGGACCCTCAAGATCGTTAATCACAGGTCCGAGTCCGTTTATCCAAAATATTGACCAAAGTTAACTTAAATTCAACTTTAAAGGCCAAATTAATATTTTCATCACATTTCCACATAAAAGTATTTCGGATATGCGCCCGGACCGCGCACACAAATCGAGCTGAGGAAAAAGGAGGCTTCTAAGGCCTCGGAATATAGAATTTACTCGTAAATAAAGTGATGACCTTTTGGGTCATCACATCTGTCACGACCCGGATTTCCCACCCTCGGGAGTCGTGATGGATCCTACTCGTGAAAGCTAGGCAAGCCGCGTAATATAGAATCACTAACTCTTTTATTTAGCCCTTCTAATAATTTAAATTAACATGCGATCAACAGTGAAATATTAACGATAAATAAATACATGCGGAAGACTTAATATGATAACTTAGCCAAACTAGTACGCCAATACCAACATACATCTCTACCCAGAATCCGATGTCACAATATCACGGACAAACTACGAATATTACATATAAATGTCTGGAAAGAAAAGTACAATCTGTCTTTGAAGTAAATGAAAATAGAATACATATAAAGATAGAAGAGAATGTCGGGCCTGCGAACGCCTACATGACTACCTCGGGATCTCTAACTAGGCTGAAGGTAGTTACCCAATGCTACAGTCCAAAAGCTGCTGCTCCAAGATCTGCACATAGTGCATCAGCACAACCGACCCCATGTGCTGGTAAGTGCCTGGCCTAACCCCGGCGAAGTAGTGACGAGGCTAGGACCAGACTACCAAATAAACCTGTGCAGTTATATAATGTGCAGCGGGAAAATAAAACATGAATAAACAAGTAAAAATGGGAGGGGGTACATGCTGTGGGGGAATATCAATATCAACAGTAAATTAAGAGAAATGCATAAGGGCAATTTAGGATTTACAACAAAACAATAAGGAACTCATAACCAATACAGAAACACATGTATTATCAATTGTCGTAGGGCGTAACCCGCTCCCAAAACATAATAACACTGTTGCGGCGAGCAACCCGATCCATTTCATTTATCACTGTTGCGGCGTACAATCCGATCCAATTATATTATTGTTGCGGCATGCAACCTAACCTAATTATATCATTGTTGCGGCGTTCAAATCGATCAAAATATAATATTGTTGCGGGCGCAACCTGATCCACATATACAGTTCAACACCAATCCCAACAAGAGTCCCGACAAGGGATCAATAGAGAAACAACACTATCCCGGCAAAGGAATTGACAATATAAGTAAATACGTCCCGGCAAGGGAGAATCAACTATAACCAAACTTGTTCCAACATCTAACTACCTCAACCAACACCAATACTCAATCGTAAGTAATTTCCACGAGGATAATCATAATCCTTGCTCAACACAGAGAATTAACAACTTAGGCATTCGTAGTATTTATTCAGAACACACCAATTTCAATTTAAGACTCACGGTCATGCTTGACACCAATGTATTCTCGTCACCATGCCTATACGTCATACTCAACAAGTAACATGTAGCAAATATGACACAACTCCTAATCCCTCAAGCTAAGGTTAGACCAAATACTAACCTCAAACTTTCACGGCAAACTCAAGCCTCAAACACCGCTTTCCCTTTTGAATTTGTCTCCAAATCAATTGTATCTAGACATAATCGACTTAATAACATCAATAAACGCTACACAATTTAATTCCAATGTTTAATTATAGATTTCCCATCATTCTTCCCAAAAATTCAAAAATCGACCCCGGGCCCGCTTGGTCAAAACACGAGGTTCGGACCAAAACCCGATGACCCATTCACCCATTGGCCTTATTACAATTTATAAAGTGAAAAGATAAACTCCTATCTATTTGGTCCTAGAAGGACCTTCCTCAAGTTGAATGCTCTCGTTAATCAAATCCTCCAGTTCTCGTACGTTCACCAGTAAAAATGCCTTTGCCAGGTATTCTCCTTCGTTTCCCTCAGTGTTTTGGCAGTCGGTGACTCTCTTCCTCACTTTTCCTTCCAACTCCAACAGACTATATTCCAGATATTCCAACTTTTCGCTATCTTTGGAGTCCCTCTCCTTCCACTCATTGATTTGGTCATTTGATGGAAGACTCTTCCACCAGTCTAGCAAGAGTGAGGGTGTGCTAACCATACCGAAGTTGGGGATCTCGTTCTTCATTTTCTACAAAACAAAAGGGTTAAGACTACACCCCCACCGGACTCGACTTTAATATCAACAATTAGCATGAAGCATTTAGTTCTCCAAATAAATACACAGAACGTGGTAGTGTCCGTTTGGGTTTAGGAAACCCAGTGGACTTTGGTCAAGGCTACCTTAAAGGGTCATTATGTGGACAACATAACTGACCCGGCTAGGTTTGACCATGATGCATGCACAACTTGAATAAAGTAAGGTTTCTATGGGGTTTTAGACTGGTACCCTTGAGCGGATAACTCAAGGGGGAAAGGAGCGAAACCGTCGACTACACCGTTGATCGACTGGTTTTACCATAAATATACCTTTTTCAAATTTAGGGGGCAATAATATAGGAAGAGCGCAACCACTCATTATAAGCGTTGCTATGGTATTCATTTGGCACGAGTGGAGTATGATGTTGAGCATGATTATGCAATAATTAAAAGCATGTTGGCATGTATTTTCACGTTAAGAAAACAGTAAATATAGCAGTTTCATAATTTAAAGCAGTAGTAAGGAAAGAAACAAAGAAGAGAAGTCAGTTTTGCAGTCGAAAAGTGAATTTAATGCTTAAAAGAATTAAACAAGTAATTGCACATAAAGAGGTATAAATCCACGATAATAGTCTGAAATGTTAAAAGCCTAAATATCCCCAGCAGAGTCGCCATGTTGTCGCGCCCCCTTTTTCTCGCGAAATCGGGTTTATGACATTTGGTATGTGACAACTCGTTCCTTTTGGGAACTAGGTTTTGCAATTTGAAGAGTCACCACCTAATGATTTAAGGTGCATTAGGACACCAATAGGGTTTAATTCTAAGTTCGTTTGAATAACTAGAGATAGGGTAAGGGCTTGAAATTATCTTAAGGGGAAGGTGTTAGGTACCTCTCAGGAGCCACTAGTGTGGTTCTCGGCAAGATAGTTGATTGTGAATTTTTTTTGCAATTAACAAGTAAACAAACAAGGCCCACATAAGAGGGGATTTTAAATACACAGGTGTTTAGAAATGATAAAATAAAGCAAAGTTTTGAAAGAGTTATAACTAAGTATGTTGATGAATGTAAAGGGGTCCTAGGTTTGTATTTAATATGGATTACATCAATGTGATACCCGGTATGACACTCCTCAAAAGAGAGGATACACGTGGTATTAGCCCAACGGTCATCATATCCATATCTACCCTTCCCACCCCGTTAAGGTGTTTAGAGCACGGATTTGTCTCGATCACTATTGCATACTATTACCTGTCCTATTTCTATTAGTCACAGAGGAGCTTAGGACTACTATTCCTAAAAGGGAGGGATATTAGACTGATTTTGATTTCAAAAGGAAAACAATCTAAGGTGATATACAAAACACATAATATTGCATGTTGGGGAAGTATATAAACAGATAAAGGCTCATGTATTCCTCCTCAAACAAAAAAAACACATAAATAGCATGACTTGCACATACATTTTAAGTTTGATTAAAATAATAAAGACGAGGGGAGTTTAATTATTGAGGCAGATCAGTTTATTACATAACTCAGATAAGAAGTCCGAATCAGGCCTGCCTGTTGGTTGTAGCAACTAACAAAATCGGATTCAAATTTTATTGTTGTTATTACCTAAGGCTTGCCCAAGTGTTTGGGTGAGCTCTTAGGAACATGGTGTCTATTTACTGATTCAAAGTGTGGCAAAATAGTAACAACTTAAAATTATTGGTCTGGGATCCTATAGGCATGCTTGCTAAACCTCGTTAAATAAAGAAGGAAAGTTGCTTAAAACTAGTTCGGAATCGAACTGATTTGAAATTGAATTAGTTTCAGATTCTGTAGGCGATGGTATCTAATATTTTCTAATTTTAATCCCTATAGGCATGATATCTAACATTGAATGTTAACGGAAACGAACAGGATTTTCTTGGGAATCCATATAGGCATAATTTCTATATATTATACTGATTTCAACCTTATGAACATGATACTTACTTATAGCTGTTTGGAACCTAAAATATGATATCTAAGTGACAACAAACAGACAAAATTATTAATAAGTCATATAGGCAGGTTATCTAGATATGACATTGATCGTGAAGAAATTAAGATAAACCCTATAGACATGGTGTCTAAAATGTAGAATTGAACATGGAGCATAAAAAGAAAAAGTCTTATAGGCATGCTTTCTACCCTTGAGCATACATGATTACCTAACCCTTTTCACTAGCCAACCCCAAGTGTTTGTTACAAATTATTACAGACCAGAAATAATGAATTACACCAGAAAAGTTCAAAGAAAAGTTACAACCAGAGGAAGCCTGATTCTTGACCTCCTCTCTGAGTGATGGAATAAACCACCTCAAATGCTATTGATTCAAAGCCTTTCTCAGACTTAAGTATGTCAAAGTTCCCTAAGGGTCTCAATAGGACCTCGGGCAGTGCTCACACCCAAGTTACATAACCAGAAAGAGATAAGTGCAGTGTGGAAGTGCCAGCCCTTATATGTCCAAGTTTAGAGGGTGCTCATGGGTCCCAAGGCAATTCTCACACAAGGAGGGTAGAACAATAGTGAAAGTGCAGGAATAGAGTTTAAAAGTTGAGGGGATAAAGGAGAGGGGTAAAGGGTTATAGGGAGACAATAATCAATAACACATATAGAGTTAATAACTTCATACAAATGGGGCTCACGGGTTGGGAATCCATTGCAAGGAGCCCATGCACTTTTGCATGGATCAGTTTTGGGCATGCACAATAATAGAAGGTGCTGACATGCTTATAAACCAATCAGAACATACAACATCTGGAAAAAACATGGAGGTTATGATCCCGAGGGAATCAGGTTTGGGTCATGCACAACAATGTCCAATGCTTCCATGCCCTAAACCAAACACAAGTATTAAACACATTGGGGTGGCGATTTAGGATTCACAAGTTATAGTAAGTAGTGGACAAAACATTAATTCAGAACAGAAAAGGGTAGATTAAAGCATGTTTAATAATGGTACTAGGTTAAATACAAACATGGGACAAACAAGGATGAAAGAGACAGTAAAGAAACATGTTGTTGCTGGTGCAGAAGCTTAATTAGAACATACCAGTAAAATGCAAATGCCGAGAAAAATAAGCAGGTTTCCCACAGCCTAGCCTTAGCTTTCAGCCGGCTAGGTAAGGCAGCAATACAAGTAGCAACGAAGAAAAGAGAGAGATTTTAGTGGAGTGTGAGTCTGAACTCAAGTATTTTATGCCTTGTGTTCGTGCCTTTGAAAAAAGAGAAGTACAAGGTATTTATAGATTTTGAAGAAAGAGAAGTAATAAGACACAAACATGGAAACAATCACTATTCGGAATCAATTACACAAGTGATTGCCTTTAATTAAGGGATCAGTTGCTTAACGGGCAGTGACAGGTTCAAAATAAGGAAAAAAATCAATTTATAGGAAGACTAATTATTGCCATAAAAGAAGTAGTAAAACAATTGAGTAAGTGATTAAGTCTAAGTACACGAATATACTTGTTTTGGAAATGATTCAGTAAGGCAAAACAAGGAAAGAAATCAATTAACCTTTAACAAGCGAGTGAAATCAAATTTTCACAAAAGAAAAATTTGAAATCAGTCACACAATTGAAGGTCAATCAAAGAAGGAAACTCAGCATCTAAATAGAGTGCACAAACACTGGACATGCGAGGCCAAACTATTGGCAAAAGGAAACAACATGCAATAATAGCACAAAGTTAGTAGACAACAAACATTTGAAACATGATAGTCACATAGGTCAAGTTTCATTGACTTAGTAGTAGAGAAAAAGATAGAGTATCAGTAGCATGCAAAGGGTCAAGTGAAAAACCCTTCTGAAAAGCATAGTCGAGTTTCAAAGATAGTAAGAACCCAGAACCAAAGGAATCACATAAAGAAAGAGATGCTGAAACAAAGGAATTTCAAATCAAGTCGAGCAATTTCACACAAATGAATTGCACAAGCAGTTTTAGAAACTCGAATAGACCCCAAAGAAATTAGAGTTTTTGAAACCAATCGAGTTTAAAGATGATGAACAAATAGATTACACAAATACTTAGCAGACTGTTTCAGAGACTTGAATGAACCCAAAAGAAATTAGGGTTTTCAACACCAATCGATTCTAGAGATAATAAACAAGTAAATCAAATAACAAATAGTCTCAGAAATGCGAATAAACCCAAACAATTAGGGTTTTCAACACCAATCGAGTCTAGTGATGATAAACAAGTGAATTAAACAAATACTAGCAAATAGACTTAGAAACCCCAAAATAAATCAGGACTTTTATCATGCAAACTCATATAGAAGGACAATACGAGCAAACATAGCAAAACATGTCAAAAATTAGAAAAAAGTTTTGAAATAACTTAACAAGAAAACCCTAATAAGAAAAGGTAAAGAGTTTTGAAAGCAAAGTTTTAAAAGAAACTTAGAAAAAAATGCCTAGAAGTTCAAAGCAAACATAGATATGAAGCAAATCTGAAAGAAATCGAAAGAACCTTAGAGATTAGGGTTTCAGAAGAACCCAAGTGACGAGAAATGCCTTGAAAGCCATTGATCTAAGCAGGAGAGTCAAAGGTCTGACTAGAATGGCCATGGCTGGCCGGAGAAAGATCAGAGATGACCGGAGAACAGTCATAGAGCAATGTCTGGACAAAGCCCCTTCATGATCTGGTCATGAGACCACAGAAACGAACACGTAGAAGCCATGAGAGGCTGATTCAGGTCTCCGATGACCTTGGAAGGCCATGGATTAAGGCGGATTAGGGTGGAGGCAGCTAGGGTTTAAGGGTGTTGTAGAGAGGATTTAGGAGAGGAGGGGTTTCAGAGGCAGCATGTTGTGAGGAATGAGTTAGGTTGAAGGGGTCGTTTGGGTTAAAAAAGGAAAGAGTGATTATTGACCATTGATCTTGAAGGATCAACGACCTGGATTAAAATAGGTAAGTGGGAAGTTTTAATGGGATAGGGTTTGGGTCGGTTCAGATTGCAATTGGGTCGGGGTAATTGGGCTTCAAATTGGGTTCAAATCAGGATATAATTGAAATAAAATGGGCTAACATTTAAATAGCCAATTTTTACTATTTGATTTATAAAAAATAATAAAATTGTTTTTGTAAATAAATTAAAGGTGCTAAAATGATTTATAGTACATAATTATCAAATTAAAAATACTGGACTTAATTTTTATAGATATAAACATAATTAAATCTAAAAGAGACTAATATTGCCATTATATGCAATTTAGCTTTAAAAATACTAAATCAATTTGTAAAATATGCAAAAATATCTTAGATATATTTTAGTATAAATATGAGAATCCAATAAACGAATCACCAAAATGATATCTTTGGGAATCATTATTGGGTTTTTATGAATAAAATAGGGGAATAAATTGGTTTAAAAATCTTTAGAAATTAAGGAAAAATGATAAAACATTTATATATATATATACATACATATATATATATATATATATATATATATATATATATATATATATATATATATATATATATATATATTCTATTTGAAACTATTTTGCATATTAAAAATATATAGGGAAAAATTGGGTATCAACAGCTGCCCCTCTTTACCCGGGAAGGATGAATGAGTTGTCGGGTAAAGATATGATGACCAATTTTGACCGATCGGAATGGTTCGAAGAGGTTTAGGCCGCGGAGACTTTCGAGAGCGGACATAATATCCAGGGCAGGGTGAATGGTGAAGGTCTGATAGGGCTGCGAGAACTGGAGAGAGATCGCTCCTGTCGAGATGGTCGTTGCTCGCCGATTTACCTGCATATAAGCAATACAAGCAAATATTGTGCGTGAATTTAGACATGATGCAAATTCCCGTCGGACCATGAATGTTGTCTTTAAACGGTTAGGATGACGTCCTTAGACCATGATGTCCTGGGCCATGAAGCGTATAATAAAGGATCGCAGGCCATGAAATGATGCTCTCGGGCTATGAGGATGATGCCTCCGAACCATGATGCCTTTGAATAATGATATGCAAAAGATTAAAAAGGGTCCTCAGACCATGACATGTTGTTCTCGGGCTATGAAAATGGTGCCTCCGAACGATGACGCCTTTGGATAATTTGGCGATCTTTCAGCATATGAGGTGTATCATTTGGCGATCTTTCAGCCCATACAAATACAGTAGGGGGCGATCTTTCAGCCATGCAAATGTAAATGAAGTGGCGATCTTTTAGCCATGCAAATGTAGATGAAGTGGCGATCTTTCAGCCATGCAATGCAGTAGGTGGCGATCTTTCAGCCATGCAAATGTAGATAAAGTGGCGATCTTTCAGCCACGCAATGCAGTAAGTGGCGATCTTTTAGCCATGCAAATGTAGATAAAGTGGCGATCTTTCAGCCATGCAATGTAGAAAATGCAAATGGAGACAGTGTTTAGTCTCGGAAGGCAGAATGGTAGCCTTATGCAATGCAGAAATACAGATGGAGACAACGTTAGTCTCGGAAGGCAGAATGGTAGCCTTATGCAAGAAGTAAAGTGGCAAGCCGTAATAGAGATTTCTTAGCTGATAGTAGATTGCGATATTGTGACTCCTAGGAACATTGTGTCACACGGACCATCACCGGTGTGTATGGATGGAAAATGTGAGTAAGTACGATAGTTCTGAGAGTTGTATTCTTGAACGATGTTAGTCTCGTGGGTGTATAGTACGTCTGATACTTTCGTAATCCAAGTGCCTACGTTCAAAGAAAAATCGTGAGTTTTGTAAGGGGGGAAGGTTAGTTCGTATCCCCGCTGGCTCTACTTGATTTGCTCGGCTTTGATCTGGTGATACTATTGCATCATTGGGGTAACGTTGCTAAACAAGGCAATTTCAGTAATAAACATGCATGATTTCGTAAAAAATATGTCATAAGTATATATAATTAAAAAAACTTTTAGATGAACCGATGATTGTGACGTGGTTCAAGACATTGCAACCTCTCTTGCTACAGAATTTTGAGGGTCCTCCTCAAAAATTTGCCCCAGTTTGATGAGTTGACGCTTCTGACGGTTGCTTGTGGCAAATGGATGAAATTACTTTAGAATTTTGAGGGTCCCAGTTTCCAATTGCAGGGGGGGTGATGGAAATTTTATTGAGTTGTGACCGAACCCATAGGGCTGCCTATGTATCCCCTCTTAAATGGGAATCAGGTCAGGCGTAGTTCAATTTACATTATATAGGAAAGCATAAAGATTACACATAGTAACGTTTGACTGCATCTGAGTTGATAGGTTTTGGCCAGACTTCTCTGTCCATTTCTGCAAGTATAAGGGCTCCTCCTGTCAGGACCCGGTGAACCATGTATGGACCCTGCGAGTTGGGAGAGAACTTCCCTTTGGCTTCATCTTGATGCGGGAAAATTTTCTTTAACACTATCTGCCCCGTTGTGAACTGTCTTGGCTTTACTCTTTTGTTGAAGGCTCTGGACATATTTTCTGATAAAGTTGACCATGGCAAACTACATTCATTCTTTTTCCGTCTATAAGGGCTAGTTGCTCATAACGACTTTTCACCCACTCTGTTGGCGAGCTTGGTTTCCTGTATGATCCTTAGGGAGGGAATTTCTACCTCAGCGGGAATGACTGCCTCTGTACCGTAATCCAGCATATAGGGGGTTGCCTGGGTTGATGTGCGGACTGTGGTGCGATACCCCAATAAAGCGAATGATAACTTCTCGTGCCACTGTTTATGCTTCTATATCATTTTCCTTAATATCTTATTGATATTCTTGTTGGCGGCTTCTACGGCTCCATTCATTTGAGGTCTGTAGGCTGTAGAATTCTTGTGTCTGATCTTGAAAGTTACACACATAGCTTTCATCAAGTCACTGTTGAGGTTGGAGCCATTATCATTAATGATTGACTCTGGAATCCCGAATCAACAAACGATGCGATCACGGACAAAATCCGCCACGACTTTCTTGGTTACTGCTCTGAAAGATGATGCTTCGACCCATTTGGTGAAATAGTCGATTGCTTCTAGGATAAACCTGTGTCCATTGGAAGTAGCGGGCTCGATTGGTCCAATAACATCCATCCCCCAAGTGGTGAACGACCATGGTGAGCTTGTTGCATTAAGCTAATTTGGAGGTACCTTTATCATGTCTGCATGTATCTGACAGTGGTGACATTTCCGGACATACTGGATGCAGTCCGTTTCCATAGTCATCTAAAAGTAACCAGCTCGGAGTATCTTTTTTCTAAGACAAAACCATTCATATATGGACCGCAGGTCCCAACGTGAATTTCCTCTAGTAGTTTGGATGCTTCCTTTGCATCGACATACCTTAGTAACCCCAAATCAGGAGTCCTCCTATACAGGATTCCTCCACTATGAAAGAAGTGGTTGGATAACCTCCGAAGTGTGCATTTCTAAGTAGGATTTGCAAGCTCTGGGTATTCTCCTTTTGCCAAATATTCCTTGATGTCATGAAACCAAGGCTTTCCGTCTGCTTCTTCTTCAACATGGGCTCAATAAACTGGCTGATCATGGATTCTCACTAGAATGGGATGAATGAAATTCTTGTATGGGTGCTGTATCATAGAAGAAAGGGTATCCAATGCATCGGCGAATTCATTCTAGACTCTGGGAATATGTTGGAACTCCGTCTTCGTGAACCTCCTTCTCAATTCCTATACATGATGCATATACGGGAGTATCTTGGAGTTCTTTGTTGACCATTCTTCTCGTACCTGATGTATAAGCAAGTCTGAATCTTCGATCACTAGCAACTCTTGAATGTTCATGTCGATGGCCATTTTAAGCCCTAAGATGCAAGCTTCATATTCAGCCATGTTGTTGGTGCACGAGAACTTGAGTTTGGTAGACACCGAATAATGCTGCCCGGTTTCTGATACTAGGACTTCTCCTATGCCAACTCCTTTGAAGTTCGCCGCTCCATCGAAAAACATTCTCCAACCATCATAGGATTCTGCAATGTCCTCTCCTATGAATGATACATCTTCATCAATAAAGTATGTTTTTAGGGGTTCGTATTCCTTATCCATGGGATTTTTAGCAAGGTGATCTGCTAGTGCCTATCCTTTGATTGCTTTCTGAGTCACGTAGACAATGTCAAACTCACTCAACAGGATTTGCCACTTGGCTAGCTTACCAGTGGGCACGAGCTTCGGGAAGATGTACCTCAAAGGATCCATCCTTGATATGAGATATGTAGTATAGGTATAGAAGTAGTGCCTCAACTTCTGATCTACCCAAGTCAAAGCATAGCAAGTGCGCTCTAACAGAGAATATCAGGTCTTGTACGGGGTGAACTTCTTACTGATGTAATAGATGGCTTGCTCCTTCCTCCCTATTTTGTCATGCTACCCCAGAACTTAACCGAAGCTCCATCAAATACTGCAAGATAGAGTAATAAGGGTCTACTTGGCTCAGGCGGGACTAAGACTGGTGGTGTTGACAGGTATTCCTTGATCCTGTCGAAAGCTTTTTGGAAGTCATCAGTCCATTTGGTAGCGGTGTCCTTCTTCAACATCTTAAAGATTGGCTCACAGATAACTGTAGACTGTGCTATGAACCGGTCGATGTAGTTAAGCCTTCCCAAGAAACTCATCACATCCTTCTTGTTCTTTGGTGGTGGTAGTTCTTGAATGGCTTTGACTTTTGATGGATCAAGTTATATTACTCGGGGACTCACAATAAACCCAAGTAATTTTCTAGCAGGAACCCCAAATGCACACTTCGCGGGATTCAATTTTAGGTTGTACCTTCCAGTCTACTGAAGAACTTCCTCAAATCTTCCATGTGATCAGTGGCCTTCTTGGACTTGATGATAACATCATCTACGTACACCTCTATCTCCTTGTGTATCATATCATGGAAAATGGTAGTTATGGCACTCATGTAGGTGCCCCCTGCGTTCTTCAAACCGAACAACATCATCTTGTAATAGTACATTCCCCACGGCATAATGAAAGCTGTTTTCTTAGCATCTTCTTCATCCATCCAGATCTGATGATAACTAGAAAAACAATCTACAAATGATTACAACTCGTGCTTGGCGCAATTGTCAATTAGGATGTGTATGTTTGGAAAAGGGAAGTCATCTTTCAGACTGACCCTGTTGAGATCTCGGTTGTTGACACAGACTCTGAACTTCCCATCCTTCTTTGGTACATGCACGATGTTGGTTAACCATGTTGGGTATTCTACTACCCTGAGAACCTTAGCTTTGACCTGTTTGGTGACTTCTTCTTTGATTTTCAAACTCATATCGGGTTTGAACTTTCTGAGCTTTTGTTTTACCAGCAGATATGCTGTATCGGTTGGTAGTTTGTGAGCCACAATAGATGTACCAGACCAGTCATGTCATCATATGACCAGGCGAATATGTCCTCATATTCCCTTAGAAAATTTGTGTATTCCTTCTTTTCTGATGGCGATAAGTGAACGCTGATTCACATTTCCTTGACATTTTCTGCATCTCCCAGGTTGACAACTTCTGTTTCGTCCAGGTTAGACTTAGGTCTGTTCTCAAAATTCTCAACTTCCTTAACAATCTCTTCCGGTATGTCATCTTCCTCTGAATCTATGTCCGTTTGTTGTATTGTCTCGTTGCATGTCACAGTTATTGGCTCATCAAGATAAGTAATAATAATGCTGTATAAGTAAAGTAATGGGAGAAAAATAATAATGAGTGTTGATTCATAAGAAAAAAATGCTTTGATAAATTGCATAATCGTTTTAAACATTGGAGATCTTATTGCGGGAATTGAAAATATGCAAAAAATACAATCTTTTAGAAAAGGAAACAATTCTTGTTTTAGCCTTGCTACCCCGAGGCTCGTCGGGCTCTGGTTGTCCTGATGGTCCAGTTATTGAGGCGTGCCCCTCTGCTTACAACCTGTATGGAAGGGCCTTCCTCCCCCTCCTCCTCGAGAACAACACAATAGTCCATGTCATTATCTTCTAAGAACAAGTTTTTCACCGCTGCCAGTGCTTCTTCTTCATCTGACCCATAAATAATATTGGTCGGTTGGAAGGTCTGCTCCAGATGTAGTATTGGTTGCTCCAATGGATAGTAAGGATCACGCCATGGTATCGGTTGAATTCTTCCCAGATGTACTCGTATCCCAGACCGAAAGTAGTGCCATGTTTCTTGAGCTTTATGGGTTTAGCAATTCCTTGAAGGTTCTTTCCGAGACCCTTGACAAGTTTGTACCCACTCCAATTCAATATACTCTCGATCTTGTTATCCCACCATTTATCTTTGTCAATATCATTTACCCATTCAATGTGATAGTAAGTTTCTCCGCCTAGCTTCCTCGTCCCTTCGATTGCTGGAATGGTCTGGCGACTGTATATAGGGTTGCTCCCGTCGCCGTGAATGATCACCTCTTGATGATTCCATTCGAATTTTACTACCTGATGCAATGTTGATGCTACGGCCCCAGCGGCATGGATCCATGGCCGTCCCAACAACAGATTGTAAGATGCTGGCACATCTATTACCTGGAACTCAACATTGAACCAGGTTGGCCCCATTTGCAAGCATAGACTAATTTCCCCAATAGTGGATCTCTGGGAGACGTCGAAGGCTTTCACATTGATAGCTCCGTCCTTTATCTCGTGCAGTCCTTTACCCAACTTCTTGAGTGTTACTAGTGGACAGGTGTTGAGACTGGAACCTCCATCGATCAGGATTCTGATGATAAAATAGTCCTCGCATTGCACGGTGATGTGTAGTGCCTTGTTGTGACCCAACCCTTCAGGTGGCAACTCATCCTCATGAAATGTAATTTTATGACTTTCCAAAACCTGTCCTACCATGTTAGCCATTTCCCCGCTAGTGATGTTGCTTGGCACGTATGTTTCACTCCGCACCCTCAATAGAGTATTTTTGTGTGCCTCAGAATTTTGTAGCAAAGCAAGAATGGAGATTTGTGCCGGTGTTTTGTTCAATTGGTCGATGACCGAGTATTCGTTGGCCTGTATCTTTCTCCAAAGATCGTCCGGCCCTGCCTCAATAATGGGTGACCGATTGGAGGTCTGCTTGCTTGACTCAGCTAAATGTTCAAGGGTATAAACTCTACCAGTTCTCGTCATACCCTATGCTACAATAGTCTCTTCGAGCCTGACCTTGCCTTTCCTCCTCGCCTCGACTGTATAGTCCCATGGTATAGCCTTTGTATGGAATGGCGTCATGGTCGACATCACCACAGGGATCGGCGTGGCTGTCCTTACTCCGAACGGAGCATGTGCCTTGGGTGGTAAAACTGCAACTTCAAATAGTGTGAACGCGTTTGCTGGAGACACAAATTCGACCTCAATTGGTGCTGGTGTCTTTGTATATAATGTCACTTCGAACTCAAGTGGCACAAATACATTTACATCAGCATCCCTAGAAGGCTGCATTTAGACTATGATGGGATTAAGAGTAACTATTGGCTTCTTTGGGTCATCACCTTCTGCAATTAACCTGATTGATCCCTCGGTATCCCAATAATCCTCTATTTCAATCATGTGGATACCTCCACCCTTATGGTTTGGAAGAGGGTTATTGCGGACATTTGGAGCAGGTTCCTTTGCCATAATAATCTTGTTATCAATTAAAGTCTAGATTTTGTCTTTCAGAGAACGACATTCGTCGATAGTGTGTCCTTTCATTCTGGAGTGGTATGCACAAGATTTGTTTGGGTTAACCCACTGAGAAGGGTTCTCAGGAGTTTCAGCAGTGATGGCGGTGACATAACCAGCAGCTTTGAGTCTCTCATACAACTGGTCAATAGGTTCAGCAATGGCTGTATATTGTTTCGGAGGTCTGCGATCAAAATTCAGTCGAGGTCTAGGGAAGTTTTGGCGTGCATGAGGTGATTGATAGTGGGATAGTTGAGCATTGTAGGTTTGGTAGACATGTGCAGGTTGGGAATATCCGGGAGAAGTAGGCTACTATATGGCAGGTGGAGGTGATTGATAAGTGGGTGGTGAAGCTTGATAGGAGGGTGATGGTGCTTGGTAGTTCGGAGTTGGTTGATATGTGAATGGAGGTGTTGGGTAAACTTGGTATTTGACAGGAGATTTGGTCCTCTATGCAACCATTACGGCTCCTGCGTCCCTTTTCTTGGACACACCATATGACTGCAAGGCCTTATTTGTAGCTTGCAAGGCCTCGAAGTTTGTAACCATACCGCTTTTGATGCCTTCTTCGATCCTTTCACCCATATTGATAATGTCGGAAAATTTGTGGTTCTCAATCATCATTAGCCTTTCATAATATTGCACGTCCTGATCCCGGACAAAGAACATGTTCATTTGTTCCTCCTCTAAGGTAGGTCTGACCTTAGCAGCTTCGGACCTCCAGCGAGTAGCATACTCGCAGAATGTTTTCGTAGGTTTCTTCTTTAGATTCTGAATATAGAACACATCTGGCGCATTCTCTGTGTTGAACCTGAACCTGTCCATAAAGTCAGACTCCATGCCTACCCAGTTTGACCATTTCTTTGGATCTTGGCTAATGTACCAGAACAAGGCATCTCCTTTCAGGCTCCTCATGAAAAGCTTCATGCGGATTCTCTCATCTTTTCCTACTCCAACCAGCTTGGCACAGTACATTCTCAAATGGACCCTTGGATCCCCTGTACCATCAAACATTTCGAACTTCGGAGGTTTGTACCCATCGGGCAGCTCGACATCGGGCTGTATGCAAAGATCTTCATAGTTCAGCCCTTCAATTCCCTTGCTTCCCTCAACGCCTTGAATCCGGCTACTCAATTTCTTAAGTTCTTCAGTCAGGTTCCTGATGAGAAGGTCTTTATCATCAGACTCGGGTGTGCTTAAAATGGGTTGGGTGGAGTGTGGAACGGTCTCCACGTAGATAGGGGTGTTATGGTGGTTGTGAAAGTGGTCATTTGTGAAGTTTTGGAGTTTTGGGATGAGTAACGGGGGTTGTTTGAGGTATGGAAGGTGTTGTAGTGATGGTGAGAAGCAGGATGGTTCTGTTGCTTTGGGATATTCTGTGGAGGTATAGGGTTCTGAGCATTTGGAAAATTGATATCTGGAGTGGTGAGGGAAAATGACAGACTTGCCAAATTCCGAACCTGATCAAGTTCTTCTTGGAATTTCAATAGGTTTTGTTTAAGTTGGGATGTATTTTCCTTAGGAACCTGAGTACCATGACCATTGATGGCCTCTACCCGTTCAGTTGCATTCTCCCTTCTGTTGTTATTCAAATCTTCCATCTTCCATTTGTTCTTGTTTGTGACAGGACTAAGAGGAGTGGGCGGAGGGCCCTTGGATCTCGTGGAATAGGATGATGTTGCCAAGGGGCACAGACTAACCTTTGGGAGGGGAATAATAAAACAAAGAGTAAAAACAAAATGGTAACAAGTTAGTGAAGATCATAATAAGGGTTGCAATATTTAAACACATAGTGCGTAATGTAAGACGTGTCTTAATTTGGGAACCTCTTTGTGCCCGAGGTAGGCCTAGTGACAAATTGATTTGGAGAACTTAGGATACTAAATGCCTCATTTCATTGGTAAAAAGTAGATGAATCCAAAATTGACACTAAATAAACATGAAATGAAAATCACTAATGGCCATTGGCCTTATTACAATTTATAAAGCAAAAAGATAAACTCCTATCTATTTGGTCCCAGAAGGACCTTCCTCAGGTTGAATTCTCTCGTTAATCAAATCCTCCAGTTCCCATAGGTTCACCAGTAAAAATGCCTTTGCTAGGTGTTCTCATTCGTTTGCCTTAGTGTTTTGGCAGTCGGTGACTCTCTTCCTCACTTTTCCTTCCAACTCCAGCAGACTGTATTCCAGATATTCCAACTTTTCGCTAGCTTTGGCGGCCCTCTCCTTCCACTCATTGATTTGGTCATTTGATGAAAGACTCTTCCACCAGTCTAGAAAGAGTGAGGGTGTTCTAACCATACTGAAGCTGGGGACCTCGTTCTTCATTTTCTGCAAAACAAAAGGGTTAAGACCACACCCCCACCGGACTCGACTATTTAATATCAACAATTAGCATGAAGAATTTAGTTCTCCAAATAAATGCACAGAACATGGTAGTGTCCGTTTGGGTTAAGGAAACCCAGTGGACTTTGGTCAAGGCTAACTTAAAGGGTCATTATGTGGACAACATAACTGACCCGACTAGGTTTGAACATGATGCATGCACAACTTGAACAGAGTAAGGTTTCTATGGGGTTTAAGACTGATACCCTTGATCGGACAACTCAAGGAGGAAAGGCACGGAACCGTCGACTACACCACTGATCGACTGGTTTTACCGCAAATATGCCTTTTCCGGATTTAGGGGGCAATAATATAGAAAGAGCGCAACCACTCATTATAAGTGTTGCTATGGTATTCAATTGGCACGAGTCGAGTATGATGTTGAGCATGATTATGTAGTAATTAAAAGCATGTTGGCACCTATTTTCACGTTAAGAAAGCAGTAAATACAACTGTTTCATAATTTAAAGTAGTAGTAAGGAAAGAAATAAAGAAGACAAGTCAATTTTGCAGTCGAAAAAGGAATTGAATGCTTAAAAGAATTAAAGAAGTAATTGCACATAAATAGGTATAAATCCATGATAATAGTCTGAAATTGTAAAAGGCTAAATATCCCCAGCAGAGTCGCCATGTTGTCGCACCCCCTTTTTCTCCCGAAATTGGGTTTATGACATTTGGTATGAGACAACTCGTTCCTTTTGGGAACTGGGTTTTGCAATTTGAAGAGTCGCCACCTAATGATTTAAGGTGCATTAGGACACCAATAGGGTTTAATTCTAAGTTCATTTGAATAACCAGATATAGGGTAAGGGCTTGAAATTATCCTAAGGGGAAGGTGTTAGGCACCCCTCAGGATCCACTAGTGTGGTTCCCGGCCAGACAGTTGATTGTGAATTTGTGCAATTAACAAGTAAACAAACAAGGCTCACATAAAAGGGTATTTTAAATACACAGGTGTTTAGAAATGACAAAATAAAGCAAAGTTTGAAAGAGTTATAACTAAGCATGTTGATGAATGTAAAGGGGTCCTAGGTTTGTATTTAGTATGGATCACATCAATGCGATACCCGGTATGACACTCCTCAAAAGAGGGGATGCACATGGTATTAGTGCACTGGTCATCATATCCATATCTACCTTTCCCACCCCGTTAAGGTGTTCAAAGCGCGGATTGGTCTCGATCACTATTGCATGCTATTACCCGTCCCATTTCTATCAGTCCCGGAGGAGCTTAGGACTACTATTCCTAAAAGGGGGGATATTAGGCTAATTTTGGTTTCAAAAGGAAAAAAAAACTAAGGGGACATACAAAACACATAATACTGCATGTTGGGGAAGCATATAAACAGATAAAGGCCCATGTATTCCTCCTCAAACAAAAAAACACTTAAATAGCATGACTTGCATATACTTTTTAGGTCTGATTAAAATACGAAAGACGAGGGGAGTTTAATTATTGAGGCAGATCAGTTTATTACATAACTCAGATATGAAGTCCGAATCAGGCCTGCCTGCTGGTTGTAGCAACTAACAAAAGCGGATTCAAATTTTATTGTTGTTATTACCTAAGGCTTGCCTAAGTGTTTGGGTGAGCTCTTAGGAACATAGTATCTATTTACTGATTCAAAGTGTGGCAAAACAGTAATAACTTAAAACGAATGGTCTGGGATCCTATAGGCATGCTTGCTAAACCTCGTTAAATAAAGAAGGAAAGTTGTTTAAAACTGGTTCGGAATCGAACTAATTTGAAATTAACTGATTTCAACCTTATGAACATGATACTTACTTATAGCCATTTAGAACCTAAAATATGATATCTAAGTGACAACAAATAGACAAAATTATTAATAAGTCCTATAGATAGGTTATCTAGATGTGACATTGATCGTGAAGAAATTAAGATAAACCCTATAGACATGGTGTCTAAAATGTAGAATTGAACACGGAGAATAAAAAGAAAAAGTCCTATAGGCATGATCTCTACCCTTGAGCATACATGATTACCCAACCCTTTTCACTAGCCAACCCCAAGTGTTTATTACAAATTATTACAGACCAAAAATAATGAATTACACCAGAAAAGTTCAAAGAAAAGTTACAACCAGAGGAAGCCTGATTCTTGACTTCCTCTCTGAGTTATGAAATAAACCACCTCAAATGCCATTGATTCAAAGCCTTTCTCAGACTTAAGTATGTCAAAGTTTCCTAAGGGTCTCAATAGGACCCCGAGCAGTGCTCACACCCAAGTTACATAACCAGAAAGAGATAAGTGTAGTGTGGAAGTGCCAGCCCTTATATGTCCAAGTTCAGAGGGTGCTCATGGGTCCCAAGGCAAGGCTCACACAAGGAGGGTGGAACGATAGTGAAAGTGCAGGAACAGAGTTTAAAAATTGAGGGGATAAGGGAGAGGGGTAAAGGGTTATAGGGATACAGTAATCAATAACACACATAGAGTTAATAACTTCATACAAAAGGGGGTAAAGGGTTGGGAATTCATTGCAAGGAGCCCATGCACTTAGGCATGGATTAGTTTTGGGCATGCACAACAATAGAAGGTACTTACATGCTTATAAACCAATCAAAACACACAACATCTGGAAGAAACATGGAGGTTATGATCCCGAGGGAATCAGGTTTGGGTCATGCACAGCAATGTCCAATGATGTCATACCCCAAACCAAACACAAGTATTAAACACATTGGGGTGGGGATTTAGGATTCACATGTTATAGTAAGTAGTGGACAAAACATTAATTCAGAATAGGGAAGGGCAGATTAAAGCATGTTTAATGATGGTATTAGGTTAAATACAAACAGGGGACAAACAAGGATGAAAGAGACAGTAAAGAAACATGTTGTTGTTGGTGCATAAGCTTAATTAGAACATACCAGTAAAATGCAAATGCAGAGAAAAATAAGCAGGTTTCCCACAGCCTAGCCTTGGCTTTCAGCCGGCTAGGTAAGGCAGCAATACAAGTAGCAACAGAGAAAAGAGAGAGATTTTAGTGGAGTGTATGTCTAAACTCAAGTATTTTATGCCTTGTGTTCGTGTCTTTGAAAGAAGAGAAGTACAGAGTGTTTATAGCCTTTTGAAAACCAGTGAAAGAGAACTAATAAGCCACAAACATGGAAACAATCACTATTCAGAATCAATTACACAAGTGATTTCCTTTAATTAAGGGATCACTTTCTTAACGGGCAATGACAAGTTCAAAATAAGGAATGAAATCAATTTATAGGCAGACTGATTATTGCCATAAAAGAAGTAGTAAAACAATTGAGTAAGTGATTAAGTCTAAGTACAGGAATATACTTGTTTTGGAAAGGATCCAGTAAGGCAAAATAAGTAAAGAAATCAATTAACCTTAACAGACGAGTGAAATTAGATTTTCACAAAAGAAAAGTTTTAAATCAGTCACACAATTGAAGGTCAATCCAAGAAGGAAACTCAGCATGTAAATAGAGTGCACAAACACTGGACATGCGAGGCCAAACTATTGGCAAAAGGAAACAACATACAATAATAGAAAAAAGTTAGTAGACATCAAACATTCGAAATATGATAGTCACGTAGGTCAAGTTTCATTGACTTAGTAGTAGAGAAAAAGATAGAGTATCAGAAGCATGCAAAGGGTCAAGTGAAAAACCCTTCTGAAAAGCACAATCGAGTTTCAAAGATAGTAAGAACTCAGAACCAAAGGAATCACATAAAGAAAAGAGATGATGAAACAAAGTATTTCAAATCAAGTCGAGCAATTACACACAAATAAATTGCACAAGCAGTTTCAGAAAATCGAATAGACCCCAAAGAAATTAGGGTTTTCAAAACCAATCGAGTTTAAAGATGATGAACAAATAGATTACACAATACTTAGCAGACTGCTTCAGAGACTCGAATGAACCCAAAAGAAATTAGGGTTTTCAACACCAATCGAGTCTAGAGATGATAAACAAGTAAATCAAACAACAAATAGTCTCAGAAACTCGAATGAACCCAAAAAATTAGGGTTTTCAACACCAATCGAGTCTAGAGATGATAAACAAGTGAATCAAACAAATAGACTCAGAAACCCCAAAAGAAATCAGGACTTTTATCATGCAAACTCAGATAGAAGGACAATACCAACAAACATAGCAAAAATCAGAGAAAATATTTGAAATAACTTAACAAGAAAACATTAATCGGAAAAGGTAAAGAGTTTTGAAAGCAAAGTTTTAAAATAAACTTCGAGAAAAATGCCTAGAAGTTCAAAGCAAACATAGATCTGAAATAAAATGGGGCTAACATTTAAATAGCCAATTGTCCCTATTTGATTTATAAAAAATAATAAAGTAATTTCTGTAAATAGATTAAAGGTGCTAAAGTTATTTATAGTATATAATTATCAAATTAAAAATACTGGACTTAAGTTTTATAGATACAAATGTAATTAAATCTAAAAGAGGCTAATATTGCCATTACATGCAATTTAGTTTTAAAAATACTAAATCAATTTGTAAAAATATGCAAAAAATATCTTAGCTCTATTTTAGTAAACATATGATAATTCAATAAACGAATCACCAAAATGATAAGTTTGGAAATTATTATTGAGTTTTTATGAATAAAATATGGGAATAAATTGGTTTAAAAATATTTAAAAATTAAAGAAAAATGATAAAACATTTTAACATACTTATACATACATATATAGGCTATTTGAAAGAATTTTATATATTAAAAATATATAGGGAAAAATTTGGTATCAATAATCATGGGGTTAGAGCAAAACGTAGGGTTTTGACAAGTTAAATTTGACCACGAAATTTGTTACGAAATGAATTAGAAATCATATATTATTGATACTTGGGTTATATAGAACAACTTTCTTCGAAAAATTTCGGAATCCGGAAACGTGGGCCCGGGGTAGAATTTTTGGAAACTTGTGTTTAAGGTTGGAAAATTGCTTAAATAGTTAGAATGCAATCTTGTGAGCTTGTATTGATTAGTTCCTACTTCGTTTATCTAGTTTTGGATCGTTTGGCTCCAAATTGAGAGTTTGAGCTTATTCTTGGTATTGGAAGTACGCTTCGGAGCGAGGTGAGTCTCCTATCCAACCTTGTAAGAGGGAATTGTCCCCATAGGTGATATAATCAAGCAATTTGCCATTAAATGCGGGGGCTACATATGCACTAGGCGATGAGAGTTCGTGCATAACTTCTATTGTACTAAGTTTGGGTAGTCGAGAACCCAAAAGCATGCTTTATGTGCTATTCTTGCAACTTTATGTTTAATCTGGATTGTTTAAATCATGGTGATTATGGTAATTTAAACTAGTAAAGTAACACCACCTTTCTTGGCCTTTTTAAAGAGAAGTTGATATTTCTGTGAGTAATTTCTCCCCAGTTATATATTCTTGTCTGCTTGTTATTGTGTTTATTACATTTGACTGCATCACATGTTTAATTCGCGAGCAGGGTAATAAATGCATCTATGGTTCGTGCCGTTCAACCCTCGGTAGTTCACAATTTACTTTTATGTTGGATCGGGTTGTACAACCTCGGCATTACTTGCACATGTTTTACTTAGTGCTTTTTTATGAGTTGAGCTTTATTATTTGTCATGGAATGAAAGTTGCTAACTGTGATATTATCTAGGAGAGGACCTGTTATTTTTTTCTATAAACTGCTAATTATTTGTTAAATCCATGCTCAGTATAATTTATTTCTCATATTATTTGACCCTAGTAAGTGTCAAGTCGACCTGTCGTCTCTACTTCTTCGAGTTTAGATAGGATATTTGCTGGGTACATATTGTTTATATACTCACGCTATACTTCTATACTTAATTGTATAGGATCTGAGGCAGGTACATCTGGCTATCAGACTAGTGTGCATCCCTGAGCATATTTCGAGACTTCCACGGTGAGCTGCTCCCTTCCTGTGCCGTTCTGCAGCTTGATGGAGTCTCTCTTTATTTATGTTTTGCTGTCTATTCTATCTAGGACAGCAGGATAGATTTATTCTTTTGTATACTCTACTAGTTTCCCACAACTTGTGACACCAGGTCTCGACACACATATCAGTAGACTATTATTTTGGGAACTATATAATTATTTTGGTACATTGTTGGCTATCACTTGTTTTAAATTTAACTTAAGGAATTACTGCAATTATTTTGCTAAAAGTAAAAATGAGAACTTATTTATATTTCTGTGTTGGTTTGCCCGTTAACGGTGTTGGGCACCATCATGACCTATAATAGAAATGGGTCTTGACAACATGGTATCAGAGCACTAGGTTCACGTAGGTCTCACAAGTATTGGGCAAACCTAATAGAGTCTTGCGGATCGGTACAGAGACGTCTATATTTTTCTTCGAGAGGCTATAGGGTGTTAGAAAAACTAATCTTTATTCATTTCCTATCGTGCAAGGGTTGGTATACTAAATTTCCCTCTTCTATTCTCTCACAGATGGTGAGGACATGCACGGATGATGTTCTAGACCCGGGAGGAGCTGCTCCCCACGTTGCTAGAGGCCTAGACTGAGGCCGGTGGAGCGCACCGGCCCAAGGTAGGGGACGAGGGCGTCCTAGAGCTATCCCAGTAGCACCACTAGTAGATCTTGTGGGAGATCCTATCGTTGAGGAGCTGGTGAGGTGCCCGCAGTTGAGCCTACCCCGGCGGACTTTATGACAACACCAGGTTTCCAAGATATTATGGGTCGTATGCTGTAGTTCATGGACACCATAATACAAGCTGGTTTATTTCCAGAAGATCCAGCTATATCACAGGTAGGAGGGGGATCACAAATCCCTACTACTCAGGCTCCTAGTCATGCAGTTGTAGTATATCAGACTCCGGGTGTACTACCCGCAGATGGGGCTCAGCCAGTTGCTACAGTTTCATAGATAGGTGTAGGGACAGACTGCACAACATGAGGATATTGGAGCCGTATGGGGTTGACTTCACTACTTTTTAGCTGGAGGGCTGGGCCCGTAGATGGTGGCAGTCTTATGTTCTTGGCAGGCCAGCAGGTTCTCCTCCCCTCACTTGGGGTCAGTTCACACAGTTGTTCTTGGATAGGTACATTTCACCCTTTGAGAGGGAAGAGCTGCGTTATCAGTTTGAGTATCTTGAGCAGGGTCAGATGTCCGTGACAGGCTATAAGGCGAGATTTTCTGAGTTGTCTTGCCATGCCCTCATGATACTTCCCACGGATACAGAGAGAGTGCGAAGATTTATTGCAGAGTTGCACCCTGGTATTTGAGCTGGCATGGCCCGAGAGGTGGAGATGGGTATTGAGTATCAACTAGTGGTGGAGATTGTTCGCATGATTGAGGGTTATCACTAGAGGGGCAGATAGCATTTTCAGCATGACAAGAGGGCCCGATTTTTTGGAGAGTTCAGAGGTGCCCCAGCTAGGGGTAGGGCGCACACAGGGAGGGGTCAGCCCAACAGGCCCCCGTATTCAGCACCACCACCACCTCCCCGAGGTGCTCCAGTGAGACCTTATTTCAGTGTGATGCCGGAGAGTGTTTACCGCACACCAGCTATTTAGGGTTGCTCCGGCGGTTATTCTGGTCATTAGGGTTCTTCCAGTGCTTACTTTAGTGCCATGCCAGAGAGTTCATATCGCCCACCAGCCATTCAAGGCTCTTTTAGTGATTATTCGGGTCAGCAGGCTCAGACTTCAGTGGATATGGTGACGAGGGGTTGCTACGAGTGTGGAGATCCGGGTCACATGAAGAGGACCTGCCCCATACTATGGGGCAAGGAAGTACAATAGGGTCAGCAACCTATGATTTTAGCACCGGTTTCTCAGCCTCCCAGAGGCGAGGGACAAACGGTTAGAGGCCGTCCTAGAGGTGGAGGCTAGGTAGGGAGAGATCAGCCAGCTACTGCTTAGTTAGGTGGAGTCCAGCCAGCCGGCGCTCCAGCCAGATTCTATGCCCTTCCAGCTAGGCTAGATGCATTGGCCTCAGATACCGTCATCATAGATATTATTTCCATCTACGATACAGATGCTTTGGTATTGTTTGATCCAGGGTCCACCTATTCATATGTATCATCTCTGTTTGCTCATTTCCTAGTTATTCCTCTGACGCCTTTGTGCATTCCTGTTCATGTGTCCACTCTTGTGGGCGATTCTGTGGTTGTGGATTGGATCTACCGGTCCTGTGTGGTCATATTCTGTGGTTTCGAGACTAGAGTAGATCTCCTATTGCTTGATATGATCGACTTTGAGATCATCTTAGGCATGGATTGGTTATCTCCATATTACGCCGTCCTAGATTGACATGCCAAGACTGTTACATTAGCAATGTCAGGGTTGCCAAGGTTAGAGTGGAAGGGTTCCAAAGTTGATACGTCTAGCCGGATTATCTCTTTCCTAAAGGCTCGACACATGGTCAAGAAGGGGTGTTTGGCTTATTTGGCTTATGTTCGGGACACCACCCTAGAGTCTCCGACGATTGAGTAAGTTCCAGTAGTTCGGGAGTTCGCCGATGTATTTCCTTCTGATCTTCCTAGCATGCCACCGGATCGTGATATTGATTTATGTATTGATTTGGCTACAGGCACCCAACCTATATCTATCCCACCGTACCATATGGCTCCGAAGGAGCAGCTTGAGGAGTTGTTAGCAAAGCGTTTGTTAGACCCAGTATATCGTCTTAGGGTGCACCGGTGTTATTTGTGAAGAAGAAGGATGGGACTATGCGGATGTGCATTGATTACCGCCGGTTGAACAAGGTCACCATCAAGAACAAGTATCCATTGCCTCACATTGATGATTTGTTTGACCAGTTGCAGGGTGCTAGGGTGTTTTAGAGGTGATGCAATAGATGAAAAGCCCTGCACGAATCGTCTGTAATAACCTACTAACCCCAGGAAACTCCTGATCTTGGTCACTGAAGTATGACATGTCCAACTCTGAACTGCCTCAATCTTCTTGGGATCCACCTTAATACCCTCTCCTCACACAACATACCCCAATAATGCCACTGACTCTCGCCAAAACTCACACTTGGAGAACTTAGCACATAGTTTTTGCTCTCGCAAGGTCTGAAGCATTACTCTCAAATATTGCTCGTGCTCCCCCAGGCTACGTGAGTAGATCACGATGTCGTCAATGAAGATGATGATAAATGAATCAATATAAGTTCTGAACGCCCTGTTCATCAAGTACATAAATGCCGTTGGGGCATTACTCAAGCCAAATGACATCACCAGAAACTCATAATGGCCATATCTAGTCCGGAATGCAGTCTTTAGAACATCCGAGTCCCGAATCTTCAACTGATGGTACCCCGACCTCGATCCAGAAGGGTTCTTCTTTCCGTTGGTCCGATGATTGTGAGGCGAGCTTTCAGAATCTCAAGACAACTTTGACTACATCACTAGTTCTTGTGTTGCCTTATGGTTCGGGGATGTATACGGTATATTGCGACGCTTTGCACGTTGGATTGGGATGTGTATTGATGCAGGAGGGGCGAGTTACTGCATATGCTTCGCGTCAACTAAAGATCCATGAGAGGAATTATCCTATGCATGATTTGGAGTTGGCCGTGATTGTTCATGCACTTAAGATATGGAGGCATTATTAGTATGGGGTATCATGTGAGGTTTATACCGATCATCGCAGCTTACAGCACTTGTTCAAGCAGAGGGATCTCAATTTGAGGCAGCGTAGATGGCTTGAGTTGCTGTAGGATTATGACATCACCATTATTTATCATCCGGGCAAGGCAAATGTGGTTGCAGATGCCTTAAGTAGGAAAGCAGAGAGTATGGGTAGCTTGGCATTCATTCCAGTAGAGGAGAGACCACTAGCTTTGGACATTCAGTCCTTGGCTAACAGACTTGTGAGGTTGGATATTTCAGAGTCCAGCCGATTTCTTGCGTGCGTTGTTGCTCAGTCTTCATTATTAGGGTAGATCAAGGCCCGACAGTTCGATGATCCACATTTGGCAGTTCTTAGAGAGGTAATGCTTAAGGGTAGTGCCAAGGAGGTTTCTATTGGCGAGGATGGTGTTTTTCGACTCCAGGGTTGCCTATGTGTTCCTAATTTTGATGGTCTGAGGGAGAGGATACTAGAAGAGGCACACAGTTAGCGGTATTCCTTTCATCCGGGTGCGACAAAGATGTATCATGACTTGAGACAACATTATTGGTGGCGAAGAATGAAGAAGGACATAGTGGAGTTTGTGGCTAAGTGTTTGAATTACCAGTAGGTTAAGTATGAACACCAGAGGCCGGGTGGCCTACTTCAGCAGATGCCTATACCAGAGTGGAAGTGGGAGCGCATTACTAAGGACTTCGTAGTTGGGTTGCCCCGGACCTTGCGGAAGTTTGATGCAGTATGGGTCATTGTTGACAGGTTGACCAAGTCAGCGCACTTTATTCCGGTTGTGACTACTTACACTTCATAGAGATTGGCTTAGATTTACATTCGGGAGATAGTCAGGTTGCACATTCTTCCCGTTTCCATCGTATCAGATAGAGGACCCCAGTTCACTTCCCATTTCTGGAGAGCCGTTCAGAGTGAGTTGGGGACCTGTGTAGAGCTTAGAACAACATTCCATCCTCAGACCGACGGGCAGTTGGAGCGAATAGTTCATATTTTGGAGGACATGCTCAGAGCATGTGTGATTGACTTTAGAGGACAATGGTATCAGTTCTTACCTTTGGTAGAGTTTGCTTACAACAACAATTATTAGTCCACCATTGAGATGGCTCCATTTGAGGCTTTATACGGTCGGCGGTGTCGTTCTCTTATCGGGTGGTTTAAGCCTGGTGAGGCTAGGTTATAAGGTATAGATTTGGTGCAAGATGCCTTGGATAAGGTAAAGTTGATTCAAGAGAGGCTTCACAGAGCTCATTCCAGACAGAAGAGTTACACAGATCAGAAGGCGCGTGATGTATCATTCATGATTGGCATGAATGTCCTCTTGAAAGTCTCGCCAATGAAGGGTGTTATGAGGTTCAGAAAGAAGGGCAAGCTGAACCCAAGATTTATTGGCCCATTTGAGGTGTTGAGGCGAGTTGGGGAGGTTTCTTACGAGCTTTCTTTACCTCCCAATTTATCGGGATTTCACCCAATTTTTCACGTGTCTATGCTTCGGAGGTATCATGCCGACTTCTCCCATATGTTAGACTTTAGTACTATTCAGCTAGATGAGAGTCAGAGTTATGAGGAGGAGCTAGTTGCCATCATTGATAGACATGATCGCCAGTTAAGATCCAAGAGGATTTCAGCGGTGAAGGTTCAGTGGAGGGGCCAACCAGTCGAGGAGTGACTTGGGAGTCCGAGGAGGACATACGGAGCAGATATCCACATATATTCAGCACCTCAGGTACTTTTCTATGTCCGTTCAAGGACGAATGTTTGTTTAAGAGGTGGAGAATGTAATGACCCGACTGATCATTTTACTTTTTAGAACCCCGTTCCTCTAAATAAAACTTCCCGCGCTTGATTTAACTAATTTACCACCCGTGAGGATGGCTGGTTCGGGATTTGGAAGAATTTGGGTTGAAATATGCTCAGTTGATTCCTTAAGAATTCTTAAAAAGGGCTAAGTTTGAATTTGGTCAATATTTTTAGCAAACAGACCCAAATTCGTGTTTTGACGGTCCCGAGAGTCCGTAGAAAAATATGGGACCTGGGCATATACCCGAAATCAAATTCCGAGGTCCTTAGCCCGAGTAATGAATTTTTATTAGAAATTATTAAACTGAATTCTAAGGATTTAAAGAAACTAAATAATGATTAATCGCATTGGTATCGGGCTCGTATGTTGGTTCCGGAGCCCAATACAGGTCCAATATAATATTTAAGACTTGCCCGCAAAATTTGGTGTCAATCCGAGTAGTATAAGTACGTTTCGGCACGTTAGAAGTGAATTCAAGAACTTGAAGTTCATAAGTTTGATTCAATTGGTTTTAGCGGGTGATTCTTAGATTTAGCGTTGTTTCGGGCGTTCCGAAGGTTCAAGCGGGTCCGTTTCATGATTTCAGACTTGTCGGTATGTTCGGGCGAGGCGCGGGAGCCCTGAGTGTCAATCAGATGAGACTCGAGTGAAGTTGGAAATTTTGGGAAGGAGCTGAAGCTCCAATTATCTGTCATAATCGCACCTGCGGTTGGTCAGCCGCAAGTGCGAGAGTGTAGAAGCGGTCGTCCTCTCACAGATGTGGCCAAGGCAGGCTAGGCCCAAAACCGCAAAAGCGGCGGCGCAAAAGCGGCTTCAAGACCGTAGAAGCGGTCCCAGCCCGCTTGGACAATTCTGCAGATGCGACTTCTTCCTTATAGAAGTGGGACTGCAGATGCGGTCCCCTGATCGCAGATGCGGAAATCACTGAAGCATTGAGCTTTTTATTACGGGCTCTAAGTCATTTTGGCCATTTTTCACTCATCGATTGGGCGATTTTAGAGCTCTTGAGAGAGGACCTTCACCTAGCATCTTGAGGTAAGTTTATCCTACCTCTTGGGTAGATTAACACACAAAGATTAATGTAAAATCATGGGGTTAGAGCAAAACCTAGGGTTTTGACAAAAGTTAGATTTGACCACGAAATTTGTTACGAAATAAATTAGAAATTATATATTATTGATCCTTGGGTTATATAGAACAACTTTCTTTGAAAAATTTCGGAATCCGGACACGTGGACCGGGGGTCGGATTTTTAGAAACTTATGTTTATGGTTGGAAAATTGCTTAAATAGTTAGAATGCGATCTTGTGAGCTTGTATGATTAGTTCCTACTTTGTTTATCTAGTTTTGGATCGTTCGACTCCAAATTAAGAGTTTGAGCTCTTTCTTGGTATTGGATGTACGCTTCGGAGCGAGGTGAGTCTCCTATCTAACCTTGTAAGAGGGAATTTTCCCCATAGGTGATATAATCAAGTAATTTGCCATTAAATGCGGGGGATACGTACGCACTAGGTGACGAGAGTCCGTGCATAGCTACTATTATGCTAAGTCCGGGTGGGTTCTCTAGGACCCAAAAACATGCTTTATGTGCTATTCTTGCAACCTTATGTTTAATCTGGATTATTTAAATCATGGTGATTATGGTAATTGAAACTAGTAAAGGAACACCACCTTTCGTGGCCTTTTTAAAGAGAAGTTGATATTTATGTGAGTAATTGTTCCCCAGTTATATATTCCTGTCTGCTTGTTGTTGTGTTTAATTAAATTTGACCGTGTCGCATGTTTAATTCGCGAGCGGGGTAATAGATTCATCTATGGTTCATGTCGTTCGACCCTCGGCAGCGCACAATTTTCTTTTATGTTGGATCGGGCCGTACGACCTCGACATTACTTGCACATGTTTTACTCAGTGCTTTTCTATGAGTTGAGCTTTATTATTTGTCCTGGAATGAAAGTTGCCAACTGTGATATTATCTAGGAGAGGACCTGTTATTTCTTGCTATAAACTGCTAATTATTTGTTAAATCCATGCTCAGTATAATTTATTTCTCATATTATTTGACCCTAGTTAGTGTCAAGTCGACCTGTCGTCTCTACTTCTTCGAGATTAGACAGGATACTTGTTGGGTACATATTATTTATGTACTCATACTACACTTCTGTACTTAATTGTACATGATCTGAGACAGGTACATCTGGCTATCAGATTGGTGCGCATCCCTGAGCATATTCCAAGACTTCCACGGTGAGCTGCTCTCTTCCTATGCCGTTCAGCAGCATGATGGAGTCTCTCTTTATTTATTTTTTGTTGTCTGTTCTATCTCGGACAGTAGGATAGATTTATTCTTTTGTATATTCTACTAGTTGTCCATAACTTGTGACACCAGGTCTTGGTATACACATCAGTAGACTATTCTTTTGAGAACTGTATAATTATTTTGGTACATTGCTGGCTACCACTTGTGTTAACTTTAACTTAAGGAATTACTGTAATTATTTTGGTAAAATTAAAAATGAGAACTTATTTATATTTCCGCGTTAGCTTGCCCGGCAATGCTGTTGGGCGCCATCATGACCTATAATGGAAATGGGTCGTGACAGATAAAGAACCATATTATCCACTTAGAAAATGGTTAACCAAATGGATAACCAATGGATAACTAATGTGTTTAACTTTTACATTTGTAAAGCCTCAAATTGGAATTCCTCAAATTTGGAAGACTAGGAATTCTCTCATAAGTGATCATATTTAAGAAGCCATGGATAATATGGATATCCATATTATCCACCAGATAAACCCATTTTTATCCGTTTCAAGTATGAGTCGAGTCGGATAATTTATCCGTTTTTTTAAATTACCAGTTTTAACCCATCCGACCGGCCCGCCCGTTTGCCACCCCTATGTTTAACTGTGGAAGTATTGCTATGTGACAGTGTCCATCCCTAACTTGAAAAGCTTGACTTTTGGTTCCCTGAGATTTAAGTTTGTTTTCACTAGCATAACGCCATATACAACCACATAGAGCTGCATTCTATACAATACATTCTATACAACAGGGAGTCGAGCAAGCTCCACTCTTTACAAAAAGTTAAGTTTACAAAATCAAATACACCAAAAGGCAGGGAGAGTAATATACATGTTTTTTCCATCCCTTTCAAAAAGAAGCAACTAAAATAGACTAGTTAAACAAAATATGCATAGGAGTTTAAAGTACTAAACAAGTGAAACCATCTTACATACCTTCCGCAGAATTAAATATGATGACATTGAACAAAAGTTTGGCTCTACTAACCATTTCGAAGACACAAACATCACCTACTTTTAGGTTATTGTCCAGCACAAACTCCTTCCAACCAGAGGTCAACTTAGCGTTAAACTTTCCAAGAATGCATTTTACAGCCCATGATTTCTTGCTTGAAACTTGAAGCACCACATCACTATGTCTAGTGGCAAAAAGTTTCTTAGCTCTTGACAGCGTTATGGACTGTCAATTTGAAGCATGCATTATTATACAGAACATAAGATTCATCATTAATCATGGATTAGCTTTAGGTCACTAAAATATTCAACTTCACGAGACATTCAAGAATAGCTATCTTACCAATTGCATCGGGCCGCTGGCAGAAGACACATATGATGGTTGTATGAAACATATGAAGAATGGATTTTCAGATGTAAAAGCTTTTGCTCTTTGATATGCTAAGACTATTTCTTTGACCACCACACTGCCCTTACAAGAAGACTTAGATTGTTGCATATGCTTCCCAGCATCTTCACTGAGTTCTTCACTTCTTCTGCAGAAAATCAAGCCAACACGAGAACATTTAACGATCAAGAGAGTACATTTAGTATATTTTAAAAATTAACGCTATGATTTTCTCTGTACATCAGAATCACCTGTAATTTTTTGAAGTGAATCCATCTGAATCTCCTTTCTTCTTCTTTTCAAGATTCAATATCCTGTTACGAATTATTTTGGATTGAGAACATGGAACCGAATTCTCAGTCTTGATAATCTTGTTTTTACTATCAGAAACTCCTGCCAATTTTCCATCTATCTTATGTATTGCTTTGCTCTCAGTTGCACGAAATATAGTGACATCTAAAGTGGGCTCAGTGCCCTTAATCAATTCAAATACACAAACTGTATTGGGAAAAATTGTATTTAAATATAAACGTGTCGAATACGTGTCGAAACACGTAGACTGGTCAAATGGTCAAAGAATTACAACTAGTCAAGTGACACGAGTTGCAACAGATACGAGCAAATCGCAGAGGAAGAAGCACGGGCAAGAATACAAATAACCCAGCACCCGTACCTATCTAAGTCATTTATGTCTGAGAATCAAAAGGAATGAATCTGACAATAGAAAATAGTGCAGATACGACATTTAATAGGCATTAAATGTGGAATACGTTAGAGAATTTTGTATTAAATATAATGATTATGTAATGTAGGATTAAATGTCTTTAATTACTCATAATAGCCTCATTATGATTGGGGCAAAACGTATATCCCCAAGATATCTATAAAAGGGGGACATCTGATCAATTGTAAGGACATGAAACACTATTGATATAAACTTTGGTTTACTTGTTTTTCTCTTGATTACTCGCTTGTTACCTAAATTACTTCCTTTTATACACTCTTTTGATTATCAGTAACCCGTGTTCTTCTAAATTCTAGCTTTGACTAAAATTTTATTTTTTTGGTTAAACAAATTGGTTCCGTTACCGAGAATCTGATAATCTATTTTCTTTTCGCTTAACTTTCCTTGTTGCATCAACTATGTCGAACAACAATGACAACATCCAAGGAAACCAAGAAAACCAAATAAACCAACAACTTCAGAGAGACCCTCAGGATAATAACGCACTGATTATTTCTCCACAAGGCTCTCCTCGGCGATCTCATGAAGGAGCTCCTGAGGGATATCATACTGATGGACAGGCTCAATTCGAAAATGTTGAAGCTTTGGATGAGGCTTTGCAAAAACTTATTACCGCACATGTCAATAAAGCCGTTCAGGCCTTGGTTAGCCAGGTACCTGCTGCACTCCCCACACCTACTCCAAATAACAACACTCTGGAGAACCCTCGTTCTGGGCTTGTTAATTCAGGCAGCGGTGAAACTCCCAGTGAATTGCAGGATGGAGAACCAGGTAATTAGTTAATTCAAATTTACAAAACTTGGTACTAACCTTGCAGAAACAGCTCAAAGAGCAAAGTGAGCGCATAGAGCAGATACCCGGGGTGCCGCCCATAATCAAAGAGGTAGATATGGATAGATATTCACAACAACCCTGGAAGCCTAGTGCTGCTCCACTCCCAATTCCAAAAAAGTTCAGAATGCCTGATATTCCAAAATATGATGGAACGACAGACCCACGAGATCACGTGACTGCATTCACGACAGGTGTAAAAGGCAACGATTTGATTAAGCACGAGATTGAATTAGTATTAGTCAAAAATTTTGGTGAAACGCTCACCAAAGGAGCGCTAACATGGTATTCTCTTTTACCCGAAAATTCTATAAATTCTTTTGCTGATCTTGTAGATTCTTTCATCAAAGCACACTCGGGAGCTCAAAAAGTAGAGAAAAGAATGGAGGATATTTTTAAAATTAAGCAAGGGGACTCAGAACTGCTTAGAGAATTCGTGGATAGATTTCAACGAGAAAGAATGACATTGCTGCGTGTACCTGACAACTGGGCAGCTATAGCTTTCACAAGTAATTTGAATGAAAAAAGCTCGGAAGCTACGAAGAGGCTCAAGGAAAGCCTTCGAGAATTCCCAGCTACAACGTGTAATGATGTTTATAACAGGTATAACACGGAATTGAGGATTGAGGAAGATACTGTTCCACGATTTCAAAAAGAAGAAAAGGTAAGTTCGAAAAGTGCGGAGATCGAAAAAAGATCCGGTAAGAACAGGTACGAGCCTTACATGGGACCTGCAGGAAAGGATCCACGGTCAAAGCATGATAATCAAAGGTACGATCACAGATCAAGAAACAGAGAATCAGGTTCTTCATCAAGATTCAGGAACGAGCGAAATAACTATGAGTCACGAGATGATGATAAAAATTTAAAAGCGAAATTTGGTGGTTACAACTTCAACGTCAGCACCGCCGAGCTCGTAGCTGTTTTGAGAAGCATAGGAGATAAAGTTCGATAGCCAAAGGAAATGAGATCGAACCCAAACAGGCGCAACCCTGACCATTGGTGCGAGTTTCATAATGACCACGGACATAAAACAGCAGATTGCAGGTTTTTGCAAAGTGAAGTTGATCATTTATTAAAACAAGGGTACCTTACTGAGTTGTTCAGTGAGAAAGGCAAGCAAGCTTACATGAAGATTAGGCAGGAGCCTCCAAAACCACCTTCTCCTAAAAGAACTGTCAACGTTATAAGTGGGGGTGAAGATGTCAAGGGTATATCATATACTGCAGCTAACAAAATTTCCAAAGTAACTATTACCCAAGGGAAACAGGTGCGGCATGTTTTAGAGGAAGACAACATTACATTCAATGATGCAGATTCAGATGGTGTATTAACCCCTCATAACAACGCATTGGTAATATCTTTAATTATACATGATACTAATGTGAAACGAGTTTTGATTGATCTAGGTAGTTCCATGAACATTATTTTACTGAGAGTATTACGTGAGATGCAAGCTGAAGATAAAATGATACCAAAAGCGCATACTCTATCTGGATTGATAATTTTAGTGTCCTCACGAAAGGAGAGGTAACACTCACCACATTCGCTGAAGGAGTCGTTAAAGATACAAAGTTCCAGGTGGTAGATATAGAGATGGCTTACAACATGATTCTTAGGAGGCCATGCATCCACGAAATGGATGCTGTTCCTTCAACCTTGCATCAAGTTATTAAACTTCCATCGCCATGGGGAATCTTTCAAATTCGGGGAGATCAACATACAGCCAGGGCTATCAACTATGTTGCAGATACAAGCACGAGAAATGAAGGTAAATAACAATCACAGAAGATAGTTGAGGTCACCAAAACACAAACCTCAACTGAACAAGGGCAAACAGATGTAGATTCAAGGCCTGATACCATTCAAGAACCAAAAGAGAATGAAAATATCAAAATAACAATAGAAGAATTAGAGCATGTCGTGTTATTTGCTCAATGGCCTGATAGAAAAGTCTATGTTTGAGCCAACCTTAGTTAAGGTATGAGAGGTAAATTAATTAAATTTTTGAAAAATAACGTGGATTGCTTTGCTTGATCCCATTCTTATATGATAGGAATACCCCCGGAGGTGATGACCTATAAATTAAATAAAGATCCATCATACCCTCCTGTCAAGCAAAAGAAAAGAAAGCAAGGAACTTTCAAGAATCAAGTGATTCAGGAAGAAGTCCAAAAATTGCTAAAAATTGGTTTTATTCGTGAGGTAAAATATCCTAACTGATTAGCTAACACTGTTGTAGTTTCAAAGAAAAACGGTAAGTGGCGGGTTTGTGTATAATACATAGATCTTAAAAAAACCTGCCCTAAAGATTCTTTTCCACTACCACACATAGATCAATTGATTGATACAACTGCAGGTCACGAACTATTAAGTTTTTTAGATGCATATTCAGGTTATAATCAGATTAAAATGGATCCGGGAGATGAAGAAAAAACTTCATTCATAACAGACAGGGGGACTTACTGTTATAAGGTAATGCCCTTTGTCTGAAGAATGTAGGTGTAATGTATCAGAGTTTAGTTACCAAAATATTTCAAGAGCATTTAGGAAAGACTATGGAGGTATATATAGATGATATGCTTGTTAAAACTCAGTATTCAAAAGATCACATATCACACTTATATGACACATTTTCAATTTTGCGCAAATTTAATATGAAGTTAAATCCCGAAAAATGTGCGTTTGGCATTGCATCAGGCAAGGTTTTGAGTTTTCTTGTTTCTAACCAAGGTATTGAAGTAAATCCTGCACAGATCAAGGCCATTGAGGAAATCCCTGATATAATTTCAAACAAGAAAGAAGTTCAAAGATTAATAGGGAGAATTGCAGCCTTGGGAAGATTCATTTCTAAATCATCAGAGAAGTGTTTCAAATTCTTCTCAACCCTTAAGAAGCAGGATCATTTCGAATGGAATGAGGAATGTCAACAAGCACTCAGGAATTTGAAAGGTACTTATCAAATCCACCTTTGTTGGCAAAACCAAAGGTTGAGGAAAGACTACTAATTTACCTTGCTATTTCGAAAGTTGCGGTAAGCGCTGTTTTGGTCCGAGAAGAACAAGGTAAACAATCCCCTATCTACTATGTTAGTAAATCTTTGTTAGATGCAGAGACACGGTATCCTCAGTTAGAAAAACTTGCACTTGCATTAATCATGACATTTAGAAAGTTAAGACCTTACTTTCAGTGTCATCCTATCACCGTAGTAACTGCTTACCCTTTATATAATATATTACATAAGCATGGGCTATCATGTAGGTTAGTTAAGTGGGCAATAAAGTTGAGTGAATACGAAATCATATACCAACCTAGAACTGCTATAAAATCACAAGTGTTAGCTGATTTCGTCGCCGATTTTAGCCAAGCGATGCAATTAGAAGCAGAAAAGAATTACAGGTATTCAATGGGGCTAACCCGGGAACTTGGACTTTATTCACTGATGGCTCATCTAATGTAAAAGGTCCAGGTTTTGGGATTGTCTTGGTACCACCTACGGGTGAGACCATTCGATAAGCTATTAAATGTCACTCTATAACTAACAATGAATCGGAGTATGAGGCTATGATTGCAGGTCTAGAATTGGCACAAGAGCTTGGCATAAATCAGATTATAATTAAGAGTGAATCGCAACTCGTGGTTAATCAAATGTTGGGGACTTATGAAGCAAGGATGCAACAATACTTAAAAAAGGTACGGGAATTGATTAAGCAATTTCAAACCTGGAAAGTTATACAAATACCAAGGGATGAAAATGTTGAAGCAGACGCCCTAGCTAATCTCGCGTCTGCAGCTGATGTGGCAAGCGATGCAAACGCCTCAGTTATACATTTGTTTCATTCAGTTCTCGATCCTGATAACATGAGGTAAATTTTAATAATTTAACTTGGGATTGGAGGAACGGGATTGTTGTTTTTTTGCAGTATGGTACCGTCCCTGATGATAAGAAGAAAGCTCATGCGCTTCGAAAGAAGGCTGCTCAGTACTGCTTAAAGCAAGACAATTTGTATCATAAAATGTTCGGTGGTCCCTTAGCAAGATGCCTCGGACCTTCACAAATGGAGTATGTAATGAAAGAAATACACGAGGGACATTGCGGGAATCACACAGGAGGAAGGCCATTGGTAAGAACCTTAATTAGGTCAGGTTATTACTGGCCTAAAATGGAAAAAGAAGCAGAAAGTTTCGTGACCAAATGTGATAAATGTCAAAGGTACGGTAACAATATGCATTGACCTGCGGAATTATTGCATCCTGTCATTGCCCCATGGCCATTTATGAAATGGGGAATGGATATCATGGGTCCGTTACCACAAGCAAACGGACAGATAAAATTTATGCTCGTACTCACTGATTATTTTACTAAATGGGTGGCGGCAGGAGCATTTAAACAGGTGCGAGAAAATGAAGTCAAAAATTTTCTTTGGCGAAATATCATAAGCCAATTCGGTGTACCAAAGGAGATCGTGTGTGATAATGACCCTCAATTTATTGGAGAACAAATCACAGAATTCTTTCAAAGTTGGAAAATTAAAAGGATTACGTCAACACCTTATTATCCGGAGGGTAATGGGCAAGCAGAATCAACAAACAAGGTTATTGTCAATAATTTAAAGAAACGATTAGAGGAATCAAAAGGTAACTGACCCGAAGTGTTACCTAGAGTTTTATGGGCATATCGCACAACTGCAAAAACAAGTATAGGAAAAACACTGTTTTCATTAGTTTATGGAGCTGAGGCTTTAATTCCAGTTGAGATAGGGGAACCAAGTACACGATTCACACTGGCGTCACAAGAATCTAATGACGAGGAGATGCGGGTCAATCTAGATTTACTCGAGGGGAGGAGAGAAGATGCATTTATAAGAATGACGACACAAAAGAAAGTCATAGAACGATATTACAACCGAAAAGCACACCTCAGATTCCTCAAAGTGGGGGACTTCATGCTTAAAAAGGTTTTTCAATCCACAAAGGCAGCTAACGCGGGTAAATTAAGTCCAACAAGGGAAGAACCCTATAGAGTTCGTGATATTGCAGGCAAGAGAGCATATGAGCTGGACACAATGGATGGCAAGATACTACCTTCACATTGGAATGTTGTTCATTTGAAGAGATACTATTTCTAAGAAATACCCACGGTCAGGTATCACTATTTCAAATTTAATTTTTGAATTGTTAAAATTTTACTAACAATTTTAGATGATAGGCAAAAAGCTAACTCGTACTAAATGATGAGTCATGACCTGTAAGGCACACGGAATGACCTAAAATTTCTGGCCTAGGGTTACAATTATTCTGATAGAAATTCATACGGGTTAAGCAGTCTTCATCTAAAATCGCATCTCCGAATCCTGTATATTTTTCTTTTTCAGGAAAAGGACCAAATGAGAGAATCTATCAAGTGCTCGAGGCTTCATACTTCAACACTCAAACACTTGAGGGACTACATAATATACACAGATATGTGTATAAAGAAGGCAAAGAAGATTAAGAAAAATCAAGCCTAAAAGAGTCAAGTGCAGAGTAAAAGTCACAAGGTCACGAGATGAAGCCACGAGCTAAGGCCAAAGAAGAACCTCACTATAGTTAGCGTAAAGGCTATGTACTAAAACGGGTTATAAGAAAAAAAACCCGTGTCTATTATTCTTCTTTTGAAAAAATCTGTTACAAGAAAAACATCTACGAGAAAGTTATAGATGTAATTCAAATACATGTAAAGTATTATTCAAAACTTGTCAAAGATATTTCAAACAAACATGTGTGTTTCTATTTCTTTTATCGTATGATAACACCATTATGAAGTTAAAACATCTTCTTCATTAAGTGTCGAAATATAAAAGGGCTCTCTTTTATAAAACTCATGTTTAATTAGTTAATCATGAGATTAACAGAAGCATTTTCGAAGAACAAAAATGCAAATTATTCTATAAGTCCTTAAAAATAAAGGCAAGAATAAAGCAGACAGAAGTTTAAGATAATAACATGAAAAACTTCTTAATACCTAAAAACTGAAGACTAAGTATGAACTTAGTCATAAAGCTATGAAATTGTTTATACAAATTGCCCCATAAAAGACTTGGGGACTTGTGTTTCCGAATCCAACCCTCAAATGAAGCTAAGGGTTTGATTACAATTTTCCAAAATAAAAACAAAAAACAAAATTATTCAAATGATTAAAACTGGTCACTGAGAAGTTTGTGGAACTAAAGCAAGAGCATCAATAGCAGTGGGCTCAATTTGGGCAGGTGCATCAACAGATGCGGTTTCAACTTGGCTTGCAGCAACAGGCTCGATTGGGCTTGAAAGAGTCGAGATACCCGTATCAGCTTCAACATTTATGAGAGCTTCAACCACGGGAGAAGGGAAGTCCTGAGTTTGCTAAGCTATTTCAATGTTTTCATTAATCTTAGCTAACTCCAACTCCAGGTTGAAGTTTTCTTGGCCAGCTTCAATTAGGGTATCTCGACGTGAATTCAAAAGTGTCTAACTTACCTCAACAACAGATTTTTCTTCAAGGGTCTCGTAATCTTTTTCCCAATCAGCAATCTCATTCTTTAACTCTTCATTTTCAGCCAAGGCAGAGTTGTAAGAAGCTTGAAGAGAGGCATGGGAGCTTTCTAAAGCACCAACCTTGTCAGCCGAGACTCGAAGGTCTTCTTGTATTTGAGTTAAGCTTTGCATGAGCTCCCCAGCGTAAACTTCTTTTTGACTCAAAAGAGCCTTCAACTCTCTATTATATTCCCTGGCTTTAGATAGTTGCTCTGAGAAGGAAGATTCAAGACGTTCTTTTTCTTTTTCTGCTTGGCTTGAGGAAGCTTTTGCAACCGCTAACTCTGAAGTTAAAGCCCGCACCTACTGTTCTAGGGTACTCTTGCCTTCTTGTAAATCTTCCATATCAATTTGTGCACTCTCAAATTGTTCCTTCCAATTGATCGCCTCCAATTGAGAATCACGTACTACCTTCTCCAAGAGAGGGATTCTGCTCATCATTTCTGTGCCAATAAGATTGGCCTAAAAAAAGGAAAGGGAATAAGAAAATAAGAATCTCAAAGATAAAAATAATTTTAAGGTAAAGAAGGGAGAGAAAAAAAGTACCTTCAAAGTGGCATGCATGATATCATTTATTAGAGTCGGGGAACTATGGCTCTCCAGCTTTGCTTTTTCAATTAGACCGATTAAAGGTTCCAGCCATACGTCTGCCTGACCTGACTTCCTCAAAAGGCTGCTATCAGCAGGAACTTCAATGGTTACCCTCCTCATAGCGGCACTTCTACTTGAAGAGCCCGCTTCCGTAAGGGTATTTCATCTATAACAGGCCCTAGACTTCACTGCCAAAACCACTGAAGAAACATTGATCAATAGATTCATGGGTATCATGGGGAGTGACGTCATCATCAGGAATTATTATTGGGGTTTCAACAGGTTCGGTAAGAGGAACAGAAAGACGAGGGGAAACATCAGCTTCGTCATCAGAGACGATGCGTCTCCTAGCTCGTGGCCTCATCACCAGGGACCCCCCATCTTCCTCTTCTTCAAAATCTCCTTCTTCAACAGTTTTCCTTTTTGCAGAAGAAGAACCCAAGACTATTTCTCGGGCTCTTTCTAAAGAGATACGGGTTCTCGAAGGAGTACGGGTTCCCGAAGAGACACGAGAGATCGCAACTGCTTCAGCAGTAACTCCTCGAATAGCAAATCCTGATAAAAAGAATGATGGAAGTTAGAACCATAAAGAAAAAATATATACATGCATGAAAGATGAAATAAAACTCTTACCATGAGTCTTTACTTTCCAACCGTAACGGTTAGAAAGTATTTTCCAAGACCTACCATCTATTGGTGCGGCCTTCAGCAATTTATCTACCCAACCACGAAAATTGGGAATATTTTCCACCACTCCCATGGTTGATAAAAAAAGGAGGAGCAAAAATTAGAGAAGTTGATAAACTTGAAGGAAAAAGGTACGAGATGGATAAAAGACTTACGTGCAAAATTTCACTTCTCAGGGAAGGGAACGTTAGTCTCACCCACTAAACCAACAGTGGGGGCAACAACAAATCGGGCATACCAGCCACGGTCTTTGTCATCTTCAGGGCTCACTAAAACTCTCGTACTCCTGGCCACTAGGGTAAAAACGCCATTACGGAAACGTCTAGGGGAGTAAAGATGAATCAAGTGAGGGAAAGTAAAGGAAACGTCAGTCAAATAGGTTAAATGCCTCAAACAGGCAACAACCCTCCATATGATTGGGCCAATTTGACCCAAACAGATATTAAAGAAGCGACAAAATTCAAGAATAATTGGGTCAATAGCTGGTTTGAACCGTAAAGTGAAAGGGTATGTATAAACAAAAGAGAACCCAGTCAAGTAAGAAGTAATTCTCTGATTTGGATTAGGGATAATAATGGGAAAATTATTACTCCAATGGCAGTCTTTGCGGACTACAGGAGTCAAAACTTCTGTAATTTGAGTGGGGTAAGCGTCAACACGGTGTAAGGCGGAAACCTGATTTCTAAGAGATTCCCTATCATGGTAAAAAGATAATTATGTAGGGACAATGTCCTTTACTAAAGGTTCACGTAATGGTTCAGAAGGTCTGTGAGAAAGGGAACCTATGGTTCTAGAAGAAGGACCAAAACTAGGAGAAGGTATAGACGAACAACCAACGCGAGTAGACCCTAAGCTACGAAGTCTACCTCCCCTTCTATGTCTAATGGGGACATTAGGGAAGGTATCAATAATGGGAACTCTCCTAGGGTTAGGATTTAGTGAAGACATGGTGAAGGAGAAGAATGTGAGGGATTAAGTGTTCAATAAGCTTTATGTGGTAAAAGACAAAGAGAGAAGTTATATTTATATTAGTACGCCACCGCCAAATGTAAAAGTGCAGTGATGGAAGGACCATACTAATGATAACTGGCACTTCGTGAATAGTGGAGCCGTAAAAATCCTTGAAAAGGGCTGCAAAACTGCAGAACTAATAAAAAAAAGACACGTGTACAGAGCATTAAATGGAAGCGACAATTGAAGCGTCAATTTTGTCATAGCATTAATGGTGACAAAAATTCTCTTTTAATAAAATCCACTTCCCAAATATTCAACTGATGAATAAATGAAAAGTAGGGGGACTATCTGTATTGGAAAAAGTTGTATTTAAATATAAAGGTGACGTGTCGAATACGTGTTGAAACACGTAGACTAGTCAAATGGTCAAAGAATTACAACTAGCCAAGAGACACGAGTTGCAACAGATACGTGCAAATGGCAGAGGAAGAGGCATGAGCAGGAATACAAATAACCCAGCACCCGTACCTATCTAAGTCATTTATGTCTGAGAATCAAAAGGAATAAATCTGACAATAGAAAAGAGTACAGATACGGCATTTAATAGCCATTAAATGTGGAATACGTTAGAGAATTTGTATTAAATATAATGATTATGTAACATAGCATTAAATGTCTTTAATTACTCATAATAGTCTCATTATGATTTGAGCAAAACGTATATCCCCAAGATATCTATAAAAGGGGGACATCTGATCAATTGTAAGGACACAAAATACTATTGATATAAACTTTGGTTTACTTGTTTTTCTCTTGATTACTCTCTTGTTATCTAAATTACTTTCTTTTATACACTCTTTTAATTATCAGTAACTCATGTTCTTCTAAATTCTAGCTTTGACTAAAATTTCATTTTTTGGTTAAACACAAATATCATCAAATTTTAACTTATTGTCCAGTACGATTGCCTTCCAAGAGAAGAAATTTGTGTTTTTGATATTCCCAGGGCGTATTTGACAGGCCAAGACCCTCTTCAGGAACACGAAGCACTAATAAATTGCCACATTCCTCCGAGAAATATTTCCTAGCAAATAAGAACGCTATGTGCTGCCAAAAGAGATGGACAAAGTAAAATGGCATGCACCCATATGGATTGAATACAGATTAAAGTATGGGGAAAGTCTATAAAGTTTATAGCTTACTAGATTGTATGGTTTCGAGACGTATGATGGTTGCATAAAATATTGACTGGGCACGGAGTTTAAGAAAAGAAAGAAGACTTTTGAACTTGTGGTGTAAAATGAAGCACATATATTTTGTGTGGTTATAAATCATTACATAAAGGTAAATTGTTTCCAAATAGGGAAAGAGATCATTCTTTTTGGCACGGACTAAAAAAGAAATAGGTTCACATAAATTGAAACGGATGGAGTATAACAAATGGATTCTCAGATTTGAAAGCTTTAATATAGACCTCTCTTTTACTAGACGGCTGCATTCATGTTGGTATAATATAATCTTGAAGAACTTTGGTTGAGTAATGTTAGTAGAAGAATTCCAAATGGAAGAGCCTTCACCACTTCGCATCTGGCGCTTAGCTGCCATGACTGATCTTTGACAATCGAGTTTAGTAAGCATATTAAGCTCCTTAATGCAATCGATTAACCCACAGATAGAGGAGGCGAAGTCATTACTAGTGCAGTGTTTTGGCTTTTCTATTTCCTAAAAGGAAAAACAGAGTGTTTGATACTGTGTAGTCTAACTTACGAGGCAAGAGAGGAGAAGGAACCAAAGTGTGATTCTTTTGGACTCAAACAATAAAAATAGGTGGAAAAAATGGCAACCATTTTATATATAGCGCGGTGAATAACTGTGCTATACCTTAACGGCACGTTTGTTTGTTAAGGTACAGCGCGGTTTATATCTAAAATGTCCTGGCCACCAATAATTCATTTGCACTTAACTGACTCACCAATAATTCATATGGTATAGCGTATACATAATAGGCGCTATACCTCAATTATTGTATCCCCAGACTGGTTTTTTTCTTATTTAAGGAGTTTCAGAATTTGGTAAAACTCCATTTAGGATCCTTCAAGTCTTCTGAAATATTTGTTCGTTAAGTTATTTAGCATTTTGTCATAATGTACGAAGAGCGAAAAATTAAGGTTTCATTATATTGGGGAGATGAGGTTGTGGTGGAGAACAACTTAGTACGTATAGTTGTTTTTCACAATGTCATGTTAAGTTGCCACTTATAATGGAGTACGATAAATTGATATCGTTATTATGTAAAAAAATGAGTGTGAGCAAATGTTCGGTGAATATTAAAGTAACCGGAAGATATCCATATTCTGTTACTCCACAAGGGGTTGCTTGTTATGCTGAGTTTAACATCGAAGACGATGAAACTCTAACTGATTTTTTGAGGATTCTGGATGAACACTGGAAACTTCTTGTGATAAAAATGTTGGAAATGTACGTCAAGACTGAAGACATTAGCAATAATGAGGTTCCGAAAAGTAGGGATATCCCTCAATCATCGGGTGATTTTTTTGGAGCAGTTTTATCGGAACAGGTTCTGGGTGAAATTTTTTGGCAAGATCTAGACTTATCTCCATGGGCGAATACGGAGCGAGGATATAATTTCTCCCCAAGTTTACATAATTCACAAGCCGAGTAGTAAACTTCAATTTTCCTTTATATTACGATATTTATTTTTATGTATTAAATTTTTATTAACATATATATTCCACAAGGGGTACTGGCCATATATGAATTTTACAAGTTATGAACCAACAGATAGTTAAAATATGCCTAGTTTTGGTGTGTTGGATCATGGTGGTCCATCGGAAAGTCATTATTAACAGGATAATGTGCATCACGAGATATCAACACATTATGATTTGTAAGTAAAGTGATAAAGTTTATATGTAATGTTTGAATGAATTTGAGAAACTCATTATTTTATTGGTTGTGATGTGAAAACGAGCAACTTGAAGGTCCTGTACTTACTCAATTGCCCGAAGACGACATATTTAATTGGGATCTGGCAGACGTGCAGAGTCAGGAAGATGATAGTGATTATGACAACAATGCTGATGAGTCTGGAGATGACACACCCTTCCCTGATGAGGGTGATAATGATAAGGACGAGAATGATGAACCTGATTTAATGAGGGAGCATGTTCCACCTCCCGTCAGACCAAGAGTGCACAAGTCCCATGTGCCGTTTCATTCAAGAGAGATTCCCTACCTTGATCAGTTGCCAAGTATGCTGGATGTGGATTCCCTCACAAGGGATATTGACGAAATTCGGACAGCAATGTGGGATAAATCTAGAGCAATGGTGCTATCAAAGGGAATGTTTTTTGCTGATAAAGGGCGCCTAAGCAGGGCGGTGCGAATATACAACATAAAAGAGTATCGTGAGATCGTGATTCATGAGTCATCTTTGGAAGTATAAAAGGTTATTTGTCGTAGATGGTTTCAAGGTTGTAATTGGATGCTGCATGCGAGAAAGTCCAAACAAATATGTGGATTGTGGAGAAATACATTGGCGCTCACAATTGTGAAATGAACGCATTCAGTGGGAATCATTTTAACTTGAATGTTGACTTAATTTTTTTTGTCTTGATTCCACACATCTAAGCGTTCATAAGGTACAAGATTAAAGAGTGTATTACATATGTCCACCAGGGATATGGATGTACCATTACCAAAAGAAAGACATTTCACGGGCATAAACATGCGTTTGAAATTGTTTATGGTAACTAGGATACGTCCTTTGCCGCTCTACCTAGGTTCATGACTGCATTGAAACACTTTAACCCCAGGACTGTTGTTGAATGGAAGCTTGGGCGGAGTCCGGAAATACCAGAATACATATTCAGATATGTGTTCTAGGCATTTAAACCAGTCATTGATGGTTTTGTGCATTATCAGCCTGTAATATCCATATATGACACTCATGTCTATGGAAAATATGATATTAAGTTGTTGATCGTCGTTGCATTAGATGCTAATGGAATTATATTTCCCTAGAATTTGCTATTTGTGCCAATGAAAGCCAAAAGACGTGGACATTAATTTTTGAACTACTTGAAGAAGCACGTTGTCAGACAACATTCAGTAATATCTGATCGGCATGGTGGTATTTTAAGTTTTGTACAGAATTTGGGTGCATGGAAAGAACTGTATGCCTATCACCGTTATTGTATTAGGCACTTGAAGACCAACTTCCAAAGGGGCCTATTCGAACAAGGACTTACATGATTTAATGTGGATGGCTGTAACAGATCACCGAAAGTGTAAATTCGGGAGGCGAATGTCATTGATTAGGCATGAAGACCCAGAAGCCTATCGTTGGTTGATGCAACATGAGTTTGACAAGTGGACTTTGCATGCGGATGGTGGTAGAAGATGGAGAATTCCGACTACAAATGTGTCATAGTCTTTCAATGGGTTATTGAAGTCTGCACATGGATTGCATGTCACTGCCATGGTGCGGATGTGTTTATGACTACAAAAGTGTTTATTACATTATTTTATATGTTTATTTCTAACTCAGCTATTTTTGGGTATACTTAGTTTGACAAATTTTCTATATTGTTGTTTTTTATGTTAATTTCTTAAAATTGTTGACTAAAATTCGAGAGGTTTTATGTTTGAACTATCATTATTTTTTCAGATATTTTTGAGGTTAACAGTTAATTAAATGATTAATTTCAATAACTACAAAGATATATTAGTTATTATTCAATAATTAATCATATAAAAAATACTACAAACTTAATAGTAAACACTATTGAATTTATTTCTTTCGCAACGATTTGTTTGTTAACTTTCATATTTTGGTCAAATGTTTTGGAAAATGATTATTTTATGATACCTATCTAATATTTGATAATTATCTACTGATACATTAAATTCATAATTGAGTACTCTATCCGAATTTGTTAAGGAGAGCACCTAATTTTTATTCTACACAACAAAATCATAAAAAGCACTAAAATAATACTACTCTAAATAGCCATGAACAAAGTCAACTACCATAAGCTAAAATTTATTATCAATTTTACTATGCTAAAGGGAAATACATAACAATTAAGGCCGCAATATAACATTAAAGAGCACTAAACAACAATAAAGCCACATATTAATATACGTACAACAATAAAATGACATATAATAATAATTATTCATAAAATAACAATATATCATTTTTACTAATTTTTAGCACATAAATAATCTAATCTGAATAAAAAATAACAAATTAATTAAATCACAAAATGATAATAAAAAAATAACCCACAATAAATAACAACTAATAAGCATTTTATATACATGAGTTTTACCAAAAAGTAAGCCGGAATAAATCAATTTAAACTTTTTTGAAATCTTAAAATTTGGTGATTTTGGTGCTAAAATAAGCAATCAACGGGATCCACTATACGACAATGCCTGGGATATGGTGTTAGCTTGCTATGATATAGAGAAAATACAATTTTTGTGGGACAGGTAGGCTCCAATGGGTGATTGGGTGTTGCTCGGTGAATGGCGTATCAGTTATGTCCTTTCGGGTTAGTGTGGTATATGTTATTTGCTTCACCGTGGGAATGATGATTTGCTTTAGTTCTAGACATCGAATTGTGCGTGGTTGTCGATTTCGAGCATAGTGACTTAAGGTGGTTCATGTGGAGCAGTGTTGGATAGGGTCGCACATCGTAGCGAAGTTATGTGGAGGTATGACCTTGCGGGTTAGATTTGTGTGTTCTGTTCCTATGATGTGAGATGGGTTCTCAGCCTTGTGTTGTGGTGGTACTGGTGAGCTTGAGGTACAACTCTTTCATTTGGGTTATTTTCATGATTTGAGTACATTCAGACTGTTGCTTATTCGTGAACGTATTGTGCAAGTTGTGGCTTAGGCCTGCATTGATGTGTCGTGTCACCAGAGTAGCGTGTTAGATTAGAGGAGACCGTTGGGATCATTAATGAATATAAGCGGGTTCGCTTACAGCATATCGGAGGGATAATATCGAGCTTCGGCTCAAAAATTTGCTGTGGTATATGCCAAAGTAGAAGTGGCTTCTTAAATGGTTGATCTGGGAAATGGTTATGGCTTACCACGTGTGTTAGTGATTATTGGCAATATATGAAAGCATTGGGGTGAGTCTTTAGCTGATAAGAGTTTTCTATCGGTATTCGGGTGTTGTGTGCAACTGTTGTAATTAGACGTTATCACTATAAGTGTTTGAGTTATGTGGTATATCAAGTGATTGCACCTGAGATTGCACGTATGGGTGATTACAGCTTGTTCGGGCTTATTCGGAAAATAAATGTGAGATTCTGATCTTGTGAATGATTTCAGAAGAGGAAATGTGGTTCTAAGGCTTATGGGCTAGGTTGGAATGTGGAAATGCAGTTTCATTATGTTATCGGACCTATATGAGATAGGGTGACGTGGGATCACTCCCGGGTATATGCATGGTAAGGTTATTCAAGCGATTGGTTGGCTTTTGGAACAACTCTAAGCACGTTCGAGGACGAACATATGTTTAAGTGGGGGACGATGTAATGGCCCGACCGGTCGTTTTGAGCTTTTGTACTTCGCTTGCCAGTTCTCGGGCATAACTTGCCCCGTGTGGTGTATTATGACTTATATAAATCGTTGGTGTTAGGTTTCAGGTTAATCAGAATGAATTTGGAAGTACAATCTTAGTTGAAAGCTTAAAATTTGAAAGGTTTGACCAATATTTGGCTTGTATGTATTTGATCTCAGATTGGAATTTTTATGGTTTGGTTAGCTCCGTTAGGTGCTTTGGGACTTAGGAGCGTGATCAGAATGCATTTTGGAAGTCCGTGGAAGGTTTAGGCTTGAATTGGCAAAATTGAGATTTCAACGTTTTCCGGTTGATAGGCGAGATTTTGATATAGGGGTCGGAATGAAATTACGAGAGTTGCAGTAGCTTCGTTGTGTCATTTGGGATGTGTGTGCAAAATTTCAGATCATTCGCACGAGATTTGATAGGCTTTTTGATCGAAAGTATAATTTAAGAGTTCTTAGAGTTCTTAGGCTTGAATCCTATGTTAAATTGGTGATTTGATGTTGTTGTGAGCGTTCCGAAGTTTTGAACAAGTTTGAACAATGTCATGGGATATATTAGTACAATTGGTTTGAAGTTCCGGGATTTCCAAGGTAGGTTCTGGGATGTTTTAGGCCAAAAATCACAGTTGTAGCAGGTCCAGAAGGGTTGCAGGCCATGGAACCCACCCGCGCGGTCCGCACACAATGAAGTGCGGCCGCGATAGGTGCTGTGCGGACCGCACAAAATGCAGTGCGGCCGCGGTGGGGAACATTTCACTGGTTCTACTTCAGAAGCTCTTATCTTTTGATCTACAAGGAATATTGAGATGATTCAAACAAAAAAGTTGTATCTCTTCGTGTCTAGTTTCCAGAAAGGTAAAGATATCGCAATTTGAACATCTGTAGCGAAAGTTGTGGCCAAAATACTAAAGCCGATCATTGTAGAGGAAAGGCTATGCGACTGCGGTCGTTTTTATGCGGACCGTACTGGTTTTGTGCGGACCGTGGTCAATTTTGTGCGGGCCGCGGAGGTGACAATCTATGGGCTACTCTATTAATACGAGGTTTTGGGTTTTATTTGATATTTTGACCTAGAGAGCTCGGATTTTGGCCATTTTTCGAAGGTTTTTCAAGAAATTCATCGGGATAAGTGATTCTAACTCAGATTTGGCTAGAGTACATGAATCTATCATTGAATTCATCATTTAATTTATGATTTGGGATGGAATTTGGGAAGAAATTGTAAAATCTTTCAAAAATGTAACATGATGATTTGAAGGACCAAAAGATATCGGAATTGGATAACTTTTGTATGGTTAGACTCGTGAGAGTATAAGGATTTTAGTTTTGGGAATTTTGTCAAATTCCGAGATGTGGGCCCGGGGGTCGGGTTTGACCAATTTCGAGTGGGCTCTGTTCCTTTAGCACATTTTGATGGCTTTGTACTGATTTCGGCTAGATTTGGAGCATCCGGAGGCCGATTCAAGAGGCAAAGGCATCACGAGCTAGAGTTCGGGCCGGATAGAGGTGAGTAATGATTTTAAATGATGTTCTGAGGGTTTAAAACCCCGGATTGCACATCGTTGTGCTATATTAAGGTGAGGCACACACTTGATGACGAGCGTGGGGTCGTGCACTATTGGGGATTGTGACTTGGTCCGTCCCGATTGATGATTTTACTGCTCTTAAGTGCTGATTCCTCCAATTCCAGGCGGTTTTTCGGAGACTACGAGGTAGCTGTTGACGTCCGCAGCCCCGTGTCTCTACTTCTCTATCATTTCTGTTTCCTTTCAAACACTTGTAGTAGTTTATGACTTTAGCAGACTAGTATTATGGTTTAGAGATGCTCGTGACTTGTGATACCCCGGTTAGGGCTGTGTCGGGTTGGACTTTCCACATTATTATTGATATTTTCGCTATTCAGTATTGTTTAAATCATGTTTAGACTATTTTTATGTTGATTAACTGCTTCAAAAGTTGAGTTGGGTTGAACTGGCTGGCCTTGTCTTCACGAGAGACACCATCACGACCGGGTTCGGGGTTAGAGTCGTGACAAAGGCAAAGTTAGTGTAAAGATTAGAATAACGATCTCACGATCATTTCTGTATCAAATGTTCTTCTGTTATATTGCTATTGAAGATTCCTTAGAAGTGAAGCTTTCCGTTATAGAAGGGTAAAAACCCAGAAGGTGTAACTAGTTCTTCAAAAAGATATGTAAGACACTCTTTCCTCTTGGCATAGCCTGATATATGTGTTTCTTTTTTAAATGATCATTAGGATGTAAAACTGCATTGTCTTAAGCCTTTCTGGGTAAAATAGTTCATATTCTTGTTCATTGTTAATGTTGTCACTTTCTTTGAAATTAAGGATGTCCCTAGATGGTATTGTAAGGTCATGAGGTGTGGCTCATTTGAAGCCAAATTGTGAAGTCTATAAAGGTTGAGTATGTGTTGCATTTAGATAGACACATGCATTTATTTCGCATTAATGAGCCCATGTGTGGTCGGGTACGAAAGGAATATAAGGTATTACTGATCCCATATGTGGCCGGGCTACTCGACTAATGATGTGATGCATCATCGGGCTGAATGATGCCTCTGATCTTGAATGACTTTATACGCGTTCCTGCAAAAGTCAGGGTAAAGTTATTAGTTGAAACATAAAGTTATAATAAATCTAAAGGTATTAACCACCTTTTAGAGAATTCCAAAAATAAATGCCTGCACTTAAATTGTTTTGTTTATTATTTATTTACCCTAGGTTTAATCTCAGCCATATATAGATTCTAACCCAGCGACCATGATCCCTTCTTAGATAAAATCTCAATACCTAGTTTGACTAGGGTTTTTCACTTGCTTTTCTCTTTATTTCTCTCTCTTTGCGAGTCATCCTTTATCTCTATCTCCAATTTTGGCAAATTTGACCATAGTAATTCAAAACCAGAGGTGAAATCTCTTTTTTATTTATCTTCTGATTTCCCCTCTGCCAAAAGGTGTCCTTGAAGATTTGTAACGTTTGAAATTCAAATGTTTATGACTGAAATTGGAACCAAAATTCCGCTCAAATTCCAAGTCTAAACCCTAACTTGTCCTTAGAAATACCAGCCATTAAAAAGTTTCCGGGAGAACGTTCTTGGCTACCTCAAATCCTAACTCTACTGCTCTTCTATCATTTTCACTCCTCAAAATCATTCTTAAAACTTGGTTCTTCCCTTCTCGTATTCTCTCTGTTTCTGTTGGTTTTCTAACCAAATCAGAAGCAATTTTGCTACTCGAACGTAGCTTGAGGTAGCAAGGTCGAGGTTAGAGTTTGATAGCAGATCGAAGGACTGAGTTCACTACCCCGTAAAAGGTCAGTGATTTCGCTTTTTCATTTTTGATCCAGTACGTGTTTTCCTTTCATTTTGTATGGTTTATATATGGACATTCAGCACGGTTTCTTGATACCATTTAATTCAAGTCGTCATTCTGTGTTTTTTGGTTCATTGAAAATCATGAGTCAGACAATTTTTTTTGTTGTGTACATATTAGAAAACTTGTGCTATGACTGTCTTTTTATTAGAAAGTATATGTATTTTCTTGTTCAAAATGTCGGTAGGCTAGAACCCTTTTGTAATTTCTATGTGCATATCATGTTAAAAACCTCTATCGATACTTAAATAAGAATAGACAATAGATATTTACATGCTAAACTTATTCCATAATACTGCTGAGAGGAATTTGCACATTGTGTTGTGTATCTCCTGTTGTTGTAATCAGCATATTCAAATTGTATTTTCTGTCAAATCTAAAATAAAATAGTTAGCACATAAAGTGAGATAAAGTAATAAGAAAATAAAGTAGGATAAAGTGATAAGCAAATAAAGAATAAAATGAAACAAGAGTGAAGCCGTTTGGCTATGTAAACGATTGTGAAGTTGTGACGAGCTGAAATTGACATATGTGATTTCAAAAAAGAATGTTAATAGTGTTTTGCTAAAAAAATGTATCTTTTAGAGTTTCAGGCAAATATGCATCTAAAAGTTCGTAATAAAATCATTATTTAAGTTTAGTATAACGTCACAGGTGCAAAATTATAAAGAGAATAAAATGATAATGAATATGATTATGAGAATGAGGATGAGACCATGAAGGCAGTGATGCTGCCTCTGATTGTTGAACAAATGACCTTGATATAATGTCTGTAAAGTCTTGTATGAAGTTGCTTGTAAGGTCTTAGATAAAGTTGCTTGACATTGGTGCTTCTAAATTCTTGAATAAAATTGTCTGTAAAGTTCAGGGTAAAGTCATAAAGTCGTAAAGTCATAACAAAAGTAATGGGTGAAATCAATGCTAAACTAGTAATGAAGCTATATGGCTTATGATGATGGAGCCATGTGGCTAAATGATGTTTCCAATTTTCTTCGGGGACTTGATGATGATTGATGCCTCCGTTTGTCTTTGAAGATTTGATGATGAATGATGTCTCCGATTGTCTTTGGAGTTTTGATGACGAATGATACCTCCGGTTGTGTTCGGGGACTTGATGATAGAGTATGCTTGTAAAATCTTGGGTAAAGTTGCCAGATATGTCCAATTAGAGGGTAGACGAGCCAATAGGTCCTATTCAAGGGCAGACGAACTCAGTATGTCCTATTTAAGGGCGGACAAATCCAAATATCCTATTAAAGGCGAATAAGCCTAAATGTCCTATTTAAGGCGGACGGGCCTAAATGTCCTATTGAAGGCGGACGAGCCTAATATCCTATTGAAGGCAGATGAGCCTTAAATGTCCTATTAAAGGCGGACCATCTTAAATGTCCAATTGAAGGTAGACGAGCCTAAATGTCCTATTAAAGGCAGACGCGCCTAAATGTTCTATTGAAAGCGGACAAGCCTAAATGTCCCGTTGAAGGTGGACGAGCCTAAATATCCTATTAAAGGAGGATAAGCCTAAATTTTCTATTGAATGCGGACGGGCCTAAATGTCCCTCCAATTGTGGTTGGTAGATTGATGTTAATGATGCCTCCGATTGTCTTCGGAGACTGTATGATGAATGTAAAGTCGCGGTTAAAGTTGCATGTAAAGTTCAAGATAAAGTCATGAAGTCGTAAAATAATAATAAAGTAAGGTAAAGTCAATGATAAAGTATGAATGAAGCCGTTTGGCTTATGAAGATGATGTCGTCCAAATGATACTCCAGTTGTCTTTGAAGATTGATGTTGAATGATGCTTCCATTTGTCTCTGAAAACTTGATGATTATTCCTGTAAAGTTTAGGATAAAGTCATAAAGTTAAAAGTGCATGATAAAGTAGTGATAGTGTGAATAATAAAGTAAGAATGAAGTTGTTTGTCTTATGATGATGTAGTCATCGGTCTTTGAACGACGAATTTGATGTCGATGCTTGTAGTCTTGAATAAATTTTCATTTAAAGTTCAGCGTATAGTTATTATAGTCATAAAGTTAATATAAAGTAAATGACAAAGTAGAGAGTAAGGTAAGAAAGTAGCCGTTTAGCTTGTGAAGTTAGGCTTCGACTGACGCCTTCAATCTCAATCAATGGACTTGAAAAATGATTCATGTAAAATTTAAGTTATAGTTGTTAAAGTATATAAATTAAGTGATAAAACAATAGGTAAAGTGGAGAGTAAAGTAAGAGGAAAGCCGCTCGGCTAATGATGTGATGCATCATCAGGCTGAATGACACTTTGATGTTGAATGACTTCGTTCCTGCAAAATTCAGGCTAAAGTTATTAGTTGAAACATAAAGTTATAATAAATTTAAAGGGTATAGTGAAGGATAAAGTGAGGTATGAAGCCATTTGGCATGATGATTAGGTCATGGTAGGCCGCATGGTGCTTCGTGGTCAGTAGACTTAATTGCTAACTCCTGCAATATTTTAGCAAAATGTCACCTACAAATAATTATGTAAAGATGTTAATAAAGATATAAAGTCATGATAAAGTAAGAGGATTAAATTCAAGAATAAAAGGAGAGATTAAGATGTCTGTCTTATTAAGGCGAGGCCGTGGCGGGCCTAATGACGCTTCGTTCATGATTAGTAGATTTGACGCTTGATTCAACATCATCATCTTGTGGCTTTGGTTGCTCCTACATCTAAAGAAATTTTTTAGTTTAGCAAGGGGTATTGATTCATGTTGAGTCGAAGATTGGCTTTGGCATTGTCTGAAACATATAGTTGATGTTGAGCCTCAAATTGACCTATGAAAGTATGCTCGTATTCACTCAAAGAATGAATTTGTTAGTTTAAAAGAAAATGGATGACTTGTGGATTCACGGGTGGTGGGTTTGGGGAGGTACTTTAGGAGTGTTGATAGGTGGTGGTCTTTGTGGATTCGCTGGAGTGACTATTTGTAAATTTTTGTTGGTAGGTAGAGGATCTTGTGGGGGAAAGTGTTCTAGAACTGGTGAATCAAGGGATGGAAAGCTAGGTGGGTTTGGAACGGTATTTCTGGGTCCACAAAATGGACTATGAAATGTGATAGCCAAATTGGTCAAGTCCTTCATTCGATTCAGTTCTCCTCGTAGATCCTCAATCTCTTGTTTCAAACGGGCAAAATGTTCATCATGTTGAGTAATAGTTGTATCTTTAGAAGCCTCAAAAGGGTTATTTGGATTCACAACATTTTCCAAACCAGTTGGATCAGATGCAGAGGGATCAGACATAGTAGTTCTTCTTCCTTGGATGGCCCAACTACGCCGAGGTGATGCTGACATTTTTGACCTCGTGAAGTAGGGGTGGTCAGCCAGTTCAGTAGTCAACACAAATCAACCTTGGGGAGTAATAAAATAAAAACCTTTTGTAAAGAAAATAAAAGACAACATTAGTAAATGGTTCTTAAACTTTAAAAAAAATATATCACATAGCAAGTATGTCATATACAAACAAATCACATATTGATAGCATGTCTAGTATGCATGGGACCTCTTTGTGCCAGAGGTAGGCCTAGTGAAAATTTAAAATATAAACACACCATTATATGTCATTCCATTCCCTCTTAAGGAGTAAATGGTCTACATAATCAACGTGTTTATTATTCAAACAATGCACACAGGACATGAATGCATCACTCGGAATTATAAACCCACTTGGGCATTTGGATAAGGCTACCTAATGGACTTAATACGCCTAGGGTATTAAGCTTCCTAAGTTTGCGTGATGCATGTCCTAAGAAGGGTTTTGGTTTAGCTCTATCCTAGGTTGACTAAGAGTAACTTTTTCTAGATTGGTTTTCTCTCAAGCGGGCAACTTGAGAGTGAAAACCTCGTGACTGTCGACTGCACCACTGATCGACTTACCCAGAACTTTTCTGTAAAAAGCATTTTTTTTAAAAGTGTACGGTTGCAAACCACGTAACGCCTAGGTGTGTGCATAGTGTGAGTTTTCCAAAAGTGGAGGAAGTGAAAATGAAATGACAGTTTATAAAAGATAAGAATTTACAATATATAAGAGGTAGCACATTATCACGTAAGACTAAACAAAGAGAAACATTCATAAAAAGAAGAAGTTGTTTTTATTAACCTAAGTTTGTTATGGTTTAAAACTTACACTTCCTCAGCAGAATCGCCAAGCTGTTATACCCCATATTAATACAGATCAAACTAGAGTATAACATATTGGTAATTTTAAGGTTTAATTAATTTTAAGAGTCGTCACCTAATTATTTTAATGGTGAATTAGGACAACAATTTTAGCTAAGTCATTAATGCTTAAAGTTAACTCCATTTTATGGTCTACATAACCTTAGAAATTCTAGGTAAAGGCTCTAATTATCCTAAAGAGAAGATGTTAGGCACTCTTTAAGATCCGTTAATTATGGTTACCGGTCAAAGTTAGGTTAACACAATAAATTTTAGAGACCGAAATATCGTCTGCCAAAAAGTGTTAAGAAAAGCTCATTAGGTTTGGCTGAAAGAAGCTTAAAAATTACTCTAAAATATAAACAACTATAGATCCCATTTGAGTTTTGTTTACCTTGAAAATGGTTTTAACAATTATATTTGATTTTGTGGTTCTAAAAATATGTGATTTATTTCAATACTAGTTATTAGGCAATAGATGCTAAGTGTAAGTAAAGAGAATAAGATATGCAAACCGATGTTGATGAAGGACTAGGATCTCGAACTTAATGGAATCAGGGACCTCGGGTCCGATAATAACAATAAATTAAGAACAATAAATGAAGAATAATGAATGAAAAATAATAAAACTGAAAGACAGTATTGAGCGTGAGAAACGCAGAAAATATTCTATCATGGTAAAAAATGTTTTGTCCTCCTACAAGAGTGCTTGGGTCCCCTTTATATAGGAGGGGTGAATTCCAACATAGTATAAGTATAATCATGACAAAGAAATGCTATTGGTACAACTGTGTAACAGCCTTGTACGAGCTTGTACTATCTTTGCATACCTTATCAGCTCTAACCACGTGTCCTGGGGAGTTTTCTCGCCTTTCCATGAAGGTTATTAATTTTATACTGCCTCGAGGTAGGTCGCGATGAGCCTTCAACATCCTTTCTCGAGGTATGCATTTTGGGGTCGAACTTGAGTTTTTACTCCGAGCCCCTTGATATTGGGCTTGACATGCCATAGAGTCCTTGATATCGGGCCCCCCAGTATCGACCGCATACAGTTAGTCCCCGTGTTTCTTAGAATGAAATGATAAAAAACGATTTGAATTATTTGACTCTTCGATGTCCCCATCATGATGTCAGTCACGTGAGGTCAGTAATTGATGTGACAGAAAAGATGTGCAAAAGTCACGCCTGTACGTTTCTCGAAAAGCTTTAAATCGAAAAACGGTGGTTGGCCGTCCTTTTACCTTATTCAACACATATGACTTATCCCTATAAATACCTCAATCCTTCGTTCCTTAAACCTTTACCTTTCACAACATCTTTAGATCTGTAGCAACTATGTTTATACGCTCACTTCTTCCTTGTGTTCATCTCTCAACCGATTTCTTCTTCTCCTTCTGAGATTTTACAGCACGAATGGCAAAAACCTCTAAAAATTTTCCCCAAAAGGAGAAAGCCCTTCGTCATCATGCTCGTCTAAGAGCAAAATGGTAGTACCACCTCGTATTAAGGAGTGTATTCCCGGGCCTTGTGAAACATCTTCTGATTTCCAGGTCAAAAAACCTTCCTCTGTTCCAGGACGATGCGAACCTATGTCTCGATACATTAGCCTAATAACTGAAACTGAGAAAGTAAAGGTTGACTGCCGTATGGGGGAAGCGGTGCAAGTAGAGATTCCTTCACGTGAAGAAGACATAACCAAACACAAAGCCAGTTTCCTTAGTGTATACACATATCCTTTCATCTTAGGACTGGTAGAAGCTTCTTCGCCACCAATAGACCCAGTGATCCTCGATTTCTGCAGACAACATCGGGTGACGGTTAGACAAATCTATCCATCATTCTAGCGCATCGTTTATCTAATTAGGTATTTCTCTTACATGGTTGAGGGGATACCTTTTACCCTTGATCATCTTATTAGACTGTATAGCCCCCGACTTTATCGAGGTGGCCTAATTAAGTTAAAACGTCGATCCCCGAAGGACTTTTTGCTAGCATTGACGAGGACAAGGACCGAGGGTGGATGAGCCTCTTTGTCCAAGTCAGGACCTCGAACCTGATCCCCAATGTGAAAATAGCATTCCCCGAGGAATGGAATATGAAACGTAGGTAAATATGTTTTGCTAATGGGATATCTTTTCTTGCCTTAGAATTAACTCCCTTTGATGATGCAGCTGTCTAGTGGTACCCTGGTGCTGTCAAGGATCTCCCGAGCTGGGTATGACAACTTGATTCGACCTACCCATATGTGAAGTGTGTGTGGCGTGATCTGGTCAAGACCCGTTGGGAGGCCAAAACCCATGGTGAGTTTTTATTTCTGTCATACTCAAGCTCCTTAGAGAAGATATCTCTTGATAGTACTCTCACCCTTTGTGCTTCTGCAGGCCTCGGAGAGGCTGTTTTGATAAGGTAACCCCTACCTATGGAAACATATACCTCGAAGCCTGCTAAGGAGAAAAAGAGAAAGAAGAAATCACCAGCTGAGTCCCCAAAGACGAAGAAGGCTAAGGTTCAAAAGCCCGAGGCCGATCCAGTGACCTTAACTCGGGAAGCAGCCAAACGTTCTCGTGCCGAGGGTGAAGATAATGATGACTACCCACTAGTATTTAGGGGAATAGGAAGCGCTATTACTTCGAAGTCTACTAAGCCGAAGGTGGCTGAGCCGGATGTAGCTGGAACGGAGATCGCCTAGGTGGTCCCGACTCGAGCTAAGGGAATTTTTGAGAGGGGCTCAAACGAAGTCCCCAGGCCGACCAATGGCCAAAACACATCGGGTGCTGAAAGGAACTTAATTAATGAACCCGAAGAAACCCATAACAAAGCCCATCGAAGAAGGGAGAGGGCCCTAGTTGAACCACTCGAGGTGATCAATGTAGATGAGTCTCCACCAGGCACATCATTCTCCCCGGGCAAATACGGGATGCCCAAGATATAGAAACTCCCGGTATGGGGGCATCCCTCGGAGAGAATGATATGTTTGAAGGATATTTTGCCGGGGTTGAGGAAGACCCCGATATCGATGCCTCATTGATTATTGAAGAAGCTGAGAAGCTTTGAAAATAGGTAATCTTGACTTGACTACTATATTTTGAGTTTCGATTCTTGCTTTTTTGACTCCTTTCCTTTGCGTTTTTAGGCCTTTATGCTAATGAACCAAGTTTTTTCCAAGTCACAAGATGCGTTGGCTCACTGTGAGGATGAGTATAGGAAGTTCACCTCTGAGTTGAACGGGCTTAAGGCCCTTTATGCCAATAGGGAGGGGGAGCTAGATGACTTTCAAGCACATTTGGAGAGGATGCCTCGAAAGTGGGCCAATCTCGATGAGCATGTAATATGACATTCGTTGGCTTACCTTTGTGCTTTAGTCAATTGAGCGTTTTAATGTCTTAATTTGATTCTTTCAGCTTAAGCAAAAAGATGACCTAATGCGAGAGGAGCTTAAAGTCAGAGATATTGAAATCCTTGGGCTGAAGCAGCGCATGGATGAAGTGGCCTCCGATAAAGAAATTCTTCGAGAGAAGCTGATTTCGGTTGAGCATCAACTCCAAGGGGCAAGGGAAGAAAGCCGTAAGTACAAAGATCTCCACGCTGAATTGGTTGCTGAGTTGTCCCAGATTAAGTCTGAGATCGATTAGCTCATATCTTCGTATTGGGATGATGTTGCCACTGCAAATACTCGGGCTAAGACAGCATATGCTGAGGCCAAACTCAAACTAGCTCGAGCCCCTGACCATGCTCGGTGGGAATCTCGAAGGCAGGCTCTCGAGGAGATATATGCAAAGGGTTTCGACTTATCTGTTGAGATCGAGAGACGAAGGCCTTAGAGGAAGAATCGACGGCATTGCTTACTTCTGATGAGGATTCAGCTAGTTGCTCAGAGAGCGGTGAAGATGAATTTACCTACACCCTGTAAAGGGTATAAGGGAGTTTTTCCAATTTAAGTGACAATCGAAACATGCTTATTTATATTAAATCAGAGTCTCCACTTGGGATAATTTATGGTGTCCCAAGTCACCGGTTTCAAATTTCGAATCGAGGAAATTTGACTCTATTCACCGTCTACGAGCACAGAAATCCGGGTAAGGAATTCTGTTAACCCGGGAGAAGGTGTTAGGCACTCCCAAGTTCCGTGGTTCTAGCACGGTCGCTTTGATCATACTTGGCTTATTAAAATTACTGATTTTAAAACTTATGCATTTATCTCTTAATCGCTTTTATTTAAGAAATTATCCTGAAACGAGTCACGCGTACGTGTACCCATTTGTTTGGCGTGTCAAAAATCATGTCACGTGAACGTGTCCATAATTAATAACGCATTATTATTTTTAAGAAAGTCTAGTCGAAGTTGCGCGATCGCATACTCCGATTTTGTTTTTAGAAATCGTAATCATGTCATGCAAATGTGTCCAAAACCACGATAGTGTATCAAACGTGCCTAAAGAATACCGCGAACATTTGTTATTTGTTATATCTAAATTATGAAATTGATACGAGGGCCCTGTAAAATTCACTAAATGGCACGCCTCGATTTCCAAAGATACAAAAAAACATTAATTAAAAGAGGGCCGTGCATTTTGAGGTTTTATTTGGCACGGCATACCTCGATTCTAGTTTTAAGGAAATTCAAAGCTAAACTTTGAAGGCCGTTACTAATCCTATTTAACGTGATACTCCCAAAATAGCCCAGTTAATTAATTAAGGAAACTTAAGAGAATTCTCATTATTAGTTCTCTTTTAGGGCTAAATGTCCTAACTAATTTAAAATTAATGGAATTAACATCAGAGGCAAACGAGTGTGTGAACTTATCTTAATGGTATTTTAGAGAGAAATGCTGGGCTCGGAGAATTGGGCCCAAATTCCAAAGTCCACATCTTGCTTCAAATTCGAACTTAATGTGAAGCCCAAATCTTTTAGAACTGAACATCCAAAAGGGCGTGGGACTTGAATTCGAGTTCCCGAGCACGCAACAAAAGAATCAGAAGCATTGTGGGTGTTAACCCGAACAAAGCTTCCAACATTACATCAAATGCACCACAATCAATCTCAAACTATCTCGATAGGCAAATTTAAAAGAGATCTTAACATTCAATTAAGCTTGTTTTTATACATGCATGAACAGATCATATCAACACAGTCAAGTAAATGGATCTGAATTTAAACCATAGATTCATGTTCCACACATTTACAAATAACCAAAGTAACTCTATGCATGGCTCAAACCTTAATGCGATAAACTACACATTTCTCCTGTCGGAAAAAGAAAAATGCTGAATATCACCTCAAAACCTAGAATCACCCAGTAGAAGAGATAAAACCCATACTATTCGACACAACCTAGCAAATTACCAAAACTCCTTCCTTGTGGGGAGAGGAGTAGCTTCCCAATTGTTAATCTTTGCACTGGGCCCAACAAATTGCACATCCACCTTGCTAGAACCCTCTCTAGTTTCCACCATGTTAACATCACTGAAAACCTCTTGAACCCCTTATCCAAATCTCCATCAACATCAATCAATGAACCGGGAACCGTTTCTATTGGGCGCTTTCTAGCATTAGGCTTGACAAATGACCTAGGCAGACGCGGGACGGGCTTTGGAAGGGCCCATGCCCTCTTCTTTATTTTCCGGGTTCGTCTCACATCTACAGCCGTAGGCTTAAACCCCAGACCAAAGGTATATAAGTTTTTGGGCAGAGACACTGGCTGTATGATGCATTGCAGAGAAGCACCCAAACCTTTGCCAGGTACAAAACCATTCTTCAATATCTCAAAAGCCACCATGACTGATGCGGCCGCCACTGTAGGAACCAGAATGTTTTTCCCCTCTGGGACCTTCTCAACTGATACTGTGTCAAAGACCTAATACACTCATGGCCCCTTGTCGTCTTCAACTTCAATGAAAGGTGTGATGGCATCACTCTGGGCACACATATTATCCTCACCATGCACCACAATTTATTGTCTGTCCCATTCAAATTTAACCATCTGGTGCAAGGTAGATGGCACTACCTTAGCGGCATGAGTCCAAGGTCTCCCCAGCAAAAGATTATAAGAGACCACCACATACAACACTTGAAATTCCATAGTGAACTCAACGGGCCCTATCGTCAACTCTAATATTATATCACCCACTGAATCTTTGCCCCCGCCGTCGAACCCCCGAACACAAATGCTATTCCTGTGAATTCTATCATCATCCACTTTCAGCTTGTTCAATGTGGAGAGAGGACAAATGTTCGCACTAGACCCATTGTCGACCAGAACTCGAGTGACCATAGAATTTTCGCACTTCACCGTCAAATACAGGGCACTATTATGCTTGGTACCCTCTACGGGTAACTCATCATCGGAGAAAGTAACTCTATTCACCTCAAATATTTTGTTTGTTATCTTCTCCAAGTGGTTTACCGAGATCTTGTCGGGAACATGGGCCTCATTCAAGATTTTCATCAGCGCTCGACGGTGCTCATCTGAATGGATCAGTAATGAGAGCAATGAGATCTGAGCAGGCATTTTCCTCAACTGCTCTACAATAGAATAGTCCTGCACTTTCATTTTCCTCAAAAACTCTTTCTCCTCCTCTTCTGTCATAGATTTCTTTACCAATACCGGGTTATCCTTGGGGGTTCTGGATTTTCTTAACTCTTCGGGGGCAAAGCATCTCCCCGAACGAGTCAGACCATGAGCTTCACAAACTTCTTCTCTAACTTCTTTCCCTTTATACTTCACTATCACTTGTTCATAATTCCAAGGAACAACCTTGTTGTTGATTACTGGCAGCTGAGTTACCGGTTTTATAATAACAGGCTCTGTACGATCACCCTTCACGACTACAACAGGTTTACTCGCTACCCCTGGTACCACCACTTTAGCTTTCTCTGGTTTCACTTCGACAATACTTGACGACCCCTTCTCGACTACCACAGATGGTTTATTTTCTGTCCCTTTCAACTGGATCACTGATTTTCCACTGGTTGACTTTTCACTTGGCTTGACTTTGCTAGAACGAATCATCATTACCATCTGCGAGGGTTTCTTAGGCTCCCCTCCTTTGTGTATCAACTCGATCATATGGGTCTTATAATGGGCCGGCAACAGATTCTGATTGATATTAGGCGCCTCTAGGGCTTGAACCTTGATCCGATTTGTATCGATGAGCTCTTGAATAGATGTCTTCAAATGCCAGCATCTCTCTGTGTCATGCCCCGGAGCACCTGAACAATATTCGCAACTTACCGAGTGATCAAGATTCCTCGGGGGAGGATTTGGCAGTTTTGGCTCAATCAGATTCAACATGCCCAACTGTCTCAACTTGTGGAATAGACTGGTATAAGATTCTCCCAATGGAGTGAAAGTCTTCTTCTTCTGCAACCTCTCATTCTTGGTGGCATGATTGGGCTTGAAACGTGTTCCAGGGGGATTTTGGTAGGCCATTGGGGGCGGATAGGTATTTTGTGGAGCTGGGTATGGATTATGTGGAGTTGGCGCACGCCATTGCGCGTGGGCAAGATATTGAGGGTATGTTTGTGCATAATGGATGGAAAAATGGGGATCTGGTGGTGGGTAATAGTGTTGTGGTGGGATATATAGAGTGTGGGGGTAAGTTTGGTGATAGGGTCGAGGCTAGTTGTAGTAACGGGAAGGTCCCCTGGATCCGACTCAAGCTCCTGACTAAACTGTCGCAACATCCTCTTTCTTCTTTTTCCCAAGCACAACCCCAGTACCGTTTTGAATGGCCTGGGTAGTTGCTTTAATTGCTGAGTAGCTCATGATTTTATTGGATTTGAGTCCCTCTTCTACTATGCCCCCCATTTTTACAACCTCATTAAAGGACTTGCCCACTGCTGACACCAAATGATCAAAATAAGTGGGCTCCAAGGCCTGCAAGAAATAATCAACCATCTCACTTTCTTTCATTGGAGGTCAACCCTCGCGGCTTGCTCCCTCTAACGGAATCCATATTCCCTGAAACTCTCACCGGGCTTTTTCTCAATCTTCGTCAATGACAAATGGTCTGGGATAATTTCAAGATTGTACTAAAAATGGTAGGCGAAGGCTTGGGCCAAATCGTCCCATGTGTACCACCTGGTGTGATCTTGTCTGGTATACCATTCTAATGCCAATCCACTCAGACTTTGGCTGAAATATGCCATCAATAATTCATCTCTTCCGCCTTCTCCTCTCAAAATGCTACAAAATCCTCTTAAGTGTGCTAATGGGTCACCATGCCCGTCGTACAGATCAAACTTGGGCATCTTGAACCCTGCTGGTAACTGAACATCTGGGAACAGACATAAATCCTTATAGGCCACACTTACTTGACCTCCCAACCCCCCTCATATCTCTGAACAATTATTCTAAGTTTTTGACCTTTCTGATCATCTCCTCATGTTCGAGATTTTTGGGTGACTTCTCGGTCTCTACCGGGAGATCAAGATGAGGGGTGTAAGAATATGGTTCTGGAACTTTGAAGGTGGGATCGGGGGGTAATACTGGTTGTTATGAGTCTGGAACAAAGGCTCGCTGGAAGATCGTTGTAATACAGCAGGTGGAGGTGCCACAAAGACGGGAGTGACTGGTGGAGGAGGGTATGGGACTTGTTTGGGTGATGGAGCTTGAGAAGTATGAGAAGTGGTACCGTAGCATTGTTGGTAGAGGGGAAAGTCCGGAGACGAGTTCACAGTGGGAGGCTCCTGAGGTTGGGCCAATGGTAGGATATAAGCAGGGTTGGCGGGATAAACCGATGGTGGATGCCCCTTCGTCCAAGCCTGGAACATTTCAGCCATTTGCTACTTTAACTTATACATCTCTTACTTCATCGCATTAACATCCAATTCCTCCACCTCTTTTGACGGATCAACAATACTTGCCTCCAGTTCTTGGTTGGCCATGTTCAGCTTGTCTTTTGATCAGGTGTTGTAGGAGTGAGTTGCCAGAATGCCAATCAACTAACCACCTGACTGGACCCAATACATCAACAACAACCTTGTTAGTAATTAGGGCTTTAACATATTGGTAACCACACATTTTGGGGAATGAATGCACCTAAGCAATTAACCGTTTCTATTATGCATTTGATCGACTGCTTGCGTCATCTCGTCTTTTCCTTATTTCCATTTGCAATTTCTCTTTTCCCCCTTTTTTCTCTTTTTCATTCTGGCCTTTGCTTTCTCTTTGTTTTTATCCTCTCAGTTCCCTCTTGTTTTTCCATTGTTTCTTTCTCTTGATTTTCTTATTTTTCTCTCTTGTTTTCCCTTTCTTCTCTTTTCTCTTAGGGTTACGGTCGAATCCTATGGAGATTGCCTATGTATCATGACCCCACATGATTCAGACCAAGCATAGTTCTGGGAGTAAATGTGAAAACTGAAAGAACAATTTTTGGTGGTTTTTTTTCTTCAAATTTTCATTAATACAATCTTACTGAATTACAAAAGACTCAAAATATACTTTTTTAGGACTCTAAGACTCAGGACATGCCTTTTCTAGGAATTGAAAATAGACTCAAAACATGAAAATACAGACTCGAAAAAGGAAGAAAATACAATCAAGAAAACATCAGTGCCTCTAACCCTGCCCGAGGAACACCAACTGGTCTTGCAGCGGGCCTACTTGCCAATTCATCTTGGAGCCAATAGAGTTCTTCCATTATCTGACGAACAAAGATCATCACAGTGGCGAAAAACATGGATCTTGTCATGTCCTCACACGCACTGCATTTCATGGTAATGTAGTCAACAATCCTTTGAACTCTCTTTCTTATGATACCCTTTTCTTGCAACAGACGGCTAATATGACAGGATCTAGCCTCTAAGACCTGGGTGGCAACGTGATTTTGCTCTCGCAAGTGTTGTAGGTTCTCTTCCAACCGTGACACTAAGGCGTAACAATGTTCTCTCTCAACCTTAAAATATTTGGCTTGTTTAGCCATTTCACCTTCGAGGTTGCCAATCGCCTTTTCCCAACTTGTGACCCTTCTTTCATATCTTTCTTTTGTCTATTGAATGAAAGCTGCATGCCTTTTGGCACTTTTAGCCAACCTCGTTTGTGCTTTTTCTAGTTCAAACTCAGCTTTCTGCAGGTCATCTTCGTAGTTACGCACCTTTTCAGTAAGGTTATAAATGAGCCTTTCATCTTTCCTGCTTCGGCCCGGATTCTCGGCTACTATTTTCCGCTGTTGAACCTGGGCCCTAAGAGCTTCATTTTCTCAAACCAATCTTCTCCTCTCACCCTCAGCCTCTTGTGACTGTAAATCATTATTGAAGGTGACATTTCTCAACTCTTCTCGCAGATCATGGATGGTGGCCTAATATTCCTTTTCATTTTCCCTCCAGGCCAACCTCTCCTAAATTTTATCATCAAAAGCTTGAACATGGGGCCTTTTGACGGGCCTCGCAGGTTCGGGCTCGGGCTCATTGTACACAGGAAAACTCTTTTCAAACCAAGCGGCATAATTGGGATCAACTTCGCCCTTAGCTGGGTGTGGTACTTGGGTGTTACTTTTTAAATACCGACCACAATTCCAATCTCTTTGTACTAAAGCCTCAGGTATCATTGCTTCTAGGTGTAGTTAGATGACTTGAATGCTTAGGTCTGCCTCTTCGGGTATCACCTGATATCTTTCCAGTTGTCTCAGAACTCTTTGTGGTGCATATGGTTGTATACTTCTCGCTCCCAATATCATCAAGTGGCCCTTCGAAGCGGTCATATAAATGATTTCTGTTATTGGGAGCCATCCTATGGTCCCTTCAATCAGATCTGCTCTCAATTTTCTCAAATAGGAAACCCATGCTTCAAACCCTTCCGGTGGGATGTAATCTTCCACCTTTTCCTCGTATTTTTTGATGAAATTGTTCCCGTCTGAGGCATATCTCATGAACTTAGGATGACGGCGAAGGTGTTCGATCATCCACATCTGAAGAAGAATACTACAGCCTTCGAAAAATTGACCCCCAAATTTGCACAATGTTAATGCCCGGTAAATGTCTGCCAGCACCAATAGGACAAGTGTGTGATCTTTTTTGTCGACGAGGACCTGAGCGATTCTGGCCATACAAAGGTCTATTGTACCCTCAGAATTCGAAAATACCATGATTCCCAGAAATGCCACGATGAAAGCAAATCGTCTGTGAATTTGCCATATGCTCTTGTCCTGTTTGTTATTCAGCCCCTTCTTATGTGTTTCAAACCCGCCTGAGTGTCCAAACCTAAAATACAAGAAGTAGAATGCACAACTCCCTTTGCCCGCACGCTCCTTGCTCATTTGTTTGCTAATTTTCAAAAGATCGAAGAATTTGTGCACTAAGGGAGCCCTGGGGAATATAAGCTGCTGCTTTCTTAACTCTTGGCCAAAATCAATATACCCAGTTATTTATTCCAGGGTGGTTGTAAGCTCAAAATCTGAGAAACGGAACACATTGTGAACGGGATCCCAAAAGGTTACCAAAGCCTTAATCAAATCCTCCCGTGGCTTGATGTGCATGATGTCTACCAAGGGACCCAATTGCTCTTTTACCCAAATTTGGCCATCTTCATCTAAATCACCCCACCACCTATATAGCTGCATCCGAGCCCTTTCTATGACGGTTTGTGATAATTCCTGGATGGTATTCATTTGTACCTGTAGAGGGTTAAGTTTAGGGTTAACTCTTATGGACTCAAAACAAATCTTCTAAAAAGATCAACGAACAAAGACCCCTTTTACTGCTATGTTAGCAAAATGGTCATTTTTGCTAATGTGACCCCTTCACAATTCCAAACGAATTTTGAGGCCGGGGGAGGGGGTAAGTATTTTATTGGAAAAAGCACTTTTTGCTTATTCCTCCTAAAAATAGCCGTTCGACAATTGAAATGTAATCTAAGGCTATTTCAGTAAGAAACGACTTAAATACAACCGAAGCTGGGTCAGCTTATTATTTTTACTAAAACCCTGCAACACCTTTTATTTAATATTTGTAAAAATGAGGCCGAACCCTATGCGGGTTACCTACGCACCCCATGTCCAATTAGAATCAGACCTGCGTAGTTCGGTCAGCTTTGACACATTTGAAAAGGACACAGTGTTTGACTCTTTTGAAATAGCAGAATTTCAGGATGTTCTCAGATACCAGGGTTTTTCTTTAGAACCAGGCTTTATTTCCTTCCCTACATCACTCTTGGTTTTTATTTGCTTTATTTTCCCTAGCCGGTCAACATGCAAGCCAAAACAAATAAATGTTCACATAGCATATAGAATGCATCAGGATGGTCTGTTATTTTGGGCACACCTGTCCTAGACGGACCTAACCCCTGTGTTGAATCCCCTAAGTCAAATGCACATGATGCAAACAAACGTTACTACTAGGGATCCGACATGAAGCTGTGTTTTTCTAGGTTTAAATCCTGGGGTTTTGGTCTAGACTTGGGGTACCCGAGCGGACAACTGGGGCCGAGGAGAGGGCGACGTACCGGGAGCACTAAAGTCTGCCCGGCCTTGTCGCTTGCCCAACCTCGCTCTATTTGGTATAATTTCTACAGAAAAAGCGGGCTACACGAGCGTATGCACCATTTTTAGAAGACTCAGAGGGGCGGCATTGTCACACCTCCTTTTTTTACTACACCACCCGAGAAGGTGTATAAAGGAGTTTTTCCAATTAAAGGACAATCGAAACGAGATTTATTTTAAAAGATTCAGAGTCGCCACCTGGGAGATTTATGGTGTCCCAAGTCACCGGTTCAAATCCCGAGTTGAGGAAAAGGTTGACTCTGTTTAACAGACTGCGAACCAGAAATTTGGGTAAGGAATTTTGTTAACCCGGGAGAAGGTGTTAGGAACTCCCGAGTTCCGTGGTTCTAGCACGGTCGCTTAACCATTATACTCAGCTTAATTATCTGATTCTAAATAATTACGAACCTATGTGCAAACTTAACTTTTTAACCGCTTTTATTTAATTAATCAAAGAAGATTGCAATGTTATTAAAATATGACTCGAACCACGTCACATAAATGCACCCGTGGCTTTCAACATATTTCAACATTGTTGAGATTTGGATTTGGGTCACATAAATGCGCACCCGAATTTAGGAAGGTAATATTATTAAAACAACGCGCCTAAAGCAACTGCGCGTTTGCAACTTTGCGAGGGCCATGGAATTTTGCTAAATGACACACCTCGAATTCTAAGAATTATGTGGGAAAGGTCAAGAGCCTTAGATTTAGACTACATGAACTAATGAAAAGCCAAACCAATGCATCAGGAGCTAATCAAACAGACTTATACAATGGATACATGTTTTATTAACTTATGCTATTCATTCTTAGCGAGGACACGGAACTAGGCACTCGATAATCACAATTGAGTAAAGGATATCACTTAACTACACCGATAATACCAAACAGTGATATTCACATTTAGCCTGCTAACATGCTGAGTTTATCACAGAATCACAACAACAAAAACCAAACTAACTAGTGGTTAAAATCAAGATGTTAAGCTCTATCGATTTCTTCCAGCTGCAATGGCGAAGCTTAAAGAAACAAAAAGAGTTCTTCCGATACAGACAAATGGAACGAATTGTTCAAGACCTCAGTTCATGTTTTGCAAACACAGGTTGAATCATTCATCAAAGAGAAAAACAAAAATCTAAAGATCGAATCAAATTACAGCCTCATCGAAGATGTTAACGTGTTTCAAGAACAAAATTTATCGGAAAGGAATAAAACAGCAATTGAATAAATTTAACTAAACAAATAGTTCAGTTGAGCTGAAACTATCACGAATTTGTACTGATTTATATCCTAATTAACTAAACAGATAACTCTAATAGATGACACAAAATAGCACACAAGGTTCTTAACACTGGTTGTGAACTTACATCAACAAAGGAATTACAAGACTCGCAACCAACTCAGAGAAAGCACGATAATGGTTCACAATTCCTTTGGCAGAGTATTGAAGTGAATACATATATGCAGATTCCATAGCAGTAAAATCTCCTGCAGTAGTCATTTAAACTGCAAACACATTTCGGACAACAGCGAAACAAATAAGAAGTGGACCAAATAGAGGTGAAGCAGAACTGGTAGGCCTAGTTACACAGAATCAACGAAATAATGACAATACAGTGCCCCTCATAGCTCAAACTACCTGGCTCAAAAGATTTCAGAGGCCAAAATACTCCAGCACCTACAACAGACGAGATTGCGCGGCCAACGAAGATTGAATTCGAACAAAAAAAACAACAGATACAGTCCAGAATACTTAAGATACGAACACATGAACGCGCCGCTTATTGACAACTTGCTCAGATGATATGCAGTTAGTTACGCCCCAAGCATAAAAGTGAAAACCAAACAAATCGAAGTTCAAAGAATATCCGTAGGGTTCCGAACTAATTGACCATCAAATAGACAGTGATTAGAAGGAGTATCATGGCTTATTGCAAGTTTAAACTCCACACACAAACAAGAATTCTTTTCCAAAACTCATTCCCACATATACCAACTTTGATAGCTACTAGGCAGCCATAATACTTCACAATTTTCATGTCTGATTCTATTCAAGAAGCCTAAGGACAGAAATGACTGCTGGAAACATGAACATTAATCTCTATGGCCTTATAGGTTAAGCTAAATGCATGTCGATCCACTAATTCACAAGTGAACCAAGCCCAACAATCTTGTAGCATTTAAACTGCAGCTAAACCAGCAGAAATGATCAAACAAGAAGGCTTCCACCCTTAAGGTTTTATGAATTTGTTTAAATGCTCAAATTTAACAAACCGGTGTGCGAATTTATACAACTGCAACCATTATATCAGTGCGTACAATCGCTCGTTCAATATAGAATAAACACAAAAACAGAAACAGACCTGAATCAAGGCCAAAAGAATTCAGCCTTTAATCTGAACAACAAACACTGACTTTCAGGTAGTCTTAGACCAAAAACATAACGGAACATGAGCACACGACACAGAATCACGGAAAAACAAATAATAATGAAGAAGAAATGAACTTGGAATCAATAAACACTTCCGATTAACTTTGCTCGAATGTTTAATACAAGTGAAATCCAATAGCTAACACCAGCAATCAGCAACAAAAACAAGTAGAAATCAAAAGCTCAGACAGATATTTGAAACGATACCGAGATTTAGAACTTAAACGCAAATTCCAACGCAAACTTTAATCAAACTCCATTGTTGAGGACCAGAAATCAGGAAAAAGATGAAATGCAAAAAAACGAAATCTATTTTTGGTGATTTTTGTTGATGAACCTTGAAATGCCGTAAAAACCTGAATGAAATCGAACTCAGATTGTATATATATATATATATTGCTTTTTCTTTTCTTTTTTTGAAGAGGGTTGAAAAGAAAAACCTCGAGCACTCTCACCCCCAAAAAACTCAAGAACTCTCGAAAAAAATCCCCCCCCCCCCTAAACGAGAAAATCCTTACCTTCTCCATCCCCTAAAAAATCTCGAACCTTCTTATGAAAATCTCCAAATCCTCTCCATCTTCCTTGAATGATTTAGGGACAGATGGAGGGCATGGATTGATTTCCATCCATCCACAGCCCCCATATGTCCAACAAATAGCTCAAGAGTTAAAGGGCACGTGAAAAATCCAGAGGGAACCTTCTTATTTTGACAGAGGTCGTTAGAATTTTGCTGACGAGGAGAGAGGGGAGCACATGGGGTGAATTTGAGCTTACTCGCTTGAGATTTGGCGAGTTGAACGTGGCTGAGATGAAGAAGAAGATGAACAAGGGCGCTGCTTTTGGGAACTTAGGTTTTGCTAGTAAGGTGTCTATTATGTTAGAGATAATGGGGTGGGTCAGTGACGGGTCAGGGTTTGGGGGGCAGACGGGTTGGGGCGTTTGGTTTGGGCTGGGTTTGAGCAGATTTTAGGAGAAAGGTGTTTGGGCCTGGGGGGGGGGGGGGGGAATCAATTGATGAGCCCAAAGCTCAAATCCTTTTATTTCAAAATATCTTCTCTTTTCCAATTTCAAGTTTTTCTTTTCTTTCCAAAATTAAAATTAAAAATAAAACCTAAATTAAATCCCAAACCAAATTATCCCACCAAATTAGATTATTTACTCAAAAATAATATTCACTACAACTAATTAATTACCAAATTAAAGAAAACTACAAGATTCGAAGCTAAGTGCAAAAATGGGGTTTTTGTGATTTTTCTATTTTTGTAAACAACTAAATTACAAATTAACACAAAAGTGCAAAATTAGATCCTAAATGAAAATTCCATGTGTTTTTTTGTATTTTCATGAATTAAACAAAATTAAACATGCACGGACAAATGCAAACAATACTACAAAAATCTATGAATTTGCAAATAATGAGAAAAATTCATTTTTGTTTTGAATTTATGGGAGTAATTCATATAGGGCAAAAATTACGTGCTCACAGCTGCCCCTCTTTGCTCAGAAACACGAAGAGTTTTCGTGCAAAGATAAAGTGAGCGGATACGGGTGATTTTTGCCAGTTTGAATACTCCGTGGAAAGCATTATTGAAAGATTTGATTGCACCCTACTTCCGAGGTTGCCTACATAACCTTGGCTTAAAAGGAATCAGGTCAGTGTAGTTCGGGAAGTTTTAGTAGCTGGGACTACCATGAAGCTGTGATTTCACTGTTGCTGTTGCTGCTACCACTTACTGAACCCCTCTTATTACACCATGTCAAAATAAAACAAGAAGCTAAACTAGACTATGATCTATGGATTACAAAAGTCCTCTCTATATTTTCAAACTTGTTCTTGTAGTTCTTGTTGCCTTGTTGTCCTCTATTCTCTCGGTAAATTTCTTTGTTGCCGCCTTAGATGGTAAACTGAGATGTTTCCCTTTCTCCAGCTGGATGCCTGACTGCTGAACTTTGATATGTATTCCCATTCTCTCCAGGCGGGCTCCTGATCACTGAACTTGAATGTATTCCCTGCTCTCCAGGCGGACTCCTGATTGCTGAACTTGAAATGTATTCCCTGCTCTCCAGGCGGGCTCCTGATTACTGACTTGAAATGTATTCCCTTCTCTCCAAGCGGGTTCTTGACTTCTAACTTGAAATGTATTCCCTGCTCTCCAAGCGCGCTCCTAACTTCAACAAAATGACAACAATAGAGGAAATTTTTCTGCCCCAATTTGGGTATATGGGAACACATGTAAGTGTAGAACGAATCACATTACCAACTATCAATAAGAACTTGAAAGCTAAAATTTGAATTGTACTCCCTTGTTCTCCAAGTGGGCTCCTGACTGCTAAACTTGAAAGTATTCCCTGCTTTCCAAGCGGGCTCCTGACTTCAACTTGAAAGTACTCCCTGCTCTCCAGGCGGGCTCCTGACTTCAAAACATACAAAACAAAGAATTTGAAAGCTAAAACTTAAATTGTACTTGCTTGTTCTCCAGGCGGGCTCCTGACTGCTACGCTTGAATGTATTCCCTGCTTTCCAGGCGGGCACCTGACTTCAACTTGAAATGTGTTCCCTGCTCTCCAGGCGGGTTCCTGACTTCAACATAGACAAAACAAAGAATTTTGAAAAAAAAACTCAAGTTGTACTCCCTTGTTCTCCAGGCTGGCTCCTGATTGTTGCGCTTGAAAGTATTCCTTGCTCTCCAGGCGGGCTCCTGATTGCTAAACTTGGAAATGTATTCCCTGCTCTCCAGGCGGGCTCCTGACTTCAACAAAATAGACAAAACAGAGAAAATTTTCCTACCCCAGTTTGGGTATCTGGGAACATGGGTGAGTGTTAAACTGAGTCATTCTACCAACTGTTACTAAGAATTTGAAAGCTAGGTCCTATTATCCAGGGAGGTCCTGACAACTGACAAATATAGATCTAAGTTGTATCTTCTAAAGGTATTACTTCCGCTAAGTCCTGTTATCTAAGAGGGTTTTAAACTACATCCTATTATCTAGAAAGGTCCTGAAAACTCCTAATTGAATCCTATCTTAAACATGTAAACATTGAAAACCAACTTATATTCCTTTGGGATACATTTATGCTAAATTATGCTACTCATGATTGTTTTGAATTTTAACTAAGCCACATTTTCTAGGAGGGTCCTGAGAGTTTACGGTCAAACCTGATTAGTGCTTGATTTTCCCTTACAGAGAGTTACTCCGGAACAAACGAATTTTCTGCCACTGTTTCAATCAAAGAAAATTTTGTCAGTTTAAAATGGTGGTGAGCTGATGGCATTCTTGTTGAAGATCTTTCCGCTGCATTGTTTTGTTCTGACTGGCTTCCCCGAACTGGTCCTGAGCCGCTCTGACTTTCTGACTGACTTTCAAACCCTATGACCTTTGACGAACCGTGTTCTATACCCATGCTGTTGTTTTACCTCTGACCCCTTTATCCGAATCTTTGCATCTCCCATGACATTACCAAACCATTCCACCGATGAGACTTCTGGTGATCCCCTGTATCCCACCTTACATCATGTTATCCTTAGTATGCTTTGACCATGCCGTGCTTCGCCATTTTGGAAGTTGGTAGTGAGCTTTGAAATCCTTTTTCACTTGCTTTGAACAAGACTGACATTGAAACATCTTAGACAAATACCCAAAGAAAATGAAATGCAATAACTTTGCAGGTTAAGGATAAGAAGAATCCAAAACCAGATGACAGCTACAGAGGGAAAAAGAAAAACAAACTTATCTGAGTGGAACAACTGGTACCAATGATCATGACATGCATTTAGGATTAATCGGCCCAATATGTCCAACCAATTAACTTTCAGTTGCCGTATTTTGTTGCCCCTAAATTTCTATAATCTCATTTCTTCACCCAAATCCTAATCGTGTTCATCCTACGGTGCCTTGAAATGTTTTCACCAGCAGACCTATTTCATTCGTTCATCTCTCAACTCACTTTTGCCTTACGGTGCCCGTGAGGGTTTTCACCAATAAGACTCTCTCATTCTTTGCTTTCTCTCAGCTCTCGTCGCCTCATGGTGCTCGCGAGGGTTTTCACCAACAAGGCTCTCTCATTTTTATTTTTCCTGTTTGAACTAGAGTGTTTCCCCTAACATGAATTATCTTTACCTGCTCGACTTGGCATTTCTCAAACACTGATCAGAAGGTCTTTCTTTGGGCCGTAATGTGGGCTTTTGTACAGGGTTAGAAATAAAGGGTATAAAAGGCTCGAAACAATTCAAATGGGTTAAAATTACAACTTTCAAAATCAGGTTTCTCACAACAACCACAACTTCTGCCCCAGTTTCTTGCATGGGGGCTTTTGGATTTTGTTTTGATGAGACCGAACCGTGAGGCTGTCTACGTATCTTTAAAAGGAATCAGGTCGAACGTAGTTCATGTCATAGAAATTACTTTGTTGTTGTGATCTTTCTTTTCTTCCTTTCTTTTCTCTCTCTCTCTTTTTTCTTCTGTTATTCTTCTTTTTCTTTTTCTCTCTTTTTCTCTTTTTGCTTTTCTCTTTTCTTTCTTTTCTTTCTTTCTTCTCTCTTTTCATTTTCCTTCTCCTTTTCCTTTCTTGTTCGTTCTTTCTTTTCTTTTTACTTACTTACTCTTCGCACTTGCATTTCTGAATTGTGCTGTTGATCTCGAAATAGGGGTATGAAAGAAAATAAATAAGGCTCAAAGGGGTGACAAGGGATAAAGTGTCTAGATAGCAGAACAAAACGCCTTCGTCATTTCAATCTTTAAAATATGCCAAATACAAACAAGTACAATCAAATAAAGAAATCATACATAGTATCTTTTGACTGTGTCGTAATTGATAGGCATTTCTACACATTTGCCTTCTATATTTGTCAAATACAAAGCGCCGTTGGACAACACTCTAGATACAACAAATGGCCCATGCCAGTTTGGGGCGAACTTTCCTTTTGCTTCAGCCTGATGAGGCAAAATACGTTTCAACACTAACTGACCCACTTCGAACTTCCGTGGACGTACCTTCTTGTTATATGCCCTCGCCATTCTCTGTTGGTACAATTGGCCGTGACATACTGCTGCCAATCTATTTTCATTAATCAGACTTAATTGCTCCAAGCGGGTTTTGACCCATTCAACGTCATCAATTTATGCCTCAGCGACAATCCGAATGGATGGGATTTCATTTTCTGCGGGTATTACTGCCTCCGTACCATACACCAACAAATAAGGAGTGGCCCCTACTGAAGTACGGACAGTAGTGCGATAACCCAGCAATGCAAACGACAGCTTTTCATGCCACTGCCTAGAACCTTCCACAATTTTTCGAAGTATCTTCTTTATATTCTTGTTGGTTGCCTCGACTGCTCCATTCGCCTTAGGGTGATACGGGGTGGAATTGCGATGTATAATCTTAAACTGCTGACATGTCTCTGTCATCAGATGACTGTTGAGGTTAGCGCCATTGTCCGAGATGATTACTTTTGGAATCCCAAACCGACAGATGATATTTGAATGCACAAAATCGACCACTGCTTTCTTGGTCACAAATTTGAAAGTTTTCGCTTCAACCCACTTGGTGAAATAATCGATGGCTACTAGAATAAACCTGTGTCCGTTTGATGCTGCTGGTTTGATTGGCCCAATGACATCCATGCCCCAAGCAACAAAAGGCCATGGTGCAGACATTGTATGTAATTCAGATGGTGGAGAATGAATCAAATCTCCATGCACTTGGCACTGATGACATTTACGCACAAAACTGATGCAATCCCGCTCCATAGTGAGCCAGTAATAACCTGCTCGGAGAATTTTCTTTGGCAGAACATACCCACTCATATACGGTCTACAAACTCTGGAATGTACCTCGGTCATGATAGTTGTGGCCTGTCTTGCATCTATGCATCTTAGCAACCCCAGATTTGGAGTCCTTTTGTACAATATCCCTCCACTGAAGAAAAATCCACTTGCCAATCGTCGAATCGTTCTTTTCTGATCGCCTGCGACCTGTACCGAATACACCCCTATCCTGATGTATTCTTTAATATCATGGAACCATGGCTCCCCATCAAGTTCCTCTTCCACCATATTATAGTAAGTGTGTTGATCAGGGACCTGAATCTGCAAAGGGTCCACATAAGTCTTATCGGGATGATGTAGCATTGACGCTAGAGTAGCCAAAGCATCAGCTACTTCATTATAGATCCTTTGGATATGCTTGAATTCTATTGACCGAAACCGTTGGCAAAGATCATGCAAACATTGTCTGTACGGTATGAGTTTCAAATCCCGTGTTTCCCACTCTCTCTGAATTTGGTGCACCAGGAGGTCCGAGTCGCCCAAGACCAAGACTTCCTGGACACTCATATCCACAGCTAACCTCAAACCCAGAATACATGCCTCGTATTCGGCCATGTTGTTGGTACAGTAAAAACGGAGCGGAGCCGTAACAGGGTAGTGTTGCCCTGTTTCAGAAATAAGTACTGCTCCTATCCCCACGCCCTTCATTTTTGCGGCTCCATCAAAGAAATGTTTCCATCCAGGCTTCTTGACTTATTTTAACTCATCAATGTGCATCACCTCTTCATCAGGGAAATAAGTTTTCAAAGGTTCATAATCTTCATCAACTGGGTTCTCGGCCAAATGGTCCGCCAAGGCCTGTGCTTTCATTGCAGTACGAGTCACATAGACAATGTCAAACTCTGTGAGCAGGATTTGCCACTTTGCAAGCCTCCCTATAGGCATGGGCTTCTGAAAGATATACTTCAATGGATCCAAGCGAGATATGAGGTAAGTAGTATAAGATGACAAATAATGTTTCAACTTCTGCGCCACCCAAGTTAGGGCGCAACATGTAGCTGGGTTTACTTAACCTCGTACGGTGTGAATTTCTTGCTGAGATAATATATGACCTGCTCCTTCCTGCCAGTGATATCATGTTGACCCAGTACACAGCCGAATGAATTGTCCAATACTGTCAAATGTAGAATCAAAGGTCACTCTGGTTCTGGCGGGACCAACACGGGTGGATTTGACAAATACCCCTTTATCCTATCAAACGCCTCCTGACATTCATCTCTCCACCTGACCGCAACATCTTTATTTAACAGCTTGAAGATGGGCTCACAAGTTGTCGTGAGCTGAGCGATGAACCTGCTGATATAATTCAATCTCCCCAACAAACTCATCACCTCGATTTTGTTCTTCGGAGGTGGCAATTCCTGGATGGCCTTGACTTTTGATGGGTCCAATTCAATACCCCGGCGGCTGACTACGAACCCCAACAACTTTCCAGACGGCACCCCAAAAGTACACTTTGCAGGATTAAGCTTGAGATTGTACCTACGAAGCCTTCGGAAGAACTTCTTCAGATCCCTGACATGGTCAGACTGCTTCCTAGACTTCACGATCACATCATCCACATACACCTCAATTTCCTGGTGTATCATATCATGGAATATTGTTGTCATTGCCCTCATATAGGTTGCCCCAGCATTTTTCAAATCGAATGGCATGACCCGATAGCAGTATGTTCCCCACGGCATGATGAATGCCGTCTTTTTAGCGTCTTCCTCGTCCATTAAGATCTGATGATAACCCGCATAACAATCCACAAAAGAACCAATCTCATGTTTGGCATAATTGCCAATCAATATATGGATGTTTGGCAGGGGAAAATCAACCTTCAGACTTGCTTTGTTGAGATCCCGATAATCAACGCACACCCTGGTCTTGCCATCCTTCTTTGGCACATGCATAACATTGGCTAACCAGGTAGGATACCGCGTGACCCAAATAACTTTCATATCGAACTGCTTGGTGACCTCTTCTTTGATATTTACACTCATATCCATTTTGAACTTTCTCAGCTTCGCTTTGACAAAAGAGAATGTCGGGTCAGTGGGCAACTTGTGAACCACTAAATCAGTGCTTAGACCCGGCATATCATCATAGGACCATGCAAAAATGTCTTTGTACTCGAACAATGCTTTGATTATATCCTCCCTGAGTTGAGGTTCTAGATGGACACTTATTTTAGTTTCACAAACATTTTCTTGGTCCCCTAGATTAACTGCTTCTGTATCGTTCAAATTAGGTTTGGGATTTTCCTCAAAATGACTTAATTCCTTACTAATTTCTTCATAGGCCTCATCATCATCAAATTCCAACTCGTCATCACACTCAATTTCTTGTATTGTTATTTCAGAGTTAGATTGGCTTCTAAAACTGGGCCGAAGATTACTCACGCATGTCATGTCATTGGTATCAGCATAAAAAGAACTATACAAAAGAAGAAAACAAAAACTAAAATTAGAAAAAATGAAGGAAAAGGAACAATTGCATTTCATTGAATATAAAGATAACAGGGTTTTAACACATCCAACTGGACGGAACATAATATCTGAATTACAGACCCTGGAATAATCCAGACAACTAAAAGAAAATCAAAACCCACTACCAAGACTCCCTCCGGATAGGAAGAGGAGTAGCTTCCCAGTTGTTGACTTTTGCACGTGGTCCCACAAATTGCACATCTGCCTTGCTGGACCCTTCCCCAGCCTAAACTATATTGACCTCGGCGAATAACCTTTCAAACCCCTTCTCTAAATCTCCATCGGCTCTAATCAGTGGTCCAAGGACCCTTGACAATAGTTGTTTTCTGGTACCCGGCCTGACGAATGACCTAGACAGACGTGGGACTGGATTTGGCAATGCCCATGCTTTCTTTTTCATTTTCCTTGCTCTTCTCATGTCTGCAACGGTAGGGTTGAACCCCAGACCAAAAGTATATAGATTCCTTGGAAGGGAGACTGGCTGCACAATACCTTGCAGAGATGTACTCAAACCCTTGCCCGGTACGAAACCGTTTTTCAACATTTCGACAGCTACCATAACTAATGCCGCAGCCATCTTTGGAGTTGGCATGCACTTTCCTTCCGGAATTTTCTCTACCGATACTGTGTCGGAAACCTGATAAACCCATGGTACCTTACCATCGTCAACCTCTATAAATGGCACAATGGCACCATTGGGCACACACGAATTATCTTCGCCATGTACAACAATTCCCTGTCGATCCCATTCAAACTTGACCATTTGATGTAGAGTAGACGGGATTGCTTTGGCAGCATGGATCCAGGGTCGTCCCAACAACAGATTGTATGAAACAGCCATATCGAGCACCTGGAATTCCATAGTAAATTCAACTGGCCCTATTGTGAGCTCAAGCACTATGTCCCCGACTGAATCCTTCCCTCCACCGTCGAATCCCCGAACGCAAATACTCTTCTTGTGAATTCTTTCATCCACCACTTGCAGCTTGTTCAATGTGGCGAGAGGACAGATGTTCGCGCAAGACCCGTTGTCAACCAGTACTCGAGTAACCACGGAGTCTTCACATTTCACCGTCAGATAGAGGGCTGTATTGTGCTCGGTGCCCTCCACGGGCAACTCATCATCGGAAAAGGTGACTCGGTTTACCTCAAATATCTTGTTAGATATCTTTTCCAAGTGGTTTACCGAGATTTTGTCAGGAACATGGGCTTCATTCAAGATCTTCAGCAAAGCTCGACGGTGCTCGTCGGAAAGTATCAGTAATGACAAAAGCAAGATCTGAGCCGGTGTTTTCCTCAATTGCTCCACAATGGAATAGTCCTGTACTTTCAACTTTTTCAAAAATTCCTCTGCTTCTTCCTTGGACACAGCTTTCTTCACCGACACTGGATTGTCTTTGGAAGTAGCTTTTCTCAACTCTTCGGGGGCAAAGCATCTCCCCGATCGAGTCAAACCATGGGTCTCACACACTTATTCTCTAACCTCTTTCCCCTGGTAAATTACTGTCACTCGTTCATAATTCCATGGGACTGCCTTGCAGCTGATCACTAGAAGCTGAGTTACTGGTTTTATAATAACAGGCTTTGTGCGAGCACCTTTCACGACCATGACAGGTTTACTTGTAACCCCTGGTACCACAACTTTAGCTTTCTCTGGCTTCACTGCAACAGTACTTGACGACCCTTTCTCGGCTACCACAGCTGGCTTGTTGTCTACCTCTTTCCGCTGGACCACTAATTTCCCACTGGTTACCTTTTCCTTTGAATTAGTTTCACTGGAGCGGACATCATCACCGTCTGCGAGGGTTTCTTAGCCTCCCCTCTTTTGTGTATCAACTCAATCATATGGGTCTCATGGTGAGCTGGTAGCGGAGTCTGGCTAATGTTTGGTGTTTCTGGGGCCTGAACCTCGATCCGATGAGTATCAATGAGCTTTTGTTCAACTGGTTTTAGTTTCCAGCATTTCTCTCCGTCATGGACCAGGGCCCCTGAATAATACTCACAATTTATCGAGTGATCAAGATTTCTGGGAAGGGGATTCGACATTTTAGCCTTGATCGGATTCAACATGCCCAACTATCTCAATTTGTGGAATAGGATGGTATATGATTCTCCCAATGGAGTGAAAGTCTTCTGATTCTGCACCCTTTCATTCGTAAAGGCTTGATTGGGTCGAAAACCTGTTCCAGAGGGGTTTTTGTAGGCTTTTGGGGGTGGATAGGTATTTTTTGCAGCTTGGCAGGGACTCTGTGGAGCTGGTGTACGCCATTGCGCGTGAGCGGGAGGTTGGGTATAGATTTGTGCGTGATAGACAGAAAAATGGGGATCTGGCGGTGGGTAGTAGTGTTGTGGTGGGCCATAAAGTGTGGGGGTATGTTTGGGGATAGGGTCGAGGCTGGTTGTAGAATGGTGGAAGGTTCCTGGCTCCACCCCAAGCTGCCGACTCGATCGTTGCAACATCCTCTTTCTTCTTATTTCCGAGTACACCCCCAGTACCATTTCGAATGGCCTGGGTGGTTTCTTTGATTGCTGAGTAACTCATGATCTTATTGGACTTGAGTCCCTCCTCAACCATGCCTCCCATTTTCACAACTTCATTAAAGGACTTGCCCCCTGCTGACACTAAATGACCAAAATAAGTGGGCTCCAAAGCCTGCAAGAAATAATCAACCATCTCTCTTTCTTTCATTGGGGGGTCAACCCTCACTGCTTGCTCTCTCCAACGGAACCCCTATTCTTGGAATCTCACCGGGCTTCTTCTCAATCTTTGTCAATGACAGACGATCTGGGATGATTTTGAGATTATACTGAAAATGACAGGCGAAGGCTTGGGCCAAATCGTCCGATGTGTACCACCTGCTATGATCTTGTCTGGTGTACCATTCTAGCGCTGACCCACTAAAACTTTGGCTGAAATACGCCATCAGCAATTCATCTCTTCCACCTGCTCCTCTCATCGTGCTACAGAGCCCTCTTAAGTATGCTACCGGGTCGCCATGCCCATCGTACAGATCAAACTTGGGCATTTTGAACCCTGCTGGCATTTAAACATCTGGGAATATACATAAATCCTTATAGGACATACTTACTTGATCTCCCAGCCCCCTTATATCTCGGAACGATTGCTCTAAGCTTTTGACCTTTCTGATCATCTCTTCATGCTCAAGATTTCAAGGCGGTTTCTCGGTCTCTGCCGGGATATCAAGATGAGGAGTGTAAGGCTATGGTTCTGTAATTTGAAGGTGGGTTCAGGGGGATAGTACTGGTTATCATGAGTTTGGAACATGGGTTCACTGGAAGATCGGTCTAATGTAGCAAGTGGAGGTGCCACAAAAACAGGTGTAATTGGCGGGGGAGGGTACGAGACTTGTTTGGGTGGTGGAGCTTGAGAAGTATGGGAAGTGGTGCCTTGGCATTGTTGGTAGAGGGGAAAGGCTGGAGATGAGTTCACAGTGGGAGGTTCCTGAGGTTGTGCTGATGGTGGGATATAAGCAGGATTGGCGGGATAAACCGGTGGCGGATGCCCCTTCGCCCAAGCTTGGTACATTTCAGCCATCTGCTGTTTCAGCTTATACATTTCCTCCCTCATTGCATTAACGTCAATTTCTTCCACCTCTTTCGATGGGTCGATAATACTTGTTTTCGGTTCCTGGTCGACTATATTCAGCCTGTCTTTCGATCGGGTGTTGTAGGACTGAGTTGCCAGAATACCAATCAACTAACCACCTTCCTGAACTTAATACATCAAACAAACAACCTTGTTAGCGATTAGGCTTTAAAAGATTGGTAACCGCACATTGGGCATGAATGCACCTAAACAGTTAACCATCTCTCTATTATGTATTTGATCGGTTGCATGCATCATCCCGACCTTTTCTTTCTTTTAGTTGCAAACATCCCCTTTTCTTTTCTTTCCTTTCCCTTCCTTTCATTCTGGCCTCTGTTCTCTCCTTGTTTTTACTATCTCTTATTTTCCCTATTTTCTTTCTTGTTTTTCCGCTCTTTCCTTTTCTTTACTCTCTTGTTTTTCCTCTTATTTCTTTCCCTTTTTTCTCTTTCTTTTTCTTTCTTTTCTTTCTTTTGGTTATGGTCGAATCCTATGGAGGTTGCCTACGTATCATGACCCCGCATGAATCAGACCGAGCGTAGTTCTAGGAGATTAGTGTGAAAGTAAATAAAACATTTATTTTTGTGATTTTAAGTTTTTATAAAAATAGATACTTCTATTACAAAGACTCCATACTTACAAATTCCAAAAGACTAACAGTCTCTGATGCAAAGACAAAATACAGACTCCGAAAATAAGCTATCATACTCCAAAGAAATACAAACTCAAAAACAGAAAGAAAATACTAACCCAACATGACTTACAGACTCTGAAAGAAAATGAAATACAGACTCAAATGGAAAATCACGAGTACATCAATTCTCTTAGTGCCCGCGGGACATCATTTGGTCTCGCCACGGGCCTATGTGCAAGATCCCTTTGAAGTCGGTCCAAGTCGTTCATTATTTGTTTAACAAAGGTCATCACCGCTGCAAAAAATGTAGTGCGAGTCATATCCTCACAGATGTGGCACTTCATAACGATGTAGTCAGCGATGTTTCTAATTCTCTCTCTTATGACGCCCTTTTCTTGTAACAAACGCCCAATCTGTTGGGCCTTGGCCTCCAAAGTTTGCTCAGCTGCATAATTTTGTTCCTGAAGTTGTTGCAAGTCTATTTCTAACTACGCCAATGCCGTATAACAGTGTTCCCTTTCAACCTTAAAGTCTTTTGCCTGCTTGATCATTTTATTTTCTGTGGCGATGACCCTCTTCTTCAACCCTGCGACCTTATCGTCGTACATTTCTCTCAACTGCTTAACCAGGCGTACCCATTCATCTGCGTTTTTAGCCAATTGTTTTTGAGCCTTGGCTAGTTCATTTTCTGCTTTGTTCAAATCGAAAATATAGTCACTCACTTTCTGCCTCAAGCTAGCTATGAGTTTTTCATCTCTGTCGCTTCGGGCTGGATTTTCTGCCGCTACTTTCATTTTCTGAATTTGAGCTCGAATGGCCTCATTTTCTTTGGCTAGACTTTTCTTTTCTCCTTCATCTGCCGCAACTTGCAAGCTACTCTCGAATTGAAGTTCTCTGATTTGCTTTTCCAATTTTCCTATCGTGGCTCTGTACTCATTTTCCTTGGCCAACCAAACTCACTGTTCTTGTGACGCCTCAACAAATTCCTGAAGGTGGGGTCTTTTGGCCATCCTTCCAAACTCAATTTCTCTTCTGTACCAAGCAAGGTATCCTGGTGAAACCTCACCCTTAGATCGATCACGTACACAGGTATTGGCTGTTAAGTATTGACATTCGCTCCAGATTTGACGGACTACTGCTTCATAAAATTGACCGTTAGGTCCGATCTCAACTACCTGAGCACTAAGATCTTCATCTCTCGGAACTATCTGGCATCTCCCGAGCTGCCTCAAGACCCGATATGGGGCATAAGGCTGGATACTCCTGAGTCCCATCAAGAGGAAATGAGGCCCGGTGGTTGGCATGTATATGACCTTATCCACAAGCAGCCATCCAAATATCCACTCTATTTGGTTTGCAGCGATGGAACGGAGGTGCGCTACCCACTCTGTGACCCCCTCTGGCAAGCTGATACCATCAACCCTCTTGTAAAATTCTTCTATCTATGTTTTTTCTGTCGACCCATAACTCATAAATTGAGGTCGATGGCACAAGTGTTCGATGATCCACATCTGCAACAACATGTTGCACCCCTCGAAAAAGTCTCCTCCGGCTTTGCAGGCTGTAAGAGCACGGAAGATCTCGGCTACTATAATGGGCGCGAGGGTGTTGTTGGCCTGAGTAAGCAAAGTGCTAACAACCCCAGATACTCATATGTCAATATTCCCGTCTTTTCTAGGAAACATCACGAGTCCCAAAAAGGCCACCATAAAAGCAAAACACCTATGTTCTTCCCACTTAAGGCGGTTTCCTTTGCTGCAGATTTTGTTTTCCGGCTTGTTGAACCCCCCTACATGACCATATTTGTTGTATATAAACTACAAAGTACAAAAACTGGCTACCAAGTCTGGTTTGTGGACCCCCCTGCTTATTTTCAAAGAGCCTAGGAATCTATAAACGGCTACGGCCCTTGGAGCAATCAAGTACTAGTGTCTCAAAGGAATTTTAGGACTCCCAATATATGCGGCTATTTCTTCCAATGTCAGGGTAAGTTCAAAATCCGAGAAGTGAAATACGTTGTGGGTCGGGTCCCAAAATGTAACCAACGCCTTTACGATGTCTCCCCTGGGATTAATCTTCAGCAACCCAGTAAGGCCTCCCAGATATTGATTGACCGTGTCTTGTCCCGATTTACCCAGATCATCCCACCACATATGTAATTCCAAAGGGACCTTGCTCAGGACTGTTATTGGCAAATTCTGACTCGTGCTCATTCTGCTCATTTATTAGGGTGGTTAAGCAAAAAATCACGATCCAATTGACTCAAAATAAAATGGACACACTTTTTTTTTCTTTTCATTTGAAAATATAATCCGGTTTTGCAAATACGGCTTCCCAGCACCTTGGGGGCGAAAATTTTAAGGCTGTATTGGTTAACCAGTAAAAACTAAAAAAATGACCACAGGTAGATGTTCTTGCAAAACAGTCTTCTGGCGCCCATTTTAAGGACATTCGGCTATTTCTGACAAGAATGGCATCGCCCTAACTATTTTCAGATAAAAGTAAAATTTTGTTCTTTTGGGTTACTTTTGCAAAAGGGAAGTTGGACCCGATGTGGGTTGCCTACGTATCTCACACCCTGTGAGAATCAAACTGGCGTAGTTCAGGCAGATAAAACAAACTATTTTTGAAATCAAGACTTTTGTTTTAATTGGCAAATAAAATAAACTATTTTTGAAAACAAATTTTTTTATGGCAAATAAAACAGCTATTTTTTCATTTTCTCAAAAATTCGGCAGAGTTTCGATACTATTTGGACATTGTTTTTTTTTCAAAATAGGCGATTAACTCTCTTTAACCCTTCTACTGCTATTTCTCTTTCCTCAACTCTTCAAATATTCAAAAGCTGGTTAGCATGCAAGTCTTAAGCAAATAAATGCACAAGTAGCAAGTAAGATGTATCAGTATGGTCATTTTTCATTTTTGGTACACCTGTCCTAGACAGACCCAACCCCTGTGTTGAGCCTTCAAAGTCAAATGCACATGATGCAACCAGACGATCCGGCATGAAGCTGAGTTATTCTAGGTTCAAAACCTGGGTATTTGTTCTAGACTGTGTACCCGAACGGACAACTCGAGCCGAGGAGGGGGATACGTACCGGGAACCAAAAGACCATCTGGCTTAGTAACTTGTCATAGCCTCTTTCTTATTAAGGGTATGACACTAACAGAATAGAGAGTCTCGACCGGCGAGCACATCCCTGAAGATGAGAAGAGAAGGGTTTCGTAGCAGTTTATATACAGTTCAGATAATATCAAAGCGGTAAAAAGCAGCACTTAGCACATTAGGCCCAAACATGTGAACAAAATCAGATAATAAATAAAGTCAAATACAACAATTATTCTAAGCTCGAATTCTAAACCCTGAACTAGAGATTCTGGGTTCGATCCCCAGCAGAGTCGCCCGAGCTGTCACACCTCCTTTTTTACTACACCCTCCGATAAGGTGTATAAAGGAGTTTTTCCAATTAAAGGACAATCGAAACGGGATTTATTTTAAAAGATTTGGAGTCGCCACCTGGGAGATTTATGATGTCCCAAGTCACCGGTTCAAATCCCGAGTCGAGGAAAAGGTTGACTCTGTTTAACAGTCTACGAACCAGAAATCTGGGTAAGGAATTCTATTAACCCGGGAGAAGATGTTAGGCACTCCCGGGTTCTGTGGTTCTAGCACGATTGCTTAACCATTATACTCAGCTTAATTATCTGATTCTAAATAATTACGAACCTATGTGCAAACTTAACTTTTTAACCACTTTTATTTAATTAATCAAAAAAGATTGCAACGTTATTAAAACACGCCTCTAACCACGCCACATAAATTCACCCGTGGCTTTCGACATATTTTAACATTGTTGAGATTTGGATTTAGGTCACATAAATTCGCACCCGAATTTAGGAAGGTAATATTTTTAAAACAACGCGCTTAAAGCAACTACGCGTTTGCAACTTTGCGAGGGCCATGGAATTTTGCTAAATGACACACATCGAATTCTAAGAATTATGTGGGAAAGGTCAAGAGCCTTAGATTTAGACTACATGAACTAATGAAAAGACAAACCAATGCATCAGGAGCTGATCGAACAGACTTATACAATGGATACATGTGTTAACTTATGCTATTCATTCTTAGTGAGGACACGGAACTAGGCACTCGAAAATCACAATTGAGTAAAGGATATCACTTAACTACACAGATAATACCAAATAGTGATATTCACATTTAGCCTGCTAACATGTTGAGTTTATCACAGAATCACAACAACAAAAACCAAACTAACTAGTGGTTAAAATCAAGATGTTAAGCTCTATCGATTTCTTCCAGCTGCAATGGCGAAGCTTAAACAAACAAAAAGAGTTCTTCCGACACAGACAAATGGAACAAATTGTTCAAGACCTCAGTTCATGGGTTGCAAACCCAGGTTGAATCATTCATCAAAGAGAAAAACAAAAATCTGAAGATCGAATCAAATTACAGCCTCATCGAAGATATTAACGTGTTTCAGGAACAATATTTATCGGAAAGGAATAAAATGGCAATTGAATAAATTCAACTAAACAAATAGTTCAGTCGAGCTGAAACTATCACGAATTTGTACTGATTTATATCCTAATTAACTAAACAGATAACTCTAATAGATGACACAAAATAGCACACAAGGTTCTTAACACTGACTGTGAACTTACATCAGCAAAGGAATTACAATACTCGCAACCAACTCAGATAAAGCACGATAATGGTTCACAATTCCTTTGGCAGAGTATTGAAATGAATACATATATGCAGATTCCATAGCAGTAAAATCTCCTGCAGTAGTCATTTAAACTGCAAACACATTTCGGACAACAGCGAAACAAACAAGAAGTGGACCAAATAGAGGTGAAGAAGAACTGGTAGGCCTAGTTACACAGAATCAGCAAAATAATGACAATACAGTGCCCCTCATAGCTCAAACTACCTGGCTCAAAATATTTCAGAGGCCAAAATACTCCAACACCTACAACAGACGAGATTGCTCGGCCAACGAAGATCGAATTCGAACAAAAAAAACAACAGATACAGTCCAGAATACTTAAGATACGAACACATGAACGCGCCGCTTATTGACAACTTGCTCAGATGATATGCAGTTAGTTACGCCCCAAACATAAAAGTGAAAACCAAATAAATCAAAGTTCAATGAATATCCCTAAGCTGCCGAACTAATTGACCATCAAATGGACAATTATTAGAAGGAGTCTCATGGCTTATTGCAAGTTTAAACTCCACAAACAAACAAACAAGAATTCTTTTCCAAAACTCATTCCCACATATACCAACTTTGATAACTACTAGGCATCCATAATACTTCACAATTTTCATGTCTTATTCTGTTCAAGAAGCCTAAGGACAGAAATGACTGCTGGAAACATGAACATTAATCTCTATGGCCTTATAGGTGAAGCTAAATGCGTGTCGATCTACTAATTCACAAGGGAAACAAGCCCAACAATCATTTAGCATTTAAACTGCAGCTAAACCAGCAGAAATGATCAAACAAGAATGCTTCCACCCTTAAGGTTTCATGAATTTCTTTCAACGCTCAAATTTAACAAACGGGTGTGCGAAATTATCCAACTGCAGCCATTATATCAGTGCGTACAATCGTTCGTTCAATATAGAATAAACACAAAAACAGAAACAGACCTGAATCAAGGCCAACAAAACTCAACCTTTAATCTGAACAACAAACACTGACTTTCAGGTAGTCTTAGACTAAAAACATAACGGAACATGAGCGCACGACACAGAATCACGGAAAAACAAATAATAATGAAGAAGAAATGAACCTGGAATTAATAAACACGTCCGATTAACTTTGCTCGAACGTTGAATACTAGTGAAATCCAATAGCTAACACCAGCAATCAGCAACAGAAACGAGTAGAAATCAATAGCTCAGACAGAAATTTGAAACGATACCGAGATTTAGAACTTAAACGCAAATTCCAACTCAAACTTTAATCAAACTCCATTGTTGTGGACCAGAAATCAAGAAAAAGATGAAATGCAAAAAAACGAAATCTATTTTTGGTGACTTTTGTTGATGAACCTAGAAATGCCGTAAAAAACCTGAATGAAATCGAACTCAGATTGTATATATATTTATTTTCCTTTTTCTTTTCTTTTTCTTAAGAGGGTTGAAAATAAAAAGCTCGAGAACTGTCACCCCCAAAAAACTCAATAACTCTCAAAAAAAATCCCCCCCCCCCTAAACGAGAAAATCCTTACTTTCTCCATCCCCTTAAAAATCTCAAACCTTCTTATGAAAATCTCCAAATCCTCTCAATCTTCTGTGAACGATTTAGGGATAGATGGAGGGCATGGATTGATTTCCATCCATCCACGGCCCCCATACGTCCAACAAATCGCTCAAGAGTTAAAGGGCACGTGAAAATTCCAGAGGGAACCTTCTTATTTTGTTAGAGGTCGTTAGAATCTTGCTGACGAGGAGAGAGGGGGAACGCGTGGGGTGAATTTGAGCTTACTCGCTTGAGATTTGGCGAGTTGAACGCGGCTGAGATGAAGAAGAAGATGAACATGGGCGCTGCTTTTGGGAACTTAGGTTTTGCTAGTAAGGGGTCTGTTATATTAGAAATAACGGGGCGGGTCAGGGTTTGGGGGGAGGCAGACAGGTTGGGGCGTTTGGTTTGGGCTGGGTTTGAGCAGATTTTAGGAGAAAGGTGTTTGGGCCCGGGGGGGGGGGAATCAATTGATGAGCCCAAATCTCAAATCCTTTTATTTCAAAATCTCTTCTCTTTTCCAATTTCAAGTTTTTCTTTTCTTTCCAAAATTAAAATTAAAAATAAAACGTAAATTAAATACCAAACCAAATTATCCCACCAAATTAGATTATTTACTCAAAAAAAGTATTAACAACAACTAATTAATTACCAAATCAAAGAAAACTACAAGACTCAAAGCTAAGTGCAAAATGGGTTATTTGTTTGTGATTTTTCTATTTTCGTAAACAACTAAATTACTAATAAACACAAAAGTGCAAAATTAGATCCTAAATGAAAATGCCATGTGTTTTTTTTTGAATTTTCATGAATTAAACAAAATTAAACATGCACGGATAAATGCAAACAAAACTACAAAAATCTACGAATTTGCAAATAATGAAAAAAATTCATTTTTGTTTTGAATTTATGGGAGTAATTCATATAGGGCAAAAATCACGTGCTCACAGGCGTAAGAAGACAATTATATACAATTTAACAATATTAAAGAGGTAAACAGATAACATTTAGCACAAAAGGTTCACAGAATATAGTAATATCAATGATAAAATAAGCCAAGTAAAAATCATGAAACAAGCTCAAATTCTTGAACCATGAACCAGAGGTTCTGGATTCGATCCCCAGCAGAGTCGCCAGAGCTGTCACACCTCCTTTTTACCTACACCCCGTAAAGGGTATAAGGGAGTTTTTCCAATTTAAGTGACAATCGAAACGGGATTATTTCTATTAAATCAGAGTCGCCACTTGGGATAATTTATGGTGTCCCAAGTCATCGGTTTCAAATCCCGAATCGAGGGAATTTGACTCTATTCACGGTATGCAAACACAGAAATTCGGGTAAGGAATTCTGTTAACCTGGGAGAAGGTGTTAGGCACTCCCGAGTTTCGTGATTCTAGCACGGTCGCTTTGATCATACTTGGCTTATTAAAATTACTGATTTTAGAACCTATGCATTTATCACTTGACCGCTTTTATTTAAGAAATTATCCTGAAACGAGTCACGCGTACGTGTAGCCATTTATTTGGCGGGTCAAAAATCATGTCACGCGAACGTATCCACAATTAACAACGTATTATTATTTTTAAGAAAGTCCAGTCGAAGTTGCGCGAACGCATACTCCGATTTTGTTTTTAGAAATCGTAATCATGTCATGCGAACGTGTCCACAAACACGATAGTGTATAAAACGTGCCAAAAGCATACCGCGAACATTTGTTATTTGTTATATCTAAATTATGAAATTAATACGAGGGCCCTGTAAAATTCGCTAAATGGCATGCCTCGATTTCCAAAGATACAAAAAAAACATTAATTAAATGAGGGCCGTGCATTTTGAGGTTTTATTTGGCACGGCACACCTCTATTCTAATTTTAAGGAAATTTAAAGCTAAACTTTGAAGGCCATTACTAATCCTATTTAACCTGATACTCCCAAAATAGCCCAGCTAATTAATTAAGGAAAATTAAGAGAATTCTCATTATTAGTTCTCTTTTAGGGCTAAATGTCCTAACTAATTTAAAATTAATGGAATTAACATCAGAGGCAGACGAGTGTGTGAACTTAGCTTCACTTTATTTTAGAGAGAAATGCTGGGCTCGAAGAATTGGGCCGAAATGCCAAAGGCCCCATCTTGCGTCAAATCCGAACTTAACATGAAGCCCAAATCTTTTAGAACTGAACATCCAAAAGGGCGTGGGACTTGAACTCGAGTTCCCGAGCACGCAACAAAAGAATCAGAAGCATTGTGGGTGATAACCCGAACAAAGCTTCCAACATTACATCAAATGCACCACAATTAATCTCAAACTATCTCGATAGGCAAATTTAAAAGAGATCTTAACATTCAATTAAGCTTGTTTTTATACATGCACGAACAGATCATATTTACAACACAGTCAAGTAAATGGATCTGAATTTAAACTATAGATTCATGTTCCACACATTTACAAATAACCAAAGGAACTCTATGCATGGCTCAAACCTTAATGCAATAAACTACACATTTCTCCTGTCGGAAAAAGAAAAATGCTGAATATCACCTCAAAACATAGAATCACCCAGTAGAAGAGATAAAACTCATACAATTCGACACAACCTAAAACTGATTCAATCACACAGCTTAATTTCCAATGTTTCTTTAATCGGGCAAAATTAGATTCAAAAAAATGAAGGTCCAATGGTTAAAGCTAAGCATCTAGCCATACTATCCTTGACAACACATTGAATCCCGTATCAAATACAGAGTAAACTACAGGCTTTTTGAGAGGATACTGCCAGCAATCAAACACATGATATGGAGCAAAATAAATCAGGATACAAGAAATTCATAGACAAGAAAAGCTAAGCTACGAACAAGTAACTTAATGTGATGCTTCGAAACTCCATTTCCATTTCATTCTTCAACTTGAACACCACATTACACAAGTTTCAAGGGCATGTACCTGGAAGACAAAGAAAATAGGAAAAGTGAAGGATCAGCAGCAGTAGAGTAGTATCAGCATCAGTATAACAGTGTTTACACCGCTGAAACCAACCCCAACTTCAAACCAATTCCAAGTAGATTCGAACCCCAATTTCCAAACCTCAAACTCAAATTAAAATAGTACCCCAAGCACAAATTTAGCTCGAAATCAACTTTCATCAACCAAATTAAACCATCTTCAACCCCATTCCATCAGAATTAGTTTCAGAAATTAAAAATCTTAAAATCACAGATGAAGTTCAATGAAACAGTGATCTTATTGAAAGTTTTCACCCGTTTGTGTTTTCTCTGGATTTTGTCCCTTGAAGTCTGACTTGAAAATCAAGGAAGAGGTGCCTTTATAGGCAAGGAAATAGGGCATCAATAGGGAAATCAGATTTTCATTTTAGTCTTTTTCATGTTTTCATTTTTGCTTAGATATCCCTATTTAGTTTTCAGAGTTTCAAAACAATCCCAAAGTCAGCTTCTAAGAAGCTTCCTAGTCAGTTATATAAAGATTCCCTAAGCAAATACCCAAAACTACCCCTCATACCCATGTTATTTATACTCAGCAACTCATAGGCCAAACTGACCCAAAGGCCTGATTTGATACGGGTTAATAACTCAGGTTCAGTTCCTTCTTGGGCTTCTGATTCCTCAAAGTCCAATTAAAATCCAACAATGATTCCAATTTTGAGAAACTGACCCAAACTTCCCCTAAACGAAGAAGCCTGGAACCATTTGTTTAAAAGCAGCTAAAACCAAAAGCAAACTGAATGAACTAACCAGTATAATTTCATAACAACATTTAACTAAATCATGGGCCTGATTTTATTAACAGGTGATTAAACTGATGATGAAACCATAATTATGTTATTAATACAAAGACTTATACAAACAAAACAAGGTGGACTAAAGAAATAAGATAATCGAGCTCGACAAAGAGGAAAACAGAACAAGAGATGGAACCAGTTTGAACTCATAAGGTCTAAACGAATTTCGACCAGACCAAAGAAAAGGAGCGAAGGAGGAAAATGAAACAGTAAAAGAAAAATACAAGGGGAGGAGGAACTTACCGAATCAAAGCTTGAAACCTAATTGAAACACTGATTTAATTGAAAAGTGTTGTTACCCAGTTGTTCTTCGTAAAAAAAAAAAGTGAACAACATCACTTTCGTGTTTAATCAACCTTCAACCTTCAGAAAATAGGGGCAAGTGGCCATGCAAGCCACGGAATCAAAGATTGAACCGTTTTGACTTCTTGGGGCTTCGAGCTCTATCCTTAGATTCAAGATTCGACGGATTCGGGAGGCATTCGAGTGATATGGGTTAGGGATTTAGAAAGAGGGGGTCATGGGGGTTCAGGGTGTTAGTTTGGGGGCGGTTCGGGGTGGCGCCGCCAGGCAGACGCGGTGGGGAAAAGGGGCGGCTCTAGGATTTGTGTTCGGTTCTCTGAAGATAGGGTGAGAGAGATGAGATGAAGGGGGGTGAAGGCGTTTGGACAATAATATACTAATCCCTCCCCACTTCCCCACCGTTAGATTGGGAAACCTCGACGGCCCAGATCTATGGCTATCCTAAACGGGGTCATTTGGGTTGGGATGGGGCTGGACAGGGTCAGGGTGGTTTTGGGCCGGGTAAGGGGTGATTTGGACAGGCACTTGGGGTGGATTTGGCCCAAAAATTGGGTCTCTTATTAAGACCTTTTGTTTCTTTTCACTTTCTTTTTTTTCTTTTTTTTTCTTTACAAATTAAAATAAAAAAGAAAAACCTGATTTAATTCCAAAACTAAACTAATTGTTTCCACAAAAATTAATTAAGTCCTAATTTAAAAGAAAACTATGACAAATTCGAAAGGTAAAAATTAAAAATGCAAAGTGAATTATTTTTTTTGTGATTTTTCTTCATTTTTTGTAATATTAAATAACTAATTATCCTAAAAAAATATAAAATTGTGTCCTAAATGCAAATGCACTATTTTTGTATTTTCATGAATTATATAAATTAAATATACACACAAAAATGCAAATAAACACAAAATCATGCAATTAATTCTTAAAATCAAATAATTAAAAGAAAAATCCTAATTTTGGGAATTTTGTAGAAGCGAATCATGCGAGGCAAAAACCACGTGCTCACAGAAGTTCCTAAGGGGGAAGAAGTCGTTGATGACCAGGGTATCGAGGGTCAAGCTGTCGAGGGCGTAGCTCTTGAGGGAACTTCATCTGACCAAGTACTCCAGCCGAGGATTAGGCTTTATTCTTTTTTTCTCGGCTCCACGTGGGAGATTTGTAAATATATTTTGTGACCTCCATTATAGGAAAGGATTCTTTTGTTTTATCTTTGTATAAATTTCCATCTTGCCTTTGTCTTTGCCTTTGTGGTTTAATTTTTGTTTCTTGTCGATAATTAGTCTGATGTGTTGGACTTAGAATACAAACCCCTTAGGTTTTCAATGCTCGATAAATGATCGATAACAGTTGATCGTTTGGGGTTCGATCCTCGAGTCCAATTTCGACCCGGGGCTATCGTCCCTCAAGTTTTTAACACATTGGCCTTTAGGCTCTTTAGGCTGGCCCTTAGGCTCTTTTTAAATTGGGTCGATGCGATCTCTTATATGGCTATAGTTTTCCCTCATTGTGGCTAAAGTCTTTTGAAGTTTTAATTATGCCTTGGCATGTTTTATGTTCATCCGACTCTTCGACGGCTCAAACAAGAACCTCGATTATGAGTCGATATGTGACGATAGCTGAGTACATTGGGAGGTTCGCTCGAATGCTAAGTTTTTGAAATTTTTTGATCGAAGGCTGATTGTTTTCGAAGCTTTTTTATTGTTCAGAGCTCGTATTATCAAAGCTCCTTTGCTTATGCCGAGGGTAGCTTGATTAACCAGTTCTTTTCGAAGTATTTAAAGGCCTTTAGTTTTATGGCGGTAGTCGGACGTCTCCGAGCCACGTAAATTCGGCCGTAGCCTTTTAGTTTGACCGTAGTCTTTATGTTTGGCTGTAGCCTTTAGTTCCGGGTGCGGTGACCTTGGCATCTATATCGAGGGTATGACTTTTTAGGGGTCTTACAAGTTCGAATATATAGCCTTGGCCTTAATATCGGGGTTATGCCTTTTAAGGTCTTATAAATTTGAGTACACCTCGTTGAGGTCTTATAAGCTCAGTATTGCCTCATTGAGGTCTTATAGATTCGATGCTGCCTCACTAAGGTCTTATAAGCTCGAAATTGCCTTATTGATATCTTATGAATTTGAGTTTTTGATGGCTTCGATGAGCTGACTGTCGATGACATTCCCCGAGTGTTCGAGGATTTTTTGGTGCTTGAGCCGTTTTGCACGACAGTAGTAAACTTCTATGGGGCACACGGCGTTTTGACAAGCAGAGAGGCTTCTTTGATTACTTGATATATGTGCACATGTTATTGCCTTAGGAGGCTCGATTTTTCTACATGGACACGGTTCATTTGACCGTTTGGCCTAATACAATATTTTCCTATTGAGGTCCCTTTAGGCGTAACTCAATTGTTTTCGAAAAGATAACCTCAGAGGGGGATGCCCCCAGTATTCAAAGCTGATTGAGAGGAAGCCTTGAATGCTTGTTAAGTTCTCCTTAAGTAGCATATAGATATTTCGAAAAGGGTATGTTGTTAAAACACATGTACGATGGTATTGAAAATAAGGTTTTAAATTCCGAGATGCACTTATTAATGCAAAAGGCCTTTTTCTAAAAGTGTGGATACCTAGTTTCAGCATCTCCTAGAGTCCGACTTACGTAATAAATAGAGAATTGTATACCTTGTTGTTCCCGAACCAATACACCACTTACTGCTACTTCGGATACGGCCAAATATAATGTTTCATCTTCATTCTGGGTATGGAGCAAAGGCGGACTCGAGAGATACCGATTTAATTCCTCTAAAACATGTTGGCATTCCGGAGTCCACTCAAAGCTGTTTTCTTCTTGAGCAAGGAGAAGAAATGATGACTCTTATCTGACGATCTCGAGATAAATCGGCCTAAGGCCATTACCTGCCCGGTCAACCGCAGTACAACCTTCACATTGTTCACCATTGTGATTTCTTCAATGGCCTTGATTTTGTCGGGGTTGATCTCGATCCTCCTATTCGACACAATGAAGACTAAAAATTTGCCCGATCTTACTCCAAAGGCACATTTCTCGGGGTTGAGCTTCATGTTGTAGCTTCTAATGATATCGAATGTTACCTGCAAATGGGTCAAATGGTCCTCTGCGCACAGGGACTTAACTAGCATATCATCAATATACACCTCCATGGATTTGCCTATTTGATGTTCGAACATCTTATTAACTAAGCATTGATACGTGGCACCTACATTTTTTAGCCCGAAGTGCATTACATATAACAATATGTTCCATACTTGGTGATGAATGAAGTTTTCTCCTGGTCCTCTAGGTTTATCTAAATTTGGTTGTACCCGGAGTAGGCGTCAAGAAAGGTGAGGATCTCGTGGCTGGCTGTAGCATCGATCAACGATCAATGTTGGGCAACAGGAAACAATCTTTAGGGCACACTTTGTTCAAATCTTTGTAATCTACATACATTCTAAGTTGATTCCCCTTTTTAGAGACTACCACTACGTTAGCCAACCATTTAGGATATTTCACTTTCCTTATGGATCCTATTTTTATGAGCTTGGTTACCTCTTCCTTGATGAATCCATGTTTTACCTCGGACTGAGGTCTCCTCTTTTGCTTCACTGGTTTGAATCTGGGATCGACACTTAGTCGATGGGTAGTTATCTTCGGTGAGATCTCTGTCATATCTAAATGGGACCAAACAAAGCAATCAACATTATCGATGAGAAATTTAATGAGTTTTTCCTGAGTTCGGAGGTTAGCCCCATCACCAAGTATACCTTTTGTTTCGGAAGATGCTTGATTAATATGACCCGTTCGAGCTCTTCGATCATCGATTTTGTCGCATTTGATTCTTCAGAGGCAATGAAGGTTCGGGAAATGAGAAAATCTTCTTCTTCGTCCCCAACCACCTGTTCATCGGACATTTGTCCCTCGGGCTCGATCGAGGGCATGAGCTGTGATTGCTATTTGGCCGATTGTTCGTCCTTCGATTTCTCTGATGTGGATGGAGTCGACATCGGTGCTGAGTCGTGCACTGCGAACATTTCCTTGGCTACATGCTTCTCTCTATATACTATTTTCATGCCATCCTTTGTTGGGAACTTCATTATTTGGTGGAGGTCGATGGTACCACCTTCATGCTATAGATACACGGCCTTCCAAGCAAAGCATTGTATCTCATGTCACCTTCAATGACATTAAATTTGGTGTTTTGTATGGTTACGGCCACGTTGACTGGGAGGATGATTTCTCCCTTTGTTGTCTCGCTTGCCATGTTAAAGCCATTAAAGAACAGAGATATCGGTATGGTTTGATCGAGCTGCTCCACGACCCTGGACCTGATAATATTCGCCAAACTACCTGGATCCACGAGAACACGTTTAACTTGAACTTTATTTAAAAGGATAGAAATTACCAGAGCATCGTTGTGAGGTTGAGATAGAGCCTCGATATCTTCTTTGTTGAATATGAGAGTGTCCTCGGGCAAGTAGTCCCGAGTCCGCTTTTCCCTGGTGATAGATACTTTGTTTGGTTTGAATACAGGTCCCTGCGGGATGTTGACTCCATCGATGATCATGTGAATGACATGTTGGGGCTCTTCTGGTTCACTCTTCCTGCCTGCATCCCTCTGCTTGAAGTGATTCTTAGCCCGATCACTTAGGAATTCTCGAAGGTGGCCCTCATTGAATAACCTAGCCACTTCCTCCCTCAGCTGTCTCCAGTCCTTCGTTCTGTGACCATGCGTGCCATGATACTTGCATGTCAAGTTTGGGTTCCTTTGGGAGTGATCGGTCTGTATTGCCTTGGGCCACTTAGTATCTTTGATTCTCTTAATAGCCGAGACGATCCCTGATGTATCTATGCTGAAATTGTACTCTGATAATCGGGGGGACTTCGGAGTGGTAGACGTACTTATCGAACCCAGTCTTGCTCATGAGCCCCCGAGATCTTGGACCTTGATCACTTCTTCGATTGCTCCGAGAAGTGTTGTGGATCGGGCTGTTGTTCCTTCGATCGTATAGTTGATACCGTTCTTTGTTAAATCTTGATCCCCAGTCTGTGTCCCTCGGGGATTTGACTACGAATCTATTCGGGTGAACAAAGCCCGAGGGAGATCCTAACTAGTTGTCCTCGACCCTAATTTTTAACTAATACTGATTGTGCACATCTGACCATGTCACGGCTGGGTATTCGATCAAGTTCTGCTTTAGCTGTCGAGATGCTATCGAGCTTCTTTCATTCAAACCTTGCATAAAGGCCTGAACAACCCAGTCATCGGAGACCGGGGGTAGTTCCATTCTCTCCATCTAAAATCATGACACGAACTCCCTCAGCATCTCGTCGTCCATTTATTTTATCTTGAATACATCTGATTTTCTTGAGGGCCACTTTTATGGCTCTGGCATGTGCCTTCACGAAGGCGTCGGCCAACATTGCAAATGAATCAATGGAGTCAGGAGCTAAGTTATAATACCAGATCATACCTCCCTTTGATAGAGTTTCTCCAAACTTTTTTAAAAATACTGACTCGATTTCGGCATCATTCAAGTCATTTCCTTTAATTCCCCAAGTGTAAGAAGTAATGTGTTCATTAGGGTCAGTTATTCCATTGTACTTCGGTATATCGGGTATGCAAAACTTCTTGGGAATGGGCATTGGAGCCGCACTCGAGGGGAAAGGTTTTTGTATGAATTTTTTGGCGTTTAGGCCTTTCAAAACTGGAGGTACTTTAGGTATTTGGTCCACCCGGGAGTTGTAAGTTTCCACCTTTTTATCATTGTCTTCTATCTTCTTTTCTCCTGACTCGATCCTCCTAGTTAGTTCCTCAAGAATTTTCATGATAGTGGAGTCAGTCTCCGAGCCGCTATCATCGAGTCTTTCTAGCACTGGCTCATGCTACGTGTTTACTGGTTCGGCGATGTTAGGAGCCCTGTTCTGACTTTGAAGTTGAGCGATGGTGACTTGCTGAGCTTGCAACATCTCGAATCACTTGGAGGCCTGGGCTACCTTACGTCCATTCCTTACGGGGTCTGTGCTAGCTTACGTGTTTTGAGCGTTGTGGGAGCTGATATCAACTGGCTCCATGTTTGGCACTCCCTCAGGGTTTACAAGTGGTATGCCTAGACCTATGCCGTTGTTTTCTCCAAGTCCCTCACTGTCATAAACAGGTGCATTTTGTGTGCTAGACATATTTTGACATGAAATCAAAAAAATCTTTGACAAGAAAAAGTGTGAAGAATAACGTGTGTTATCAGAGAACTAGCACTAAAATAATCACTATTATCTTTAGACCACGGTGGACGCCAAACTGTTTACCTTGAAAATGGTTTTAGCAATTATATTTGATTTTGTGGTTCTAAAAATATGTGATTTATTTTAATGCTAGTTATTAGGCAATAGATGCTAAGTGTAAGTAAAGAGAATAAGATATGCAAACCGATGTTGATGAAGGACTGTGGTCTCGAACTCAATGGAATCAGGGACCTCGGGTCCGATAATAGCAATAAATGAAGAACAATAAATAAAGAATAATGAATGAAAAATAATAAAGCTGAAAGACAATATTGAGCGTGAGAAAAGCATAAAATGTTCTATTGTGGTAAAAAATGTTGTGTCCTCCTACAAGAATGCTTGGGTCCCCTTTATATATGAGGGGTGAATCCCAATATAGTTTCAGTCTAATCATGACAGAGAAATGCTATTGGTACAGCTATGTAACAGCCTTGTACGGGCTTGTACTATCTTTGCAGACCTTATCAGCTCTAACCACGCGTCATTGGGAGTTTTCCCGCCTTTCCATGACGGTTATCGATTTTATACTGCCTCGAGGTAGACCGCAATGAGCCTTCAACATGCTTTCTCGAGATATGCATTTTGGGGTGGAACTTCAGTTTTTACTCCGAGCCCCTCGAGATTGGGCTTGACATGCCATAAAAGCCTTGATATCGGGCCCCCTGTATCGACAGCATACAAGTTCAAAAGAACGATTTTAAAAGTACTTTTTGTAAAGATAACTTTTGAACTCATACTTGTTAAAACACTTAGTTTTTTTTCGAAAGAATAATAACTCACATATACTCGTTTTCATCAATTTAAAAGACTTGACTAACTTAAAAAAAAGTTTGTATAGAAGCGACCAAGTACGGCCTTGAACAGGATTTGAACATTTAACTGGACTTATTATCAAGTGGTTATGTCAAATGAGTGAAAAGTTACTGATTTTAAAAGCCCTTTAAGTTAGGTGCTCACATTCTATATGCTGAAATAAGTACTTTAATAACGTAAAACTTGCACGGGGCGCCTTATTTGGCCGTCCCCATTTAATCTATATTCATTTTTTAAAATTTTTTTAACTTGTACCCATTTTTTAAATAACTTCAACCCCCTTTTTCCTCCTCCTTCTCCTCCTTCGTTTTCTTCTTCAAGTTACAAAACAAACTGGTATTTATCTCCAGAATCAACGTTGTTTTAGTTATAAGGTCAATTTTTTTTAATTGAACAGTTTGGCAGTTGTACTTCTGTTCCAAATTTATAGCAAATTAGTTTTATGAAAAAGTTTAAGTCACCAGTAGGATGAGCTGTAAAATTTTGGAGTTTTTGTATGATTATTTGTGTTTGAGCTGAGAAGATGTACACTATTTTTCTTAAAAAATCACTGCTAATTGTGGTGCTTCAGCTCTAGAGCTGAAGTTCGCCAGTTACAAAACAAAAACCTCAGCTCTAGAGCTGAAGTTCGCCAGTTACAAAAACAAAAACTTCGCCAGTTAAAAAACAAAAACCTCAGCTCTAAAGCTGAACTTCAGGCCCGGCTACTAGAATGCTGAAGTTTTGCGTGATTGTCTTTGTCACTTCAGCCATGTATGCTGAAGTTATGCGAAAAAGCGGGTACGCTTGCAATTGTTTTTGCAAAACAGGCACAAGTTAAAACGTGATACAAAAAGCGAGTATAGATGCAAATGCCCCTTTAATAACTAAGTGAAGCCCCCAAATATGATAAAATTATCATTAGTCCTATGTTAACAAAGACTCTTTAACTTTAAATAAATTCAAAATTGCCCATATGTTGTACTCTACTTTAACTATTTTAAAATGGGGTATAACATCGGGTACGAAATAACGTAACATGATACATTACTGAGCTCAGGTGTGGCGTGGTGCAGAATGACGTGATACCATGTATTACCGAGTTCATGTGTGGCCGGGTGCGGAATGATATAACACAAAAATTTACAGAGCCCATCCGCGGTCTGGTACGAAATGACAGGTTATATGGTGTTACCGAGACCTCCCGAGGCCAAGTACGATAACAAGCCTCAAAGAGTGGTTGAACGACATTATCTTATTTAGCATGTAGAACCCCACGAGAGATTGATCCTTTACGAAACATGCATGTATTACGAATCATGTTCACGGTAAGTATGCCCCCGGTGATTTTCCTTGGTGGTCACATTGATATTGGGTATTGTAACATTTCTCAAATCTATAAAAATTTCAAGACATGCTTAATATATAATTTAACTTTTTTTAATTTTGCCTTGAGTGTATAAAAATTATACTTCTATTATAGATTTAAACCCTTGTAATTGATTTAGTTACTTCTCTGTTTATAAATAATAGATATACAATTAAGAAAATATTAATAATTTTAATATTATTAATTATTAAAAATGAGTATCATTAATTATTAGTTAAATCAAAATAAAAACAAAAAACAAAAAAGGGGAAAGGGTAGAGGGGGTTGGGAGGGTGGGGGAGCCTAAAGCCCATAAAGGGTAGTTGGAAGGCAAAAGGATTAAAAAGCCTTATACGAAAAACAGAACAAGCATTCGGTTCACTCACGAAAGAGAGAACCACAAAACAGAAGCAGCCTTGCTGCTTATTCACGCACGCAACAGAAAGTTCTGGGTTTCTTTATAAATCACTAGTTCTTGAATTCAGGTACATTAAATTTCTTATTGTCAATTATTCTACAGTAGTAGTAGGTAAGAATTGAATAGTTAATTCCCTTCTTTCTCTGTATCAACAGTAAGTTTCATGTTTTAACGGGTATAAATTGGACAGGGGCTTACGTATTAGCTCAAATTTTTTTGAGGTAAGTTGATATAACCCTTTACTAAAGTGATATAACTCACAAAAGCACGCATACACGGTGTTTGATGAATTGCTTGAAAGGGTTAATATGTACTTAATTGGAGCGAGTGATTACCTATCATTTTAGAATTGTTCCAACTAAAATTTAGATGATTTATTCTGATATATGTACATAAATTTTCAGAATTTTTGTGTTATTCTCATATGTCGTTTTCACGTTAAAAATTCATGAAAAATCAAGAATCTTTAGAAATACTTTTGAATGTTTATTTCATGCTTATGCCATGATTTGCATTTAATAATACCATGTCAAGAAATTTTAGAAGTTGATTTAGACCCTAGTGAGGTCACACAGAAAAGTTTTTTTTACTAAAGTATTTTTGGGAGTATCCTCTATTTGAGAAGGGGTCATCGTCCAGATCGAGGGTCCTGACCAAGTGATAAGTAGGGATTCGTTTTGGTCCAAAAATGTTTAATCGTATTCCTGAAAACTGATGAAATGTGCTTAATTACACGAGTATTGGAAAATGAGCCACTAAGATTAAATCCAACTAAAGAAGGAGTGATCTAAGCTCAAGGACAAAATCAGGCACAAAAGCCCAAAGTGCGGACCGCAGATTTTCATACTTTACAATTAATACATGTTGTACTATAACCGGGTTCCCCTCCTATATAAAGGGAACCCACACTACTTTGTAAGGAGCTGATGTTGCTCCAAATATTTCTCCACAAGATCAATAATATATCTCTCTCTCTCTCTTTTCTCTCTAACTTCCTCGTTCTTTATTGGCTCGAGACCACTCTTGGCGTCTATAGTTTTCATATGTGTTCTTCATTTATTGCTTGGTATTGGCCATAAAGAGCCTTTTTTAATCATATCTTAGCTGTTATCTCATTCCCGACTACCCCCGATAGCTCGAGATCGAGCCCGGATAATGATCTCGAGGTCCTCCATCGACCATTCCGAAGCCAGGGTAGCAGGCTCCTCAGTTGGATCATTGCCCTGTTCTAGCTTGCATTTTATCGCTAAACTTCATATTCCTAGCACCATCTGCTCTAACAACTAGCATAAAAATAGATCACGTATTTTTAGAATCACATTTACAAATTTAATTGTTGTTACAATTTTCACGGTAAACAAAAATACATATCAGGTAACAGAGTGCGGACCGCAGAAAGAATTATGCGACCGCACTCGCCTCTTGAACCTTTGGCAAATCACGATAAGTATAAATAGTAGCTTTCTCACTACTGCTGAAATTTTACGAACTCTGAAAAGTTAAAAGAAAGGGAAACACATTGCACTCAACTGATTCAAGAATCTAACACTCAATTCATCATCTTTGATTCTTCCTTAGCATCACTAAATTACTGGTATGTCCAATTCATCTTCAAACAATTTCAATTTTCTTACATTTGTTCATAATTAGTTTAGTTACTTTTAGACCTAATGTCAAATTCATAATCTTGTGGGCTTTAATTGGTGTTGGTTAACTTCCTATTTGCTATATGGTGGATGGGTATTCTGTTTATAGTATCTAAATTGCTAATACTATGTCTAAACTGTGCATGAATTAGAAACCCTAAGTTTACTGCTGTTTATTTTTGAATTGTTTGTCCGCACAAGGAATTGTGCGGTATGTAGATCAGTAGGCTAGGGCATTGGTATAGCATGATTGTGCGGACCACACTTGAAAATATGTGGTCCGCAGAAATTGAACCACGACCGTAAAAATGTGTGTGCAGCCGCAGATCGAGCAATTCTCTGTCTTTAGAGAGTTGTCATTTTTGAGGTCCCAATGTGCGGACGCACTCAAAATTGTGCGGACCGCATTTCAATTGTGCGGATTGCATAATCACCCTTGCGGCCGTACTTCCAAATTCTGTAGTCTGCACGAACCCATCTGCGGCCGCACTAAAAAATGTACGGACCACACTTCCCTACCCTGCATACTGTTTTGTCTGCAACTTTCTGCTATTGTACATTTGAACTATAACTGATTCCTATTGCTATGTATTGCAGACAATGGTTAGATCTCGTGGACGAGGTGATACATCCAAGGGGAGGGGTGAACCCTCCCAAGGCCGAGGCAAGAGTACCATACCACTCTCCGTGCAGAGAGTTATAGTCAAAAAAGTGACAGCCGGGAGAGCTCCGGAGCTTTCTGAGTCTAGTTCGTATGTCCCGTCTAGAGAAGCATCAGAGGGAAACTCTATGCAAGAGCAGCCTAATGCATAGTCACAGCCAAGGCAGCCTCAGGGGAGGTTTCAGCTCCTATATGAGACTTCCACCTCAACAAGAACTTCTGAGGGTTCAGACGATGATAGTCAGGGTTTAGAGCCCTCATCTACTCATGCCCCCGATGCACCAGTTACAATTGATAATGATGTTGATATTCTGGATGATGGTCGATGGGGTAATACCAGAGTTGCTGACTCGTCGAGGGCAGAACTATTGTTAAGCTTAAAATCCGAGTCCTGACTCGTCATAACTGGTTTGGTTATCGATAGTACCTTTAATAGATTTATCTAATATTCTTGATCATTTGTGTTGAATCAATTTGCATATCTTTAAAACCGCATATAAATTAAATTTTTCTCCATTTTAAGGGTAAACATGTTTGGACATGCATTTTACTTAAAAAGAATTTGAAGTTTTGTGAATATAAAACATCAAAAACTATCTTAGATCTGTTTTGGGATTATTTTCCAAACAAATAATTAAAATTTATAAACAAACAGATATATGAAAATAAAATTTGAAAAGAAAAAAACTCTTAATTTTATGACCAAACGGGAGTTCGAGGTTACATGTTTGATCTTAAAGATTTTCCATTAAGAGTTTCCCAATGGCGTCAGATTTTCGTTGTAGAAATTCAAAAATAGCCAAATTTATAATTGGTCATTTAAAAATAGCCACAGTTTCAAAAGTAATCGAAATTTAGCCACTTTTCATGTAACGATAAATCTGAACGAAAACACTGTTCAAAATTCGAAAAAATACTCCATTATAATATACCGGTCCAGCATAATATACTGGAACTTTTCGCGTGTTGGAGTTCAAGCATAATATACTAGAAGCTCATATACAGGTACACTGATCTCCAGTATATTATGCTGGAACTTTCCGTGTTGCAGCAAAATAGTGGCTATTTTTCAATGACTTTGCAAATGCTGGCTATGTTTGAATGACCAATCCGAAAACTGGTTAGCCCATGCTATTTTTACGGCTGGGGCATTTGCATCTATACCCGCTTTTTGTGTCACGTTTTAACTTCTTCCCGCTTTGGAAATATAATTGCAAGCGTACCCACTTTTTCGCGTAATTTCAGCATTCGGGGATGAAGTAGCAAAGACAATCACGCAAAACTTCAGCATTCTAGTAGCCGGGCCGGAAGTTCAGCTCTAGAGCTGAAGTTTTTGTTTTGTAACTGTCGAACTTCGGCTCTAGAGCTGAAGTTTTTGTTTGTAACTGGCGAACTTCAACTCTAGAGCTGAAGTTTTTGTTTGTCAGCTTCAGCTCTAGAGCTGAAGTTCGAACTTCAGCTCTAGAGCTGAAGTTTTTGTTTGTAACTGGCAAACTTCAACTCTAGAGCTGAAGTTTTTGTTTTGTAACTGTCAAACTTCAGCTCTAGAGCTGAAGTTTTTGTTTGGAACTGGCTTTTTTTTGTAAGCTTCAGCTCTAGAGCTGAAGTTTTTGTTTTGTAACTGTCGAACTTCAGCTCTAGAGCTGAAGTTTTTGTTTGTAATAATATTTTACTTGGCTAATAATGCAGACAAAGCGTCCCACACACCATCATTTGCTATTACAAGTATTCTTCCAGCTGATGATAAATGTTTGAACAAAAAAAATATTAAAAGAAAGCTTGTGTAGCATTAAAACATTAAAAGATTTAGACACATTTAGAGGCTTTCATTCAAAGAAAAGAATTTCTTCACAATATTAGGAGATTTCAGAGGCTCTGGGAAGCAAGAAAGTGAATTGTTTCAATTAAAATAACTTTCTGTTTACAAATATTACCTAAAAGTTTACTTTGATTCAGCAATCATGTACTATATGAACAATTCCAGCTCCCTCTTCTCTCACTATCAGTAATTGAAAATGGAAAGTATGACTAGACTATCATAATTTGCTATAACTTTTTCAATACAGAGGTTCAAAAAGATATTAGGTCATTGTGGGACGCTTTGTAATAGCAAACAGTTAATATTTTTTGCATTATTAGGTCAGTTGAAAGAATATTAATTGAGACAAAACGAAGAAGAAATAATCTGCACTAACAACAGCAAAAGAAAGAAGAAGAAAACGAAAGAGGAGAAGGAGGAGGAGAAAGGGGGCTGAAGTTATTTAAAAAGTGGGTACAAGTTAAAAGTTTTAAAAAAAAAAGAGTATAGGTTAAATGGAGGCGACCAAATAGGGCACCCCGTGCAATTTTTACTTTAATAGTACCCTGGCAAATAGAAGGCCCAAGCAGTTTTGATTCTCCCGCGAAGTTGAAAAAATAAAAGCTTTACTTTGCACATATGATTTGCAGCAACTCGTTCTCCTCTTTAGGGGGTGGTCAAACCAAACCAAAAAACCGCACCAAACCGAAAAACCAAACCAAATCGATTAAAAAATTCGACTTGGTTTGGTTTGACTCGGTTTGGTATTGAGTAAAAAAATACGAACCAAACCGACATATAAATATATAAATTTTATTTATATTTTTAAGACTTTATAGTAATTTTTTTTTAGAAAATGTAGAAATATTTGGGATCCTCTCATGTATTAACCTTGAAAGCGTAAATTAACGAAAAATTATTGTTAGACGACTAAGAAAATAACTATCATCTGTTACTACAAAAATTCTCCCATAAAAATATTTTAATAGATCATATGTTTGTCAATTTTTATTCATATTTACTAAACATATATTCACTTATCAAAGCTTTATCTATAATTTTAACAAAGTAAGATTGAAATAATATTCATGTAACAAAAAAACCCGAAAAACCCGACAAAACCGAGCCAATCCAAACCGATATAGTTGGTTTGATTTGGTTTGGTTTTGATAAAAACCGAACTAACCCGATCCATGTACACCCTACTCCTCTTCATTTCTTTTAATTTTTATGTTTAAAATTTAGGTTATGGAAAGGTGGATTTTTGTGATAATTACTTTTCAAATGATGATATGGAGATGGCATGTCATTTTCAAATGATGAAAGTTATGTAAATTTGTTTTATAACTTTAGTGTTACAAAAAATAAGTTTGAGGATCATGGATGAATTTAACCCCATAGTATCGTTGTTGTACTCGTTGTCTCATTTCCAAAGGTATCAATTCCTCTCAGATAAGGTCTGTGGAGAATCTTAAGACCTTGGAATGAAATCGTACTTGGTTCAGTATGATATCTGCTGCTTGCACGTAAAGGAGTGGCCAAGAATTCATCTATCAGATTTTAAATGAGTATGCCTTTATTCTATCTACCAATACACTAACAAACTGATAAAGTATTATTTGTTGGATATGTTCAAAGATCTTTACCATAACATTGATGAGTTTTTTTTTTTTTTTTTTTTGGTGGGCGGGGGGGGGGGGGGTGGGTGGGGGGAGGATTTTTATCAACTTTCTTGCGGGATTTACACAATATCTCATGTTAATTGGTAACGTTTCCTCCGATATTTGACACCAAAATTAGAGATTGTTGGACGCAATTTTGAAAAAACAATGTCTTGAAATAGTAGTTGAAATTGATAGAAATTTTTTGCATCATAGTTACGCATTTTAATCGTTGATATTTGGAAAAGTGATACTGATTCATAACAAGGATAGAAGCGTAGCAAATAATTTAAGGGGTCGTTCTGATCTCCGATAAAATCCAGCATAATTATAACAACATTAGGTTACTAATTTTCTTTTGTATCATTAATAATACATATATAAGTTATATCTATGGTGCTATTTGAATCAATGTATAATATTAGGAAAGAATGTAGAAAAAGAGTGAAGCAGTAGTAATGCATGGATTGATGACAAAATTATCTCCAATAGCAAAGAAACTTCTATTTTGTTTAATAAACACATATTTTAATTATACATTGTACTACAGTAATTATTAACACATCAAATAAGAAAAAAGTTGCAACATCCATTGTTGAAGAAGAGAAGAGAAAGCGGAATAAAGAAGGGAGAAAAAAGATACAGAATGGGGAGAGAAGGGAACCTAAAGCAAGAGAGATGAGATACTTTCAGCAGCAGAAAATATGATGAAATTGAACAATAGTCTGGATATACTAACCCGTTCAACAACATAAACATCACCTAGCTAGCACAAACTCCTTCCAACCAAAACTCAACTTACCGTTTTCTAGAGGGTCATGTGATTGACGAGCTTTGTGCTAATTGTTTAGAATACACTTCGATACTGCTAATAATAATCCAACAAAAGCAATCCTCGTGATAGTTTTATCCAAGATAATCAAACTAGATTCTGTAATCATATTCGACTTTGAGCTAATTTAGGTCTTTGCTCAGTATATCTGCATACAGAAGCTCCCAGGAGAATGGGTGGAAAAGTGTATGAACAAAAGAAACCAATAATTTATTTGAGAACTATCTCATGTAAAGGACCAATTGTGTTAGATGCTTCCATGTGTTATGCTGTAGATGGGAACATCCATTTATCAAAGCCTCGGGTTACAAAGGAAGTAGTCCAAAATCTCAGATCAGGACACTTTCTTGCAGAGACAAGTTAACTATGGAACTGTTGCTATTTCCTTCAAAGAGTTTGATCTTTAGTTCTCTGAGATTTGAGTTTATTGAGTCTGTTGGGGACAACGAAAAGTCGTGAGCGCTATATTTGCACTGCTCAAGGAACATCACTGGCATTCCAATAAATTTATGTTCCTACTCGGCTCCTTCTTTCTCCTCATGAGTTGTGACCGTGAATAGATTTCACAAACCAGAAACTTTATGTACAACTAGGTATCTTTCGTATTACATCCAAAATGTGTTTGCTTGTCTTCATCAATGCAGTTCAGGATCAAGTCGACCATACATATGTTTATTTAGAATTCAAAATGTTGAAATCGTCAAAGTCAACCATTAGAAAGGTTCTTTACAACAACAACAACAACGACCAAGTATAATCCCACAAGTGGGGTCTGGGGAGGGTAATATGTACGCAGACCTTACCCCTACCCCGAAGGGTAGAGAGGCTGTTTCCAGGAGACCCTCGGCCCAAAAAGCAACAGGAGCCGATATATTAGTACCATAAAAATGCATAATAAAATAACAGCAATACAAGAGATATGAAATACAGAATACGAAATACGAAAAAGATGGCTGGTATAGTAAAAATAGCATGTAAAGCCCTGCATCAATAGACGACCAATGACATTCTTAGTCTAACTCCTAACTGGCTAGTCTCACTCTATTGTGCTGTAGAAATATTCACAACTCTCCCCTAACCTACAACTTTAATACTCGACCTCCATAATTCCCTGTCAAGGGCCATGTCCTCAGTAATCCTAAGTCGCGCCATGTCCTGTCTGATCACCTCTCCCCAATATTTCTTAGGTCGTCATCTACCTCTCCGCGTGCCCACTACAGCCAGTCGCTCACACCTCCTAACCGGTGCATCAGTGCTCCTCCTCTGAATGTGCCCGAACCATCTGAGTCTTACTTCCCGCATCTTGTCCTCCATGGGGGACACGCCCACCTTCTCTCGAATATCTTCATTCCTAATCTTATCCATCCTTGTATGCCCGCACATCCACCTCAACATTCTCATCTCTGCTACTTTCATCTTCTAGATGTGTGAGTTCTTTACCGGCCAACATTCAGTTCCATATAGCATGGCAGGCCTAACCATTGCTCTATAAAACTTACCTTTTAGTAACGGTGGCACTTTCTTGTCGCACAAGACTCCCGACGCTAACCCCCACTTCATCCACCCCACCCCTATACGGTGTGTGACATCCTCGTTAATCTCCCCGATCCCCTGAATAACCGATCCAAGGTACTTGAAACTAGCCCTCTTGGGAATGACTTGAGAGTCAAGCCTCACTTCAACTACCCCTCTTTAATTTCTGGAATCAACGTCTAGGTGCCCGGGGGTTAGGGTTTTGAGCCCTACTTCGAACATGAATATCCAAAACAAAATACATGAAGGAGGGGATACGTGTTGCCTACCTCCTTATAACATTGGTCATAATATACTCAACTCTAAACAAGAAGTCATCAGGAAAAAAAATATATATAAGTTAATACGCATTACTCCCTCCATTCCAATTTATGTGAACCTATTTGACTGGGCACGGAATTCAAGAAAAAATGAAGACTTCTGAAATTTATGGTCCTAAACAAGTCAAAAAGCGGTCCAGAGCATTTGTATGGTTATAAAAGTTTCTCATTAAGGGTAGAATTGTTAGTTTAAGCTAAATTGTTACCAAATTTAGAAAGGGGTCATTTTTTTTGGAACCGACCAAAAAAGAAATAGGTTCACATAAACTGGAACAGAGCGAGTACAAAATAAGAAACTTAAGGTTTTACATGCTTCGGGTGAAAGATATTGCTTTAATTTATGTTGGGAGGAATACTCCCCTTTGCTAAAAGCAGAAACACAAAAGGCAAATTGATCAAGTATACATTGAAGTCAGAATCTTAAACAAGTGGGACCATCTCACACACCTTCGACTGCAGGAAATATGTAGACATTGAATAAAAATCTGGTTCTACTAACCTGTTCGAAGACACAAACATCACCTACTTTTAAGTTATTGTCCTGCACAAACTTCTTCCAACCTGAATTCAACTTACCATTTTTTGTTCCAACAGTGCAATTCAAAGCCCATGATCTCTTGTTTGGAACTTGAAGCACCACACCGCTATATCTAGTGGGGAAAAATTTACTAGCAATCACCCGTGATATGGTCTGTAAAATGAATGATACTTCATCATTTAAACCAAAAGATTCATCATTTAATAGTGTCTTTGTCACAGATTAGCGTTTTTTGGACATAAAAGGATGAAAGCTCACTAGATCTTCAGAGAGTAAGTATCTTACCAATGAAGGGCCAGAAACATATGATGGTTGCATAGGATATATGAAGAATGGATTTTCAGACGTAAAAGCTTTTGCTCTTTGATAGGCTGGAGAACATGGAACTGAAGGCTCAGGGTTGATAGACTCGTTTGTACTATCAGAAACCCCTGGAAATATGGTGACATCTATCAATAAGAGCTTAGTGTCTTTAATCACTTCGAGGACACAAACATCACCTAATTTTAACTTATTGTCCAGCACGAATGCCTTCCATCCACAATTAATTCTAGCATTTTTCGTTCGTAAAGTGCATTTGACAGTCCAAAATCCACTTCCTGGAACACGAAGCACTAACTTGCCACGGTTCTGCATGAAATACTTCCGAGCAAATTTCAACGGTATGGACTGCCAAAAAAGATCAATTATAAATTGAGTTTAAAGTTGTGCATATGTATGGAATGAATAAAAACAGATCACGTATCGGGCATTCCACAAAGTTTGAAAGCTCACCAGACAGTGTGGTCTCCTGACATAAGATGGATGCATAAAAGATATAATGAATGGGTTCTTAGATTTAAAAGCTTTTGCTCTTTGATAGTTTTCAGCTCTCTCTTTGTCCCTCTCTGCATCGCTCTTACTGGTAGCAATGTTGGATTGTTGCTCCTGCTCCCTACAGCCTTCGCTTCTTTCTTGAAACAGACATCCAAAAGAGAAGTATTACTACCAAATTATAATGTAACACAATGACTGATTTCATTCTGTTCATAGCTAATAAACCAGATTATAAGATGCATTCTTACCTAGTGAAACTACATTCCCTTGAGACTTTTCTTCCTCGATTACTTTAGTTTGAACGATAACTGGAATATCATCCACTGCTTCCCCTTCTTGTCTTTTTCTTTTTCTCTCCTGGCCTAAGGGACCATGGCTCAGATTTTCAACAGAATGCTCAACCACATCCGAAATATCTATGGAATCATCCGACTCAATCTCTTTTGTTGGATATTCAACTTCTGAAGCACTCAAATCAAATATAGTGACATTAAAATGGGAACGAGCATTGTATCCGAACATCAAAAAGTGGCCGCAGCTTATTGAATAGAAGTCACTGAAATCTTGCCATCCAATGCCTAGACAAATTTGGCCTCGAGAATGAACCACTTCAACCTCCCATACTTCTCCACTGGGAACCTCAAGATACACAGGGTTTAGCATGTTCTTGCAGTATCTACTGGCAAAGTCTTCTGGAATCCTCTGCGCGCAAAGGAAATATGCACTCAGTTTCATACATCTCGGAATCAAGACAGTGGCACATCTGTATAATTGGCAATAGATGCCTGCGCACTCAGCATTTGGTTCGACATATGTTAGATTGTTCCACATGTTGTGAGAATAAATTGTTGGTCCTCCACAATTTTCACCTCAATGAGCTATCTTTTGCAAAATTAGGCCAAAGGTCCCTTCTCTTTTAATCATGGTGTCGGATTAAAACCCATCCTTTATACTTGGTATATCAAATGTTGGACCATGTTATATGTTCAAGCTCCAAATGATTAGTATTAGGTGAGCAAGGAATGTTACAGATTGTTCCACATTGATTGGGGGAATGGGTCTTTTTCTTCTTACATAATCTTGGAAAATCCTCACTTCATGAGCTACTCTTTGAGGTGAGTTAGAAACCCAACCCCCCCCCCCCAACACACACACACACACACATATAATGTTCGACTTAAAACCACTGTTAATAACGAGGGATGGTACAGTTCCAGTAACAAGAAAATCTGAATCAGTCCATGAATCAAGATTGAAAACAGCAGAATGAAAAGAAATTAAAGGAGGAACAAAGTACTGACCAGACGGCGGCATTCATGTTGGGATAATATAATCTTGAAGAACTTTGGTTGAGTAATGTTAGTAGAAGAATTCCAAATGGAAGAGCCTTCACCACTTGGCGTCTGGCGCTTAGCTGCCATGACTGATCTTTGACAATTGAGCAAGAACGATACGTGAGGGAGCAGAGTCGTAGCATATTAATGCGATCGATTAACCCAGAGATAGAGGAGGCCAAGTCATTACTAGTGTTTTGGCTTTTCTATTTCCTAAAAGGTTCGCCTAACTTAAAAGAGAAAAACAGTGTTTGATACTGTGAAGCGTAACTTACGAGGCTACGTTGCCAGCGGAACCAAAATGATATTTTGGACCCAAGAGACCAAAATAGATGAAAAAAAGCACTAGTCCCTCCATTCCAATTTATCCCATTAACAGCTTGTTTGGATGGTTGTTCCCGTTGTATCGTATTGTATTGTTATCTTAAAATTATATTTGTTTTGATTGTTTCATAAAAATTGATTTTATTGTATTATTAAATTTATTATTTCGGAACAATAAAAAGTTTCCTTTATTGAAATAACCGATTTAATGTGGTGGGGTTGTTTCCTATTTTTCTTTTCAATTATGCCCTAACTTATTAGTCCACAATTCTATTTTACCCTTTACCTTTTTTTTTTCTTTCTATTTTAACTCCAAATCTCTAACCTATAACCTACTTTATTTTTTTTTTCCAGAACTTCTGCCACCAACATTGATGTTTTGTCGTCTTCTGTTTTATTTTTTCTCCTAATTTGCTTTTAACTCAATTCGAATTAGCCATGCTCTTTTGTTTTGCATTCTTCTGTCTCGCTCCTTTGTTCTGCTTTCTTAGGGTGTTTTGCCTTCTTCTGTTTTATTTTTAAAATTATTTTTATGCATAATTTTTAATAAATTTAATATTTAAACATTTGAGGGTATTTTAGTCAACTTATCAGTTATAGTGCAGTACGATACAGTCAAACCAAACAGTAAAATATTATTTAACAATAACAAGCGATACAATCTATCCAAACATTGTATTTATAAAACGATACGATACAATACAATACAATACAATACAATACATGCAATACATTATAAAACGACAGGGAACAATAATCCAAACACAGTGTAAGTAACACATACTTTATAGTCAATATTTTGAAGTGTCATGTATAGCGCATTTATTACATGCGCTAAAGTATAGTTAAAACCCTCATTCTTCCCCAGGCAGTTTCGACGGTCCCCTCCCCCCCTCCCCCCCAAAAAAAAATTCTCTTTCCCACCATTTGAGCCCACCTTGTCCCACAAAAATCATATGTCGTTTAAAATTTTAGAAAAAAATGTAAGATTCAAGGTTAGCTCGTAGTGTAGAACAAGATTTGAGGTTGATTTTCTAGAAAATGCGGCACACATTCACATTTTAAAAAAACAGGTATTTCGCTAAACTCTTTTGTATAAATTGTTCATATATTTTGTGTAATTCATTTTTATTAATTTATGCCATAGTTTTGTTGGGTGTGTATTTATTTTATTTTTTTTAAATTCGACTTTTTAAAAAAAATTATATGCTATTTAAATTCCATTACACAAAAAGGGGTTACATTTATGTTTTTTAATTACATAAATTCCATAAAGTAAAAAAAAACTGATTTTTTTTAAATTTCCAAACCTACAAATAGCATTAGTTATAATTCCGTGTAATTTGTGATAATATGTATTTTTTGTGATATTTTGTTGTATGTCTTTTCTTTTTCCTATTTTGTGATATAGTAAATTATATCGACATACATAATTTCTTTGCAATTAGAAATATTAGTTTCTTTATGGGATGATGCCCTCCATGCCCCTTAATATTGCAGAACCATGCCAGTATATTCCTAGTAAATTTTTGTTATAAAGAAACGTAATACTCAAAATATTGGATCCTCGAAACAAATAACACCACATTAAAAAGGGCAAATAGTATGTCACGACCCAAAATCCCTTCGAAGGAGTCGTGATGACACCTAATCGCTAAACTAAGTAAGCCTAATATTTACAAAAATAACATTAAAATTTACTAACTTCAAATTAAATAACTCTCGATAAATCACAATTCCCAAAACCGGTGGTACAAGTCATAAGCCTTTCTTGTTCCAGAACGAGAAGGAATCAATGGAACGTAACTACAAACGAAGGTGACTCCGAGACCTGCAAATGCAACAACATGTTACCGTGAGTCTCCACCGCGACGACTCGCATAGCTACTATCAATCAATACCTGGATATGTACACAAAAATGTACAGAAGCGTAGTATGAGCACACCATGGCGATGCCCAGTAAGTATCAAGACTAACCTCGGTGGGGTAGTGACGAGGAACAGTCAAGACACTTACTCGTCAAATGAAATGAGTAGGAACAGTAAAGAGAGAATACGGGTAGTAACGAACGATAACCAAATAAACCAGATAACCAAGTAAATCAACACTGACATAACAAGAACAGAGACAAGTACGAATAAATTCAAATAAAGAAGGCAATGACAACTCAATTAACCACATCATGTCTAGTACACAATTCCGACCATCTCAACCCTCGATTCCTCATATCATAATCTCAATTTCCAAGCCTTCGGCATAGATGGTACCTTGTGCCCCCATATTTTCCCATCTCACTTTTTGACAACGAAATCCACATGTTATACGATACCTAATATCCGTACAATGCACTTAATATGTCCAAGAAGTCTCATTTACCTAATATAAGTAAAAATACAATTTCTAAACTAATTAGGAAAAACCAACGAGAAAAGATGAAGTTATTTCTTTTGAAATCATTTGAGTAAAGAAAACACCCCTTTTTAATTTAAAATACAACATCGAATGGATTATTACCTTTAAAAAGAGAATTAATAACTTAAGACTTAATAGAAACTTCCCTTTAAGTAAAATACAACCTCAGACGGTTTAAGGGGATATAATTGAGAAAAAAAAACTAATTAAATTAATGATGTAACAATTATTGAAGTTTGAAGTGTATGTATATATATATATATATATATATATATATATATATATATATATATATATATATATATATATATATATATGGTATAGTTATTGAAAATACTGTAGGTTCTAACACAAAGGATCACAACAATAAAGGAATTTAAATGGTTTAAGCACTTGAATTGATAACAACAAATAAACACAGCAACAGAAAGTGCACGACATCACCTTTCGTGCTTTTACTCTAATTCTCACCGTTTAAACTTCCAAAACTAGATTGTTTCTTCCAATTCAACTCCGATTCATCCGGAAACTGAATCCAACCATGCACCCAAGTCGATATACACAATGTGAAGCTGCTCGAGACCTCAAACTACCGAATCGGGCGCAATTGCTCAAAACGACCAGCCGGGTCGTTACATCCTCCTCCACTTAAACATATGTTCGTCCTCGAACGTGCCTGGAGTCGTTTTATAGCCATCGAACCACTGCATGAGCTCACCATACATACACTCGGGGGTGATTCCCCATCACCTAACCTAAGCAGCTGACAATGCAACTTAACTGAAGATCTCATCTCCTCCTTAGCCCATAACCTTTAAATAGAACCCAAACCTCAACATCTGAAATTCATCATCGGATCCGAATTTATGTCATCACACTACATGAGTCTTAACAAGCTGAATCAAGACAAATTCCAATCCAGAATACAATCACACGCTGCTCCACACCACTCAAATGCCTGAAGCAATAACATCTTACCACCATAGTTGCTCAAATAACATCCTGGATGCTGGCAATATACTTCCCGTTGAATACAACCTTGTTCCGGACCTCCACATCACTGCTCATGATAAAGAAACATGCGGGAACTCATAGCCGCCCATGAAGACAACAAGTCAAGAAGCTCTCTCGCCGGCCAAGGGCCATCACCCAAATCTTAGCAAAAATACCTTCATACTTTCAAACACTCCTCACCCCCGATATTATAGTACTAATCTCAGGTCTAAGAAACTTATCTCAACCAATACAAACATCACAACTGACAGCTCATCACAGAACCACACGGATTCTCACATTACACAATTTGTACACCAAACCAACAATAACTCAATTATGTAGCACAAGTAAAGAAAAGCAGGGTATAAGAATTATCTAACGAGCACAACATGTGTAACAACACAAGTGTAATTCTTCATCAAATCGTCCCACAGAGTGAAAACACAACACCACATGAACACAAGGAAAGGGTATCCCACATAACATCCATTACGGCGTGTAGGCCGCTCCCAAATACTCATCAAGCCAAAATGCTCGAGCTCACTGAACATATGAATACTGACATCAAGTACAACAAAGTGCACAAATAAAACTGTAGGAAAATAAATGAAAGTGTTAACACATGAAAGAAGTAAGCATCACTAAGGTGCAATAAGCAAATCAACATCACGAGGGCTATCTCGCCCGCATCTCCATAAGGCCTGAATAGAATTACTACCTGCGGGGGAAATAATCATATAACCTCGCTGCCTAACACAGCATAAAAGAGTAGCACATATCATAGGCTAGGGACACCAATAATATCCAGTCTGCCTGATAACATAACCAAAATCATGATCTCACATGAGCACTCAAACTTGATCTGATACATGATACATATTCTCATTGAGCTTTCAGATAGCCCCCAACCAAATCCTAATTATTTTCAAATAGGTGAATATCCTTTCCAAAAAGATCCACAACGACCTATCAATCATGCATTCCATTAACTATCTCATCCTCAACGTTTCTCCACAATCTGCAAACATGAAATAATTCACATATGAGAGCATCTAGCCCAAAACCTCAGGAATACCAAAATTTCCATACTCTAACTTCACTATGCAATCAAATGGCTGATATATCACTTATACCCTATCATTTTGCTAAAGCACTCATATCGAGTTTCTGACCGCGTAACAAAATGTGAACCTCGAAAGCCTCAAAACCCAGTAATCACCCTGCTACCAGCCACACACTGCAAACCAAAACTCAAGGCCCTTTCCAAAAAAATGCACACTCTTCACATATGATAGCCAACAATGCCAAAACTCTATTAATTTTAGATACTGATTCAGGAGAAAATTGCAATGTACCACATATTCCTTATGCCTATAGTAGACATCCAACTCAAGCCGTAGTCAAACTATCGAGAACCCTCCGAGATCCGCCCGCACGTACGCAACTAAACCATCAGGACTACACCTCCCCAACTCAACCAAGTCACACAAATCGTCCAATCCAAGAGTGCTGCCTCAAATACCAGTAGAGAATTCCCATTCAAAAAGGGCCATTTACTTCCATGGCTATGCTGGCCCAACACTACTGAACTGACTCATTCCTTCGGATAGTCGATATGCAATAACTCCCATCAAATCCCCATATATAAATGACCCTATCATGAACTACGTAGCAAGAAAGTCATAGACCACCGCATTACGTCTGAAGCACCCCGTTCTGACGCAACTATGATGCCCACGCTGAATAGACCTCCTATGAATCTGAAGTTGTTCTTCCGACTCCCCTAGATACTGAAATGTAGATCCATTGTTGACGTAAAAATACTATAAGCCCCAACATCACCTCGTTCGAGATCTCAGACCCTGGTCATACCCCAATCCGGGAACCTACCAATACCACATATATACCTACCTCAGGCTAAAACTAATACAAATCTGACTCTGCAATCTGAATGCCGCTATTGGACTCCTCCACTTGGCGCAAAGCCATAGAAAACAAAGTCTGATGACCCGCAAAACTAACATTCAAAGCTCGTACAACACAAATCACAAGATACTCCAATACCACCAACTATTCCCAATCAACACCCACTTCGTGGCCTTGCCACAATCATGATGACTAGTCGACCAATTAAACCTTCCCAAGTCTCACTCATCAATCAGGTGCCGGAAACCGCTGTGCCTCCAAACGAACAACTGAAGAGTCTCTCAATGCTTCTGTATCTTCAGTCTGGACAACACGTCGAGGCAATGCTTGAGCATCCATGACCCCTTTGTAGCCTATCTATATCATCACGAACCACTGGCGCATAGCGAACACTAAGAGAATAATATTATACATGAGTGGATGTAGAGGGACATAAGTCATATACTACGAGCTGAATCAATATCGCACAATAGTGAATGAAAGAAGTGGAATTTCCTAACAGTTCTGTAGCCTCTCGAAGATAAGTACAGACGTCTCCGTACAGATCCGCAAGACTCTACTAAACCTGCTTATGAATTATAGCACCCATGAACCTAGAGCTCTGATACCAACTTGTCACGACCCAAAATCCCTCCGAAAGAGTCGTGATGGCACCTAGTCTCGAAACTAGGTAAACCTAACATTTACATAAATAACATTAACATTTACTATCTTTAAATTAAATAACTCTCGATAAATCATAATTCCGTAAAACTGGTGGTACAAGTCATAAGCCTTTCTAAGAGTAGTTATACAAAATAAATACAACACTGTTCCAGAACGAGAAGGAATCAATGGAACGTAACTACAAACGAAGGTGACCTCGAGGCCTGCGAAAGCAATAACAGGTTACCGTGAATCTCCACCGCTATGACCCGCACAACTACTATCAATCAATACCTGGATCTGTACACAAAAATGTACAGAAGTGTAGTATGAGCAAATCACGGCAGTGCCCAGTAAGTATCAAGACTAACCTCGGTGGGGTAGTGACGAGGAACAGTTAAGACACCTACTGGTCAAATAAAATGAACAGGATATGATAATAAAATGTCGAGATAAAGATAACGAGGTAATACCAATAGCGAAGAGAAATAAAAATACAAGCAGTAGGAACAGTAAAGAGAGAACACGGGTAGTAAAGAACGATCACCAAATAAACCAGATAACCAAGTAAAACACATAACCAAGTGATTCAACACTGACATAACAAGAACAGAGACAAGTACAAACAAATTCAAATAAAGAAGGCAATGATAACTCAATTAATCACATCATGTTTAGTACACAATTCTGACCATCTCAACCCTCGATTCCTTATATCATAATCTCAACTTCCAAGCCTTCGACGCATATGGTACCTTGTTCCCCCGTATTTTCCCATCTCACTTTTTGACAATGAAATCCACATGCTATATGATACCTAATGTCCGTACAATGCACTCAATATGTCTAAGAAGTCCCATTTACCTAATATAAGTAAAATTACAATTTCTAAACTAATTAGGAAAAACCAACGAGAAAAGATAAAGTTATTTCTTTTGAAATCATTTGAGTAAAGAAAGTACCCTTTTTAAATTTAAAATACAACATCGAATGGATTATTACCTTTAACAAGAGATGTCACGACCCTAAACCCGGACCTGATCGTGATGACGCCTCTCGTGAAGACAAGGCCAACCGACACATTCCCATTTCAATTTTAAGCAATTAAAATAATAAGTATTAAGTCTTAAACATGATAAATTCCAAAATAAGTAGCAAACAGTACAATTTGCGGAAAAACAAACCCAACACAGCCCGGTACCGGGGTGTCACCAGTCATGAGCATCTATCAATTTAATACAAGTCTGAAAAGTCTACAAAGCTACTACAGAATCACTAATAAGGGAAAGGAAATGAGATAAAGCGGAGCACGAAGCTGCGAACACCGAGCAACTACCTCTTGGACTCCGAAATCTGCCGGGAGCTCTCAACCCTCACAAGCAGGATTAGCAATGCCTGAATCACACACGGGGTGCAGAGAGTAAAGTGAGTACTCCAACTTAGTGAGTAATAATCATAAATAAAGACTGAGAAATATGAAATCACGTATGGCAAATGATAGGCTATAATGAATTAGTAAAGCTAGTAAAAACAGTGAATCAAGGAAGATATGTAAAGTCATTTTAGTTCAGTTTAAACTTTATGAAATGTCTTTTTAACAATTAAGCAGTGAAATGACAGGCGACTAGGAAAGATAAACACATAAAGGATCGCCCCTCGGACAATATCATAGAACAACAACAGCCCCTCGGGCTATATCTCACATCACAATGAGTACCCACGCTCACTGAGGGTGTGCATACTCCTGGAGGGGCCCCTTAGGCCCAAGCGCAATATCAAGCCATCTAGTGTCATCATCACTAGGCCCTCAGTCTCATATCAACACGCCACATTGTGGCATACATATCTCAGGCCATCGGCCTTATAATCATAATCAGTGTTTCCTCACAACATAGGCCCTCGGCCTTACTTAGTCAAAGTCCTCACAAGCCACTTGGGCAATAGTAAAACATGATTCTCAGCCCAAAATATCATTTAAAAGATCATTTAAGTGTTAAAACAGAGTAAACATGGCTGAGTTATGAAAACAGAGGAATATAGCATGACTGAGTTCTAGTATAAAATCAAAACAGTGAGGAAATATCAATAAAAATCCCCTAAGGGTTCAAAGAGTTGGTACGAGGCCCAAATATGGTGTTCAGCCCAAAAACATGATGATAGGAAATAGATTTCAATCAAGTACGCGGTAAATAGTCATTCAGGACAGACTAAATCGCGATCCCTAATAGTGCACGACCACACGCTCGTCATCAAGCGTGTGCATCACCTCAATATAGCACAACAATGTGCAATCTGGGGTTTCATACCCTCAGGATATCATTTACAATCATTACTCACCTAAATCCGATCCAAACTCTAGCCCGCGATGCCTTTGCCCCTCGAATCGGCCTCCACTCGTGTCGAATCTATCCAAAATTAGAACCACGACGTCAAAATATGCTAAGGGAACGAAGCCCAAGCGAAAATAATCAATTTACAACTCAAATCCCAAAATTACCAAAACCCGACCCCCGGGCCCGTGTCTCGGATTCCGGTAAAAATTACATCAATGGATTCTTTATCACTCCCCGAGTTCATTCATACCAAAAGTATCAAAATCCAACCACAAATGACCCCTAAAATCCCAAATTCTAGGTCTCCAATTTCAAGCCCTAGTTCTTCCATTTTAGGCTTAATTTCCATGATTAATTAGGTAAATTTCATATTAGAATCGAGTTTTAAGTCCATGATTCTTACCTCCAAGTGATTCCCCTTGAATCCCTCTTCAATCCTCTTATAAAAGCTCCAAAAATGCTCAAAAATAGTGGAAATAAACCCCAAAATCGCGGACAAGAAGACTATTTAAACATTCTGCCCAGGCCTGAAATCGTTCTTCGCGATCGCGGGACCCTCATTGCGATCGCGAAGCACAAATTCTCAGAACCCAATCTTTACCCTACGAGAACGCGTAATCTCTCATGCGAACACGATGCTCAGGCATCCTATACCTACATGATCACAGTCAGGGTACCGCGTTCGCGATGCACAAACCCAAGGTCTATCCCCAGGTCCACTTAACTCTACGCAAACGCGACCTTCACCACGCGTTCGCGAACAAGAACCTCGACGCATTACGGGATCGCGTCCCGAACTTCGCGAACGCGAATAACAACCTGGGCTGCCTCTACAAAAGCTCTACACGATCGTGAGACTCCCTACGCGATCGCGAAGAAGAAAACTCTACAACAGCTGAAGCTCAAAAATTTGCAACTTTTCCAAAGCATAAAGTGGTCCGATTGACCACCCGAGGCCCCCAGGACCTCAACCAAACATACTAACATATCTCATAACCTCATTCAAACTTATTCCAACCTTCGAACTGCTCAAAACAACATCAATACACCAAATTTGCATCGAATTCAAGCCTAAGAATTCAAAAATCTTCTAAATTACGCTTTTGATCAAAAACCCAACCAAACCACGTCTGAATGACCTAAAATATTTTGCACACACATCCCAAATGATACAACGGAACTACTGCAACTCTGGGAATTCCATTCCGACCCCTATATCAAAATCTCACCTATTAACCGGAAATCGCCACAAATTCAATTTCGCTATTTCAAGCCTAAATCTACTCCGGACCTCCGAAACTCATTCCGATCACGCTCATAAGTCCCAAATCACCTCCCGAAGCTATCCAAACCATCAGAACTCACATCCGAGCCCTCTAACACATAAGCTAACATCCGGTTGACTTTTCCAACTTACGCTTCCTTAAAAGAGACTAAGTGTCTCAAACCTTACCAAATCCTTTCCGAACCATCCAACATGATCATATATAGAACCGATATACAAAGCAATAAGAAGTAGAAATGGTGGAAACGGAGTGGTAAATCATGAGACGACTGGTCGGGTCATCATATCCTCCCCAACTTAAACAAACGTTCGTCCTCAAACGAGTCAAGAAACATACCTGAAGCCTCAAACAGGTGAGGATATCTGCTCTACATCTCCTGCTCGGTCTCCTAGGTATCCTCCTCCATGGGCCAACCTCTCCACTGCACTGCACTTTCACTAAAGCTATATCCTTTGACCTCAACTTTCGCACCTAAAGACCCAAAATAGCTGTTGGCTCCACTTCATAAGTCAAATCACCATCCAACTGAATCGTGCTGAAATCCAGAACATGAGACAGATCCATAATATACTTCCGGAGCATAAAAACATGAAATACCAGATGCACACTCGACAAGCTGGGTGGCAAATCAAGCTCATAAGCCACATTCCTTATCCTCCGAAGCACCTCAAAAGGCCCAATGAATCGAGGACTCAATTTACCCTTCTTCCCAAACCTCATAACACCCTTCATGGGCGAAACCTTCAATAGAAGCTTTTCACCAACCATGTAGGACATATCTCGAACCTTCCTGTCAGCATAACTCTTTTGTCTTGACTGCGCTGTACGAAGCCCCTCCTGAATTACCTTCACCTTTTCTAAAGCATCCTGCACCAAGTTTGTCCCCAATAGCCTAGCCTAACCCGACTCAAACCAACCAACTGGAGATCTACACCGCCTCCCATACAAAGCCTCATATGGATCCATCTGAATACTCTACTGGTAGCTATTGTTATAAGCAAACTCTGCAAGTGGTAGAAACTGATCCCATGACCCCCCAAAATCAATGACACAAGCACGCAACATGTCCTCCAATATCTCAATTGTGCGCTCGGATTGCCCGTCCGTCTAAGGATGAAAAGCTGTGCTCAACTCAACCTGAGTACCTAACTCTCGCTGCACAGACCTTCAAAACTGTGAGGTAAACTGAGTGCCCCTATCTGAGATGATGGAAACTGAGACACCATGCGAACGAACAATCTCCCGGATATAGATCTCTGCCAACCGCTCTGAAGAATAAGTAGTACACACAGGAATGAAGTGTGCGGACTTGGTTATCCGATCCACAATCACCTAAATAGCATCAAACTTCTTCAAAGTCCGTGGAAGTCCAACTACAAAGTACATGGTGATTCGCTCCCGCTTCCACTCTGGAATATCCATCCGCTGAAGCAAGCCACCCGGTCTCTGATGCTCATATTTCACCTGCTAACAATTGAGACACAGAGCTACAAATTCCACGATTTCTTTCTTCATTCTCCTCCACCAATAATGTTGCCTTAGATCCTGATACATCTTCTCGACACCCGGATGAATAGAATACCGCGAGCTATGGGCCTCCTCCAGAATCAACTCCCAAAGCCCATCCACATTGGGCATACAAATCTGGCCCTGCATCCTCAACACCCAATCATCACCACTAGTCACATCTCTGGCGTCATCGTGCTAAACTCTATCTTTAAGGACAAACAAATGTGGATCATCATACTGGCGCTCTCTAATGCGATCATATAAGGAAGACCGAGAGACCATACAAGCCAATACCTGACTGGGCTCCGAAATATCTAACCTCACAAACCGATTGGCCAAGGCCTAAACATCAACTGCAAGAGGTCTCTCCCTAAATGGAATATATGCCAAACCCCCCATACTCACCACCCTTCGGCTAAAAGCATCAGCCACCACATTGGCCTTTCCCGAATGGTACAATATAGTGATATTATAATCCTTTAGCAACTCCAACCACCTCTGCTTCCTCAAACTAATATCCTTCTACTTGAACAAGTTCTAGAGACTACGATGATCAGTAAACACCTCACAAAACACACCATACAAGTAATTCCTCCAAATCTTCAATGCGTGAACTATGGCAGCCAACTCTAAATCATGAACGAGGTAGTTCTTCTCATGGGTCTTCAACTGACGAGAAGCATAAACAATAACTCTACCCTCCTGCATCAATACACACCCAATACCAACTCTTGAAGCATCACAATACACGGTATATGAACCTGAAGCTGATGGCAAAACTAACACTGTAGTCGTGGTTAAGGTTGTCTTGAGCTTTTGAAAGCTCTCCTCACACTCATCCGACCATACAAATTAAGCACCCTTCTAAGTTAACTTGGTCAAGGGCGATGCGATAGATGAGAATCCTTGAACAAACCGGCAATAATAACCCGCCAAACCAAGAAAGCTGCGAATCTCTGTGGCTGAGGATGGTCTGGGCCAACTCTGAACCGCCTCTATCTTCTTGGAATCAACCTAAATACCCTCGTTGGATGCCACGTGCCCCAACAAAGCCACTAACCTAAGCCAAAACTCATACTTGGAGAATTTTGCATAAAGCTTCTCCTCCCTCAATCTCTACAACACGACTCTCAAATGCTCTGCATGCTCCTCTTGACTGCGCGAATATACCAGAATATCATCAATGAAGATTATGACAAACGAGTCGAGATAAGGCTGGAACACACTGTTCATCAAATGCATGAACGCTGTTGGGGCATTGGTCAGCCCAAAAAACATCACCAAGAACTCATAATGACCATATCAGGTCCTGAAAGTTGTCTTAAGAATATTTGAGTCCCTGATCTTCAACTGGTGATAACCTGAATGGAGATCAATCTTGGAGAATACTCTCGCTCCCTGAAGCTGGTCAAATAAATCATCAATGCGAGGCAAAGAATACTTGTTATTAACTGTTACTTTGTTCAATTGCCTATAATCAATGCCCATCCTCATAGTGCCATCCTTCTTCTTCACAAATAGAACCGGCGCACCGCAAGGCGACACACTAGGCCGAATGAACACCTTATCAAGGAGTTCCTGAAGCTGCCCCTTTAACTTCTTCAACTCCGCTGGTGCCATACGATATGGTAGAATAGAAATGGGCTGAGTGCCCAGCACCAGGTCAATACCAAAATCAATATCCCTATCCGGTGGCATGTCCGGCAGGTCTGTAGGAAACACATCAGAAAAATCCCTCACAACTAGAACAAAATCAATACTGGGAGTCTCAACACCGACATCCCTCACAAAGGCTAGATACGAAAGACAGCCCTTCCCAACCATACGCTGGGCCTTCAAGAATGAGATCACTCTACTGGAAACATATTCAGTCAAACCTCGCTAGTCAATCCGTGGCATACCCGGTATAGCCAATGTGATTGTCTTAGCATGACAATCCATAATAGTATGACGCAGAGATAGCCAATCCATGCCCAAAATGATATCGAAATCCACCGTACATAATAATAAAAGATCCACTCGGGTCTCCAGACCCCAATAGTCACCACACACGACCGGTACACGCGGTCTACAATAACAATATCACCCACCGGGGTAGATACATGAATAGGTGAAATAAAAGACTCACATGGCGTACACAAATAACGAGCAAAGTATGATGACACATAAGAAAAGGTGGAACCAGGATCAAATAATACAGAAACATCTCTATGGCAGACTAAGACAATACCTGTAATGATAGCATCGGAAGCAATAACATCGGGTCTAGTTGGAAGTGCATAGAAATGTGCCTGACTGCCACCTGATTAACAACCCCTAGCTGACCTACCTCCACCCTGGCTGGCTAAGTGGGTGGTGGTGAAGTAACTGGCGTTGAAGCCGATGACTGACCCCTCTACTGAGATGAACCTGCAAGACGACGCGGACACTGCCTCCACATATGACCCATCTCTCCATACTCATAACAACTCCCAGGTGCTAGAGAAGGAGATTGAAGTGAACCCCTCACACCGGAGTGACTGGCAAATGCCCCCGGCATAGAAGAGCCCTGAACTAATGGAGCACGGGACGAACTTTGAGCTGGAAGGGCAATAAGTGATGATTGGGCCTGATGAGAACTGTGAGAACCATGACCCGATGATGCCCCACGATAACCTGGGCAAGATGGCTGAGTGCCTGAATGGACGACCTCTGCCGTGCTGAAACTAACTTATCGAAGTAACACCACTATAACTGCCAGATCCTTGAGGCCTCTTGGCCTCCCCCTCCTCTCGCTCCTGGAAATGAACAGACTCAATCTCACGGGTAATATCCAAAACCTCCTCAAAAGTAGCACCATTCACCCTTTCTTTAGTAATAAGAATACGAAGTTAGTAAGTGAGGCCATCAACAAACCTCCTAATCCTATCTCTATCTGTCGGAACCAACCAAATCGCTAGCGAGCTAACTCAGATAACCTCATCTCATACTGCATCACATTCATCTCTCCCTAATGCAACCACTCAAACTGCCTGCGCAACTTCTCTCTACGAGACTGCAACACATACTTCTCCAGAAAGAGAACAGAGAACTTATGCCAGGTAAGAGGTGCTGCACTAACTGGCCTACGCCTCTCAAAAGTCTCCTAACAAGTGAAGGCAGCTCTAGAAAATTGATAAGTAGTGAAAGAGACCCCGATGGTCTCTAGAATACCCACTGTACAAAGCATCCTCTGACAATTATGCAAGAAATCCTGGGCATCCTCGCCCTCTGCACCACTGAAGGTCAGAGGCTAAAGTCTACCAAACCTCTCTAACCTACGCTGCTCGTCCTCTGGCATGGAAGGAACTATATAGTCCTGAGCAGCTGCAATCGGTTGTGCTGGATGCACCCCCGGTGTTTGAAGTCCCTGTACGACCTGCTCAGGTGTGAGAGCGGCGGGAGTCTGAGTGCCTCCCCCGGCCTAAGAAGTAGCTGCGACTGTAGTAACTAAGACTGCCTGAGCTAGGCTAGTGCAAATTGATAGGATCTGAGCCAAAGCCTTCTGGAGACCCATAATCACAATAGGCACAGCTGGTGCCTAAGCTGGAGCGTCCACAACTGGGACCTGATCCTGAACTGGGGTGGCTGGTGGATCTGCAGGTGCTGCCTTAGCTGGTATGCGGGCCACACCCCTGCCCCTACTGCGACCACGACTGCATCCTTGGCCTCTAGTGGCCATAGCTGGTGGTACTGGTGGTCATCCATCCTGACCGGTAGCATGTATCCTCACCATCTGTGAGGGAATATAATGATAGAAGTTTAGTACTCGGATCAACAAATTCGCACGACAAGAATTTCAAGAATATGAAGTTTTCCTAAAGGTTCTGCAGCCTCTCGAGGATAAATACAGATGTCTCCGTTTCAATCCGCGAGACTCTACTAAACCTGCTCATGACTTGTGAGACCTATGTAACCTAGGCTCTGATACCAACTTGTCACGAGCCTAAACCCGTACCCGGTCATGATAGCTCTTCTCGTGAAGACAATGTCATTCCCATTTCAATTTTAAGCAATTAAAATAATAAGTATTAAGTCTTAAACATGATAAATTCCAAATTAAGTAGCGAATAGTACAATTTGTGGAAAAACAAACCCAACACAACCTAGTACCGGGGTGTCACTAGTCATGAGCATCTATTAATTTAATACAAGTTTGAAGAGTCTACAAAGCTACTACAGAATCACTAATAAGGGAAAGAAAATGAGATAAAGGGGGAGAAGCACGGGGCTGCGAACGCCGAGTAGCTACCTCATGGACTCCGAAATCTATCGGGAGCTCTAAACCCTCGCAAGCAGGATCAGCAGCGCTTGAATCTGCACATGGAATGTAGGGAGTAAAGTGAGTACTCCAACTCAGTGAGTAATAATCATAAATAAAGACTGAGAAATATGAAATCATGTAAGGCACATTATAAGCTAAAATAAAATAGTAAAAGCCAGTAAAAGCCAGTAAAAGTAGTGAAACAGTGAAGATATGTAAAGTCATTTTAGTTCAGTTTAAACTTCATGAAATGCCTTTTTAACAATTAAGCAGGTAAATGACAGGCAACTAGAAAAGATAAACACATAAAGGATCGCCTCTCGGGCAATATCATAGAACAACACCAGCCCCTTGGGCTATATCTCACATCACAATAGGTACATGCGCTCACTGGGGGTATGCAGACTCCTGAAGAGGCCCCTTATGACCCAAGCACAATATCAAGCTATCTCATGGCATAATCACTAGGCCCTCGGCCTCATATCAACAAGCCACCTAGTGGCGTATATATCTCAGGCCCTCGGCCTCATAATCATAATCAGTGTTTCCTCACAACATAGGCCATCGGCCTTACTCTGTCAAAATCCTCACAAGTCACTCGGGCAATAGTAAAACACGATTCTCCACCCAAAATATCATTTAAAAGATCATTTAAGTGTTAAAACAGAGTAAACATGGCTGAGTTATGAAAACAATGGAATATAGCATGACTGAGTTCTAGTATAAAATTAAAACAGTGAGGAAATATCAATAAAAATCCCCTAAGCGTTCAAATAGTTGGCACGAGGCCCAAATATGGCGTTCAGCCCAAAACATGATGATAGGAAATAGCTTTCAGTCAAATACGCGGTAAAATAATCATTCAGGACGAACTAAATCACGATCCCTAATAGTGCACGACCACACGCTTGTCATCAAGCGTGTGCGTCACCTCAATATAGCACAACGATGTGCAATCTGGGGTTTCATACCCTCAGGATATCATTTACAATCATTACTCACCTCAATCCGATCCAAACTCTAGCCCGCGACGCCTTTGTCTCTCGAATCGACCTCCACTCGTGTCGAATCTATCTAAAATCAGAACCACGACGTCAAAATATGCTAAGGGAACGAAGCTCAAGCGAAAATAATCAATTTACAACTCAAATCTCAAAATTACCAAAACCCGACCCCCGGGCCCGCGTCTCGGATTCCTGTAAAAATTACATCAATGGATTCCTTATCACTCCCGAGTTCATTCATACCAAAAGCATCAAAATCCAACCACAAATGACCCCTAAAATCCCAAATTCTAGCTCTCCAATTTTAAGCCCTAGTTCTTCCATTTTAAGCTTAATTTCCATGATTAATTAGGTAGATTTCATAATAGAATCGAGTTTTAAGTCCATGATTCTTACCTCCAAGTGATTCCCCTTGAATTACTCTTCAAAAAGCTCCAAAAACGCTCAAAAATGGTGGAAATAAACCCCAAAATCGCGAACAAGACGACTATTTAAACATTCTGCCCAGGCCTGAAATCGTTCTTCGCGATCGCGAGACCTTCATCGCGATCGCGAAGCACAAATTCTCAAAACCCAATCTTTACCCTATGCAAATGCGTAATCTCCCACGCGAACGCGATGCTCAGGCATCCTATACCTATGCGATCGCGGATAGGGGACTGTGTTCGCGATGCACACACCCAAGGTCCATCCCCTGGTCCACTTAACTCTATGCGAACGCGACCTTCACCACGCGTTCGCGAACAAGAACCTCACCGCCTTACGTGATCGCATCCCCAACTTCGTGAACGCGAAGAACAACCTGGGTTGTCCCTACAAAAGCTCTACGCTATCTCGAGACTCCCTACGCGATCGCGAAGAAGAAAATTCTCTACAGCATTTTAGGCTTACAACCTCCCTTGAGAAGTGTGGCCTAAGATGCCAAGAAGTGTAGCATTTGGGCAAAGGCAACACTTTACGACACTAGGCAACGCTTTTTGGGAGGTGGCCTAATGTACCGTAATCTTTGACTATTGGCTACGCTTTGTAGGTTTTGCCTTAGAAGCCACACTTTAAAAGTGTGACCGATACGGTACAAAGGCCACACTTATATTTTCTCATATAGCCACACTTTTATGACATAAGGCTACACTTATGAAGCGTGATCTTTGTCACGTTATAGGCTACGCTTACAAAGTGTGGCTTCTAGAGCAACATTTATATTTTTTTAAGCGTGGCGATTTTGTCTACACTACAAAGTTATTTTTCAAATACTTATATTAGCCACAATTTTGTGGTTAAAAAACTATATTTGTTTGCATCAAATTCTGTTCTCTCCCTCTCTCTCTCGCACACACACACACACACACACACATATATATATCAAGCATTAAATTAAATGATAAGTAATAGAATAAAAATAATTCAAATGCATATACTAGAAATAAATTTTAACAAAAGAAACATACTTTGTGTATTATCTACAGTAATAAAGCGGTGTTGGTTCAAGAAGTTCACTAGCAAAGACCTCTACAAAACCAAATGTACTCATATTTAAAGTGTCAACAAAAATAAACATCTTGTTCAAAAGGTCGTCACCATTCACTTTAATGATTCAAACTGATTTGTGGCCACCATTTTCAGTTGCATCACCCGTATTTTCTTACACTTTCAAAATGAAATTAAAAATTAGGAAGAAACACATATACATATATATATATATATATATATATATATATATATATATATATATATATATATATATATATATATTACTAAGAACTAATGGGATTTTATTTCACTTCTATAGCATACCAATGTCAAACACAAAATAATATACGAGTGAAAGAGAAGCAAAAGACGGCGATATATCTAACACTTCCGAAAATCTACAATAGTAAGTTACACAACAACAAAACAACTACAGTTTTCGAAATAAGAAATAATTAGTCATCAGAGCATTCAAGTACTAAAAATTTGCTCTGCTCTTCATATTACATTCACGAAGAAGTCCAACCAAATGCTACTCGTATTTCTCACATGCACATACATCCATAATTTCTTTTCCAAATAGCTACAGGAAGTCCACATGCGTTAAGTGTTCTTCATTGAAGTTAAACAAAGACTTGAAAATTACTGTTGAAGTACATCTTTCATTCATTTTTCTATTGAAGATGTCCGACCACATAATTTCTATATTTCTAGAGAGTATAAACCAGAGTGGGATAGGGATATATATATGCATAATGAGTTTCCTTAAAAGTTGCTACTCTATCTAAACCAGTGCCAATACTTCAAACTGAAAGTTTGAATGGATCTCTAGTTTCAAATATTATCTACATTATGACCCCTAGAATCTTAGTCATGGAAATAGATTCAGTTTCCTATCACACACTTATAGAAAGCATGATTTTGTAAGTTATTTAAGATTGAGGTAGTTTTTGGTATTGTGAAATACAAATATCTTTTCAATACTCGGGGTATGAGTTGAACCAGAAGAATGCGGTAGATTTTTGCCTCTCATATCTCGTGCACTACTTGCATTAACCGGTGAAGGAATATTAGATCCAACACACCCTTGTATATCATGAAAATCTTGTCCAGGGTTGTTTTTCACCAATTGACTAAAAAAATATCGCATTTCTTCTCTCATCATTTCCTTCCTTTCTTCCTTTAGAGAAGTTATTTCGTTGGCATGCTTTTATTTAAGCTTGGTGATTTCTTCATCTTTTTTCAGAGAGCTTGTCGTCACCGATCTACCATAGCATCTAACCCGACCAGGCTGCTCCTTTCCAATACAACCCTAAATGCATCATCTGCTGTTTCTCCAGGACTTTGGCGATTCTGAAGTTCAGACTGTCAAAAAAATATTATTGCACATCACTTACAAGTCAAGATAGATCGAACACTAAAATAAATTTTAACAAGTCAAGTCAGATTAAATAACATACCTCAAAATTTAGCCAAGAATGTCAATAGATTTTTCAGTGACAATGATCATAACCATTTTAATATGAAGTTTCAAATAAACAGAACTGAATTTTTTCCCCAAGTACACACATTATTCTGTTGCCACACTTCTGCATATTATCATGTTTTTCTCTACAAACCGGTGGATAAATTTACACCTTGCGACAACCACAACTGAATTCACCATAGCATATTTGCAAAAATTTTCTTTATAGGCTCTAAAAATTATCTTATAATCACAAGGACAAAGGAATTTCTTACCCCCTCAAGTTACCAAAGAATCTGCAAAGTGTCCCACTCAAATAAATGGAAAATTTCACCATTGAAATTTTAATCTTTCTCCATGTAATCCTCCAAAAATAAAGAATAAAGCAACTGATGACAAGTATCCAGAATAGAAACACTAGCCCCATCATTACAGAAGGGTGATCATATCTTAATTAACTGGTGCGAAGAGATTATAGGAGACAAAGCTGGAAGAACCTTTCACCAAATGAAAAGTTCCATAAAAGTCAACAAAGAAAAAAATAGTTGTATCCTGCATTTATAATCAAGATTTTTTTTGAACCATCTCCTCTCTCCTCTCTCTCTAGGGAGAGATGGTGTAGAAGAGGCTGTCATGTAATAATACTTGTAACAGTATCAAGAATAAGTATGTTGAGGTATTTTTTTATGTCATTGAGCAGTCAGACATTCAGGCTGAAATGGAAAGAATGCGCTTAGAATTACAAAATACCATTGCAATATACAACCAAACGTGTGAACATCTGATCCATGCTCAAAACAAGGTAAAATCGTTATCTATTTATTTTACCTCGAAATCAGGTACTTGATTGCTCCTCTTTCATACGAGAAAATGAACAAATTTATGCTTTTTGTTAGAATCAACTTCTTGTCGTCTTCTTTATCTTAAGTTCCATTTGTGGTGATGGATTAGAGCATTATATGGTATACAACAACTAATGATAGGCTATAATTGTGTATTTTAGTCGTTTATTACACTCTAAGTTACTATACTTTAATTGAGTTTGAGCTTTAATCGCTAGTGTTTTGCAATAAATATGTGTTTTATGCCTTGTAGGAGTGATTCCGATCTATGTAGGCATTATGGAATGAATTCAAGTGATTTGGAGCTTTGAAGTCTGAGTAAAAGCCCAAGACATTAAGCCGGGATCGTGTTCGGAGGTCGTGTACCAAGTCCGGATGTTAAAAGAGGACGAAATAAGTTCACTCTGAGAAAATTACACTGCCGCGCCGCATGGGACGCCGCAAGCAGTGTAAAATGCTACCTGATGCGAAAAGTTGAAGCTGCTGATAAACTCCATTAGCGCGGCGCAGGGTGCGGCACGACTGTACAAAATTTATAGAGCCAGAGTCCTATTTCGCGCGAGAGAAGGTGTATTCATCTGGGCCCTACCCTACTTGGTATAAATACATATAAAAACTTTATTTTGAGGACTTTTGACGGAGCTTAGCCTGGAGAGACGCACTTTGGAGCAAAAATACACACAAGAACATCTCAGATTTCTTCATCTTTTCTAGTATTTTCAATTATTCAAAACTTATGCAATTGTTTGATTACATCATGAGTGGCTAAACACTCATTGTTCTAGGGTTGTGATTTAGCCATGAATATTGTTGTTTAACGTTGACTTGACCTTGATTATAATTCACCAATATATGGTTGTTTCTTCAATTCTGTCTTTAATAGCTTAATTGTCTGGCCAACAGTTAGGTTCTATTTACTATCTATGCTATGCTTGGGAAAGCCGTGTTTAGATTAGAGAAGAATTGAAGAGAGCATGATCTTAACCCTTAGGGGGAGCAGATTTGTAGTTAGGATAGGAATATACCTAGTCACCGTGCTTAATTAAATATCGTTATCTATGCATTCTTAATAGACTGATTTCATAGAAATATAGGCGTTAATCTATTGAGAATAGGTGAGTAGTACTTCGGGAGAAGGCTATGAGAGCATTTATCGATTAATTAGCAACCATGAGTGAATTATATGAAATGGAGAGTTAATTAGAACACAATAGGATTGGTGAATCGATCACAACCCTAGAATAGTTGTCTCTGTTGAATACATAACAATCATTCTACTGCTTGATAATTTAGTTATTACTTAGAATTGTAGTTAGCACAATTAAACTCTTGAACTCAAACTTAGCTTGACGGAATAACAATATTAGTGTGCTAGTGAGTAGTTGATATAAGTCTCCGTGGGTTCAAAACTCGACTTATCATTTTATTACGTGTACGACCACGTATACTTGTGTGTGCGTTTGGGAGCAACAAGCTTTTGGCGCCGTTACCGGGGACTTGAATATTAGCTACTTGTTTATTTTTGCTTTAATTGTTTATTTCGTCGAGTCTAACATTACTTGATTGTTGCTCGGATCTCAGGAGCTTTGAGTGAATGCATAGGGTCAGAAGCCAAGACCGACTTCAACGCTTTGATCCTAAACTTAAGAGAACATTTCACAGGAGGTTGAGGGAAGCAAGGGACATGAATCAGGCACTTGTTCAATTTCTTGTGGATATGGTAGAGGAGTAACCCATGTTGTTCAGGAGGTGGCAATGCCCAACATTGCAAATGTCACCTCCAGTATAGTGAAGCCCAGGAACACTGGGCTCTTTGAGCTGAAACAGAGCATGATCCAGCTACTTCATGCAAACAGGCAGTTAATGGTCTTCCACACGAGGATCCACAACAGCATATTCTGAACTTCTTGGAGATTAATGATACTTATATCACTAATGGGGACACTCCAAATTATATGAGACTCACACTTTTTCCATTCTCTCTGTTGGGTGAGGCTAAGCGATGGCTAAAGGCAGAACCAACTAATTCCATTACAACATGGAATGATTTGGCGAGAAAATTTCTGGCAAGATTTTTCCCTTCAGACAAAACTGCAATGATCAGAAGTGAGATAGTTGCCTTCAAATAGAAAGCGGGAGAATCTTTATACACAACTTGGGAAAGGTTCAAAGGGCTACTCAGAGACTGTCTTCATCACAATCAGACGAATGAAGTGTTAGCTCACACTTTCACAGAAGGGCTACATTCTGAAACAAAGATCGTGGTAGATGCTGTAGCTGGGAGTCAAGTGTTGAAGAAAAGCTTTGACGAGATATATGCACTATTTAATAAATTCTCCAAGAGCAATCCGGATTGGCAAGGCGAGATAGGCAAACACACAGTGCAAAAGTCTGCGGGGGTTCTTGAGTTAGATGTCGTCTCAGAATTATCAGTGGAGATATCTACACTGACCAATCAAGTCAATTAGATAAACTTGAGTATCAACAAACAACAAGTACAACCGGTACAATAAGTTCAAGCTTTTTGTTAAATATGTGGAGAGGGGCACACGAGTGACATATACCCCGCAAACCCAGTGTCTCTGCTTTGTGGGTAATTCAAATAGGGGCCAAAAAAACCAATATGGGAACACTTACAATCCCAATTGGAGGAACCATTCAAACTTCTCTTGGGGTGGAAACTAGGGTACTCAGAATCAATATAGGCCTCACGCACCTCAACAGCAGTATAGAACACCTCACGTTGAACAACAAGCAAGTCCTACAAGTCACCTTGAAGACATGTTGAAAAAAGTGATGGCTGAATAGCAAGCCCTCGCCACAACAATGAGAAATTTAGAGCGTCAAATGGGACAGCTTGCCAGTGCTCAAAACACTAGACCAGCTGGAGCTCTTCCAAGCGACACTGAAGCAAATCCTAGGGCGGCCCATAATACCGTGTCGTTGAGGAATGAGAGACAACTAGAAGAAGTTAAGTCTAAAAAAAGGAAAAAATGTGACTTTAAATGAGAGCCCAACCACTATAGAATCAACATCAAAAAAAGCTAAGGAGCCAGAGAAGCCAGTTGGAGAGGCGGTGGCTGAGCAACCCCCACAATTGGTTGCAAGGCCACCACCTCCATTCCCTCAAAGATTGCAGAAATTAAGAGATAATGCCGCATATAAAAACTTTCTTGATATCTTGAAGGAGGTACACATTAATATTTCATTGGTTGACATCTTACAAGAAGTACCTAAATATGCAAAGTACATCAAGGACATTGTGGCAAATAAAAGAAGGCTAACCGAATTCGAGACTGTGGCACTCACTGAGGAGCACAGTTCAAGAATTCAAGGCAAGTTACTTCAGAAATTGAAGGATCCAGGTAGTTTCACTATCCGTATCTCGATTGGTAAATATGATGTTGGGTGAGCTTTATGTGATCTTGGAGCGAGCATCAACTTGATGCCGCTATCTATGTTCAGACAGTTGGGGTTATGTGAGCCATGCCCAACAACAGTTATCTTACAGTTAGCTGATCGCTCCCTTGCTCATCCTGATGGAGTGATTGAAGATGTGCTAGTTCAAGTGGGTTCTTTCATATTCTCTGCTGATTTCATTATTCTGGACTACGAGCCCGATCAGGAAGTCCCATTTATTTTGGAGTGTCCATTCTTAGCCACGGGCCGAGCTGTTATTAATGTTTGCGAAGGAAAGATGACAATGAGAGTGGGTGATTGAGTGGAGGTCTTCAATGTTTATAGAGCACTCAAGTTACCAGCCCACTATGAAGAGTTATCCATGATCTCTGTGGTGGAGAGTGATGCCACATCGTTAGTGCCCTATATGAGCCCGATAGATCCTGTTGAACGCTTATTGATTGGGGATGTAGAAAATAGTGAAGATGAAATGATGGGAGAAATTGAGCAAGTACTGGATATGTCCTGCAACTATGTCTAGGGGTTTAAAAAATTTGAAGAGTTGGACATGCCAGTCATTCTGACCCTTCCCAGGCCATCTATTGAAGAAGCTCCGAAGCTAGAACTTAAGCAACTTCCAGCGCATCTGCGCTATGCTTATTTGGGGAACTCTAAGACATTGCCCGTGATTATTTCGTCCAGCTTGACCAGCACTCAAGAAGAAAAATTGCTCAGAGTACTCTGCGAGCATAAAAAGGCCATTGGGTGGACTATAGCTGATATCAAGGGTATTAGTCCATCGTTTTGCATGCATAAAATCTTTTTAAAGGACGGACACCGCCCCAGTATGGAGCAACAAAGAAGCTTAAACCCCATTATGAAAGAGGTGTTGAAAAAGGAAGTAATCATGTTTCTCGATGCAGGTATCATTTTTCCTATTTCTGACAGCAATTGGGTAACCCAGTTCAATGTGTGCCCAAAAAGGGAGGAATGAATGTAGTTGAGAACGAGTAGAATGAGCTAATCCCTACTCGCACTATTACGAGATGGAGATTCTGCATAGATTATAGAAGGCTCAACAAAGCAACTCGCAAGGACCACTTCCCACATCCATTCATCGACCAAATGCTAGACAGGTTAGCCGAACATGAATATTATTACTTCCTTGATGGTTATTTGAGATACAATCAGATTGTGATATGCCCAGGATTAGGAGAAGACCACTTTTACTTGTCCTTATGGTACTTTTGCCTTCAAGCGAATGTCGTTTGGTATTTGTAATGCACCAACCACTTTCCAGAGGTGCATGATGGCTATTTTCACCGACATGGTGGAAAAATTTGTGAAAGTATTTATGGATGATTTTTCAGTTTTTGGGTCTTTTTATAATGATTGCTTGAGGAATTTGAGCAAGGTGCTAGTCGGTTGTGAAGAAACAAATCTGGTACTGAATTGGGAAAAGTGTCATTAGAAGAAGGCATCGTGTTGGGTCACAGAGTATCTAGGAGAGACATTGAAGTTGATAAAGTGAAGGTGGAGGCGGTTGAAAAATTACCTCCACATATTTCAATGAAGGGTGTCCGGAGTTTCTTGAGACACGCGGGTTTCTATCAGCGCTTTATAAAAGATTTTTCAAAAATTGCTACTTCTTTGTGCAAGCTGCTTGAAAAAGATGTAACCTTCAACTTTGATGATGCTTGCCTCAAGGAATTTAAAGAACTTAAAAAGAAGTTGGTGACTGCTCCCATTATTGTGGCACCTGATTTGTCCTTTCCATTTGAACTCATGTGTGATGTGAGTGACCTGGGTATTGGGGCAGTGCTAGGCCAGAGGACGGACAAGGTATTTTATTCTATATACTATGCGAGTAAGACTCTTGATGATGCACAACTGAATTACACCACCACTGAGAAGGAGTTGTTAGCTGTTGTGTGGGCCTTTAAGAAATTTCAGGCATACTTGGTCGGAATGAAAGTCATAGTCCATACCGATCATTCAGCAATCAGGTATTTGTTAACAAAAAAAGAATCTAAGGCTAGATTGATGCGCTGGGTTTTATTGCTGCAGGAATTTGATTTAGAAATACGAGATCGAAAGGAGACAGAGAACCAAGTAGCTGACCATCTATCAAGGTTGGAAAATTACGATCACGTGAAGGAGTGTGGCCAAATTAAAGAAGTATTTCCTGATGAGCAACTTTTTTCTATAACCCAAGACCCTCCTCCATAGTACGTAGACTATGTGAATTATCTTGTGAGTGGAGTACTTCCTCGTGAAATTGAATCTGAAACTAGAAAGAGGTTTTTACATGATGTGAACTTTTACTACTGGGATGAGCCCTATTTGTACAAGCAATGTGCTGATCAGTTGATGAGGAGATGCATTCCTGAAAAGGAGGTGGAATTATTATTGTATGATTGTCACGCATCACCTTATGGGGGCCATCATGGAAGATATAGAATAGCTGCAAAGGTGCTACAATCCGGTCTCTTTTGGCCGACTTTATTGAAGGATGCCCATGCATTCGTTAAGAAGTGTGACCAATATCAGAGAATGGGAACAATCACAAGGAGGAATGAGATGCCTTTGAATAACATCCTAGAAGTTGAGCTTTTTGATGTGTTGGGATAGATTTTATGGGGCCATTTCCACCGTCCAGAATACATTTTGCTAGCAGTTGACTACATGTCAAAATAGGTAGAGGCAATTGCTTTACCAACAAATGATACCATGGTGGTAGCTACTTTGTGAAAAAGAATATATTCTCGAGATTTGGGACTCCACGTGCCTTAATTAGTGATGAGGGGACTCATTTTTGCAATCGGTTGCTGAATAACCTTCTAACTAAATATGGAGTTCGCCATAGAGCTGCTACATCATATCATCCTCAAACCAGTGGGCAAGCTGGGGTGTCAAATAGAGAAATAAAGCAAATATTAGAAAAGACGGTGAGTGTGAATAGGAAGGATTGGGCAGCAAAGTTGGATGATTCCTTATGGTCATATAGAACTGCATATAAAACGCTAATTGGAGCGTCCCCTTACAAGCTAGTTTATGGGAAGGCATGTCACTTACCCGTTGAACTGGAACACAAGGCATACTGGGCCATTAAGAAGCTGAACATGGACCTTTAGGCCGCAGGCGAGAAAAGACTTATGCAGTTGAATGAGTTAGATGAGTTCAGTCTGCACTCTTATGAAAATGCTAAGCTATATAAAGAAAAGACAAAAAGATGGCATGCCAAACATATCAAGCTGCGTCACTTCGAGCCAGGCCAATAGGTATTATTATTCAATTCTAAGCTACGACTATTCCCTGAAAAGCTAAAATCGAGATGGTCAGGTTGGTTTGAGGTGGTGAGAGTCCCGCCTTATGGTGCAATCGAGCTACGAGCTTTAAATAGTGAGAGGAAATTCTTGGTGAATGGTCATAGAGTCAAGCATTATTGGGGAGGAATGATTAATCGTGAGAAGACCAAGGTTGTACTCGCTGAAGAGTAGGCGAGCCTCTGCGTCGTGCTGCGACGTTAAATTAGGTGCTTGTTGAGAGGCAACCCATCTTTTCTTATTATTGTAGTAGTATTTGTTTTTGTTTTGTAGGATTATAAACATATGAGGCAAAGTCATTTGAAGAGTGCAAAAGCGAGTCGGAGGTTGAGGACTAAGTGTGGGGTGCCCACACGAAAGACTATGCATGGGGGAAGTCTGAGTACTCGCGAGCCACTATTGCTTCGGCCTTTGGCCTTTCAGGGAGTTTCTTGTCCACCCTTGTTATTGTTTTGCTTTATTTCTGCATTGAGGACACTGTACTCTTTTAAGTGTGGGGTGGGAGAATTATCTAGATGATTAGTAGGATGTAGAATTGTGTAGCATTTTAGTAGCTAGAAAAAAAATCGAAAAATAAATAGAAAATTGGACTTTTCCCGATGATGGATCTCCTACGCAGTTTTCTTGAGGGATTTAAGTCTAAAGAAAAAGAAAAAAAAGATTTTCTTTGTAGGTAGTGTAGCAATTTGCCCTTGGTTTTTCTTTATGTCGCGGTTCTTTTCCAAGGGTTTTGTTTGAACCGGGTATAGTTAGTTTTTATTTTTTAGAAATAGGAAGTCTTGTGCTATGTTTTGAATTGAAGCAATCTCTTTTAACCTTGTCATGCCTTAAGAATAGTGAGTACTTTAGTTTTGATACTTAGGCTCAGTTTTTGACTCTTATATAAGTACCTTAAATTGTACGATCTTAACTTTGCTTAACTACTTTGACTAGAGTGTCTTGATGAGTCCAATCTTGAGTGAGTTATGTGCCATGTGTGTGTAAGCTTTGTATTATTCTGTGCATTGCATTTGATGTCTAGAACTTACCCTGTGTGTTTGCAAAGCGAAATAGTAGTTTTGTTCTATCCTGGAAGTGATATAGGCATTTCTTTGTGGAGCCATATAAATATTTGACCCGCCTAATTGTTATGTATTATAGATAACCCCTTTGAGCCTGTAATCCTGTTTCTTTGGCAACCACATTACAATTTTTACCTATTTGTTTGAATTAACCATGTATTTGAACCTTTTCACCTCTCATGAGCACTTGAATTGTTATGAACTTTATAAAGGTTAAAGTGTGGGGTGGCTCATTTGGCTTTTGAGTGGAACTAATGAAATAAGGAGAAAGGTGCACTGTTTTGAAAAAGTAAGAGCCACATGAATTGAAAAGAAAAAAAAATAGTTGTATTGCTGTGAAAATAATTCTTTGATAGTGGTGACTCTTGATGTAATTGTGCTTAAAGAAGTGGGGATCTAATGTATATTGATGTGAATGTGGAGTCATGGTTTGATAGAAGTGTGGGGTTTGGAATGTTAAAGTATATGTATTAAAGTGCTTAGGGAGGTGTAGTCACTCTTATATCTAGATGTAACCTACCCATTCCGTAGCCTACATTACATCCAAATAAAGTCCTACTTGATCTTAGACTGAATGAGCTCGATTAGTAGAGTAGTACACTACGGGCAAGCCTATGGTGCATCTTTTGTGGCATATGAATATTAGTTCTGAGAGTGAGTGAATTCTTTCTATTTTTAGTTCCTAAATGTTCTTAAATTTTATTGTGTGGAACTACTCTCTTTTGTTGTGTGAGGGCACTTGATTCATGAAGGAAAGGTAATGTCATTGACCTCGATGTTAGAGTAAGTGAGTGAGTTATGAATAATGCGTGGTACTTGTGAGTTAAATCTTGAGGTTAAAATGTTACACTCTTGTGCTTAGTCTATTTTAAATATTCTTGGTGTGATGAATTAGGAGAATTGCTTAAAAAGGTTGTGTCTATATAAAGTGTAGTTTAATTGCTCGAGGACGAGCAATGGTTTAAGTGTGGGGTGTTGATGATAGTCTATAATTGTGTATTTTAGTCGCTTATTACACTCTAAGTTACTGTACTTTAATTGAGTTTGAGCTTTAATCGCTAGTGTTTTGCACTAAATATGTGTGTTTATGCCTTGTAGGAGTGATTCAGATCTATGTAGGCATTATGGAATGAATTCAAGTGATTTGGAGCTTTGAAGTCTGAGTAAAAGCCCAAGACATTAAGCCGGGATCATGTTCGGAGGTCGTGTACCAAGTCTGGATGTTAAAAGAGAACAAAATAAGTTCACTCTGAGAAAATTACACTGCCGCGCCGCATGGGACGCCGCAAGGCGCGGCGCAACAGTGTAAAATGCTTCCTGATGCGAAAAGTTGAGGTTCCAGATAAACTCCATTAGCGTGGCGCAGGGTGCAGCGCGACTGTACAAAATTTATAGAGCCAGAGTCCTATTTTGTGCGAGAGAAGGTGATTTCGTCTGGGCCCAACCCTACTTGGTATAAATACATATAAAAATGTTATTTTGAGTACTTTTGACGGAGCTTAGCCTGGAGAGACGCATTTTGGAGCAAAAATACACACAAGAACATTTAAGATTTCTTCATCTTTTCTAGTATTTTTAGTTATTCAAAACCTATGAAATTGTTTGATTACATCATGAGTGGCTAAAAACCCATTGTTCTAGGGTTGCGATTTATCCATGAATATTGTTATTTAACGTTGACTTGACCTTGATTATAATTTACCAATATATGGTTGTTTCTTTAATTCTATGTTTAATTGCTTAATTGTCTGGCCAGCAGTTAGGTTCTATTTACTATCTATGCTATGCTTGGGAAAGCCGTGTTTAGATTAGAGAAGAATTGAAAAGATCATGATCTTAACCCTTAGGGGGAGAGGATTTGTGGTTAGGATAGGAATATACCTAGTCACCGTGCTTAATTTAATATTGTGATCTTAATGCATTCTTAATAGATTGATTTCATAGGAATATAGGCATTAATCTATTGAGAATAAGTGAGTAATATTTTGGGAGAAGAGCATTTATCGATTAATTAGCAACCAGAGAGAATTATATGAACGGGAGAGTTAATTAGAAAACAATAGGATTGGTGAATTGATCACAACCTTGGAATAGTTGTCTCTATTGAATACATAACAATCATTCTACTGCTTGATAATTTAGTTATTTCTTAGAATTGTAGTTAGCATAATTAAACTCTTGAACTCGAACTTAGCTTGACAGAATAACAATATTGGTGTTTTAGTGAGTAGTCGATATAAGTCTCTGTGGGTTCGACACTCGACTTATCATTTTATTACTTGTACGACCACGTATACTTGCGTGTGCATTTGGGAGCAACATGTTTTTGGCGCCATTGCCGGTGACTTGAATATTAGCTACTTGTTAGTTTTTGCTTTAATTGTTTGTTTCGTCGAGTCTAACATTACTTGGTTGTTGCTCGGATCTCAGGAACTTTGATTGAATGAGTAGGGTTAGAAGCCAAGACCGACTTCAAGTCTTTGATCCTAAACCTGAGAGAACATTTCACAGGAGGTTGTGGGAAGCAAGGGACACGAATAATATTCAGGCACTTGTCCAATTTCCTGTGGACATGGCAGAGGAGCAACCCATGGCTATTCAGGAGTTGGCGATGCCCAGCATTGCAAATGTCACCTCCAGTATAGTGAAGCCCAGGATCACTGTGCACTTTGAGCTAAAACAAAGTATGATCCAACTACTTCATGCACACGGGCAGTTTATGGGTCTTCCACACGAGGATCCACAGCAGCATATTCTGAACTTCTTGGAGATTAGTGATACTTATATCATTAACGGGGTCAATCCAGATTATGTGAGGCTCGAACTTTTTCCATTCTCTCTGTTGGGCGAGGATAAGCAATGGCTAAAGGCAGAACCAGCTAATTCCATTACAACATGGAATGATTTGGCTAGAAATTCTTTGGCAAGATTCTTGCCTTCAGGCAAAATTGCAAAGATCAGAAGTGAGATAGTTGCCTTCAACTAGAAAGCGGGAGAATCTTTATACTCAGCTTGGGAAAGGTTCAACGGGCTACTCAGAGACTGTCCTCATCACAATCAGACGAATGAAGTGTTAGCTCACACTTTCACAGAAGGGCTACATTCTGAAACAAAGATCATGGTAGATGCTACAGCTGGGGGTCAAGTGTTGGAGAAAAGCTTTGACGAGATATATGCACTATTGAACAATTTCTCCAAGAGAAATCCAGATTGGCAAGGCAAGATGGGCAGACACACAGTGCAAAAGTCTGCAGGGTTTTTTGAGTTAGATGTCGTCTCAGTATTATCAGCGTAGATTTCTACACTGACTAATCAAGTATCAGATGAACTTGAGAATCAACAAGCAACAAGTACAACTGTTACAATAGGTTAAAGCTTTTTGTGAAATATGTGGAGAGGGGCACACGAGCGACATATACCCCGTAAACCCAGAGTCTTTCTGCTTTGTGGGTAATTCAAATAGGGGCCAAACAAACCAATATGGGAACACTTAAAATCCCAACTAGAAGAACCACCCAAACTTCTCTTGGGGTGGAAACCAAGGTAGTTTGAATCAATACAGGCCTCAAGCACCTCAACAGCAATATAGACCACCTCAGGTTGAACAATAAGCGAGTCCTGCAAGTCACCTTGAAGACATGTTGAAAAAAGAGATAGCTGAACAGCTAGCCCTCGCCACAACAATGAGAAATTTGAAGCGACAAATGGGACAACTTGTTAGTACTCAAAACACTAGACCAGCTGGAGCTCTTTCAAGTGACACTAAAGCAAATCCTAGGGTGGCCCTTAATGCCGTGTCGTTGAGGAATGAGAGACAACTAGAAGAAGTTAAGTCTAAAAAGAGGAAAAAGGTGAATTTTAATGAGATGCCAACCACTATAGAATCAACATAAAAAAAGCTAAGGAGCCAGAGAAGCCAGCTAGAGAGGTGGTGGCTGAGAAACCCCCACAATTGGTTGCAAGGCCACCACCTCCATTCCATCAAAGATTGCAGAAATTAAGAGATAATGCCGCATATAAAAAGTTTCTTGATATCTTGAAGCAGGTGCACATTAATATTCCAATGGTTGACATCTTACAAGAAGTACCCAAATATGTAATGTACATCAAGGACATTGTGGCAAATAAAAGGAGGCTAACCGAGTTCGAGACTGTGGCACTCACTGAGGAGTGCAGTTCAAGAATTCAGGGCAAGTTACCTCAGAAATTGAAGGATCCAGGTAGTTTCACTATCCATATCTCGATTGGTAAACATGATGTTGGGCGAGCTTTATGTGATCTTGGAGCGAGCATCAACTTGATGCCGCTATTTGTGTTCAGACAGTTGGGGTTAGGTGAGCCACGCCCAACAACAGTTATCTTACAGTTAGCTAATCGCTCCCCTGCTCATCCTGAGGGAGTGATTGAAGATGTGCTAGTTCAAGTGGGTTCTTTCATATTTTCTGCTGATTTCATTATCATGGACTACGAGCCCGATTAAGAAGTCCCATTTATTTTGGGGTGTCCATTCTTGGCCACGAGCTGAGCTATTATTGTTGTTTGTGAAGGAAAGATGACAGTGAGAGTGGGTGATCGAGTGGAGGTCTTCAATGTTTATAGAGAACTCAAGTTACCAGCCCACTATGAAGAGTTATCCATGATCTTTGTGGTGGAGAGTGATTCCATATCGTTAGGGCCCTATATGAGCCCTGTATATCCTGTTGAACGCGTATTGATTGGGGATGTAAAAAATAGTGAAGATGAAATGATGGGAGAAATTGAGCAAGTACTGGATATGTCTTGCAGTTATGTCCAGGGGTTTAAAAAATTTGAAGAGTTGGACAGGCTTGTCACTCTGACCCTTCCTAGTCCATTTATTGAAGAAGCTCCGCAGCTAGAACTTAAGCCACTTCTAGCGCATCTGCGCTATTCTTATTTGGGGAACTCTAAGACATTGCCCGTGATTATTTCGTCCAGCTTGACAAGCACTCAAGAAGAAAAATTGCGCAGAGTACTCCACGAGCATAAAAAGGCCATTGGGTGGTCTATAGCTGACATCCAGGTTATTAGTCCATTGTTTTGCATGCATAAAATCTTTTTAGAGGACGGACACCGCTCCAGTGTGGAGCAGCAAAGAAGATTAAACCCCATTATGAAAGAGGTGGTGAAAAAGGAAGTAATCAAGTTGCTCGATGCAGGTATCATTTTTCCTATTTCTGACAGCAACTGGGTAACCCAGTTTAATGTGTGCCCAAAAAGGGAGGAATGACTGTAGTTGAGAATGAGAAGAATGAGCTAATCCCTACTCGCACTGTTACAGGATGGATAGTCTTCATTGATTATAGAAGGCTCACCAAAACAACTCATAAGGACCACTTCCCATTTCCATTCATCGACCAAATGCTAGACAACTTAGCCGGACATGAATATTATTGCTTCCTTGATGGTTATTCTGGATAAAATCAGATTGTCATATGCCCAGAGGATCAGGAGAAGACCACTTTTACTTGTTCTTATGGTACTTTTGCCTTCAAGCGAATGCCTTTTGGTCTTTGTAATGCACCAACCACTTTCCAGAGGATGATGACTATTTTCACCGACATGGTGGAAATATTCATGGAAGTATTTATGGATGATTTTTCAGTTTTTGGGTCTTCTTATGATGATTGCTTGAGGAATTTGAGCAAGGTGCTAGCCCGTTGTAAAGAAACAAATCTGGTACTGAATTGGGAAAAGTGTCATTTTATGGTACAAGAAGGCATTATGTTGGGTCACAGAGTATCTAGGAGCGGCATTGAAGTTGATAAAGTGAAGGTGGAGGCAGTTGAAAAATTACCTCCACCTATTTCAGTGAAGGGTGTCCAGAGTTTCTTGGGACACGCGGGTTTCTATCGACGCTTTATTAAAGATTTTTCAAAATTGCTACTCCTTTGTGCAAGCTACTAGAAAAAGATGTAACCGTCAACTTTGATGATGCTTGCCTCAAGGCATTTGAAGAACTTAAAAAGAAGTTGGTGTCTGCTCCTATTATTGTGGCACCTGATTGGTCCTTACCATTTGAACTCATATGTGATGCGACTGACCTGTGTATTGGGGTAGTGGTAGGCCGGTGGAAGGACAAGGTGTTTTATTCCATATACTATGCAAGTAAGAATCTTGACGATGCACAACTGAATTACACCACCACTGAGAAGGAGTTGTTAGCTGTTGTGTGGGCCTTTAAGAAATTTCGGGCATACTTGGTGGGAACGAAAGTCATAGTCCATATTGATCATGCAACAATCAGGTATTTGTTTACAAAAAAAGAATCTAAGGCTAGATTGATGCGCTGGGTTTTATTGCTGTAGGAATTTGATGTAGAAATATGAGATCGAAAGGGGACAGAGAACCAAGTAGCTGACCATCTATTGAGGTTGGAAAATCACGATCATGTGGAGGAGGGTGGCCAAATTAAAGAAGTATTTCCTGATGAGCTACTTTTCGCTATAACCCAAGACCCTCCTCCATGGTATGCATACTATGTGAATTATCTTGTGAGTGGGGTACTTCCTCTTGAAATTGAATCTGAAGCTAGAAAGAGGTTTTTACATGATGTGAACTTTTACTACTGGGATGAGTCCTATTTGTACAAGCAATGTGCTGATCAGTTGATGAGGAGATGCATTCCTGAAAATGAGGTGGAATTAGTGTTGTATGATTGTCACGCATCACCTTGTGGGGGCCATCATGGAGGAGATAGAACAACTACAAATGTGCTACAATTTGGTTTCTTTTGGCCGACTTTATTAAAGGATGCCCATGCATTTGTTAAGAAGTGTGACCAATGTCAGAAAATGGGAACAATCACAAGGAGGCATGAGATGCCTTTGAATAACATCCTAGAAGTTGAGCTTTTTGATATATGGGAGATAGATTTTATGGGGCCATTTCCACCGTCCAGAGGAAACAAATACATTTTGCTAGCAGTTGACTACGTGTCAAAATAGGTGGAGGCAATTGCTTTGCCAACGAATGATGCCATGGTGGGAGCTGTTTTTGTGAAAAAGAATATATTCTCAAGATTGGGACTCCACGTGCCTTAATTAGTGACGATGGGACTCATTTTTGCAATCGGTTGCTGAATAACCTTCTAGTTAAATATGGAGTTCGCCACAGAGTTGCTACATCATATCATCCTCAAACCAGTGGGCAAGCTGAGGTGTCAAACAGAGAAATAAAGCAAATATTAGAAAAGAAGGTGAGTGTGAATAGGAAGGATTGGGCTGCAAAGTTGGATGATTCCTTATGGGCGTATAGAACTGCATATAAAATGCCAATTGGAGCGTCCCCTGGAAGCTGGTTTATGGGAAGGCATGTCACTTACCCGTTGAACTGGAACACAAGTCATACTGGGCCATTAAGAAGTTGAACATGGACCTTGAGTCCGCAGGCGAGAAAAAACTTATGCAGTTGAATGAGTTAGACGAGTTCAAGTTGCACTCTTATGAAAATGCTAAGCTATATAAAGAAAAGACAAAAAGATGGCATGACAAGCATTTCAAGACGCGTCACTTCTAGCCAGGCCAGCAGGTATTATTATTCAATTCTAGGCTACGACTATTCCCAAGAAAGCTAAAATCGAGATGGTCAGGTCCGTTTGAGGTGGTGCGAGTCACGCCTTATGGTGCAATCGAGCTACGAGCTTTAAATGGTGAGAATAAATTCTTGGTGAATGGTCATAGAGTCAAGCATTATTGGGGAGGAATGATTAATCGTGAGAAACCAAGGTTGTACTCGCTGATGAGTAGGCGAGACTCTGCGTCGTGTCGTGACGTTAAATTAGGCGTTTATTGGGAGGCAACCCATCTTTTCTTTTTATTGTAGATATATTTGTTTTTGTTTTGTAGGATTATAAACATATGAGGCAAAGTCATTGGAAGAGTGCAAAAGCGAGTTAGAGGTTGAGGACTAAGTGTGGGGTTCCCACACGAAGGACTATGCCTAGGGGAAGTCTGAGTACTCGTGAGCCGCTATTGCTTCGGTCTTTGGCCTTTCAGGGAGTTTCTTGTCTACCCTTGTTATTGTTTTGCTTTATTTGTGCATTGAGGACACTGTACTCTTTTAAGTGTGGGGTGGGAGAATTCTCTAGATGATTAGTATGATGTAGAATTGTGTAGTATTTTAGTAGCTAGAAAAAAAAAATCGAAAAATAAATAGAAAATTGTACTTTTCCCAACGATGGATAACCTAGGCAGTTTTCTTGAAGGATTTAAGTCTAAACAAAAAGAAAAATAAGATTTTCTTTGTAGGTAGTATAGCAATTTCCCCTTGATTTTTCTTTGTGTCGCGGTTCTTTTCCAAGGGTTTTGTTTGAACCGGGTATAGTTAGTTTTTATTTTTTAGAAATAGGAAGTCTTGTGCTATGTTTTGAATTGAAGAAATCTCTTTTAACCTTGTCATGCCTTGAGAATAGTGAGTACTTTAGTTGAGATGCTTAGGCTCAGTTTTTGACTCTTATATAAGTACCTTAAATTGTACGATCTTAACTTTGCTTAACTGCTTTGACTAGAGTGTCTTGATGAGTCCAATCCTGAGTGCGTTATGTGCCATGTGTGTGTAAGGTTTTGTATTATTTTGTGCATTGCATTTGATGTGTAGAACTTTCCTCGTGTGTTTGCAAAGCGAAATAGTAGTTTTGTTCAGTCCTGGAAGTGATATAGGCGTTTCTGTATTGGGCCATATAAATATTTGACCCGCCTAATTGTTATGTATCATAGTTAACCCTTTTGATCCTGTAATCCTGTTTCTTTGGCAACCACATTACAAGTTTTACCCATTTGTTTGAATTAACCATGTATTTGAACTTTTTCACCTCTCATGAGCACTTGAATTGTTATTAACTTTGTAAAAGTTAAAGTGTGGGGTGGTTGGTTTGGCTTTTGAGTGGAACTAATGAAATAAGGAGAAAGGTGCAATGTTTTGAAAAAGTAAGAGCCACATGAATTGAAAAGAAAAAAAATAGTTGTATTGCTGTGAAAAGAATTCTTTTATAGTTGTGACTCTTGATGTAATTGTGCTTAAAGAAGTGGGGAGTTAATGTATATTGATGTGAAGGTGGAGTCATGGTTTGACAGAAGTGTGGGGTTTTGAATGTTAAAGTATATGTATTAAAGTGCTTAGGGAGGTGTAGTCACTCTTATATCTAAATGTAACCTACCCGTCCCTCAGCCTACATTACAACCAAATAAAGTCCTACTTGATCTTAGATTGAATGAACTCGATTAGTAGAGTATTACACTACGGGCAAACCTATGGTGCATCTTTTGTGGCATATGAATGTTAGTTCTAAGAGTGAGTGAATTCTTTCTATCTTAAGTTCCTAAGTGTTATTAAATTTTATTGTGTGGAACTACTCCCTTTTGTTGTGTGAGGGCACTTGATTCATGAAGGAAAGATAATGTCATTGACCTCAATATTAGAGTAAGTGAGTGAGTTATGAATAATGCGTGGTACTTGTGAGTCAAACTTGAGGTTAAGATGTTATACTCTTGTGCTTAGTCTATTTTAAATATTCTTGGTGTGATGAATTAGGAGAATTGCTTAAAAAGGTTGTGTCTATATAAAGTGTAGTTTAATTGCTCGAGGACGAGCAATGGTTTAAGTGTGGGGTGTTGATGATAGTCTATAATTGTGTATTTTAGTCGCTTATTACACTCTAAGTTACTGTACTTTAATTGAGTTTGAGCTTTAATCGCTAGTGTTTTGCACTAAATATGTGTGTTTATGCCTTGTAGGAGTGATTCAGATCTATGTAGGCATTATGGAATGAATTCAAGTGATTTGGAGCTTTGAAGTCTGAGTAAAAGCCCAAGACATTAAGCCGGGATCGTGTTCGGAGGTCGTGTACCAAGTTTGGATGTTAAAAGAGGACAAAATAAGTTCACTCTGAGAAAATTACACTACCGCACCTCAAGGCATGGCGCAACAGTGTAATTTTGAGGACTTTTGCCAGAGCTTAGCCTGGAGAGACGCACTTTGGAGCAAAAATACACACAAGAACATCTCAGATTTCTTCATCTTTTCTAGTATTTTCACTTATTCAAAACTTATGCAATTGTTTGATTACATCATGAGTGGCTAAACACCCATTGTTCTAGGGTGTGATTTAACCATGAATATTGTTGTTTAACGTTGACTTGACCTTGATTATAGTTTACCAATATATGGTTGTTTCTTCAATTCTGTGTTTAATTGCTTAATTGTCTGGCCAGCAGTTAGGTTCTATTTACTATCTATGCTATGCTTGGGAAAATCGTGTTTAGATTAGAGAAATATTGAAGAGAGCATGATCTTAACCCTTAGGGGGAGCGGATTTGTGGTTAGGATAGGAATATACCTATTCACCGTGCTTAATTAAATATCGTGATCTTAATGCTTTCTTAATAGATTGATTTCATAGGAATATAGGCGTTAATCTATTGAGAATAGGCGAGTAGCACTTCGGGAGGAGGCTATGAGAGCATTTATTGATTAATTAGCAACCATGAGTGAATTATATGAAAGGAAGAGTTAATTAGAACACAATAGGATTGGTGAATCGATCACAACCCTGGAATAGTTGTCTCTATTGAATACATAACAATCATTCTACTGCTTGATAATTTAGTTATTACTTATAATTGTAGTTAGCATAATTAAACTCTTGAACTCGATCTTAGCTTGACGGAATAACAATATTGGTGTGTTAGTGAGCAGTTGATAGAAGTATCTGTGAGTTCGACACTCGACTTATTATTTTATTACTTGTACGACCACGTATACTTGCGTATGCGTTTGGGAGCAACAACAACTCTGCCACTAGGACAAATCACCTATTGCCCGACCATATTTGTCCCCGGTTACCATCAACCATTTCTGAACGTAACCCTCCATCTTAGATCATGCATACTCCAAATTAAAATTCAGAATGTAAGTTTTACCAAATTACTCAAACACAACGCTAATTCTTATCCAATGTACTTTTTATTCATATGAGCTAATATTAACCTTTTCACAACAAAATCTTAAGCTTCCCAGCGAGAAATACATATGTTTTACAAAACAATCAAAAAAAAAAGAGTAAGATATTACAAAATATCGAAATGGAACAGGTTCTAAGGTTGAATATAGCCACCATACCAGTTGACATGGAAAACTTAAAATCAATCGAGTCGCACATAATCGAAGGAAATTAAAGCAATAAAAAAAGATATATTGTTGACCATGTACCTTTGCAAAAAAAAAAGGTATCTACACATACCTAAATTAAAGAACATCTAAAGAATCTAAGAAGACAAGATCTTATTTTGCAACATGAATTACTATTGCAAATTGGGTATTTGTACATTAAAAAATTTGACATGAAAAGGAACAGAAAGGTCATTAATTACTAAAAGAGAGAACATCAGAAAAATCATTTATGATACTACTAAAAAGAATCAACTTATAACCTTTCTATATGAAGAAACAAGAAAAATATGAAATTTGTGCATACCCAAGAAAGAAAATGACATTGATGCGAAGGTGCAGAACAAGAAAAATATTAAATTTATGAGTACCCTGAAGCCATATGTACTTGTATTCAAAGAAGAAAGAACCTATTGCGAGCAACTACTAGAAGAATATGTACAACTTATAGTTATATAATATCTACAAAAATATTTAAGCATTTCACTGTCAAACTTTACAACTTAATTTTCTTCCTTGAACTCTTCACAATATATCTTTCTCTAATCAATTACACATGAGTTTATGTTGATTTCTTATTTTTTCAAGAATGGCATCATGGTTAGAAGTTAATTCCACTGGTTCTTTTCCTTTGTAAGATACCATCAAAGTTTGCATCAGCATACAATTTCACTTAACTTCTCCACACATCAAATCTCATATGTGAGTAATTTAATTATCCAGAAAAAAGAGGTACACATATTCTAACATGTATGAACCCTAATAAGATTTGTGTTAATTGTTAATTTCTATTAGATGATTCACAAAAATCTAAAATCCACATCTTAACTATTTAGCATTAGTCAAAAAATTTGAAAGGAGAATATTTCTCATAATCTCCCGAAAATTGGCATCCTTTTATTACGTTTCAACAATTTCTATCGTCATTAGTAATACAATCTACTCATAGTTCCCCAACCCTTTTCTGCTAGCTCTGTTTGTCCTTATATTACTGCTGAAACTAATTATCATACATTCTAAAAAAATCAAAATCAAGACTATATCAGACTTCAATCAGTTATGTGACATCACATATTTTTTTTAACATAATATTTCCATCTAATAAAGTTATCAATAGATATTAGACATAATGCTAATGTATCGAATTACAAACAAATTGATGAAGTTGCTCCATTATGCGCCTCTGGATCTGAAGTCCCCAGGTCCACTGTACGCAAATCAACTCCAAAATGCAATACACCAGAAAAAAAGATTTCATAAATTTATTAGTACAACCCCTACACCTTCCTTCGCTCCCCCCGTCCTCTCAATATATCACTAAGAAATCTCGAATATTCAAAAGAATGAATATTGTACCAGACACTTTTGGTATTCTGAGGCGCGACTGACATGGTAAAAGAACAAATTAGCCTAAGACGTACTGTACGTCAGATAGATCAACATGAATAGAGCAATCAAAAGATAACAAGGCCGATTTGTAGAATTAGCCTCACAAATCTGCTAGGATTTTAAAATAAAATACTAATCTTGGAGACTAGAAGAGAAATAAATAATTTATAGTTCATTCTTTTCTGGAAAAGTATCAAATTAGATAGGAAACTATAGCAATCAGAGACCATAAGATGGTAAAATATTGAAATAGAAGAGCACCAACCTGAGATTAGAAGAATTCCCATTTCTCTAGCTTTAATAATTTCTTCAATACTGAACGAGGAGGGTGAGAAGGTGCAAAAATAGTATCTAAGAGAAACGGGAAACGGGAACTCTTCTTTTGAGACGACCTAGTTTGAAAACAAAAACACTACCCAAAGTAAGGTGAGAAGGTGCAGAAACAGTACCTAATCCGGATCAGAGATTCGTCAGTACTGTTGAAGCCAGAAACCCTAAACTAATGTATCCACGGGGATTTTAGGGAGGAGAGAGATATTTTGCCCTTTTGAAATTGAAAAAATAATATTTCAGCTAGAGTAATATCAGAGGTAATATTATATTTTTTTGGAGAGAATATTATATTTTAGCCAAATATTTTGTTCGACTTTTAGAACACACTTATAAAGTGTTGCTTTTGAATTATAATAAGAGCACGCTTAAAAAGAGTGCCACATACTCAAGTAAATGTTGCCAATTATTTTATGATTTAGCAACATTTAATAAGTGTGGCCTAACAAATTAAAGAGCACATTTTACAAGCGTAGCTAAATTTTCCGTATCCAAAAGCTCCATACAAAGGCCACCCCTTAAAAGTGTGCCCAAATATAATTTTGGGCACACTCTTAAGGCGTTGTCTAAAACTAGTGTGGTGTTAGACCATAATTGTTGTAGTAACAGCTGAAGCTAAAAAATCTGCAACTTTTCCAAAGCATAAAATGGTTTGATTGACCACTCGAAACTCACCCGAGGCCTCCGGGACCTCAACCAAACATACCAACATATCCCATAACCTCATTCAAACTTGTTCCAAACTTCGGAACGCTTAAAAGAATATCAAACACCAAAATCGCATCGGATTCAAGCCTAAGAATTCCAAAATCTTCTAAATTACGCTTTTGATAAAAAACCCAACCAAACCACGTCTGAATGACCTGAAATTTTGCACACACATCCCAAATGACACAACGGAACTACTGCAACTCTCAGAATTTTTTTTCGACCCCTATATCAAAATCTCACCTATCTACCGGAAATCGTCAAAAATCCAATTTCGCCAATTCAAGACTAAATCTACTCTGGACCTCCAAAACTCATTCCGATCACGCTCCAAATTCCCAAATCACCTCCTGAAGCTATCTGAACTATCGGAATTCACATCCGAGCCCTCTAACACATAAGTCAATATCCGATTGACTTTTCCAACTTTAGTTTCCTCAAAAGAGACTAAGTATCTCAAATCTTACCAAATCCTTTCCGAACCCGAACCAACCAATCCGATCACATATAGAACCGATATACAAAGCAATAAAAAGCAGAAATGGAAGAAATGGAGCGGTAATTTATGAGACGACTGGCCGGGCCATCACAAGAGAGTTAATAACCTAAGACTTAATAGAAACTCCTTTTTAAGTAAAATACAACCTCAAACGGTTAAGGGTATATATATATATATATATATATATATATATATATATATATATATATATAAATGGTGAGTTATTGAAAACACTGTAGGTTCTAGCACAAAGGATCACAACAATAAAGGAATTTAAACGGTTTAAACACTTGAATTGATAACAACAAATAAACACAACAGCAGAAAGTGCATGGCATCACCCTTCGTGCTTTTACTCTCGTTCTCACTATAAGAATCAATATTCCCTTTTATTCTCCCTTGTTGCGGCGTGCAACATGATCCCCAATCATTTAGTACTGTTGCAGCGTGCAACCCGATCCAAATCATATAAGGATGTTGCGGCGCGAAACCCGATCCATATCATATAATATTGTTGCGGCGTGCAACCCGATCCAAATCATATAATGTTGTTGCAGCATGCAACCCCATCCAAATCATATAATGATGTTACGGCGTACAACCTGATCCAAATTATATAATATTATTATGGCGTGCAACCCGATCCAAATCATATAATATTGTTGCAGCGTGCAACCCAATCCAAATATACAAATCAACACCAATCACCAAAGAATCCCGCCAAGGGAACAATAAGGAAACAACCATATCCCAGCAAGGAAACAGTAAGGAAACAATAATATTCCGGCAAGGGAGTCAACAACAAGAATAAACACATCTCGGCAAGGGAACCAACAGTAAGAATTAAATATGTCCCGGCAAGGGAATCAGCCATAACCAAACTTGTACCAATAATTAACTTCACCATGAAACCTTAACTGAACAACAAGACATAATAAGCACATGATAACTACCCCAGTAACCAATACAATTGGATATGTAACCTATTTACACGAAATCATAGAGGAACTCACAATCAAAAAGTATCAAAACAATAAGGAAGGCAATCACTTCAATTAAGGCAATTAAGGGTCAATGCAACATATAAAAATTAGAGGAAAGCTAACAACATCATATGGAGCATATAGAGATAATTTAAGTAATTATTAAACCCAATCATAACGGAATAATTTCCACATATTGAACATAAGGACCTAAGAACCCTAGAGCATATTTCCTACAAATAAGTTCGAGCACACACTCGTCACCTCGCATGCACGGACTACAATTAGCAAAGAAGACTCAATCCTAAGGGGAAGCCCTCCATACAAGGTTAGACAAGATACTTACCTCAAAGATAACAAATCGATACTCTAAAATGCACTTCCTGGGTGAAAAGACCTCCGCACGGCTCAAATCTAACCAAATTAACTTCAAAGAACAAATAAAACACATAAGAAACTATTCCGGACCATAAAGTCTCAATCTTTAACAAAATCCAAAAATTAATCCAAAAGTCGACCCCCGAGACCGCGCCTCGGAACGCGACAAATTTTACCAAATCCGAATACCCATTCCAATATGAGTTCAACCATACAAAATTTATTAAATTCCGATACCATTTGGCCCCTCAAATCATGATTTTTCATTTTAGAAATTTTCTTCAAAAACCAATATTTTACTCAACCCAAAAGCACAAATTAAATGATAAAAATGAAGAAAATTCATGGAATATAATCTATTCAAGGGGACGAACACTTACCCAATCGTTTTGCTTGAAAAACCTACAAAGAATCGCCCAAAACCGAGCTCTAAAACTCCAAAAATGGTGAAAATGGTGTAACCCTCGATTTGGAAATTATACTCTGTCCGCCCAGATTTTGTGCATCGCGAACGCGGAAGGACAATCGCGTTCGCGAAGAAGGGAAACTGAAGCTGCCAAGAAAAGCCATCACGAACGCGAGCCATGGGATGCGAACACGGAGAGTAAAGAATAGATGCTTATGCGAACGCGGAGAAGGTGACGCGAACGCGAACAAGGATAAGGCAGAGCTTCGCGAACGCGAAGAAAAATTTCCAGGTGGTCACCAACAAAGCTTCGCGAACGTGAAAGGCTGTTCGCGATCGCGAAAGAGGATATCAGAAGCAGAAAACAGTAGTTCAAAAACAAGGGAAAATGACCCGTAGCCCACCCGAAATACACCCGAGGCCCCCGAGACCCTGTCCAAACACACAAACACGTCATATAACCTAACATGGACTCGCTCGAGGTCTCAAATCACATCAAACAATGCTGAAACATCGAATCACACCAAGAATCAATCTTAGGAACTTTCAAACCTTCTAACTTCCAAAACTCGTGCCGAAACCTATCAATTCAACCCGGAATGACGCCAAATTTTGCAGACAAGTCCAAAATGATATGACAGAGCTGTTCTAACTCTCGGAATCACATTCCGACCCCGATATCACAAAAGACAACTATGGGTCGAACTTCTCCATTTTCTAAACTTCAACTTTTCCAACTTTTGCCGAAACACCTCAAATTACCCTACGGAACTCTAAATCTGAATCCGGACGCGTGCCTAAGTCCAAAATTACCATACGAAGCTGATAGGATTACCCACGACCCATTACGGGGCCGTTTACCCAAAATTCCAATTACGGTCAAATTCTCACTGTTTAAACTTCCAAAACTAGATTCATTCTTCCAATTCAACTCCGATTCATCCGGAAACTGAATCCAACCATGCACCCAAGTCGATATACATAATGTGAAGTTGCGCGAGACCTCAAACTACAGAATCGGGCGCAATCGCTCAAAACGACCAGTCAGGTCGTTACATCGTAATACTAAAGTAAAATTTCTATCACAGCGAACTGCATTCCTTCCCTTGCTTTGCGCTTCTATCATGTCTAATTTTAAGAGAATTCATGCGATGAAGGCAATCAAATAACTCGTATAGTAATCAATTACTAATCTATACTAAAAGAATGATAATATATTAATCAATTAAAACATGATAAGTTAACAAATAGTTATCGATACAAATGAAATTATGTGGATATTTTGTTGTTAAATAAAAAAAATTTAAATTAATTTATAAATCGTTATGAATTAAATAAAGGATAAACAATACTTCACATAAAAATAATTAATAAAAATATCTCAAGATATCCAATACGTTAAACAAATCAAATATTTAGTATCTTTTGGCTGACGGATAAAAATAAATAGTTGTTATTACAAATGACCTAATTTTTGTCGTAAATTCAAAAAAAATAACATATAAACCATTATGAATAAATAAAAGATAAATAATACTTATCATTAAAATCTCCTCCTATGAATAACCTCTCGGAAGGCGGAATACTACGAACGATGTCATCCAACCCCTCCCAAAAGCGTCTTTTAATCTCCTCTTCCAAGCCTGTTTGCGGCGCGTATGCGCCAACGACATTTAAAGTACACTCACCTACCACCAATTTAATAGTCATTAGTCTGTCATTCACCCGCCTGACCTCTACCACCGACTCTCTAAGATGGCTATCTACCAGGATACCCACTCTATTCTTACCCCTCCGGACTCCAGAGTACCACAACTTATACTCATCCGCGTTTTTCGCCCTCGATCCAACCCACCTAGTCTCCTGGACACAAGCTATATTAATCTTCCTCTTCTGAAGGATCTTCGCCAACTCTATAGACTTACTCGTTAGTTAACCTATGTTCCATGACCCGATTCTCAACCTATAGGCTCTCTTGCTCCCTCTACCTCCCCTGCCTCCCGTCCCACCCCCTGACCCGGCCCCACACTCTGCCCCACCCGAGGACATGCCCCTAATCTATGTAGCCACTACACCTATCAAAATAATTAATAAAAAGATTTCAAAATATCTCGATAAGGTCAAATTAAATATTTAGTTTTCTTTGACAGACGCATAAAAATATAAATAGTTATCAGTACAAATGAGACTATGCAAAAATTTTCGTGAAGGATAAATACTATTTCATATCAAAATAATTAATAAAATATTCCAATATATCCTGAATCTTTATCGTTACATCAAAAAGAGTTAAGTATAAAAAGTTATGAATTAAATAAATAAGTAATAATACTTCGTAAAAAATTAATCAATAAAATATATCAAGATATCTCGAGACGTTAAATGAGCAAAGAGAACATACATTTAAATAAAATTATTCAATGTATATATATCATTATGGATCGCCCGACTGTTCATCCTGGACCCATGCCACGTGAGCTACTTACGCTCCACGCGGGCCATAGGTCATCACACATATAGGATGGAGTTTCTTAGCTAGAACTTTCACCCGCGACAGATTAATGACTTTTAGGAGTTTATTAGGGATCACCCACTACATTAGTACATTGTCGCGTGCCTCACTCGGACTGATTTTTACCGAGTCGTCAAGGTTGGCCGATTGCAGTTTGATTGGACATTGATCACGGCTATGATTGAGTGTTAGAGGATAGAGACGCACACATTTATTTGCCTATCAGAGAGGATACCATCACGCTATACAACCTCGAGGTTTTATTTGGATTGCCTGTTGATGGTTTTGATGTCTACTACCTACCTGCGGTTAGGGAGTATAAGAGGCATGGCTATCTAGAGATGCTGCAAAGGCTCAATGGATTCTAGCCGGTTGAGGAGACTGCATTTAGTGGAGTTAGCCGATTACAGTTATTGCCTATTAGGCAACACATGTAGGCGCTTCACAAGCAGATCAGGGATAAGACATCGATGGAGGGTATTGAGCGAAGTCTAGGTTGTTGTTGTTGATGATATTTTGCAGTATTCTTTTTCTGAACACCTCGAGAAACCTTGTGAGCCTACATTCTTGGCTCATCTAGAGCGGTTAGATGATTTACCCTTGTAAAGTTGGGGCAGTGCCATTGTAGCATATATGTATAGACAGCTATGCACGACATCAATGAGTAGCATGAGAGACATCACTGGATCTTTCCGCTTCTGCAGGTGCTAACATTATTAATTCTTTTCATAAGTATTATATATATAGTAAAATACTCAGTTTTACATCTACAATCAATATTAGGTTTGGGCTTGGCAGAAATTCTTGCATATGCAACCCCCTTCTCGACCACTAGCTCCAGATCCATCACCTTCGTTGCTTCTACCCCGGCTATGATGTTGTCACGACCCAAATCCACATGACTGGCACCCAGCACACTATCTGATCCGTTCAAATTAGCCTATATGATGCACCCAAACCATATGCATGAAAACCTGTAAAGCTCTTTAAAATCTCTCTCTCTCTCTAATAATAATAATAATAATAATAATAATAATAATAATAATAATAATAATAATGATGATGGAAAGTTTTCCAATTCAGAATCATAGATGAAGTCTTTCTTAATTATAATAATGAGACTAAGTAAAATAAATATATTTTCATGTATATCGTGAACAACCCCATTACTACAACTTTTCACAACTATCTATGGAGCCTCTATACCATATAATATAACTAAATACTTGGGCTAATGGCCGACTAACATAAATTAAGAAGATAACATCATAGCTACCGCTAAATAGGAGTGGTGACTCATTATATACCTCATGAAGAAAGTCATCCTAGTCATGTCCCCATGCCACATATCATACCTTATCCTGCAACATGTAAAGTAAGTGGGGTCCTTGAGGACTGGGTACACTACCATGGTACTCAATACGTGTAAAGCCCCAGAGATTTTTGCCTCAAAATAATTCTGCTCTTGTACAAGCTTTAGGCTAGACACAAGGTTGTTCAAATACTAGAAATGGTGTATGGAAACTATGTTTTACGTTTAGGAGGTGGTATGGACGTTTATAAGAGAGGGAAAAGTAGTATGAAAAAAAAAAGAATTGTTCAAGATAAGAATACAATTATACTCGCAAGAGACATAACTTCAAACTAGTATATATCCAAATATATAACGAATTATGAGGCGAACTACCTATCTAATTAAATATCTTGAAGTCTAGTTTCTAATAATTCAAACCGTTCGTCTTTTCAATGTTCCTATAAAAAGATTTTACTGATGACTATCCTGTTAGAAAAATTGGTCGTGTTTTGGGTGCCCAGGAGGCGCCAGGCGCGAATAAAAATGCCAAATTAGAAGTAAAATTTTTGGGGCATTTTGGGTGATGTTGGGCGCGGACCGTAAAGCCGTAGGCATGAAATTCAAATAAAAGGGACGGAAAGAGAGAAAATGGCCTCATTCTTTTAAAGATTAAACCTCCCATCTCATCCTCAAGTCATCAAAGGGTTCTCATACTATCTAAGGTGAGTTTTCAATGCGATTAACATTAGAATACTACTTCTAAACATCAATTCTTATAATATTCCATCTTAAAATCGCTATATTCTCAACAAGCACTCAAGAACAAAGTCTCTCCACTAACCTAGGGTTTCACATTCAAGGCAAGTTTCGTAAGCTTTCAACCACAATTGTTAGAGAGGTTTATGGTTGATATTTGTTCCTAGAAACTACTACAAAAACATTGATTAACGATGAAACTGAGGAGAAAAGAAGAATCAAACCTAGGTTTTCTATATTTTGAAAATCTTGGAATTTTTAGTATTTGATTTTTAATTAACTATGTATAGTTGTGTTTGGTGAGTTGAACCCATTGGATTGGAGCAAACGAATGTATTTAAAAATAAGGAATCAAGGTGAGTAGAGATAATTCTTTTACTAAAGTTGCCTTCTCTCAAAGATCATGCCATAAGTTATTGTTAGACTGTATAGGGTTTTAATATGGGCTCTGAATGGAACGAGTTGTCTCACATTATCCATTAGAATTGGCAAAAAAATCTTAGATAAATATCATGGTTAATAACTCAAGAATAGTCTGTTATTCCATAAATCATGTCTCATGCATTCATGACCTGCATATATTTCTTTAATGTATAGACTATGAAAATTTCTTTTACATAATTTTATGGAACTATTTTGATCAGAACTGTGAAGATATATCATTGTTTTATATTTTGTGATGCAAGAATTACTCAGAAGAATATTAGTTAGAGGATTTATGGATGAGCAGGCTACGAGTTAAGACATTCTCCCATCCTAGCAGACTCTTGGTGAGCTCCGATTCCGGCCATGGAGTTTGTTGCATGATTTCAGTTCTTAATTTCTATTTTTATTTATTTTTATTTGAGGATTAGCCGGTAAATCATGTCCCGAGCAATTCGCCCAAACTCTATAGAGGCTTCATAGATATTACAGAGTCATATATATTTTATTTGGTTTTGTTAGACACTGAATGTTAAGGTTTTGATTATGCATATTGCTTTAAGACTAAATTTTTCAGACTTAAAGAGAGATCTTTTATCTTGGTTGATGTTGAACCACCTAGTATAATAAAAAGAACATGTAAGAAGTTTCCCTCGGTCAAGTTAAGGAACCTGATGCTGGTTACGACTTGGTCAGAAATCGGGTCGTGATAAATTTAGTATCAGAGCTCTAGGTTCATAGAGTCCTAGGGGTCTATGAAGCCATGTCAGTAGAGTCTCGTTTATCGTTGTGAGGGCCCCACTCCTATAAACGAGAGACTACAAACATTTAAGAAAAAATATTCTCATTCTTGTTATTCTAGATCGTGCTATAGAGCGTGACTCTTAGTATGTTTCTAATACTTTTGCTTTCGAATTCATAGAAATGGCTCGTACTCACGATCTAGTAGATAACACTCCTGCCCTAGCTACTATTTCAGCTCATGTCCTAACTGATGTGAATGTTGCTGCAATACAGAAGAAGAAGGAGCGACCAACTAAAGGGCAACCAAAGTTTCCCAGACTAAAAAGGGTGTGAGGGCTAGACAAGTTCCTCTAGTTAAGTAAGAGGAGCAGGTTGAGGGAGTTGAACAGAATGTTCAGAATCAAGCACAACCACCACCCCGGCTGTAGCCCCAGCTGAAGTCATCATGCCACCGAAGATGGGAGATGCATTTGGTGCAATAAAAAGGTGCAATGAAATTGTTTACCACCTTCATGGACATTCACAGACAAGGAGGGGGCGGTGCTCCACCCTGGGCAGGCAGACAAAGGGCTCTATCTCATCTTTATGTAGCGAGTTCGTCAAGTTGAACCCTCCAAATTTCTGTGGAACTAAGCCCGAGCAGGATCTATTAGACTGGTTAGAGGGTGTTCAGAAAACACTTCGAATAAGGAAAGTGATAGGCAGTAACGCTGTAGAGCTAGCATCTTGCCAACTCAAAGATGTTTCTTATGCGTGGTTTGATTTATGAGAGTAAGGTAGGGATGAAGAAGCTTCTTCTCCTACTTGGTAGGAATTCACCGAGGCTTTCATAGCCAACTTTATTCCAGAAAAGGACTAGGAAGCTCAGGCCACAAAATTTGAGTAGCTTAGATAGGGACCATGAGTATGCAGGAGTACTATATGAAGTTCATCAAATTGGCTAAATACGCTCCTAACATGATCTCCACAGAGAAGGCAAAAATTCACAGGTTTATACTCATTTGGGAGAGCATATTCAAGATACTACTGAAGCTGCAGCTGTGAGTATGGAACAGTTTTCTTCAGTCGTGGGATTTGAAAAGCATTTAGAGCTAAATATGTAGAAAGGAGGGCAGACAGGGAGAAAAACAAGAAGGCTCATACTATAGGTGGGCATAGCGGTGCACTTGGTGGAGGAGGAAAGAATTGGTTGAATAAGGGGACATAAGCACCAATGTAGTCTACTCCTCAGTTTAGCGAGAATACTACTTCTAGACAGAATCAGATTTTTAGAAATTAGTCCCGTTAGAATCAAAATTTCAGAACTTCGATCTCACAGAGTCAAAGGAGTGTTGGGTAGCAGTCTCAGCAGAGAGCCCCTTACAGTTCTTGTAGAAGAGACCACTTGGGACAATGTAAGTTCGAATTTTGAGGATTCTATGGTTGTGGTAACCCAAGGCACATCAAGGTTAGTTTCCCAAAAGCACAACACAGAGCACAAGGGGCGTCAGCTCACCCATCGGGTTCTTTGGTTGCTACTACGGCGGTTCTACCATCAGCCCGTGGCTCTTAGACTCAGCCTGGCCGTGGAGCAGGTAAAGGGGCTAGCTCATTTATTCAGGGAGGGGGGAAACCTTGTGTATATGCTGCTTTGGATTGTCACAGTGCAAAGCCATCTTCAGTTGTGGTCACAGGTATATTACCAGTTTGTTCACATGATGCAAATGCATTAATTGACCCGGGCTCTACTTATTCATATGTTGCCCCATATTTTTCTAAGAACATGTGAATAGACTCAGAACCGTTAAGAGATTCCTTTCTAGTCTCCACTCCAATCGGTGACTATATCGAAGTAAAATGAGTTTTCAGAGGTTGCACAATCTCAATTCACGACCGTACTACTACAACTAATCTTATAGAATTAGAAATGATACATTTTGATGTGATTATGGGTACATATTAGTTATCATTCTTCTATTCTAATGTAGATTGTCGAGCCAAAAAAGCTAGATTTCAGTTTCCAAATGAAGAAGTCATAGAATGGAAAGGTTGTACAGCTTCGCTTGTGGGTAAGTTTATTTCTTACGTTAAGGCTAAGAGGATGATGGGTAAAGGGTGTTTAGCTTATCTTGACCATATTTTCGATATAGAATCGGAAAACACCAACACTTCAATCGGTGCCAGTCATTATAGAATTTCTAGAAGTTTTTCCTAATGACCTACCCGGTCTTCCTCTAGAGAGAGTAATCAATTTTGGCATAAAGTTACAACCATGCACTCAACCTATATCTATTCCACCTTATAAAATGGCTCCAGCAGAACTGAAAGAATTAAAGGAACAATTGAGAGACCTTCTTGATAAAGGATTCATTAGGACAAGTGTGTCACCTTGGGGTGCCCAATCTTATTTGTCAAAAATAAGGATGGATCATTCCGAATGTGCGTCGACTATCATCAATTGAATAAAGCCACTGTCAAGAATAAATATCCCTTACCTAGAATTGACGACCTGTTTGACCAGCTTCAAAGAGAAATATTTTTCAAAAATAGATTTGAGGTCAGGATACCATCAGTTCAGGACAACGAAGAGGTTATTCTAGAAATGGACTTCAGAACTCGATACGAACATTATGAATTTTTAGTAATGTCTTTTGGGTTGACTAATGCTCCAACTATATTCAGGGACCTCGTGAAAAAGTTATTCAAGCCATTTTTGGACACTTTTATTATCGTGTTCATAGATCATATTTTGGTGTACTCTCGAAGCAAGGAGAAGCATGCAAGACATCTAAGGACAACTTTGCTGATTTTGAAGGATAACGAGTTGTATGCAAAATTTTCTAAGTGTGAATTTTTGTTGCAGTGCGTTGTATTTCCTAGGCCATGTGGTATCCCATGAAGGGATAAAAATTGATCCTCAAAAGATAGAAGCGGTTATGAATTGGCCAAGGCCGATGACACCGATAGAGATTAGGAGTTTCTTGGGGCTAGATGGTTTCTGTAAAAGGTTTATAGAAGGATTTTCTGCGTTAGCACCGCCATTGACAAAACTGACTCAGAAAGCTACCATGTTTTAGTGGTCTGATGTCTGTGAGCAAAGTTTTCATGAATTAAAAGAAGAGGTTGATTACTGCACTAGTCTTAGCCTTACCGTTGGCCTCGGGCGGCTACACCGTATATTGTGATGCTTCTAGAGTTGGACTCGATTGTGTCTAAATGCAAAATAGGAAGGTCATTTTGTGTGTTGAGACAATTGAAAAATCATAAGAAGAATTATCCTACCCATGATCTGGAACTTGCAGCAGTCGTATTTTCCTTGAAGATATGGTGACAATAACTTTACGGTGAGCATTGTTAAGTATTCACAAATCATAAGAGGCTCAAGTATATTTTCAAGCAACAAGAGTTGAATCTAAGGCAAATGAGGTGGTTGGAGTTATTGATGAACTATGACATAAATATCTTATACCACCCTGAGAAGGCTAATGTTGTGGCCGATGATCTTATCTGCAAGTCTACGGGTGTTTTAGCACATTTGCGAGTAGAGAGAGGCCATTAGCAAGGGAAGTGCAAAAATTGTCCAACAATGAGGGAATCCGACTTTATGAGACTAAAGAAGGTAACTTAACTGTGTTCCATAAGGCTCAATCATCCTTGGTGGTGGAGATAAAAGAACGATATTATGAGGATCCAGACATGCAAGCAATCAAAGATGGGGTGCTAAAGAAAGAAATTCCAGCTCTCACTCTTGCGGACAATGATGGTGTCCTAAGAATGAATGGAAGATTATGTGTCCCAAATGTTGGTGGACTTCGAGAGCAAGTTATGAGTGAGGCACATAGCTCTAGCTATTCTATCTTCCCAGGCTCGACCAAAATGTACAAAGACCTGAGTGATATTTATTGGTAGAATATGATGAAGGTAGATGTAGCCAATCATGCAACTAAATGCATAAACTGCCAGAAGGTCAAAACTGAACACCAAAGGCCTGGTGGCCTAGCTCAAAATATTGAAATTCCTAAATAGAATTGGGAGATGATCAGTATGGATTGTTTGGTTGGGTTGCCCCACACCCTCCATAAGCATGACTATGTATGGGTGATCGTAGATAGGCTTACAAAGTCAGCTCACTTCATACCAGTGAAGACTATCTACACAGCTGATCAGTATGTTGAGCTGTGCATTAAAGAGACTATATGATTGCATGGATCTCCAGTTTCCATCATTTTCGATAGGGGAGCACAATTCTAAGCAAGGTTTTGGCAGTTTTTTCAAAAGATAATGGGGAAAAAGGAGAACTTGAGTACTGCTTTCCATCCACAAACTGATGGACAAGCAGAGAGAACCATTCATACCCTTGAAGATATGTTGCAGGCTTGTGTAATTGACTTCGGTGGGAATTGGGATGAACACCTACCCTTAATAGAATTTGCATATAATAATAGCTACCAAGTGAGTATTGGCATAGCTCCTTACAAAGCGTTACACTAGCGTTGTTGTAGATCTCTAATAGGGTAGTTTGAACAAACAGAGATACCCTTGATCGAAAAAAAAATAGTTCAAGATGCTTTGGAAAAAGTGATAATTATTTAAGAAAGTCTTGAAACGGATCAGAGTCGACAAAAGTCCTATAGAAATAAGAAACACATAGATATAGTGTTTAAAGAAGGCGACTATGTGTTCTTAAAAGTATATTCATGAAGGGAGTTATGAGATTTGGGAAGAAAAGAAAGCTGAGTCCTAGATTTGTTGGCCCCTATAGAATCTAGAGTAAGAAGGGTAAAATGGCTTATGAGCTAGACTTACCGGCAGAATTAACAATTGCTCATCCAGTATTTCACGTGTCAATGTTAAGACAATGCCTTCGTGATGAAGCTCTATCTATCCCTATAGATGAAGTGTATATCAGTGAGAACTTGACTTATGAGGAGGTGCCCATCGAAATTCTTGATAGACACATTCGAAGATTGTGGACCAAAGATGTGGCATCAGTTAAAGTCTTGTGGCATAATCATGACTCAGAAAAATCTACTTAGGTAGCTGAAGAAGACATGAAGAAAAGATATCCTCATTTGTTCAAGTAAAGAGATGCAAAAACTTTTAGATTATTTCAGGTTTTAATAGTTGTAAGAGTGCAATTATTATCATAAATATGTTTATTCTACATTCAAGGATGAATGTCATATAAGGGGTGAGGAATGTAAAGCCCCAGATATTTTTGCCCCAAAATAATTTTGTTCTTGTACAAGCTTTAAGTTAGACACAAGGATGTTCAATTACTAGAAAGGGTGTATGGCAACTATGTTTTACTTTTAGGAGGTGGTGTGGACATTTATAAGAGGGGAAAAAGTAGATTGGGAAAAAAAGAAAATTGTCCAAGGTAAGAATACAATTATAGTCGCAAGAGACCTGACTTCAAATTAGTATATATACAAATATATAATAAATTATGAGGCAAAAGACCTATCTAATTAAATCCCTTGAAATCTAGTTTGATATACTTCAAACCGTTCGTCATTTTGATATTCCTATAAAAGTTATAGGAATCTTACTGAAGACTATCATGTCAGAAAAATGAGCTGCATTTTGGGTGCCCAATGGAGTGCCAGGCGCGAATCAAAATGCTAAAATCAGAAGTAAATTTTTGGGGCATTTTGGGTGGCGCTAGGCACGGACCGTGACGACAAGGGCGTGAAATTGAAATAAAAGGGTTGGGGAAAGAGAAAATAGCCTCATTCTTTAAAGATTAAACCTCTCCTCTCATCCTCAAGTCATCCAAGGGTTCTCAAACTATCTGAGGTGCGTTTTCAAGGCGATTAATGTTAGAATACTACTTCCAAACGTCAATTCTAACAATATTTCATCTCAAAATCACTATATTCTCAACAAAAACTCAAGAACAAAGACTCTCCACTAACCTAGGGTTTCACGATTCAAGGTAAGTTTCATAACAGCCTTCAACCACATTTGTTAGAGAGGTTTATGGTTGATATTTGTTTCTCGAAACTACTACAAGAACATAGATTAATGATGAACCCTAAAAGGAGAGAAGAATCAAACCTGGGATTTCTATATTTTGAAACTCTTGGAACTTCTGCTATTGATTTTTAAATTAACTATGTATAGATTTATTTGGTGAGTTGAACCCATTGTATTCGAGCAAACGAGGGTATTCAAAAACAAGGAATCAAGGTGAGTAGAGATAATGCTTTTACTAAAGTTGTCTTCTCACAAAGTTCATACCGTAAGTTTTTGTTAGACTATATAGGGTGTTAATGTGGGCTCTGAATGGAACGAGTGGACTTACATTATCCATTAGAATTGTAGAAAAGATCTCAGATGATAACTCAAGAATAGTATGTTATTCCATAAATCATGCCTCATGCATTCATAACTTGCATATATTTCTATAATGTATAGACTATGAAAATTTCTTTTACATGATTTTATAGAACTGTTTTGATGAGAACTGTAAAGATATATCATTGTTTTAAATTTTGTGATGCAAGAATTACTCAGAAGAATATTTTTGGAGTTTCCTTAGATATCTGAGAAGGGTTCATAGCATTTAGTGGTTTATGTTACCCCGACACTACTCATGTTAAAGTAAGATATTAGTGTACTGTTGGTTCGGGCACTATGATAGAAGTGTCCTGGTAAGGCACAAGAGCGCGAGCATGCTAGAACCTTGAACTTTGAGGCACCAGAGGAATAGGGTTTAGGCGATCGGTTTGGGATCGTCCACCATACCGATCATATGATGATATTTTCAGAATTAGAATCAGAAAGAATGTCAGAATCAATGGAAATTACCTACTAAAGAAATGAAAAGAACAAAAAAGAATTGTTTCGAAACTCATACAAGGATTGTTTCGACTTTTTTTTATATATTTATCTATTTTAATTTATTCTATTTTTCCCAAAAGAGAAAGAGAATTTTTATGAATGACATCAAGAAGAACTTTATACTTGATGTATGAGTTGTTGGTATCAACTTTTCATGAGAAGATTTTAGAATTTCCTTTAATCATGCATGCATACTTCTTTAAGAGTCTCGTTCTAGCTTTAGTGGGAGGATTGTTTTACTTATTTAGTACTGCTGTGGTGTACCTACATTGACATGTAGGTACAAGATTTTTATATGAATAGACTATGAGTAAAGACATTCTCTCATCCTAGCAGACTCTTGGTGAGCTCCAATTCCGACCATGGAGTTTGTTGCTTGATTTCAATTCTTAATTTATGTTTTTATTTAATTTTATTTGAGGATTCGCCAGTATATCATATCTGAGTAATCCGCCCAGACTCTATAGAGGTTTCATCGATATTATAGAGTTAGATCTATTTTATTTGGTTTTGTTAGATACTGAATGTTAAGGTTTTAATTATGAATAGTGCTTTAAGACTAAATTTTTCAGACTTAAAGAAAGATGTTTTGTCGTGGTTGATGGCAACCCACCTAGAAGAATAAAAAGAATAGGTAAGAAGGTTCACTCGGTCAAGTTAAGGCATCGGGTGCAAGTTATGACTTGGTTGAAAATCGGGTCGTGACAATAAGTGTCATAGACTCTCTCAACTCAATTTCCTTGGACAAGATTTTACAGAAACTATGCAACCAATATTTGATATAAGGTGATAAACAATTATATGAATTGCTCTTTATCATTTCAAATGAAAAGACAAGTGAAGTATAAACTATGATATAAATTGTTAGAACATTTATATCAATCCAAGATTAAGAATAAAAATCATAAATTATTCCAATTTCATTAAGTTATTGAAATCACTTTCGATTCCTTAGGCCTAAACATAAGTAAGTCTTCTTTATCTTTCACTGGGATACCGACATCGACATAATAAATAACAACTAGGTGATCGATCTAACAATAGGTATTTAGCCCTACTTGTCTGGGCGGCTTCCCATAGTATCGTACGAGTAGACTTAACCTCAGTACTTTAAGTAATTATCATTTGATCTCTCAATGGGGGACTTTACCCCACAAACCTTGGCTTAACCTTGGAATGTGTCCCTACAGCAGTACGTGTAGTTCCATGGTAATGAACTCAATGTTCAAATTTCAAAGCACATACTTTTTCATGAAAACGTATCTTTAGTACTCAAATAATTTATACTCTTATCAACATATAAGTTTTAATAAAACTTATAACATTTTCCTTAAGTGTCATCTTGGAAAGAAGTTTTGAAAATAAGATTTTTATATAAAATCACATGATACTTCAAAATCAACAAACTTAGAAACACATGGTGACATCCTTCCTGTTTGTCCCCACAAGTGCGGATGCATATTTATAAGTAATATCATGTATTAACAAATCATGCTTTTAGAGAAAATCTGTAACGACTTGATCGGTTATTTTGAGATATAACGCGTCATTCAACATGTTTGAGGCCATGAGAAGCTTCACTTTAGGTATTATGACCGGTATACATGGTCAGAATAGAATTTCAAGAAGTTCAGAGTTAATTTAGAAAGAGAATTCGCATTTCGGAAGTTTTAAGTTGGAAGAATTGACAAGGATTAAATTTTAAGTAAACAACCTCGGAATCGAGATTTGAATGTTCCAACAGGTTCGTATGATGATTTTGGACTCAGGCGTATGTCCGGATTGGGTTTTGGATGACCCGGAAGCATTTCGGCGCGTATTGTGGAAGTTAGCATTTTGGAAGAATTTCATAAATTTGAGTTGAAGTTCATATCAATGCTATCGATGTCCGTTTGGGATTCCGAGTATGGGAGTAGCTCCGTATGATGATTTTGGTATTGGAAGCGCGTCCGAAAGTGGATTTGGAAGTCCGTAGGTCATTTTGGAGTCATTTGGCTAAAGTTAGAAATTTGAAGGTTTTTGAGAAGTTTGACAAAAAGTGGACTTTTTGCTATCTGGGTCGGATTCTGATTCTGGAAGTTGGAGTAGGTTCGTAATGTCAAATATGACTAGTATGAAAAATTTGAGGTCAATCGGATGAGATTTGATGAGTTTCGGCATAGAATGTTGACGTTTGGAATTCTAAAGTTCATTAAGCTTAGATTGGAGGGCGATTCATTGCTTGAGCATTATTTGATGTGATCTGAGGCCTCGGGCAGGTTCACATTATGTTATAGGACTGGTTCATGTGATTGGACGGGGTACCGTGCGCCTCGGGTAGATTTCGGGTGGTTAACGGATTGAAAATAGAATTTGAGGAAGGGCTGAGGCAGCTGGGCTTCTGGTGTAACTGTACCTACATGAAGAGCACCACAGGAGTGGGAAATGACCCACAAAAGTAGTTTTTTGGCGGGGCAAGGAGTGGACCACATATGTTGTCAAAGTTCGCAGAAGCGGGACCCGACCTGCATTTGTGGAGCCGCAAATGCAGAGTTGTGAGGCCTGGTGAGATACCGCAGTAGCGGTTGTGGGGCCGCACCTGCGGAACCGCAGAAGTGGTCAAGTGACCGTAGGTGCGGAAAGGCTGAAGGCAATGAGGTTCTTTAAAATCGTGGTTTTGCTCAATTTCACTCCATTTCATTCATGGGAGCCAATTTTGGAGCAGCTTGGGAGTGCCATTTTCACCACCAAGCATGAGGTAAGTGGTTTATACTAGTTTGAGTTCTATACATCGATTATGTATATGTTTTATCATGGAAGTTAGTTGAAATTTGAGATTTTGAGGAAAACATAGAAATTTGGTATTCTTGGATTTTGACCACAATTTTGGACATGAAATTTAGAGTAAATTATATATTTGAGTTCGTGTGGTTATGGGCAAACTTTATCTTCGAAAAAATTTCGGAATCCAGACACGTGGGCCTGAGGGCATTTTTGTCAACTTTTCGATTGAGATTAGAAATTGTTATAAATTGGATTATTATGAGTAATTGAGCATATATTAATGGGTTTGCATAATTATTGGCTAGTTTTGGAGCGTTGTGCATCGATTTGAGTCTTCGAAAGGGCGTGGAATGCCGACCATGGAACATTGGAGCGAGGTGAGTCTCCTTTCTAACCTTGTAAGAGGGAATTGTCCTCATAGGTGAACTAATTTGATTTGTGCTTCTATTTGTAGGGGCTACGTATGCATGAGGTGATGAGATCCGTGCGTATCTACTATTATGCTTAGGTCCGATTAGTCTGGGACCCAAAAGCATGATTTACTTATAATAATAGCAATCTTGTTGTCAATTTAAAATGCTTAAAATATATCGAACATGTAAATGAATTTCTAAAAGACTAGACATTATTTCTTGACTTTTAAAAGAGAAATTGCATTTTCTTAGATAATTGCTCCTTGATGAATTCTTGATTTGACTGTTTGAATGTGTTTATCTATTGTGGAATAGGTCAAATGCCTTGGTAGATTAAATAGATGCATCTATGATTCGCGCCGTTCGACCCTCTGGCAGTGCACATTTTAAATATTTGTTTGATCAGGCTGTACGACCTCGACATGATATGTGCATACTTGTATTAGTTTACTTACAAATTTATAAATGATGATATTACCTCCCTGGTCTAAATAATTGAATAAATGATGAAAATAAATTCGGAAATTTCCTATTAATAAAAGAATTGTTTACTTGCTTCATGATATTGAGTTACAACCGTATATATAAAAATCCTTGATTTACTATATTATTATTAGGACATTAGTAAGTATCGAAGTCGACCTCTCATCTCTACTTCTTCGAGATTAGATGGGATACTTACTGGGTACACGTTGTTTTCGTACTCATGCAACACTTGTTGTGCATTTTTGTTGCACATGCACATGTACGTCTAGTGGCCTCGTTGGGCGTAGCGACATGGTTGATACAGAGACTTAGGTGGGATGCACTTCTCGAGATGGCCCGCAGCCAACAAAGTCTCCTTTAGAGTACTGTATTGTATTTTCTCTACTGTCCAATTTGTATTTCGGACGGTTATTGTATTACATTATTTCCTAAAAATTGCTCATGCACTTGTGACACTGGGTAATGAGATATCTATGGGATTATTCAGTATTTTTAAAATTGTTAAAGGCATCACTTTTTATTCAGTGAAATTTATTATTTATTGTATAATGTATAAAAGAAATAATTTCAGAAATATTTAAAACAAGAAATTTCTAGTTATTTGGTGTTGGCTTGCTTGACAGTGGTGTCCGTCTCTATCCCGACCCTTAGTGGATTTTAGGTCGTTAGGTCTCACGAGTCATGAGCGAGTTTAGTAGAGTCTTGCGGATCGGTACGGAGACGTCTGTATTTATCTTCGAGAGGCTAAGGGGCTCTTAAGAACACTTCCCTTCTTGATTCTTCATCCTGCGATTTGACCCCTTTGAGGCTTGTGCTCTCGTTTCCTGCTTACTCGATCTTATGCGACGCAAAGCGCTTATTATGAATCCGAAGTTGAGGAATTTTAATAGTACTACAGATGTGGTGTAGGATGTTTCTCCCTGCGTAGTTGATTGGACTATTATCGTCGCCTTGCGGAAGGATATTCTGTCATTTCAGCTCTGTAGTTGTACTTCTGAGAGCTTTGAGTCTATGCACAAGTTTCTATGATGCTCATGAATGGTTATCGCACGGTATCGATGTAATGGTGGGATGCTTGCCCGTGCATGGAAGCAGTGTATAACTTGGAAGGAGGTTTTCTTAGTGCATGATTCAGAGATTCGGTATTGTATTTCCGGCGAAGAAAAGTCAATCAGACTATAGACGTTAGGGTTTGGGTTGATAGAGTAACAAGACTTGGTGTTTTTAAGTGTAGTGGGATTTTCATCTGCGGCTTGGTGTTGTCGTCCTCAATTGAATATGTTAAGTTCGCCGGTGTTATGATCTTCTACAAATCGCCTGTGGGGCAGGATATTATGAGATAGTATTGAAGAAGCGGCTGTTAGAGATTGCGGGGTGCGCTGGTTCAGGATTGAATCGATGTTTCTAATGTCGATGACTCTAGAAAAGATGATCCTCGGAAAGGTTTAAAGTTAGTAGTGGTCTATTGGTTCAAGTGCTAATGAGATAGATTTTTATCTAAGGCATCAATTGAGCAGCAAAGGATGAGGAAGAACATGCGGGAAATGTGGTGCAGTGGTTAAACTTCTAGAAGGCCATGTGTAAGAAGCGGAAGTCGGATAATTTCTTAAAGAAGTGAGTTTGCCCAAAAGGGGAGAGTGGAAGAGTAGCACATATGTCTAGTGGTAGGATAACTACACACCTTAAGGAAAAGTTAGAGTGATTTGGGAATTTTAGTGGACGGTGATTGGGTCCACAGGCTTAATTTGAAATATTAGCTATTATATGGCGGGAGATCGGATGCAATAGAAATGAGTTGCTTGATATGATGAAGGATGCAACATAACATTGAATTTGGAGATATTGTTGTGTATTTAGTTGATTTCCATGAGGAATGAACGGACTTGTGCTTCTAGTAAATGAGCACAGGCTCAGGATTTGTGCTTCGTACTAAGGTGGTTTACAAGAAAGTGATTCAATCGGGTGCTTCATGGATATGGGTGTTCATGTGCTGGCTGAGCCTTGGAGTTAATTATATTCGGGACCAAGCTAGAGTGAGTGACTTTCAACAACGGTCCTAGTGAATTCAAAGGTTAAAATGCGGTGCTTAAGGATTTAAAGCATGCGACATGGTTAAGAACCAAGCTTTTGTGGAAGATCGTAATAAGAGGCTCCAAAGATTCTATGATATTTTTGGCTTGTAGTGTAGCAATTGGGTGAATGAGAGAAACAAACTTCAGATTCGTAGAGGGATTATCAGAATGGGTGTATCAGTTTAGGATACAAATATGCGCCCAAGGAAGATATGATATGGTTCGTGGGATTTGAGACAACATGGTCTTGTGATACAAATCCACTTAGGATGAGTGCAAACTGAGTGTGTTATATGTTGAATGGAGTTTTATTATTTCTAAGGCAATCACGGATAAACTGGAAGAAGTTAGATTGGTTAGACATAGTTGAATTAACATATTGGTGGCAGTGATCAGTTTCTTCAGCGTGAGTGAGTTATGCATATGATTTGTGATGGTATGCGCGAGGCTTGACGGCCACCGTAATTGATTTATTTAGGAGTATTCAAGTATTATAGCCTATTATGTGTAGGTGGATCCCGGAAGGGTTATGGTAGTTTAGACCACTACTTGAGGATTTGCGTGTTCTACGGTTATGAAATCCACTTGTGTGTTGCTATGCTTCTCTAGGAATGAGTTAAGTAAAAAGTTTTTATATGATGGAGTGTTTACCCTATTAGTGGTTCAGGAGTTATGATGAATTTCTAGCACCATCACATATTGGCATGTTAGATGCAGTGAGGGGTATGAAATTTGGAAGTGAGGATCAAGGTTGTGCTTCGGTGTTGGCAAGGATGTCATGAGCTCGGATGAGCAGGACAAGGATTGGGATGTTTAGAGTAAGCTTGTATTATCTTCAACGTCACCTAAATTGGTGTTTCTGTCGGAGACCTTGCATCTTGGTTACAGATTCTTGTTATGCCTTACAACGTTAGCACGACCGGTGGTATGAATGTGCAAACTTATTATCTGGTGCGGAAGGTCATGGGAGCGTATATCATGGGAAGATTGTATAAGTGTGACATGTAGTCACTTGATTTATTGAAGATTTAAACCAAGTTTTAAGATTGTGGTAGTACCACTAATTTGAGAATTTATGCCTGGATGGCACTTGGTTTATTGGGTTGTGGAATGTGGAGATTTACTCTGGTTATGAGGGTTGTTCTTGTGTATTATGAGAAAAGGAGGTTATTATGGACCCATGGAAGGTTATTATCCTAGTTCGGTGCGATCAGAATCGGCTCGAGGTCGATGGGTGGATTTAAATATGAATATGGGCTCTATATCAGGCCAGATGTGTTCATTTCAGCATAGCACTCCTTATGGAGGAGTATTCGGACGTTGGATGTTATTTTGTCGTTGGCTATTTCATGTAATACTATATGGTTCTGTGTGAGTTGTGAAACTGTATGATAAATTTCTTATATGTTGAGTTTTCGCGTAGCGATGGTGTTATGTGAGCAGGATGACTCTTGTGACTCAGGTTAAATTATGCACTTCAGTTGTGCTTGAGTTTTGTAGCTTATGGCGCTATCTGTCTCCCTAGGGATGGTATTGTGGACTTAGCGTGATTACAACCCATATTCAATATTTAGTAATAATGAGCAATTTAGCTCGGTGTGTATCTCCTTATGTGAGTCCTATGTTGTTTGGATCGTGTTGCACGCCGCAACAGTATATGTTGAATACAGTTCTCTATATTCTAAAATTTTGTGTGTTTTATTTTCCATTTATGTGGAAAGATCATATTAGTTGCGAGGGTTGAGTAGCCCCTTCCAGAGTTCATTTCCTTATGTATCACGTTCGAGTTGGTAGCCTATTGGCACACTGTGGCATTATATGAGACTTTTGGTCATCTGGGGTCGCTTGTTGGCTGTGCAGTTTGTACTGGGTGAGGCAAGATTATTGGATCTAGGATCAGTGCAATCGGATTATATGAAGTATATTAAAGATCAAATCCCATTATTTGGTTTAGAATGAGGTAATGGTTCTTGTGAAGAGTATAGCGTCAGCAATATTTTGGCTCAACAGTTGGTTATGAATTTCTGCACATCTTTTCCGTCGTGGCGGTATTGCAAAGGTTTAGAACAGGATTTATATATGTCATGGGGTGCGTTGGGAGCATCAGATTCATGGAATTTTGGCTATTGCTATCAGAGGATGTTATTATGGTCACGTGAGTTATGCAGTACATAGTGTCAATTCAGCAAAGGTATGCAATCTTGTATTGGTGCATCGTGTGGTGATTGATACCATGTTTATATATTAGAACAGGCCTGTCAGAGAACTTCGGATGTTGAAACTAGGCTCTAAGGCTCATTTGCCTAAATAAAAGAGGATATCTTCACATTTGATCGAGCTAATGTGCTCAACTGGGTTGTAGTAGCATGAGTAGGTGCACGAGGTATTAAATAGTGATTTCGGACAACTCTAGTGCAAGTCTCAGCACGTTCGAGGACGAACATATGTTTAAGTAGGAGAGAATGTAACGACCCAACCAGTTGTTTTGAGCTCTAGCACGTCGTTCAACATGTTTAAGGCCATGAGCAGCTTCACTTCAGGTATTATGACTGGTACACATGGTCAGAACTGAATTTCAGAAAGTTCGGAGTTGATTTGGAAAGAGAATTCACATCTTGAAAGTTTTAAGTTTGAAGAATTGATAAGGATTAGATTTTTGAGTAAAGGACATCGACATCAGGATTTGAAGGTTCCAACGGATTTGTATGATGATTTTGGACTCAGGTGTATGTCCGGATCGGGTTTTGGATGACCCGGGAGCATTTCAGAGCCTATTGTGGAAGTTAGCATTTTGGAAGAATTTCATAAATTTGGGTTGAAGTGCATTTCAATGCTATCGATATCCGTTTGGGATTCCAAGTTTGGGAGTAGCTCCGTATGGTGATTCTGGTATTGGGAGCGAGTCCGGAAGTGGATTTGGAGGTCCGTAGGTCATTTTGGAGTCATTTGACTAAAGTTAAAAATTTGAAGGGTTTTCAAAAGTTTGACCGGAAGTGGAGTTTTTGATATCGGGGTCCGATTCCGATTCCGATTCCGGATGTTAGAGTAGGTCCGTAATGTCAAAAATAACTTGTGTGAAAAATTTGTGGTCAATCGGACGAGATTTGTTGGATTTCGGCATCGAATATTGATGTTTGAAGTTCTAATGTTCATTAAGCTTGGACTGGAGGGTGATTCATGGTTTAAGCGTTATTTGATGTGATTAGAGGTCTCGAGCAGTTCCGCATTATGTTATGGGATTAGTTGGTGTGATTGGAAGGGTTCCCGGGGGCCTTGGGTGGATTCCGGGTGAATAGCAAAATGAAAATGGAATTTGAGGAAGGGCTGAGGCAGCTGGGCTTCTAGTGTAACCGCACCTGCGTTAAGAGCACTACAAGTGCGGGAACGCAGGAGCGGGACTGCAGGAGCAAGAAGTGACCCGCAGAAGCGGATTTTTGGCGGGGGAAGGAGTGGACCGCAGATGCGGTCAAAGTAGGGGTGTCAATGGTTCGGTTCGGGCGGTTATTTTATAAAATTTGTACCATATCAATTTTTCGGTTATTCTATTATGTATAACAAAATTAGAATTTTCGAAACCGTCCCAATCATGTCGGCTTCACTTCGGTATCGGTACGGTTCAGTTAATTTTCGGTTTTCTTTTATATATTATGTAAAATTCACCAGTAGAAGTAGAATGCAATAACATATGTTCTTTTATAAAACTTAGCAAAACTCTCTAGATATTTCTACTGTTTAAAGGGTGATGAATTAAAAAAACACGAAAGATGGCTAGAGTATAGATCCATCAACTATTAGAAAGCAACGTAAAAGAAATCAAATAAAAGCAAAGAAAATATAAATCATACGAGTGGAAAGATATTAACTAAGCCGGGACTCAAGAATAATGTTTATATTAAATATTCAAAAAGATAAATCTAATTTGTATGAAAGGAAACATATTCAATACATTGTAGTTTGTTACTCATAATCGCTAGAACACTTTATGTCTTGCTATTAAAGATACTTGAAATAACTTAGTTTAAGTATAAGTAGCATAATTGATTTTAGGAATTAGTATTTTGAGTTTAATTACTTGTTGGCTTGTAACAGTTTTTATAATACCAAGACCCAATGAAAAATTTAATGTTTTATTAGTTTTAAACTTACTATAAAAATATATTTTCCACATATAAAATTTATTCGGTACGGTTCGGTATTTTTTCGGTTTATTTTTATCAAATAAAAAACCTACCCTAATAATCGGTACGGTTATGGATTTATATAAAAACATACGATTTTTTTAAAATAAACCTAAAAATCGGTTCGGTACGGTACGATTCGGTCGGTTTAGTCGGTTTCAAATATCCATTAACATCCCTAGGTCAAAGTCCACATAAGCGGGACCGCACCTGCATTTGTGGAGCCGCAGATGCGGAGTTGTGAGGCCTGGTGAGAGACCGCAGAAGTGATTGTGGGCTGCAGCTGCGGAACCGCAGAAGCAGTCAAGTGACCGCATGTGCGGAAAGGCTGGAGGCAGTGAGGTTCTTTAAAATCAGGGGTTGGCTCATTTTAACTCCATTTCTTTCATGGGAGCCGATTTTGGAGCAACTTGGGAGTGTCATTTTTACCTCCAAGCATGAGGTTAGTGGTTTATACTAGTTTGAGTTCAATACATCGATTATGTATATGTTTTAGCATGGAAATTAGTTGAAATTTGGGATTTTGAGGAAAACCTAGTAATTTGGTATTCTTGGATTTTGACCACGATTTTGGATATGAAATTGAGAGTAAATTATATATTTGAGTTTGTGAGGTTGTGGGCAAACTTTATCTTCGAAAAATTTCAGAATCCGGGAAAGTGGGCCAGAGGGCGATTTTGTCAACTTTTTGATCGGGTTATAAATTGTTATAAATTCGATTATTATGAGTAATTGAGCATATATTAATGGTTTGCATAATTGTTGGCTAGTTTTGGAGAATTGTGCATCGATTTGAGTCTTCAGAAGGGCGTGGAATGCCGATCATGGAACTTCGGAGCGAGGTGAGTCTCCTCTCTGACCTTGTAAAAGGGAATTGTCCCCATAGGTGAATTAATTTGATATGTGCTTATATTTGTGGGGGCTACGTACGCACGGGTGACGAAAGTCCGTGTGTTGCTACTATTATGGTTAAGTCCGCGTAGTCTAGCACCCAAAAACATGCTTTACTTGTAATATTTGCAATCTTGTTGTCAATTTAAAATGCTTAAAACTTATCGAATGTGTAAATGAATTTCTAAAAGACTAGACATCGTTTCTTGACTTTTAAAAGAGAAATGTCTTTCTTGGATAATTCCTCCTTGATGAATTCTTGATTTGTCTGTTTGAAAGTGTTTATCTATTGTGGAATGGGCCAAACGCCTCGGTAGATTAAATAGATGCATTTATGGTTCGCGCCATTCGACCCTCTAACAGTGTACAGTTTAAATATTTATTGGATCAGGCTGTACGACCTCGGTGTGATTTGCGTATGCTTGTATTGCTTGACTTGCAAATTTATAAACGATGATATTGCCTCTCTGACCTAAGATAATTGAATAAATGATGAAAACAAATTCGGAAATTTTCCTATTAATAAATGAATTTTTTACTTTCTTCATGCTATTAAGTTACAACTGTATATATAAAAATCCTCGATTTATTATATTATTGGTATATAATTATTGGACCACTAGTAAATGTCGAAGTCGACCTCTTGTCTTTATTTCTTCAAGATTAGACGGGATACGTACTGGGTACACGTTGTTTTCGTACTCATGCTACACTTGCTGTGCATTTTTATTGCACAGGCACATGTACGTTTAGTGGCCTCGTTGAGCGCATCGACATGGTTTTTACGGAAACTTAGGTTGGCTACACTTCTCGAGACGACCGCAACTAGCAAAGCCTCCTTCAAAGTATTGTATTGTTTCCTAGAAATTGCTCATGCGCTTGTGACATTGGGTTCTGAGATGTGTATGGGATTATTCAGTATTTTTAAAATTGTTTAAGGCTTAACTATTTATTCAGTAAAATTTATTATTTATTGTATAATGTGTAAAAGAAATGATTTTAGAAATATTTAAAACGAGAAATTTCTAGTTATTTGGTGTTGGCTTGCCTGACAATGGTGTTCGGCGCATCACGACCTTTAGTGGATTTTGGGTCGTGAAAATCCCTCAAGAAAAGAGTAAGTCATAATCAATTTACCTCAACCTTCATGCTCCAAAAATACTATAATGCTCCAATTGATTAAAATGTCCAAATATCGCCCACAATTCAATATCTACCATGAGATATCCTAACTACATCAAAGAAATACGAAAAGATTCATAAATATCCATTTAGGGTTCAAAATTCGGCAACATACCTTCAACCATCCCAAATCGTCCAATAGGTTCACCCATTAGCCTATTCAATTTCATTCTTATCATTTAATACGCATTTGGAGTCATTAATGATAATGCATTAATTACCCAACATCATCAAGTCACTATTCATTGTTTTCTCTAACAAAACCTTAGGTTTAAGAACACCCATTTCAAGAACTAGTGTGTATCTTATCCAAATGGTGATTCTCGATTTAATTCATTCATCAGTTAAGTTATCAAGACTATACGAATCATTAGAAACTCAAGACATATCCATTTATATCAATTCATCACTATTCATCTTCTTCGTTGCCCAAAATGTCATTTTCAAGACCCACCCCTAGGATTCATATAATATCCTGTTACAACTTTAAATAAAACTCATAAACATGCTACATATATTTCAATATATCATATAAGTGAAGTACAAGTGAAAGGGCTTACCTCTTGGTGGAAGAATCTCACTTTTGCTCTTTTTGGTGTTCTTGAAGATTCAATATATTTTCTATAGATTTTGATCCATTAATGATGTTAAAACTAACATTAAATGGTGTTATGTAGCCACAAATGCATCTTAAACACTTACCTTGAAGTGTGTTGACGAGAGATGTTCTCCTCATTCTCTCTAGATTCAAGACCCTTGTCCAAAATTTCATCTCTTTCTCTCTCTCCAAAATAGCCACTTTTAAATTTTGATGGCATGCGTAGCTACGCACACCTCCAGCATAGTTTCGCTCCCTTCCTCTTAAGTCCCCCTTTATTTTCTTGCCTTGCTGAAATCAGCTATGCCCAAGGCAGAGTAACTACGCGCAGCTCGCATAGCTACATATCTGTTGTTATACCCTTTAGTAAAAAGATCATAACTTCACGTAGAAATATTCAAATGACAAGTAGTTTGAAGTGTTGAAAACTAGACTCATGGATCTTTAAATTTGTAGGTCGTAAAACACTTAAAGCTTCATATATCGATAGTTGTTATCAGTTGAAGTTAGGTATTGTGCAAACTTATTTGAAACTTTAGCCCATCATATAGTTCCCAACTTGACTTAGCTTTAGAGCTCTTCTTATACCATAAATCATTATTAATATATCTTTTACACATATTACCATGATCAATTGATATTCTTCATATCATTAGTCCTTATTCACACCCGAATTAATATAATTACTACACACTAATCTTCTTAATAGCCTTAAACACTTTGAATTTTTCTAGGGTGTTACAGATGTGGGTAGATAGGAGATGTCGCGCCTGCAATGTCGAGGCTCGACATCATCTCTCACTTTACAAGGATATATTGGATCTACTAGATGGTGATTAAGTAAATATTTGATTTAGTACGATTGTTAATACAATATTTTTCTTGCGTTTACTTACTATTCTAGTGTTTAATAAATAGTTTTTATGGAGGTCATATAGCGACGAGCTCATCGCTAGTTTGCCAGACTATTGTTCACGAGGTCAGGCTGTGTGGCTATTTGAGGTCCTATTGATATGTCTCGATATAGCTGAGCATCATCCGATGGTGAGAGTCCTGCAACAGTTTGGTTGGCCACAACATATACCTGCTCATCTCAGTTGGCATGCCATGCATTATAAGTGAGATGATTATAATAGAGTTGACCAGGCGTAGTTAGTGTGGCTCGAGGCCCGGATAGAGGACTGGGATCAAAGATTTTTGCTAGACCCTCCACATGATTGTGTTGATGGTGAGCACGAGTATATGACTTGGTATCGTCATGTTACTCGCACTCTGATAGGTAATCCCGATCATCGGGAGGGTTGTCGATACGTTCCATACGCCGGGAGGTATGAGACACTGGTATGCTATTTGATATACGTACGTATAATTTTAGAGTTACTTATTTTTTTAATTAATATGTTACATTCTATGCAGGCTATTAGATTACACCATATTTACTAGATGGGTCTGGAGATGTAGCAACATTAGGTGACGGAGCGCCACTATTTCACCATTGGGGTCGTCAGGTTTCTGCGCTCGCTACTACCACATTGGTAGCCGCACGAGCGGATGTGCAGTTAGGCTTTGCTCCATCTTATATTCTGCCGGAGGATTACAATCATGGTCCAGGATTACCCTCAGCACGTGGTAGATGTATTAGGCATGGCTAGAGAGAATGGGGTGGCTCGCGTGGTCGGGGTAGTCATCGCGAACAGGGTGGTAGTAAGGGAGCGTTGAGTCACACGTGGAGGATATTGGCGAGGGTTTGCCGGGTGACCATGATGAGGCACGCGATGCTGGCGATGATATGCCTACATTCAGACTAGTGTCACCGGGGACTTTATAGTTTAACCAGCCGTCAAACTTTATCGATCGCAGGTACCGACACTACGTCGTATGATTGGGATGCATACTTTCCTAATCTTTTACGAACATCGAGGGATGCAGAGGACCGTTCGGTGGGAAATGTGAACAGCAGCAGACATTTGAGTTATATGTTAGTATGTTTCCTATCGATCTTTAAAATGCCAATATTATAGAATTATTATTTAGCAGAAAGATAATGTGTCTTTGTTATATTATGAAGGATACATCACCTCCGGTAGAGACTGCACAACCTTTATCGAGTCCAGTCCACCTTGGAGTTCCCCTCAAGCATCCTGATGATGAGCTCGTGCAGCTGGCCACTGAGATGCATGTTTGACTGTATTTACATTATTGTTAATTTATTTCACTTTAAATATTAGTGAGTAATATCTAAGTCGTTTTTATATTTGTTTAGATTTCACCATCACCTATCATGGAGATAGTAGACTATGATACTAATATGTCGGAGATGCAGGATCCTATTCAGGAGCCACCTGAGACGGAGGTTTGACTGCCGTGCCCTCTTTTTCCTCGCGGAGTCCGGGCTTTGATATTTATTGGGAACAACTCATTTTCTTTTGAGAATTGGGTATGGAATTTGAATAGTCATCACCTAACTGATTTAAGGTGCGTTAGAGAACTTAAAGCAAGTAACTCATAAAATTGGTTTGCATTACGAGAGATTGAGTAAGGGCTCGAAATAACCTTGAGGGAAATGTGTTAGGCACCCTTCGAGGTCCACAACGGTGGGTCCCGGCCGAACTAAAATTAAGTGAATTAGTCTTATAAACAGATAAAGCAAATCAGACAAATGGATATTACATTTAAAACAAGGAGTAAAGGGGTCCTAGGACTTTTAGTGTTACACCCCGCAATATTACGATGATGTTACATCCTGCAGTATTATATTACGATAAGTTATACCTTGCAGTATTACATTACGATGATATTACGCTTCGCATTATTAAGTTACGACAATGTTGCACCCTGCAGTATTACATTACGATGATGTTATGCTTTGCAATATTAAGTTACGACGATATTGCATCCTGTAGTATTGTACGTTGAATTTGTCGTAAGGTAATTGACATCAGTCCAAGTAAAAGATTATTTGGAGATTTTAAGGATTATGCTATTTCACAAGTGATGAGTAAATTCGTGAAGGTGAAAGGGGAATCAAGTCAAAGAAAATGAATTTTCGTCAAAGTTTGGCATTTTGGGGTAAAATAACGTCCGAGCTAAAATACCCGGTATTTATGGACTAGTGTCATACAAGTTACTATATGACCATAAGATGTACAATGTATGTTAAAAGAAAGTAGTATTTTAAGTAAATGAAAACATTTCTTAATTATGTTGGTAATTGGTTAATTATTGAATAATGAGATATTCCATAGTTAATTAATAATTGGTGGTGGATTAATTGAACTCTTGCATAAGATTAGCATGCCAAAAACGTGGCAGCCACGAATTTTCTTAAAATATGACTCTTAAGTCATAAAGAAATGTGGCAATGTTATAGCATTAAGTGGCTTAGTCATTAGGAAAGTGGGGCCACACCCTTGTATAAGAAATGTTAAACTTAAGACTTAAAAGGTCTTACAACTAACGTTATTGTTCACCTATCATAACTTAAGAGTCTTGTGAATCTTAAAAGAACTTCATCAAGTTCTTTTGGGTCATTTCATATGCATCTGCATATATTCAAGTAATGCAAAACTTCAATAATTCAAATAAAAGTAAGGTTTCACAATTATAATGGAGTACGGTGTAATCATTCTCAAAAATATCATACGGATTTTTTTCTATTTCAATCTTACCGTATGTGTTGTCGCAATTAACGTGTGTTAAATGGATTGCCAAGAGAATCGACTCCAGGTATGTTAAGGCTATCCTTCTTTCTTTTGGCATGATCCATACGATGCAAACGAAACGTGCAAATGCACAACTTTAATAAATAACTCTATTCATAGAAATGCTAGAGATGCTTAAGTTCTTGATTCTCCATGTGTCATATTATTCTATCATTTGTTCATGGGTCTTAAAAATATACGTAAGTTGAAAAAGTTTACTTCATGATATTATTCAAAGGCATAATGGTCTTATGACACTCCAAGAGATTTTATTAACGCACTTTTCATGTATTGCATTCATGTACATTGACCCATGAGTAGATGGTATTATATACACGTATATATGTATGTATATATATGCATATGGTATATGGGAAAGGTTATGGCGTTATATACGCACCACCACCTGATCAGTTGGTATGCGTTGATGATTTTACCCATAGTGACCAAGATGATATGATGGGACGCCCTTAGAGGCTGATGATGTTATGAAACATGTACCTAAGTACAATATGACATTCATACGCATATGCATGACACTATAATTATTTCATAATTAACAAAGTTATCCAGACATACAGGTGGAGTTATTTACTCTATATTTCCACCATGTCTGTTATGTACTTCTTTATGTGCCTTATATACTCAGTACATTATTCGTACTGACGTCCCTTTTTGCTTGGGGATGCTGCGTTTCATGCCCGCAGGTCTCGATAGACAGGTCGAGAGCCCTCCAAGTAGGCTATCAGCTCATCGCAAGTTGTTGGTGCGCTCCATTTACTTCGGAGTTGCTGGTTTGGTTAGTATGAGTAAGATGTGTATTGTTTGGTATTGCGGGACTTTATCCCGACCTTTATGAAAATTATGTATTATTAGAGGCTTTTAGACTGATGTCATATACGTAAAATATCGTATGGCCTTATCGGCCTATGTTCAGTGTTCAAGTGGTTATTTTGGACTTAGAGGCCCATATGTCTTATATATAAGATGGCATTACCTATTATATTATACCTATTTCACGACAGCCTCTCCGGCCCAGTTATTTATGATAGTATGACATGGAAAGATACATTAAGTTGGTACTCGGTTGAGTAAGGTACAATGTGCCCATCGTGGCCCATCGGTTTGGGTCGTGACATTTAGCCTATAGGATGACTTCTCTACAAAGCTTGGTAATCGTCCCCAAGTTGGCTTGCCACACATAGCATTAGTGCACAAGTCATCATATCCTTTACTAACCAATTACCCTTCCCTTAGTTGTTATATAAGCGATTCTAATTAAACGTGCTCTATGCGTGCATTACCCATCCCTTCCTTATGGCCCTGGAGGTGTTTAGAACCTCTAATTAAGGCAGTTCTAGACTCTCCTAAAGTGCTTAAAAGGAAACAATCTAAGCGACAAGCAATAACAAATAGGACATTCACATAAAGGGATAATTAAAGGCTCACTTTAATCTCCTCACACAAGCAGACAATAACACGTCTCAAACAACAAGATTTCAGATATTTCATAGGATCCTAGAGCAGGATATCTAGGTGAGCATGACAAATAGAATATATGCAGCATTGTGTTAAAGTGAAATAGAGACCTAATCAGTTTGCCTACTGATTTTAGAGCTCGCTGAATCTGGATAATTCACAAATAACAAAAGCACAGTTTTACAATTTGTAGGATTTCGGTCGCCCTACAGGCTTGCCTAGGTATGTATTAGTGATGTCCAATGAACATGGTATCTAGTCATTAATCAGAAGTGCAATAAACCAGCAAACAACTTTAATCAGGCAATTTTGGTTTATTAGATCCTATAGGCATGCTCTCTAGATGTAGAGACTGATTTTAGACTTACAGACATGGTATCTAGATGCGAGAACTGATTTAAACCTTATAGGCATGCTGTCTAGGTGTAGAAACTGGTTTTAAACTTATAGACAATGGTATCTAAATGCAGAAATTGGTTTTAAAATCCTATAGACATGGCATGTAAAGGCAACAACTAGTTTTAAAACCTTATTGACATGCAGAAAACTGATTTAAACTTTGTTGGCATACAGAGATTGATTTTGAGCTTACAAGCATGGCATCTAAATGAATGAACATTACAATAACCTATAGGTACGGTGTATAGAATGCAGGATTGATTTTAAACCCCATAGGCATGGTATCTGAATGTACATATGCAAACAAACAACGCAGAAAACTTACAGACATGATATCTAGAATGCAAGATTAATTTTTAAACCCTATAGACATGGTATCTAAATGAACAAACATTGTAACAACCTATAGGCATGGTATCTACCCTTTCCCAACAGGATATGTATAAGAACCCCTCCTAGTTTCACTAATATCCCCAATATCTATTTACAAAGAAATTATTATTACAAACCAAACATAAATAATGAATTACAGAAATGAAACTGCTACAACTATAGCGAGCCTAAACAGGCCCAAACAGTAAACCTGAAAAGTAAGGCCTTCAACCAAGTATGAACATGCCAATACTCTCATTATGCACCCAATGGTATCCAGGTGTGTCAAACTTCCCAAGGGCCTCAGGGACCCCAGGAAAAGTTCACACCAAAAACCTTTCAAAGCAACGCTTTTGTGAGCAATTTTTGAATGCCAACCCCAGTATGTCAAAGTTCAGGGACCATCTCAAAGTCTCGAGACTACAAGGCTATGATCGAGTTTTCTCTCTCGAGGTTCAATCGACACCCGATCTTGGGACAACGTTGACCTCGGCCATGGTAGAAATGGGGAGTTCCCAAGTCACATGGCTAGGATTGAAAGAGCTTAGTGGGCAACCCTAACCCTTAATCAGGGTGTCATCTAGCTGTCCCATCTCTGCTTCTTTGTCATTAATGTATTTTGTACTATGTTGGTATTCCCCTCCTATATAAAGGGGATCCTTGCCATTTTGTAAACCCATGTTGCTTTAGTTTCTCCACACGAAATATAAAAGAACATTCTATTTGCTCTCTAACATATTCTCTTGATATTATTGCTCTCATTTATTGTCTTCATTGTTGTTCTTCATTTATTTCTTATCATTGGCCATAAAGAGCCTTCGTTGAATTTATCATAACTTTTAGCCATACTTCGACCCCCCTCGATCGCTCCCAGTCGAGCTCCAAAACCGACCTCGAAGCCCCCAAATAGACAAGCTCGAGGCCCCGATAATTAGCTTATTGGTTTGATTATCGCCTATCCTTAACTCTCATTTTGTTTCTAAGTCTCACGTACATAACATCAACTGCTTAAAAACTAGCATAAAAATAAATCACGTATTTTTAGAGTCCCATAATCAAATTTAATTGTTATTACCATTTTCACGGTAAACAGTTTGGCGCCCACCGTGGGGCTAAAAATAATAGTGATTATTTTCTTTCTGGTTTAGCTACACAACACACGTTATCTTTCATGCTTTTTCTTGTCCAAAGATCTTCGATTTCAGGTCAAAATGTCCAACTCAGTAAAACAATAATCTGGAGAACCATGGAGAAAATAGCGTAGATGTTCCAGGCGCTGGCGTACCACCGCGGAACCCTGAGACATGCCAGAACCAATCCCCATGGAAGCGGTCTCATATGATGCCCAATAGGTCGATATAAGCTCGCACACTGACAGGAGTGTGCATCAAGGAGGTCCACAAGAAGCTCAAAAAACCCCAACTAGGGAAGAACGAGAGGTTAGCCTTCATGTTAATTTTGAAATATTGTAGGCAAAACACCTGGCTATTGCTCAGCTACAAAGTCACCTTTAAACTCCTAGCATGGTAGCACCAGGGACAACCCCCTAGTCGAACAGGTACCGGAGAGATCGAGCAATAACGGGTCGATGACCGATCCAGTCATCCTAAAAATGCTCGAGGACCTCACCAGAAGGATAGAATCGAGCGAGAAACTGATAGAAGCCAATGACCAGAAGGTAGACACCTATAACTCCAGGGTCGACCAAATTCTGGGCGCACCCCCGGTCCTGAAAGGTGTGGATTTGAAGTTCATACAAAGGCTAATCCTTGAGGAAGCGGCCCCGAAACCCATTCCAAAGAAGTTTAGAATGCCAGAACTCCCAAAATATAATAGGACCTCAGACCCCAATGAGCACGTTATTGCTTACACTTGCACTGTGAAGGGCAACGACACATGGGACGATGAGATCGAGTCCATATTACTAAAGACGTTCGGGGAAACACTCTAGAAGGGGGCCAGGCCATGATGTGATATCAAAATCTAGACCCTAAATCCATAGACTCATTTGCCATGCTAGCAGACTCCTTCATAAAAGCACATACCGGCGCCATCAAAGTAGCAACAAGAAAATCTGACAACTTCAAAATCAAGCAAAGGGAGAACAAGATGCTGCATGAATTTGTATCCCACTTCCAAATAGAAAGAATGGAACTACCGCCAGTCTCTGATGACTGGGCAGTGCAGGCCTTCACTCAAGGTCTGAATGAGCAAAGCTCGATGGCTTCGAGGCAGTTGAAAGAGATTCTGGTCGAATATCCTGCCGTGATTTGGTCGGACATCCACAACCGATACCAGTCAAAAATCAGGGTCAAAGATGACCAGTTGGAGCCCCCTCAGGCTCTGTCTACCCAAACAGGCTTCTAGAAAGGGAGCCAAAGTCAAACAAAGAAAGATATCAGCCATACACCGAAGACAGAAGGAACGCCCCGAGACGCAATTCACCTCGTAACGATCGAAGGATAGACCGAGGACAAAATCCTCGGGGACTCATCAACAGAGCCGGATTCGATAGGAACGCGGGTCTAATAGAGGCACTTCACTTATTGAAATACAACATCAACATCGATGTATCAGACATCGTGTTCGCCATCAGTAAAATCAGAGATGCCAGATGGCCCAGGTGTGTACAATCAGATCTTTCGCAAAGAAATCATAACTTAGTGTGTGAGTTTCACAACATATACGGCCACAGGACCGAGGATTGCAACCAACTCCAAGAAGAGGTAGCCAGATTGCTTAACAAAGGTCACCTCTGGGAAGTCCTCAATGACTGAGCCAAAATTCAATTCCAAGAAAGAGAGGCGGCCAAGAAAAATGAAACAAGTAAGCCATAACATGTCATCCACATGATCTTGGGAGGCTTCGATGCCCCACAGGAACCCATGATGATAAAGACAAAAATATCCATCATCAGAAAAAGCGAACCTAGGGGGTATATACTCGAGGATGCCCTCACATTCAGTGAAGAGGACACCAAGACCTTATTCCAACCCCACAACGATGCACTGGTAATCTCTTTCCTTGTGAATACTCTTCAAATAAAATGTGTACTCGTGGATCTAGGTAGCTCGACCAACATTATCAGGTCGAGGGTAATATAGCAGCTCAAATTGCTTGACCGAATCGTGCCCGCCACTCGAGTCCTCAACGGATTCAATAGGGCAAGTGAAACGATGAAAGGAGAAATCACCCTCCTAGTTAACGTGGCCGGCAAAACCCAAAACGTCAAATTTTATGTCATCGAAGGATACATGAGGTACAACGCCTTGTTCGGGAGGCCTTGGATACACAACATGAGAGCAGTACCATCCACCCTCCATCAAATGATGAAATTCCCAACAAAGGATGGAATTAAAACCGTCTACGGGGAACAACATGCGGCAAGGGAAATGTTTGCGGTGCACTATGTGGCACCAAAACCAATACCTCTACTCGTGAAAGAGCCAAAGTTTAATCAAATTACATATTCGGTTAAGCCCAATTAACCAAAACAAATGACCGCACCGCATCATCATCACAAGCAACTGAGGTATATCGGACCTCAAAACATCGGTGGCACATCCCACACTAAGGTATAACCATATCCCTTTTCATTTTATATTTTTCACTAAACCTTATGCAAGCACCCGATCGAAGCAGTCAAAGCGGTAACCCAACCCGAAGACCTTAAGGTTTTTAAAGCATCCGTTGCACTCTTTTCCTTCGATTGAGTTTCTATCCCGAAAAAGGGTTTTACCGGCAAGGGTTTTTATGAGGCAACATCCATATGTTACCTAAGGAAAACTCAACAAGAATCCGAGACTTCTTTTGCAATCAACCTTGAACACTGGGGGCATCCCCCAGGAAGGCCATCCGCTCGGAAAAGTCAAGAAACGCCAAATGGGGTCCCAATAGGAAAATGATGTACCAGGCCAAAAAGTCGAGTGAACTGTGTCCATATAGCTGGGCCCCCGACGACGAAAACATGTACACTTGTACCAAATAATTGAAGAATATCGTTTATCAGAGCCTCTCACACTCCAAAAGAAGCTCAGTACCTCCGCAAAAATGACATCTTCACCGAAAACGTCCCGAACACTCGGGGACTGGCATCAACAATTCAAAACATGAATGACCTTTGGGTCAGGACTTCAAGATCACAAGCCCTCAATGAGACAACATGAAAATCACGAAACGTCTCCAAGGCCGAAAGTGCCCCGAATACTTGGGGACTGGCGCCAAAATCTCAAAAAACGCACGACCTCAGGGTCGGGATCTCCGAAATGGTAAGCCCTCAATAAGGCAATACAAAGTTTACAAGTAATGGCTTCCGAGCCAAGATACCCTCGATGACTTGGAGACTATCTCCAAACGCCATTCATTAAAAAACCCGAGGCCATAAGACCCCGAGCGGGCAGACTCGGTCTCGTAAGACCTACATAAGGTAGTAACTATATCTGTAAGACCTCAAACAAGGCATGAACAGTACTTGTACCAAGTATTCAAAACTGTAAGACCTCAAAGGCATGTAAACCTTGTAAGACCTTACTATAGGCATAATCCCGATCTTAAAGTTTCGGCTATATATGGAACTTGTAAGAACCCTAAAAAGGCATACCCTCGATATAGATGCTGAAACTACCTCACTTGGGACTCAAAGGCTCCGACCAAACACAAATGACTCCGATCATAAGGTTGTACTGTCGCGCCCCCTTTTTCCCTCACTTTTTTGACGAGGGAAGAGGTCCGGGCTTCGACATTCATGGGTTGTAATGACTCATTTCCTTTTTGGAATTGGGTATTTGAAGAGTCGCCACCTAATGGATCATGGTGCGTTAGGGAACCTAGAGCGATTAACTCTTGGATTGGTTTGCATTACCAGAGATTAGGGTAAGGGCTCGAAGTAACCTCGAGGGGAAGGTGTTAGGCACCCCTATTTGTCTACAACTGTGGGTTCCGGCCAAACTTATATTCACAAATTAGTCCATATAAATAGTTGAATCAAATAAATTGCAAGTAAAACACGTTAGATAACTCAAGTAACAAGATAAAGGTTGGGACAAGTTTTAAAACAAAGATTTAAATAAAGAGAGGATTTGGGTAAGGAGGGGTCCTAGGTTGGTTATCCTATAGGATCACCCCACGCAATGTCCGGTAAGCACTCCTTAATGAGGGGCTACACGTGACATTAACACGTAGTCATCATATCCCATGTCTACCTTTCCCATCCCCTTATTGGTCATGCAAAGTGAGTGTTTTGTAAATGGTTCCTATTGCTTGCTGCTACCCGCCCCTTCTTAATGGTCCTGTAGGGAGTTAGGATCTCTACATATAGGTAGTTCTAGACGTACCCCTAAGGTTTAGAAAGGCGAAAATTCTAAGGCGACAGTCAAAACATTTAGGACTTTCACATAATGGGAGCAATTAAGAGGCTCAGAGTTTCCTCCTCAAACAAATACACAAGCAGCACGACTCAAACACAGTTAAGGTCTTTATTAGACAATGTCCTAAAGCAAGATATTTAAGTGAATATGCAGAAATAGCCAAAACCCTTTTTAGACTCAAAAATTATACCCTAGTGGTTGCCTAGGGATTCTTTTTAAAAGCATGTTAGAATCAGAAACGTTAAGCGATGAAGATAGTTTCCGATAAATGCAATTGTTGAAAACGCCCTAAGGCTTGCCTATATGCAGAATACTGGTGTCCGTATTAATGCAGAAACAAACAGATATTTGAATTAGACTTCTTGAATACCTATAGCCGTGATATCTAATGAGGTTGAGGCAGTTTGAAAGAATTTGTTTTGGAAAATACTTAATACTTAATAAGACCAGTTTAAAAATGAACTAGGCATAATGAGGTTGATTTGTTAGACTAAATTAAATTACCAGACAGTATTGCGAGTAGAAATCCCTATAGGCATGATATCTAGGTGGATTACTAATTGTTAACGATTTGCAGGCATAAAAAACATACATAAATACTCGTTGTAACTGAATTCCTATAGGCATGGCATCTATGATTGAACTGATTTTAATACATGATTGTTTGGGACCTATAAGCATAGTTTCTAACATGTTAGAATGCAAACCTTATAGACATGGTTTCTACTTGGGCAAAGCAATCAAATTATATAGTGAAACCCTATGAGCATGTTTTCTATTTAGGCAAAACAAACAGATTAAAGAGCAAAACCCATGAGCGTATTTTCTATTGAGTGGAGAAGATAGACTTAAAAAGTAAGGACCTAAGAGCAGGATTTCTACCCATATTACCCCAAAAAGTATGTATCTACCCACCCCTTTTTACTAGATACCCCCAAATATCTATTTACAAATTATTACAGGCCAATGAATGAATTACATAAGAAAAATAAAAAGAACAAGAAGCTATTCTATAGGGAGCCTTCAATTAGGCCGAAGTTTCTCAAAGCCTCCAATGGTCTCATAAGGCTCAGTTCCATAGACAAATTAGAGTGTAGGTGTATCAAAGTTCCCTAAGTGTCTTAAGGATCCCGGGCAGTGCTTACACCTAGACTTAGTAACCAAAATATTGAACAAGTGCAGTGGGGAAAGACCAGCCTTAGTATGCTAGAGTTTAGAGGGTTCTCAAAAGGATCCTAAGGCAATACACATACTAGAGGGGGCAGAACTTATTGACTAAGAGTAAAGTAAAAGTGAAGGACACAAGTTGAAAAAGATTTTAGTAAGACTGTACTTTAAAAAAAGTAATTCAGTAAAGCAACAGAGGTTATTTGAAAAAGAGATTGGAGTAGTTAACAAAGTTCAAACACCTTAGGACAAGATCATACACAGCTAGTACACAGAACCAAGTGAATTTAGTAGTCACACAGGGGGTCAAGGGATTTGGGACACATAGAACATTTGGCTGGAAACACATAACCCATCAAAGGTCTTAGGACTAGTTCAGACATGCTCAGAAATAGCTGACACTAGCATAGTCACATAACCAGTCATGAAGAACACAAACACATAGAGGGGTGATAGGGATTTGGGGATCCATGGGATATAGGATGGTAAGTATACAATAAGTAATAGATAATTAGTAATGCATGCTCAGAAACCACATAAGGGGAATATACTAATCCAAAGAAAGGGGAAGACATAATAACATGCTGATAGTACTCTTAACTACAAATTTCACAGCAGAACCACAAATAGAAGCAAACCAGAAACAAGAGAAACTGAAACAATAGGAGAAGCATGTTGTTGTTGGAACTTTAAATTGAAACTAGGACATACCAGTGAAGATGAGAGTAAGAAGAATGAAAGAACAAGATAGCACAAATGGTTAGCCTAGGCTTGCAGCCGACTAACAGTAGCAAATAACATATATTTTAAATAGGTAGAATAATGATATACCACAACAATTAAGGAAAGGATTCAGTTAGAATAAAATACCACGACAAATAAGGTAGGGAATCAATCAATTTAAATAGATGAGGTAGAGTTTTAGGTTTTTAAAAGAAAATCTTTCAATCAAACCATCAATTAAGGAAATCAGAATCAATCAAGAGGGTGTCATGATTCTATATTTTAACATATAAATAGAGAAGAACATACAGATGTAGCAAATAGGCAAGGTCAATCATATCGACAGAAAGAAGCATGAGATGAACAATCAAGATGAATACAATCACACAGAGGTGATACAAGTAGGCTAAAGACTCAGTAGAAATCTCATTTGAAGCATGGTAAACACATAAACTTAACAAAAATCAAGTAGTCATGCTAACATACAGAACAAAACAAAGAAGATCTAAGAAATGAGGTCTTTTAATAGAGTCGAGTTGAAAAAGCATTAAAAACATAAAATCAGTCAAGATATACGAGGAAAGAGGTTTAAACATAAAGAAAAAATCGGTTTAAAACAAGTGTAGAAGAAACTCCAAGAAACCCTAACTTTAAAGAAAGTAAAACAGTTTAAAGTTGAGGGTTTTTTGGAAGAAGTTTGAGAATAGTGTAAAACATAGAAAGAAACAGACTTAAATCGTTAGAAGGAGCACATATCAGAGAGATATAAACAAAAGTTAGGGTTTCAAAGGAAACCCAAATAGAAACGGAAGAACCTGCTATACACTTCAAAGATCGTAACATATATAGTATGCGTTTGCCCAAAATCACACCGGAGAAGCCATGAAATACCAAAGCAGAAACCCTAGATCCAAATAGGCATGGCCCAGGGCCCTTGAAGGCCTCAGAGATGATGAGTAAAGCGATGGAGGAACCATTGGAGGCTTGGGGTCGAAAGATAGTCGCCAGAGATGACCGGAAAGGGAGGCAGTGGTTGAAGAAGGCTAGGGTTAGGTTGAGAGAAGAGAGAAGACCAGAGGATTCAGAGGCGGCGTGTTTGGAAAAGTGATTAGGTTTGGGGGGTTGTTTAGAGTTAAAGAAGGAAAGGGCAAATGAGGGACGTTGATCTTTTAGATCAACGACCGGGATTCAATGGGGTTTTGGGTCGGGTAGGAGTAATTGCGACCTGGGTCGGGTATTTTAATCTGAAATTGGGATGGGGATTGGGTCCAATTTGGCTAGAATTGAAAGCCAAATCTGTCTATAAATTAAATAACCCATTTTCCCTATTTTAATTTATAATAAATAATAAATAATTTTCTGAAAATAATTTTTCTATACCAAAATTATTTAAAATATGCAATTATCATTTTAAAAATATAGGGGCCAATTTTAGAGATATAAAATATAATTATACACTAAAATGGGCCAACATTGCAATTATGTAAAATTTAGCTTAAAAAATACTAAATGTAATTATAAAAATGCATAAAAATATATTAGCAATATTTTAGAATAAGTATAGAAATTAAATGAATAAATCATCCTAACAATAGTTTTGGAAATAATTATTGGGGATTTTATGAATAAAAAGGGAGAAAATAAGACAATTTAAACTCTTAAAATTATGGGAAAAATTATAAAAACCTTGTGCATGCTTATATATGCATATATATATATATATATATATATATATATATATGCTATTTTGAAGGTATTTATGCATATTTAAAATATATAGAAAAAAATTGGGTATCAACAGCTGCCCCTCTTTACCCGGGAAGAATGAAAGAGTTTTCGGGTAAAGAAATGATGGCCAATTTTGACTAGATGGGATGTTTTGAAAGATAAAGGCCGAACTCCAATTTTCGAGTTGCCTACATATCCCTGGTTTTATAGGAATCATGCCATGTGTAGTTCTGGATTCACCCGAAGAGTATGCCGATGAAATTATTGCAAAAACGGACACGAGATGTGGAAACGGCTATGATGAGCGGTTAAGGTTCGAGATGGCTGGAGGGAACTGGAATGAAATCTTTCCTACTAGGATAGCAGTTGCTTACTGGTTACCTGCAGATAAAATATGCTACAAACGTATCTGCGAAATTTAAAGATGATGCAAATTCCCTTTGGACCATGGAAGTTGTCTTCGGACGGTTAAAGATGACATCCTTGGACCATGACGTCCTAGGCCATGAATTATTTAGTGAGGGATTCGCAAGCCATGAAATGGTGTTCTCGGGCCATGAAAATGGTGCCTCCGAACCATGACGCCTTTGAATAATGATATGCAAAGTTGAGAGATCCTCAGGCCATGGCATGGTGTCTTCCGGCTATGGGGATGGTGCCTTTAGAATATGATTCCTTTAGACATATTGGTGATTGTTTCAGACCATGATTTGCAATAATATGATGTAACAAGACAAGGCTTAGTCTTGTGAAGTGGAGGGAAGAGCTTAGCCCGATTGAAAACAAGTATATAGAGCAATATTGGTGCAAAGGGGGACAATGCTTAATCCCGTGCAAGAAGGGAGGTGTCGCGCCCCCTTTTTCCCTCGCGGAATCTGGTTCATGACCCTTTGGGTGTGGGACAACTTTTTTCCTTTTGGGAAAGGGGTTTGCAATTTTGAAGAGTCGTCACCTAATGATTTAAGGCGCATTAGGACACCTATAGGGTTCATTTCTAACTATGTTTGATAACTAGAGATAGGGTAATGGCTTGAAATTATCCTAAGGGGAAGGTGTTAGGTAGCCCTCAGGATCCACTAATGTGGTTCACAGCCAGACAGTTTTTATGAATTTGTACAATTAGCAAACAGGAAAGTATTGGCTCAAATAGTAGGGGATTTATGTTTGAATACATATATGTAAGAAAATAACTAAAAAGGAGAGATTTTTTAAAAAACGTTATAATTTAAACATACTTGAGAATGTAAAAGGGAGGAGGGGTCCTATGTTTGTTTATAATATGGATCGCGTTAATGCGACACTCGGTATGACACTCCTAAAAAGAGGGGCTATATGTGGTGTTAATGCACCGGTAATCATATCCATACCTACCATTTCCCACACCATAAAGGTAATTAGAGCGACGATTGGTCTCGACCCTTATTGCATGCTGCTACCCGTCCCTTCCTATCAATCTCGGAGGAATTTTAGGACTCCTATTCCTATAAGAAGGAGGTTTTAGGAAGACCTTAGGTTTTAAAGGTAAAAAATCCTAAAGCGACATACAAAACATATAAGACTGCAATTAGGGGGAAACATGTAAGCAGATAGAAGACTCAGTTATACCTCCTCAAATAGTGCACATAGACAACACGACTTATACATAGTTAAGGTCTGAATAAAAAAATCCTAAACAAGGTGTTAAGTTGTTGAAGCAGAACCAAATTTATTACATGACTTAGATAAGAAGTCCGAATCAGGCCTGCCTGCTAGTTGTAACAGTCAATATTTAAGCAAAGGCAGTTATGTTTTTAGTCAGCTTATTACCTAAGGCTTGCCTAGGCGTAAATAACACGTAGTAGTTATTCAGCATTATTAAGACAGTTACAGATTATTATTACCTAAAGCATGTTGTTCTAATCGCAGAAATTGTTGCCACTTTTTTTTAGAAAAACACAGTGCAAACACTATTACTTTACTACTTTTTGTTTCAGAATCAGTTGTTAACTAGGTGTTTGGATGAAATGCAAATAGGATCCTAGACAGGATATCTAATATGCATATGTAAATGGAAGGGTTGTTAAAGAAACAGAGTCCCTAAGGCATGATTTCTAAATGTATGCATGAGTTGCAGGATTGTCAGAATGTAACTTTGTGAATACAGCTTTTAGACCAGTGTTATTATCGCCCTAGGAGCAGGATTTCTAAGCAATAGACATAAAGCATGGATTAATGAATGATATGGTGAAACAAGAAACATGAATCCTATGAACATGATTTCTAATGCATTGTATGAATCTTAGACATGGTTTCTATTGCTTAAATTTTAAATATAAACCTAATAACATGTTTTCTACCATTTAACAACTATAGCATGCATATTTCCCATCCCTTTTTACCAGCCAACCCCCATACGTGTTTACAAATTATTACAGATCATGTGATTGAATTACATAAGAAAAAATGTAAAAATAAGAAGTTACAACCATAAGAAGTTTGATTTTGACTTCCTCTCGGAGTTATGTAATAAATAACCTCAAATGCCAAAATTGTTCCAAAACATTTTTCATATCTGGGTGTGTCAGAGTTCCCTAAATACCTCAAGGGATCCCGAGCAATTCTCATACCCAGATTGCATGACCAAGAGAGAGTGAGTGAAGTGTGGAAGGGCCAGATCTTATGTGTCCAAGTTTAGAGGGAGCTCAAGGGTCCCAAAGCAAGGATCACACAAAAAGGGCAGAACCTAATGACCTAAGAGTATATGTGAGAGTGCTTGGCATAGTTTGAAAAAGAGTTTGTGTAAAACTGGACTGTCAAATCCATTTTTGAAAGCAATCAGTAACATAGATTGATTAAAAGCAATTGTAGTAGCAAACAAACTCAAACACCTTAAGAGGGGATCACACATAGAATCAGTAGTCACACAAGGGGGTCAAGGGATTTGGGATACACAAACACTTGTCTGTAAACACATAACCACAGTAGGGGTCTAGTTTGGACATGCATAGCAATAGCTTATGTTGGTATAATCACAAACCAGCCAGAAAACATAAACACATGGAAGGGATATGGGGTTTGGGATTCATAAGATAGTAAGTACATAGTAAGTGATTGATAGGGCATGCTTGGAAACACATATAAGGGAATTTATTAATCTAAAGGGAAAGAGGAGACATTATAGCATGCTGGTAATGTAACTTGACTGCAGGTTTCACGACAGAATCACAAGAAGAAGTAGACAAGAATGAGAGAAACTGAAACAATTAAAGAAACATGTTATTGTTGAAGCTTTAAAATTACTATGACATACCAGTAGAGAAAGCAAGGTGCAGAAAGGTAAAGCAAGTAGGATTCCACAGTCTAACCTTGGCTTTCAGCCGGCTAGGCAAAGCAATAACACAAGTAGTAGTAAAGAAAGAGAGAGTTTTGAGTGTGTAAGTGTGTGTTCTGAACTAAATTGTTAGTGTTTTTAAAGAAGAAAGGGTAGGGTTTTTATAGCCTTGAAAACGAGTAGAAAATCAGGTAACAAGTAAAGGTTTAACACAAATATGGCAATAATAACAATCAGAATTCCATTAATACAAGTACTTCCCTTTAGTTAAGGAATTACTGCTTAACAGATACTAACAAAATAATTAAGGAAATAAAATCAATCTGAGGAAGATTGATTTCTGACTATATAAGGGATAATAAAAATATAGAGTATATAATTGAGTCTAGGTACAGAATATACTTAATTTGGGAAAAGGATTCAACGGGGTAAAACATCACAGCAAATAAAGGAAAGGAATCAATCATTTTAGACAAATGAGTAAAATTAGGATTTATAAGAAAACATTTTGCAACCAGTTAAATTAAGGAAATCAAGATCAATCATGAAATGGTCATGATTCTGCACTTCAACAAATAAATAGAAAAGAATGAACAGGCGTATTAGGCACGCATGGTCAAACATATTGACAAAAAGGAGCAAACTAGATGAACATAAACATATAGGAGTGACATGAATAGGCTGAGGACTATTCAAAGCATGGTAATCAACAAGGTCAAGCAATCATGGCTCAAACCAAAGTGAAGAAACCAGTCTAAGTGGTAAAGAAAGTCAGAAACAAGTAAAGAAATCACAGTAATAAGTGAGGAAAACCTTTTAAGAAATTAGGGAATTAACAATAGTCGAGTTAAAAATGGTAAGAACTCAGAATCAAATAAGTCAAACAAGGAAAAGAATTCAAACACAAAGAACTTAATCGAACCAAGCATGCATATAAAATAAACAAAGAGAGTTTCAGAACCCCAGATAGAACCAAAACACTTAGGGTTTTAACATGATGAACCGGGTAGAAGAAAAATATAAGCATATCGTTTAAACATAGTAAAACCATAAAAAAATCACCAAAAATCGGAGAAGAGATCTTTTTAAAAAGAGTTTAAGAAACCCTAATTTTTGAAGACGGAGAGTCGCTTTGAAAAATCGGAAAAGCTTTGAGGAAAACACTTAAAAGGCTCATAACATACACAAATCTAATATAGATCTGAAAGAAAATCGAAAGATCTTAAAGGTTAGGGTTTCAGATAACCCAAAAAAGTGAGAAAAACTTCGAAAAGTTACCGATGTGGCCGGAAAAGCCATGGATCTGACTCGATCGGCCATGGATGGCCAGAAAAAGACCATAAACAGAAGTCGAGCAGGATCTAGATCAAATTTCTTTGAGATTTTTCCATGGAATCATGAAAGCAGGCCAGAAGGAGACATATGAGACGAGTACATATGTCAAACATCCATGGGAGTCTATGGATTGAGTGAGTATTGAAGGGGTTTAGGGTGGATTTGGGCGGCGGCGGCTAGGGTTAGCCTTAGGTTTTCAGAGAGAGTTTGAGAGGAGAGGGGATTCAAAGGCGGCGGACTAGTGAGAAATGATTTAGGTTAGGGGGTCGTTTGGGGTTAAAAATGGTAAGGTGGAATGGTGGCCGTTGATTTGAATGATCAACGACCGAGATTAAATGGGGTAGGTGGGGATCCTAGTTTGGGTTGGTTTTAAAAGCATTAGGGTCGGGTTTAAATCAAAATTGGGCTTGGGATTTGGGGTCGAATTTAGGCTATAATTGAAATTCAAATGGGTTGTTATTTAAATAGCCATTTTTCCCTTTTTAATTTATAAAAAATAGTAAATAGTTTCTGAAAAAAATTGAAAGTACTAAATGATTTATAACATATAAATAACAATTTTAAAATATAGGGCCTAATTTTATGCCTGCAAAACATAATTAAACCTTAAAAGGGCCAATATTGCAATTATGCACAATTTATCTTTAAAAATACTAAATAAAATTGTAAAAATGTGTAAAAATTACCATATCCATATTTTGGCATAAATATAAAAATCTGATAGATGAATTATCAAGATAACAATTTTGAAAATAATTATTGGGATTTTATGGATAAAAGAGTGAAAATTAATCAATTTAAACCTTTAAAAATTATGGAAAATAATAAAATATTGGACATGCTTATATATATATGTATATATATATATATATATATATATATATATATATATATATATATATATATATATATATATGCTATTTTGAAGTTATTTTGCATATTGAAAATATATAGGGAAAAATTGGGTATCAACAACTGCCCCTCTTTACCTGTGAAGAATGAAAGAGTTTCTAGGTAAAGAAATGATGGCCAATTTTGTTCGAGCGAGACTGTTTGAAAAGGATTTAGGCAGCACCCCGGTTTCTGAGCTGCCTACATATCCCTAGTTTTGTAGGAATCAGGACGGATGTAGTTTAGGATCCATCGACGGAGTATACCGATGAAGACCTTAAATAAACGGACGTAATATCTATAGCTGGGTGCGTTATTGGTTTACGGGAAGTGTTAGGTTTGATAAGGCTGCGAGAACTGAAGCGGGATCGCTCCTGTCGGGTTGGCCTGTGCTTGCTGGTTTACCTGCAATTATAAACAATCCAAGCATATATTGTGCATAAATTTAAACATGATGCAAGTTCCCGTCGGACCATGAAAGTTGTCTTCGGACGATGGGAATGATGTCCTTAGACCATGATGTACTGGGTCATGAAACGTATGATAAAGGATTCGCAGGCCATGACATGGTGTTCTCGGGCTATGGAGATGGTGCCTCCGAACGATGACGCCTTTGGATGAGTTGGTGATATTTAAGCCCATGAAGGATATAGTAATATGGTGTGGACAAGACAAAGCTTAGTCTTGCAAATTGAAGGGCAGAGCTTAGCCCGTAAGAAAAGCGAAATAAGTAGTGCTTGAGATGGAGCTTAGTTTCAAAGAAAATTGGAGGCAGAGCTTAGCCTCGGAAGGTTGAATGATAGCCTTATGCAAAATGCAGATGGAGATAGCGTTTAGTCTCAGAAGGCAGAAAGGTAGCCTTATGCAAGAATGCAGATGCAAATGGAGGTAGAGCTTAACCTCGGAAGGAAGAATGGTAGCCTTATGTAAAATGCAAATGGAGATAGCGTTTAGTCTCGGAAGGCAGAAAGGTAGCCTTATGGAAATATGTGAATGCGGATGGAGGTAGAGCCTAACCTCGGAAGGCAGAATGGTAGCCTTATGTAATGAAAATATGGATGGAGCCAGTGTTTAGTCTCGGAAGGTAGAAAGGTAGCCTTATGCAAATATGCGAATGCAGATGGAGGTAGAGCTTAACCTCGAAAGGTAAAATGGTAGGCTTATGCAAATCAAATGCGGATGGAGACAGCGTTTAGTCTTAAAAGACAGAAAGGTAGCCTTATGCAAATTGGAAGGTAGAGTAGTAGCCTTATGCATGAAATAAAATAACAAACGATAGTAGCATTTTCTTAGCTGATAGCAAATTGCGACGTTGTGATTACTGGGAGCATTGTGGTATACGGGATATCATTGGTGTGTGCCGATAGCAGATGTTGGCAAGTGCAACGATTCTGAGAATCGTATTCTTGAACAATGTTTGTTTCATGGGCGTAAAATATATTTAGTGATTCCGCCATCCTAGTGCCTACATCCAAAGAAAATCGTGAGTTTGTAAAGGGGGAAGGTTATTTCTTATCCCTGCGGGCTTTACTTGACTTGTGTGGTTTTGATCTGGTGATACCGTCTGTGTTATTGGGTTGCGTTGCTAAACAAGCAGTTTCAATAATAAACATGCGTGATTTCACAAAAACTATGATATAAATGTATAATTAAAAATAGCTTTTAGATGAACCGATGACTGTGACGTGGCTCGGTACGGTGCAACCTCTCCTGCTACGGAATTTTGAGGGTCCTTCTCAAAATTCTGCCCCAGTTTGATGGGTTGACGCTTCTGACTGTTTCTCGTGCGGTGATCGGTTGAAATTACTTCTGAATTTTGAGGGTCCTCCTTAAAATTCTGCCCAGTTTCCAATTGCGGGGGGGGGGGAATGAAAATTTTATTAAGTTCTGACCGAATCCATAGGGCTGCCTATGTATCCCCTCTTAAACGGGAATTAGGTTGGGCGTAGTTCAATTTACATCACATAAAGAAAGAATAAAGATTACACATAGTGGCGCTTGACTACATTTGAATTGATCGGCTTTGGCCAGACTTCTCCGTCCATTTCTGCAAGTATGAGGGCTCCTCCTGTCAAAACCCGGTGGACCAGGTATGGACCCTGCCTGTTGGGAGAGAACTTCCTTTTGGCTTCATCTTTATGCGGAAAAATTTTCTTTAACACCAACTGCCCGGTGTGAATTGTCTTGGCTTGACTCTTTTATTGAAGGCTCTGGTCATTCTGTTCTGGTAAAGTTGGCCATGACATATTGCGTTCATCCTCTTTCCATCGATAAGGGCCAATTGTTCATAGCAGCTCCTTATCCATTCTGCATCGTGATGCGCCGGAGAATTTCGGCACATTTAATACAAATTGCTTAGATTTTAGCTTGTTTTAAATGCAATAATCTTTTATACTTATGTAATTTTAGTGTTTTTGCAGTGTATCCTTACGAGGTTTAAGGACCTAAGAGTTCAAAAAGTCACAAAAGAACAAGAAAAGAGCAAAATGCGATCGCAGATGTGGAAATGCAGACCGCAAATCCAACATGCGGACCGCATAATGCTCAAAGGAATCGCAAACACCAACAGTTTTTTGGCCAAAGTCTAGTGCAAAAAATGCGGTCCAGTATACGATCGCATAATAGGTTTGCGAGCCACATAATTGACCGCAAACACGTTGTGAAAGCTGTTGAAGGTGGAAAATGCAATGGGAAATGCGATCGCATATCTACAATGCGGACCGCAGAACGTGAATGCGATAAAGGCCTGGAAACTAGGGTTTGAAGATGCGATTCCATGACGAGAATGCGGACTGCATGTCTGTTATGCGACAGATATGCGGTTGCATAACTGACCTGGAAGGGTATTTTTGTCCGATTTTTGTCCTGAGTTTTGACCCACTATAAATAGATTTATTGGGTTTTGTTGGGGAATCTTGTCTGGTTTTGTGCTACAATCCAAGTCTTTAAAATTTATCTCTTTTGGAAGCTTTTGAAGGAAGAATCTAGCACTTTGTAAGCTTTATGGCATAAAATATTCTCATACTGTTGTATTTTGGCATGTGTAGCTAACTTTAAATACTAAGGTTGTGGTTTCTAAATGGGTGTTTAGCATTGAATATATGTATAATGGTTGGTTGATATATGTTTATTTTTCATTCTTCATTTATTGTTGGTGGTTGCAAACATTAACAAGTGCCATTAAATTCTTCTTTACTTGGAAAAGTGAGTTAGAATTTGGTAGAAGTAAATATCAAAGACTCAAGGCTTTAAACCTTGTTTAATAGAATCGCTTAGGAATAAGTGGGTTTTATTTGGAATATATTGATTGTTCTTAATAGCAACTCTTTTATATTGGAAAAAATCATAAAGAGGAAATACTACCCATCTATTGGAAAATATTGGGTAGTCATTTAGAAATCATTTGCATATCTAAAGAACCTTCCATTAGAAATATATCATATTAACACCGATAGCATTATATTTCATTGACGGGGACACAACCTTGGTTTCCTTAATCAAACTATTTACATTCTCAACGTTACAATTAGTTATTTCTTCAATTCAAAATTATATCATGCTCTTGTTACCATTAACCGAGTAGAATTACGACATAAGTCAAGTAACACACTACTCGAGTAACCTTTTCACGCCTATCCCCTATGGGATTCGACCCAACCTTGTTGGGTTATTATATTTGAAACCGACCGCCTTACACTATTTAATTAAAGTGTAATTTGAGCATATCAAATTTTGGCGCCGTTGTCGGGGAATACAGTTTTGAAATTACTAATTAGTGTGTGCTTTACTTTACGTCTTATTCTATTCCATCACACTTTGCTTGTTTTGCTTGGTGTTGATAGGAGAACATGACCGAATATGAAGAAGAAATGGAGGAACAAATGGAAGAAAATACTTTTGCGGACATAGATGAGTACATAGAGGATACAAATGCTATTGTACCTCCGGTTGTTGGTGCTGTAACTTTCAAGGTGGAACATGGTTTAATCCTTATGCTCAAAGCGGAGGGGTTTTTCAGGAATTCCACTGATGATGATCCGACACAACATCTTAGAAACTTCTTGGGTGTATGTGTGATGGATAAGCAGAACAACATCTTTGATGATGCCCTAAGGTTGAGGGTGTTTAAGTACTCACTAGCTGGGGACGCAAGGAAGTGCTTCAAAATATGCCACCAAACTCCATTCATTTTTGGCCTGAACTTGTCCGAGCATTCTTAACTAAATGGTTCCCGCAAAGTAAGAAGTCTGAGCTCCGGGATAAAATTTTCTTTTTCAAGCAAGTACCAGGAGAACATCTACAATAGGCATGGGATAGATTCAAGTTATATTTGGTGAGGTCTCCCAACCATGGTTTTCCGAATTCTATCTTGTTGGAAAAATTCTACATGGGTTTGGATCCTATGAACCAATCTATAGCCAAGAATGTAGCTGATGGATCTTTCATGGACAAATCATTTGCAAGAGTCACACAAATACTTGACAAAATAGCAAAACATAATCAAGCATGGCACTCAGAAGACACCACATGTAGAATAGCATATGGTTCTCCTTCCTTGACCACCATGATCAAGAAAAATCAGGAGAGAGATCAAGTGAGTGCAGGGCTTGCCACAAATGTCAATGTGTTGACAAAGATGTTCACCGAAAGCCAAACGAAAAAGGTAAATGTGGTAGAGGATGTGTAACCCATACCAAATGAAGGATTTGAGGAGACAAACTATGTCAACAACTCTCAAGGAGGTTATCAAAGGCAACAATACCAAGGTCAAGGACAACAAAATCAATGGAGGCCTCACTCGCAAGGGCAAGGCAACCAACAGTGGCGAAATGACGAAGGTGACTCAAATCAAGGAAATTGGAACAACAACAACAACTTCTCAAATCGGAGTTCAAACCTGTATGTTCCTCCAAAGGGTCAATATTCAAATCAAGGTTCCTCAAGTTATTCCACGTTGGAAAGCATGCTTGAACGGGTATTGCAAAATCAAGAGAAGTCTGACACTTCTATGAGGAACATGACCAAACTTGTTGGCTCTCATACCGCATCCATTCAAAAATTGGAGATTCAAATGAGAGACCTCTCTAGGGAGCAAAATCCGAAGCAAAAAGAGACACTTCCAAGTGACACAATTGCGAACCCAAAGGGTAGTGGGGGTGGTCAAACTTCTTATGTCATGGAAATTACTACTCGTAGTGGGAAGGTACTACAAGGAGGGAGTGAACAAGTGGTTGAAGTTGAAGAGTCCGAAAAAAAGGTTGAGGTTGAAGAGCCAAGTGTTGTTTAAGTTGAAAAGGTTCTGGAAGAATTGAAAGTGCAAGAAGAAAACCGGGAATAGGTAAAGGAAAAGATAAAAGAGACACCAAAAACTCTACCACCTATTCCTAGACCTCCTCCTCCATTCCCTCAAAGACTTGCTAGGAAGGTTGATGATAGCAAACTCGAAATGTTCTATGACATTCTCAAGCAATTATCGGTGAATATTCCATTTGTGAAAGCATTTCAAGAGATGTCAGGTTTTGCTAAATATTTGAAGACTTGATTACCTAAAAGAGAACCACCAAGAATGAAGTGGTGAATGTGACTCATCGGGTTAGTTCCATCATTGCAACATCCACCATTCAAAAGAAAGAAGACCCAGGAGCTTTCACCATTCCTTGTACTATTAGGGCACATGATTTTGCAAGAGCCCTTTGTGATAATGGGGATAGCATCAACTTAATGCCGCTTGCCATTTACAAGAAAGCAGGGTTAGGTATGCCAAGACCCACAAGTATGAGATTGCAAATGGTCGATCGTTCTATAAAGAGACCGGTGGGAATTGTGGATGATGTGCTTGTTAAAGTGGGAAAGTTTCATTTACCCGCTGATTTCGGAATCCTTGATTGTGCGGTTGACAAAGAGATCCCTATAATTTTGGGAGACCATTCCTAGCCACAGGAAGAGCACTAATGGATTCGGAACAGACTGAGATCAAGTTCTGTGTGAATGATGAAAAAGTCATATTCCAAGCAAGCAAGGGTATGCAACTACCACTGAATATGAAAGCATCTCGGTGATTGATGTTGTTGATGAATTGGAAGATGCGGTTGAAATGAAGATGGAAGAACAATGCCTAGTTGGGGCGTTGGCAGCCATTTTGGTAAACATTGATGGTGAAGATATTGAAGGATATATGGAATCGGTCAATGCATTGGTGGTCTTGGATCCTACACTTATGCTCCGGCAAAGCTCTCTCTCGACTTGGAGAATAGAGCAACTCCTCCCGCAAAGCCTTCTATTATCGAGCCACCGCAACTAGAGCTCAAACCACTTCTACCACACTTGAGATATAAATTTCTTGGCTCAAATGATACTTTACCAGTAATCGCTTCTTCTTTGTTGAATGATGTGCAGGTAGAACAATTGTTGGAAGTCTGGAATGAGCATAGGCAAGCTATTGGATGGACATATTCGAGGGATTCCCGCCAGAATTTGCGAACACAAGATCTAATTGGAGAGTGAGATGAAACCAAGTGTGGAACATCAACGACGGTACCTATCCATGCAAGAGGTGGTAAAGAAAGAAATCATCAAGTGGTTCCCCCCGGGGTAGTCTACCTCATTGTCGATAGTTCTCGGGTAAGCTCGGTGCAATGTGTTCCGAAAAAAGGAGGCATGACCGTAACTGAAAATAATAAAAATGAGCTTATCACAAAAAGAACGGTGACCGGATGGAGGGTGTGTATGGATTATCGGAAGCTCCATAGTTCCACATGAAAAGACCATTTCCCTGTTCCTTTTATTGATCAAATGCTTGATCGGCTAGCGGGAAGGTCATTCTATTGCTTTCTTGATGGATATTCCGGTTAAAACCAAATCAACATAGCATTGGAGGATCAAGAGAAGACAACATTCACTTGCCTTTATGGAACTTCTGCCTTTAGACGGATGTCGTTTGGTTTGTGCAACGCTTCGGCTAATTTCAAAGATGCATGATGTCCATCTTCTCCGACATAGTGCAGGATTTTCTAGAGGTTTTCATGGACGACTTTTCGATGGTAGGTGACTATTTGAGCATTGTCTCAACAATCTTAGACAAGTGCTTAAGAGATGTGAGGAGACCAACATTATTCTCAACTGGGAGAAATGCCAATTCATGGTGGATGAAGGCATTGTATTGGGGCATAAAATTTTGAAACATGGCATAGAGGTTGACCGGGCAAAGATCGAGATCATTTCCAAGCTTCCTCCACCTATTTCTGTTAAAGGTGTCCGAAGTTTCTTGGGGCATGCTTGATATTATAGGCATTTCATCAAGGATTTTTCCAAGATTGCAAATCCTCTGTGCAAACTCCTTGAGAAAGATGCAAAATTTATGTTTGACGAGAAATGCCTCAAAGCCTTTGAGGAATTGAAGCAAAAGCTCACCAAGGCACCTATTATTGTCACACCCGATTGGTCTCTTCCATTCGAACTCATGTGTGATGCCAGTGGTGTAGCTATTGGAGCAGTGTTGGGCCAACATCACAACAAGGTTCTTCACCTTGTCTATTATTCAAGAAAGACACTTAATGGAGCGCAAATAAATTATACGATGACTGAACAAGAACTTCTTGCCATTGTCTATGCCTTTGAGAAATTCCGGGCTGACTTGTTGGGATCCAAGGTGATAGTGTACACAGATCATACTGATCTTCGCTATCTTATGGCAAAGAAGGATGCAAAGACTAGGTTGATTCGATGGATCCCGTTGTTGCAAGAGTTTGACTTTGAAGTCAAAGATAGAAAAAGGACGGAAAATCAAGTAGCAGATCATTTATCAAGGCTTGAAGAGGCAGGGATACCAAAGGGAGAGCTTGAAATCAATGATGTGTTCCCAGATTAACACATATTGGCACTATCTAGAACTTTTGCTCCTTGGTATACCGATATTGCTAACTACTTGGTTAGTGACCTTATGCCGGATGGATTGGAATCCTATCAAAATAAGAATTTTTTGAGAGATTTTCAGCAATACTATTGGGAAGAACAATTCTTGTTCCGTGTTTGTGCTGACAACATTATCAGAAGGTGTGTTCCAGAAGAAGGGATTATGCCAATTCTAAAGGCATGCCACGACTCACCGGTTGGGGGTCACCATGGGAGAAATCGAACGGCGGCTAAGGTCAGTGAATGTGGTTATTATTGGCCGTCGATTTATCATGATGCCAATCAAATGGTCAAGGCTTGTGACCAATACCAAAGGTAAGGATCAATCTCTAAGAGGCATGAAATGCCAATGCACTTTGTGATGCAGATAGAAATCTTCGACGTGTGGGGAATTGATTTTATGGGTCCCTTTTTAAGCTCTCGTGGGATGAAATATATCTTACTGGCTATGGACTATGTGTCCAAATGGATTAAAGCAATTGCCTTACCAAACAAAGAGGCAAGGAGTGTGACCACATTCTTAAAGAAAAACATATTCACTCGTTTTGGCACTCTTAGAGCCATTCTTAGTGATGGTGGGTCTCATTCCTGTAACAAGGCTTTCACGGGCCTACTAGATAAATATGGCATCAAGCATAAGGTGGCCACACCTTATCATCCCCATTCAAGTGGCCAAGTTGAAGTTTCCAACCGGGACATAAAGAGAATTCTAGCAACGACTATTAATGCGAACAAGACCGATTAGTAAAGGAAGATAGATGACGCATTGTGAGCGTACCACACGGCGTACAAAACTCCTATTGGCACTTCTCCTTATCGGTTAGTCTTCGGCAAAGCTTGTCATCTACCCATAGAACTAGAGCACAAAGCCATGTGGGCTTTAAAAAGGTTGAACTTGGATTGGGATGAAGCTGCAAATTTAAGGTTAACACAACTTAGTGAATTGGAGGAATTCCGTTTCCATGCATATGAAAGTGCAACTGTGTATAAATAAAGGATGAAGTTTGTTCACGACAAAAAGATCTTGAAAAGGGAGTTCAAGTCGGGTGACATGGTTTTGTTCTTCAACTCAAGGCCAAGCTCAAATCAAAATGGTCCGGTCCGTTCAAGGTGGTCAATGTCTCTCCTTTTGGAGCTGTGGAACTAGAATCGGAGGATGGGCTCCGAGCCTTCAAAGTGAATGGCCAACGAGTCAAGAACTACTTGGGCACAGATGGATAAAAACACTTGGTAGAGTAGTTGGCTTTCAAAGATGGTCCATGCCCAACCAATGAGTGAATCCAAAGAAACGCCAACATCGTCGTGCCGCGACATTAAATCAAGCGTTTCATAGGAGGCAACCCATGTGTGGTAATACACTTTTTGTCCTTTAAAATTTTAATTTTTGTTAGGTAGATTTAATTGAGAAATTTAAAGTGTGTGTTAGAGTGCAGGGGATTCAAAAGATCATAACACTGGGTAAGATTGCATGTGAAAGGGAAGAAAAGTCACCATGGAAAATTTAGTACACATATGCGGTCGCAAACCCAGACAATGTGTTTGGCAAAAATTGGTGGTAAGAATGCGGCAAGGAGGTTCACTTTGCAGACCGCATTTCCATTATGCAATTGCATAGTGCACCACATTTTGGCTCTCAAGCAACTCAAAATTGAATCCACCGCATAACACTTATACGGTCACATAATGTGTTATGTGGTGACTTTTCCATCACAAATCTCCTAGGTAAGTACCCTCACATCTCTTCAGCATCCAAACACTTTCAAAATAAAAGAACAAAAAAAAATTATCAGAAAGAAAACAAAACAAAACAAGAAAAAAGAGAAAGGAGAAGGCAAACAGGCTAGTGAATCAAAAATGTAAGACAACACTTGTGAAATCATCTCCCAAGTGTGCTCATTAATCAGTCACTGGTATGTTTTTCTTTTCCCAATTTCATCCTTGCAAACTTTAGTCTAAATTTTGTTCTGTTTCTCCTATTTTTGTTTCCTGTCATTTTTGTTTTTGTTTCCCTCTGTGTAGTTGGATATCTGTTCCTAATGTAAAGAGGGGTCTTGGATAGGTAGGTATGTTTGGGGTGCTGGGTAGTAAAACTAGGTCCGCCATTGTTGAGGGTTGAATTCTAAGGTTGACAACGATGACTTTTGCGGACCGCATAATCGAATTGTCGTCAGCATTGTTGCCGCAAAAACGAACCTTAGGTGGCTAAAGAAGATGACCAAATGTGGTGACTTCACGATTGCATAATGGATATGAGGACCGCAAAGTCACCACATACTGAGAAAGTTTCACTGGTTTTGAAGCATGTTGTTTGCGACTCATTTTGCGATCGCAAATTCCATCTTTGTGGTGGACTTTACGATCGAATAATGTGTTTATGTTTTCCAAGCATTTACGTATGCAATGGTTATGTGAACCGCATAATGGATATGCAATCGCATAACCCATCGCATAACTAGATCATCTCAAGAGGCAAAAAATTTGTGACATGTTTGCGGTCCGCATAGTCGTTATGCAACCGCATACCCTGTCACATAATTGAACTTTTTTTTGTATTTTTTCTTTTTTTTTTCAATTGTTGCCTACTATGTTGCTCACAATTCATTTTTGTGTAGATATGGCTCCCAAGAAACATACAGCCTCTACCGAGAAAAGGTCCTCCACCAGTCGTCAAACACAACAAGCAAAACGTTCACGACCGGACCCTACTATTACACTTCCCTCCCAGTCTGATGAGGAGGAGACCTTGCCCTCAGTTGACCTACAAGATGAGGCAAGAAGGAAACGGGGAGATGACTTCCAGCTCAGGTTTGGGGTCGAAGGGTCCAGGGAGCTATACAGAGAAGGGCTAACAAAACATAAAATCCTGGCTGAAAAGCAACCGTCTGAATGGGTAACAGGAGCAGTACCCCCACATATGGGAGAACATCAAAGCAAGAAAATGGGAGTGCTTCACTGAGCTGCCTGATGACTACAATGAAACACTTGTCCATGAGTTTTATGCCTCGTATCGAACCTCCAGGACTGCTCACCACAAGCGCAATAGGTTTTTTTGTGACACTGTATTGGTTCGGGTGAAGCAAGTGTTCTGTAGCAGTAAGACCATTAATGAAGTCTACTTCCCTAACTGGAGCCCGGGTACAGCTGAGTATGCCACCAAATGGGAAAACCAGGATAATGAGCGTAGTTGGATAGCGTCAGAGATAGCCAAGGGGACCCCTGCTTGGATCAACCCTTTGCACAAAATATTCAAGGAGGATCTCACACGAGAGGGCAGATTCTTGATTAGCTCTGTTACCTCTCGATTGATACCATCCAGAAATGAGACAGGCATAAGCATTGAGAAAGGTCTTCTCATTGCATGTATTATGTCGGGAATCAAAATTGATGTGAATGATTTCATCTTCCGAGAGATAGGGATCCGGGCAAAACAGACAGCCACTTCACTTTCATTGCCATGCTTGATCACATCCCTCTATAAGGCTATGAAAGTCCCCACCATGCCACACACTGACAAGACATGAAAGGCGCTGAAGGATATTAATATCACGCGCATTAATGATGCAGCAAATGTTGCTCCCCTGGAGGTTCAAAGTTAGGTTCCTGCTGATGTAGTGCCCTCATATTCTCATACTCTGTGCCTCTTTAGACCACTGTTGCATCCACTTCCACTTCACATCCTACCTCTCAGTCCACCATTGCTCAGCCTTCTGCCACATTGCCAGCAGTTTTGAGGCTTGGTCTCTTAGCTCAACATGCCAATGCTAAGGTAGACCAGCTTCTAAAGAACCTCCCCGCCCTCATCAAGAAGGCATTGACTCCAATCCAGTCCTCAACGATGGCCCTCCAACAGCAACAAACATCTTATGGGGATCGCCTAAAGCAGCTTGAGGTGTTGGCTGAGAAGATAGAACGGGGTGAGGTTGGTGACATACCAAAGATCCGGGAGGATGTTGCCACCATGAAGACTAAACTCCACAAAATGCAAACTCTGGAGTTCGGTCTATCATCCTTCCTGCCCAAGGAAGGTTAGTAGGGAGCAGACACAACAGTGGCTGGATTGGATCTTGACTTCTCCACATTGTTGACAGATACTGCACCTCATATTGTTGGGGTTTCCCAACCTCCAACGCCCTCTACACGTATTGACATTCCTTCTGAGGAAGATTCCGGACACTCTACAGAGTTTGAAGGTGATGAGGTAGACGAGGGAGATACTGATGAGGAGTCATGGTCCGAGGTAAGGGTGTGTATTCGATTTATCAATTCGATTTTGATCTTTATCGATAATTACTTATCAATTATCGATTTGTACATATGTTTATCGTTATCGTTTCAATAAGGTTTTGATTTTTTTGATTTTGATTTATCGATTTTTGGGGCTTATCAATTCGGTTATCGATTACACCAATAAGAAAATTTGTGGGATTTCATGAAAAGTATATCGCTATAAACATGCCTAACTAATATGGACAAAAAGAAGCTAAAATAAGACGAACACCGTTTATAACATAAAAATTATGTCAACAAGCACATGCAACGAAACTAAAGTAAGGGATCAAATGTATGCCACCAACACTACAATGGTATAAAAAAATACATCATCAAAGCTAATTCTGTTTTCCATTAATTTGAACTTCATTCCCATGAGCTTTAAATATGATCATTCCTTAAATGTGGTAGAGGAAATAATAGGGTTAGGGACTTAGGGTAAAGGGAAGGGTATTATAAAATAAGGGCTAAAATTTATTTTTTTGTCTTTTTTAATATATCTTATCTGTTTATCGATAAACCGATAACCGAAGAGGACAAAATTGAAATAAAAATCGATAACTCGATAAGGAAAATTTCGAAATCAAAATTGATAAATCGATAACAAATAATCGATTCGATTTATCGATAAACCGATTCGAATGCACACCCCTAGTTCGAGGAGGATGAGGCCCCTCAGGAGAAGGGTAAGCAGGTTGTTGTCCCTACAGCTAAGGATGAAGAACAATCATCCATTCAGAAGGTGAGAGCACATTCGCTAGCAGACATGGTCGCCCCAGCAGATCCATCGACCACTCAGTCATCAGCGGGCGAGGCTAGCAGCTCACAGGCCCCAGCTCTAGTATTGGGCCAGCCAGAGATCCCTCCTCCATTAGTGGAGGTCACTCCTCAGGCTGAGATCTCATCGGTCCTAGCTTCAGTATCAGAGGGTGACCCCACCATCATTCAGGCTGCTTCCAACTCCCATAGCGCTTAGTGCGCCTCAAGGAGCCCCTAAACTCTGTTTTACATTCTTATGCATTGGGGACAATGCATGCTTTTTTAGTTGGGGGTGGGATAGCCTTGTATAAATTTTTGTGAATCCAACTGTTGTACATGTTTTGTGTTATATAAGAAAACTTCTGTATATATTTGTGCTCTGTGGTTTTAGTACATAGGTTATCTTTGTATATATATATAAAGAAAAAAACAAAAACAAATAGATAGTTGTATGTTCATCTTTATTAATTAGCAATGAATTCCCATAGGTTTTTCTTCGTCGGGTTCTTTTTCAAGGGTGTAATAGTAGAACTAGGGTAGTAGAATGAAACATTTTGTCCGGTTTGGTGTAATTGTCTAGTTTCAAGCATGTGTTCCTGTAAATAGCCTATACCCTTCCATTAATATAAAAAAAATATGATATCAACTGTGTGCACTTGAGTCTCTCTCTTTGACTCTATTCTTACTCAGAGTTATACATGTAAATATGATGGAAGCTTCGAGTTTCCAAGTGTTGACTTGAGGGCTAAAACTATGTTGAGCCAAACAGTTCATGTGCCATGTGTGTGAGTCTTCATATAAATAATTCTTGTGTTTACTTTTACCATCTAGAACTTGCTCGGTTGGTCTTTCAATGCCAACGATAATTACAATTTGTTGGAGAAATGACCTTAGGCATTCTTTGTGATTTTGGAAAACCAGTTAGCCTTTCAAGCTACCCATTGTATAGATATTATGACTAGTTACCCCATTTGAGCCTTTAACCTTTTCTTTGGCCACCTCTCTACAAACCTTTCCCCTTTTGTAAAATAATTCCCTCTTTTGAACCCGTACCTCCTTGAACATTGAGAATGAGGCTAAAAGCATACGTTGGGGGTATGGTGTCAAGCCGGAAATTGTCAAGGTTGTACCGTGAGTGTGGAAATGTATACCTCGAGATAGGAAACTATTCAAGCTCCAAAAGCAAAGTATTATATATATATATATATATATATATATATATACACTTATATATGATATTATGGGATCGTGTGGCACGCCGTCCACTTATATATATATATATATATATATATATATATATATATATATATATATATATATATATATATATATATATATATATATATATATATATTGTCACGACCCAAACTGGAGGGCCATGACTAGCACCCGACCACACTTGCTGAGCACAAACGTACATTTCATCTAACCTTCATTATTATCTTTTAGGGCTAACGAGATCAATTTAAATGGTAGACATGGATCATGGACAACCAGCAATAAAATATGACGGCATGAACATACATAGCAGGGGATGACCATACAATCAAGAAACTACATATAAGGTATGAGCTACCACGCTACTATGAAAGACTATACAACAAAAACTAGCCGACAAGGTATACCAAACTATACATGAGTCGACACCTGTCTATGAGCCTCTGAAGGAACATAAGGGCTGCAATATAGCCGGAACAGGGCCCCGACATACCCATAAAGTCTGTAACAAAAATGCATACCAAGACCAAGGCAAGTCCGGAGAAGGGATCTCGCCAATCACCGCTGAACTGGATAGCCTACTGTGGTGGGGGAGTTGCACCTGCCTGTCTATCAGGACCTGCAGCACGACATGCAGCGTCCACAAATAAAAGGACGTCAGTACGAATAAAGTACTGAGTATGTAAGGCAGGGAACCATAAATACGATCAGTAATGTAAGCAAGGATAGAGAATATACAACCTGTAACATCTTAGTACCTCTGAGGGCTACTTACATGAAATGCATGATACATATGTATAAATACATAAACCCTTAAAACATTCGCCTCTGTGGGCATCATCATCATCATATCGTACCCGGCCATAATAGGCTCGGTAAAAATATCGTACCCGGCCATAATAGGCTCGGTAGAATCGTACCCGGCCACGTGGAGCTCGGTAAAACCCAACTGATCAGTGGTTGCACAATAGGTGTCGTACCCGGCCAACTATAGCGTGGCTCGGTAGAGTAAAATAGATACATATATATAATGCATGCTCGACTCATGGAATCACATTCTAAACCTTTCGGAGTGACGTAAGGTCGGTATCCTCTGTACACGTTATTAGGACTAACTCTTCACTATGAACCTTATAAGAATCAGGAAGTACCAACAACATTGATAACATAAGAATAAGAGAAGCAACATTAACATCAATCGTTCCATAAGAAGGAAAACAATGTAAGTACTGCTAGCTTCTAAGAGTAGAGTATCTTGGAAGCTCGTTCATTACATTATGTACAATCGGAGTCGTGCAAAAGAAGGAAAGGGATAGCCTCACATACCTTGTATATACTGCCCCAATATCAAGCTATGCAATTGTCAAAACTCCTTAGTCTACAATAAGAGAAACGATACTATCGTTATCATTTAAGCGTCATAACTATTATGTATCGACCACAACCTATTTTACGATGAAACGGACAGCACCTCCCCTATATATATGACCTCACACCATTCAAAACAGTCACCAAACAGCCCAAACAACATCAATAATAAACATATTGAGCCTCCCAAAATAGTCCACACACAGCCTAATCACTCCATACATACGACGACCACCGTAGTCGTGTCAAACAACCTGGAAATGTTACGAATAACTATCAGCCCATAACCCTACATATATATGGTGTTTCTCCACACCCTTCCTCCTCCAAAACTCCACAAGATAGTAGTAAAATACGCAGCCCAACAACAACGCAAAACAGTCCACAAAACAATAACATTACTACCAAGCCTTTCGATATATATTTCACAAGTTCTAGCTTCAATGGCTTAGCTGCAACTTGGATAATCTTAAATACATATAGAGTAAGAGGTTCCTTACCTTTATACAGAAATAAAAACTCCAATTTGACCTTAAATTTCCATGAAATATCCCTCCAATGCTGCCACAACAACAAAAAAGCGAAACTAGCGATCAATTAGTGTTTTTCGGCACTAGAATCACTTTAGAAGGCTTGAAATCACCTAGGATTGATATTAAGAACATGAGGGAGTATTTACAGAACATAAACCCTTTAAAACAACCTCCCACACGAGCTGGAACGACACAAAAATGAGCAACAACAAGAAGAACAAGAGACTTACTAGCGCCACGGAATTCCCGACACTTGATTTGTGTTGTTTGCCCTTTTTTTGGGTCTTGAATCTTGAGAGAACCTTGAGAGGATGTTCCTAGGGTTCTAAGGTCTGAAAATAGTGAGAATAAATGACTTAAAACGGGTTGGAGGCATCCTATATAGGTCCAAATATCTTAAACCGCCTTAGTGGGCCCCATAGAGAGGTGCTTGGCGCAGTCTCGCAAAAACGCGAATATCTCTCTACTCCGAGATTGTATTGATGAATGGTTTAATGTGTTGGAAAATAGACTCATAGATATTTAATTTGGTTGGTATATCACCCCGTAATTCCTTGTAAATTATGAGAAAAGATTAGAAACATTTGACCTAATGTTTAAGTAAAATTATGAACCTAAGTTGCGACAACTTTTGTCGACTTTTGTTTCATAACTCGTTTGACTTCAAGACTTATGATACGGATATTATATGATTAAAATACCTTAATAAATGAACTCTTGAGTGTATTAAGCACCGCTAGATTACTTGAAAATACGAGTTACAACATCCTTGATTCATTTAACTTCTAATACTTGTTAATCACCCTTATACACTCTTGTATCACTTAAGACCAATAGGATTGACTTCTTATCATCTCAAAGATAATTCCTTCTTGGATTTATGTTAACTAATATATGGCATGAACTAACACATGTGGATATGGGTTGTAACACCCTCCCCCCTTAGGAACATTCGTCCTCGAATGTAAGGGTTTATGGGGAGTTTAAATCATCGTGGATTCCAATGGAAATTTCCGATCAATTTTCCCCTATAAAATGGTCACTAGCAAAACTTGCAAGTAATTAAGCCCAACATATGGCTTCACAAGGCTACACAAAGCATTATGCGTATTTACATTATCTACATATCACCATTTTGTATTAAGGAGGAGTATTCTCAAATTATTGCTTACCTCATAGAGCCGTTTCACCTTCCAATGTATCCTGTCTTCCACCAGCATCCTTGTTATCTTCATTCTGGAATAAGTAAGGGTATTTAGACTTCATCTCCTCTTCTGCTTCCCATGTCATTTCTTCCATATTTTTGTTCCTCCACAATACTTTGACGGAAGCTACATCTTTTGTTCTCAGCTTGCGGACTTGCCGATCTAATATCGCCACTGGCACTTCTTCATATGATAGGTCCTCTGTAACTTGTACATCTTTGATAGGGACGACTCGAGAAGGGTCTCCAATACATTTTCTCAACATAGATACATGGAATACCGGGTGGACAAATTCCAATTCGGATGGCAATTCTAACTCATAAGCAACCTGTCCAATCCGTCGAAGAATTTTATACGGCCCGATATACCTTGGACTCAGCTTACCTTTCTTCCCAAAACGCATAATACCCTTCATTGGTGAGATCCTCAGGAAAACCCAATCACCAACCTCAAACTCTAGATCACGACGTCGGACATCAGAATAAGATTTTTGCCTGCTTTGTGCCGTCCTCAATCGCTCCTGTATCACTTTCACCTTCTCAATAGCTTGGTGAATCAAATCTGGCCCATATAATTCTGTTTCACCGACTTCGAACCATCCAACTGGTGATCTACATCTCCTCCCGTATAGTGCCTCGTATGGGGCCATTTTAATACTGGAATGGTAGCTATTGTTATAGGCGAATTCTATGAGTGGAAGATGATCATCCCAATTCCCCTTAAAATCTAGAACACATGCTCGTAGCATATCTTCCAGTGTCTGAATGGTACGTTCAGCCTGTCCGTCAGTCTGCGGATGAAATGCAGTGCTGAGATTTACTTGTGTGCCTAAACCCTTCTGGAAAGACCTCCAAAAGTTAGCCGTAAATTGAGCTCCTCGGTCTGATATAATAGATATGGGCACACCATGAAGCCTAACAATCTCCTTGATATACAACTTCGCATAATCTTCAGCCGTGTAAGTTGTCTTCACTGGCAGAAAATGGGCACATTTTGTAAGTCGATCAATTATCACCCAGATGGAGTCAAACTTATGATAAGAGCGAGGTAATCCAATAATGAAGTCCATATTAATCACCTCCCACTTCCAGGTCGGAATCTCTATATTTTGAAGCAATCCACCGGGTTTCTGATGTTCTATCTTTACTTGTTGACAATTGGGACACTGGGCTACAAATTCTGCAATAGACTTCTTCATATTATCCCACCAATATTGCTCCTTGACATCATGATACATCTTTGTCGAGCCGGGATGGATGGAATATCGGGATTGATGAATCTCATTCATAATCTTCTCTCGCAACCCTGCCACATTAGGCACACACAATCGGCTCTGGTATCTCAGTGCCCCATCTTTTCCGATCCCAAAAGCCATACTTTTACACTGTTGAATGCTTTCTCTTAATCGTACTAAGATAGGATCTTCATATTGTCGTGCTTTTACCTCGGCTACCAAAGATGATTCTGATGTATTCTGTACAGTAACACCTCCATCATCAGAGTCTAACAATCTGATTCTCATATTGGCTAGCTGATGAAGCTCTTTAATCAACCCCCATCTACCTGCCTCAATATGTACTAAGCTTCCCATTGATTTACGGCTGAGAGCGTCTGCCACAACATTGGCTTTACCGGGATGATACAATATCTCGACGTCGTAGTCTTTCAATAATTCAAGCCACCTACGCTGCCTCAAATTCAACTCTTTCTGCTTGAAGATGTATTGTAAACTCTTGTGATCTGTGTAGATGTCAACATGGACGCCGTATAAGTAGTGCCGCCATATCTTCAAAGCATATATTACTGCAGCCAATTCCAAATCATGGGTTGGATAATTCTTTTCATGCTTCTTCAATTGTCTTGATGCATAAGCAATCACATTCCCACGCTGCATCAATACGCACCCCAAACCTATACCTGAGGCATCACAATATACCACATAACCTTCTGTTCCTTCAGGAAGAGTGAGCACTGGTGCAGATGTCAATCGATTCTTCAGCTCCTGAAAACTACGTTCACAAGTGTCAGACCACTGGAATTTGGTAGCTTTTTGTGTTAACTTAGTCAATGGTGATGATATAGAGGAAAATCCTTCTACAAACCGCCTATAATATCCTGCTAGCCCTAGGAAGCTGCGGACTTCTGATGGTGTTGTAGGTCTCGGCCAATTCTTTACTGCATCGATCTTCTGAGTGTCGACACTAATACCCTCATCAGATATCACATGGCCAAGGAATGCTACTGAGTTCAGCCAGAATTCACATTTGGAGAGCTTAGCATATAACTTACGATCCTGAAGCGTCTGTAATACTATCCGCAAGTGGCCCGCATGTTCCGCCTCCGAACGAGAATACACTAGAATGTCATCAATGAATACAATCACGAACACATCAAGATAGGGCCTGAATATAGTATTCATGAGATCCATAAAAGCTGCTGGGGCATTTGTTAGCCCGAACGACATCACCAAGAACTCAAAGTGCCCATATCTTGTCCGGAAGGCCGTCTTTGGAATATCCTTCTCCTTAACCCTCACCTGATGATACCCTGAACGTAAATCAATCTTGGAGAAATACTTGGCACCCTGGAGTTGGTCAAACAGGTCATCAATTCTTGGAAGTGGATACTTGTTCTTTATAGTAGACTTATTCAACTGTCGATAGTCGATACACATCCGTAACGACCCGTCTTTCTTCCGCACGAATAGGACTGGTGCACCCCAAGGTGAAGTGCTAGGCCTAATAAAGCCCTTATCCAGCAAGTCCTTCAACTGCACCTTCAACTCTCGCAACTCTGCCGGGGCCATTCTGTATGGAGGAATAGAGATCGGTTGAGTGTCAGGCAACACATCAATGCTAAACTCAATCTCCCTTTCAGGAGGAAGGCCTGGGAGTTCATCTGGGAAAACATCTGGGAATTCGTTGACCACAGGGATTGATTGTAAAGTAGGCGGTTTCGCCTCCGCATCCCTAACGCGAACGAGATGATAAATGTAACCTTTTGAGATCATTTTCCTTGCCTTAAGATAGGAAATAAACCTACCTTTCGGTGTAGCAATGTTCCCTTTCCATTCAATGACGGGTTCACCCGGAAATTGGAACCTAACCATCTTCGTACGACAGTCAACATTTGCATAGCATGAGGCCAACCAGTCCATTCCCATTATCACATCAAAATCAACCATTTCTAACTCAAATAAATTTGCCGAGGTTTGACGACTACAAATCATCATAGTGCAACCTCTATATACCCTTCTAGCAATCACAGAATCTCCTATCGGAGTAGATACCGCAAGGGGTTTACTTATCAATTCAGGTTCAATGCCAAACTTATTAGCCACAAAGGGTGTAACATATGATAATGTAGATCCCGGATCAATCAGCGCATATACATCATAAGAAAACACAGATATAATACCTGTAACAACATCTGGAGACGACTCGAGATCCTGTCGACCTACTAGAGCATAGGTTCGATTTTGAGCACCACTCGAACTCGGCACTGCACCTCTACCCCTACCACGACCTGTCGACTGCTGAAAACCCCGTGCTGGAGGTCGAACTGATGAGGAAGAACCAGACACAGATCCAGTCGGCTGAGCCATACCATCACCTCCTCTATTAGGACAATCCCGCATCATATGGCCAGGCTGCCCGCACGAATAGCATGCATCAGAACCTCGACGACACAGTCCAAAGTGGGCCTTGCCGCACTGATCACAATGTGGTGTTGGGGGTCTCATCTGACTAGTATCCCTGTGATGTTGCGAGCCAGATGCCCGCGAACTCTGACCTGGACCAGAATAGGATCGATCATATCGAGGCCTCTGAAACTGTGGAGGAGCACTAGCTACAGGTGGCGCCGAACTCCTCGAAAACTGTGGCCTGATGCGGCCTCTGAAGTCATCAGAATACCCTGCAAATCTCGCCCTCTTATGCTGGCCCCTATCCTGCTCCCTAACTGCCCTCTGCTGGCGCTTACGATCCTCTAGGGTCTGGGCATAAGCTTGAATACGGGAAATATCCATGCCCTCCACCAAGGAGGCTGTCGTACACTCATTTATCAGATGTGGTCCCAACCCATTCACGAACATATGCACCCTATCACTCATCTCGGCCACCATATGGGGAGCATACCTTGCCAAAGAATCAAACTGCATACTGTACTCTCGCACACTCATATTACCTTGTCTAAGGTTCAAGAACTTATCAGCTCTAGCTCGTCGTATCTCAACTGGCAAGTAGTGACGAAGAAAGGCCTCAGAAAATTCCTTCCACACAGCTGGAGGAGGGTTCGGACCCCTGGATCTCTCCCAACTATCATACCAGAGAACCGCTAAATCCCGTAGCCGATAAGAAGCCAACTCTACTGCCTCTGTATCACTAACATGCATAACCCGAAGTGTACGATGAACCTGGTCAATAAAAGTCTGTGGGTCCTCCTTGGGGTCTGATCCGGTAAACACTGGAGGGTCTAAATTAATAAAATCACGAACTCTTGTACTAACTGGTTTCTCAGCAGCACCTGTATTCTGCCTCTGAGCCTGAGCAGCTACCAAGCTAGTCAATAACTGCAAAGCACTCCGCATATCCTGGTCAGGAGTGCCAGACGGAGGAACTGGAGGTGCTGGGTGCCTTCTAATATCCTCTGGAGGAGATAGAGTAGATAAGGTATGAGAGGGCATCTCACTCTGAGCCTCACTTTGTCCTGCTCTGACTTGGGGCACCTGACTGGTACCCTCTCCCGTTGCTGTATCAAGTCGTCTACTAATTGTTTGCTTCCTAGTCGAAGGCATCACTGAAAAAAACAAGGTGAATATTAGAGACGAACACTTTCAAACTCAACTCTACGCACGATCTAGATTCAGTAAGAAGGTAACAACCCTAGATGTCATGTAGCCTCCTGATTATAAATGTGGCGCGCTACACATCCATAATCAAGAATCTACTAGACACGGCTCATAGACAACCCCTAGGACAGACTTGCTCTGATACCAAGTTTGTCACGACCCAAACTGGAGGGCCATGACTAGCACCCGACCACACTTGCCGAGCACCAACGTACATTTCATCTAACCTTCATTATTATCTTTTAGGGCTGACGAGATCAATATAAATGGTAGACCTGGATCATGGACAACCAACAATAAAATATGACGGCATGAACATACATAGCAGGGGATGACCAGACAATCAAGAAACTACATATAAGGTATGAGCTACCACGCTACTATGAAAGACTATACAACAAAAACTAGCCGACAAGGCATACCAAACTATACATGAGTCGACACCTGTCTATGAGCCTCTAAAGGAACATAAGTGCTGCAACATAGCCGGAACAGGGCCCCGACATACCCATAATGTCTATAACAAAAATGCATACCAAGACCAAGGCAAGTCCGGAGAAGGGATCTCGCCAATCACCGCTGAACTGGATAGCCTACTATGGTGGGGGAGTTGCACCTGCCTGTCTATCAGGACCTGCAGCACGACATGCAGCGTCCACAAATAAAAGGACGTCAGTACGAATAAAGTACTGAGTATGTAAGGCAGGGAACCATAAATACGATCAGTAATGTAAGCAAGGATAGAGAATATACAACCTGTAACATCTTAGTACCTCTGAGGGCTACTTACATGAAATGCATGATACATATGTATAAATACATAAACCCTTAAAACATTCGCCTCTGTGGGCATCATCATCATCATATCGTACCCGGCCATAATAGGCTCGGTAAAAAACATACCCGGCCATCATAAGGCTCGGTAGAATCGTACCCGGCCACGTGGAGCTCGGTAAAACCCAACTGATCAGTGGTTGCACAATAGGTGCCGTACCCGGCCAACTATAGCATGGCTCGGTAGAGTAAAATAGATACATATATATAATGCATGCTCGACTCATGGAATCACATTCTAAACCTTTCGGAGTGACGTAAGGTCGGTATCCTCTGTACACGTTATTAGGACTAACTCTTTACTATGAACCTTATAAGAATCAGGAAGTACCAACAACATTGATAACATAAGAATAAAAGAAGCAACATTAACATCAATCGTTCCATAAGAGGGAAAACAATGTAAGTACTGCTAGCTTCTAAGAGTAGAGTATCTTGGAAGCTCGTTCATTACATTATGTACAATCGGAGTCGTGCAAAAGAAGGAAAGGGATAGCCTCACATACCTTGTATATACTGCCCCAATCTCAAGCTATGCAATTGTCAAAACTCCTTAGTCTACAATAAGAGAAACGATACTATCGTTATCATTTAAGCGTCATAACTATTATGTATCGACCACAACCTATTTTACGATGAAACGGACAGCACCTCCCCTATATATATGACCTCACACCATTCAAAACAGTCACCAAACAGCCCAAACAACATCAATAATAAACATATTGAGCCTCCCAAAATAGTCCACACACAGCCTAATCACTCCATACATACGACGACCACCGTAGTCGTGTCAAACAACCTGGAAATGTTACGAATAACTATCAGCCCATAACCCTACATATATATGGTGTTTCTCCACACCCTTCCTCCTCCAAAACTCCACAAGATAGTAGTAAAATACGCAGCCCAACAACAACGCAAAACAGTCCACAAAACAATAACATTACTACCAAGCCTTTCGATATATATCTCACAAGTTCTAGCTTCAATGGCTTAGCCGCAACTTGGATAATCTTAAATACATATAGAGTAAGAGGTTCATTACCTTTATACAGAAATAACAACTCCAATTTGACCTTAAATTTCCATGAAATATCCCTCCAATGCTGCCACAACAACAAAAAAGCGAAACTAGCGATCAATTAGTGTTTTTCGGCACTAGAATCACTTTAGAAGGCTTGAAATCACCTAGGATTGATATTAAGAACATGAGGGAGTATTTACAGAACATAAACCCTTTAAAACAACCTCCCACATGAGCTGGAACGACACAAAAATGAGCAACAACAAGAAGAACAAGAGACTTACTAGCGCCACAGAATTCCCGATACTTGATTTGTGTTGTTTGCCCCTTTTTTGGGTCTTGAATCTTGAGAGAACCTTAATAGGATGTTCCTAGGGTTATAAGGTCTGAAAATAGTGATAGGAAATGACTTAAAACGGGTTGGAGGCATCCTATATAGGTCCAAATATCTTAAACCGCCTTAGTGGGCCCCATAGAGAGGTGCTTGGCGCAGTCTCGCGAAAATGCGAATATCTCTCTACTCCGAGATCGTATCGATGAACGGTTTAATGCGTTGGAAACTAGACTCATAGATTTTTAATTTGGTTGGTAGATCACCCCGTAATTCCTTGTAAATTAGGAGAAAAGATTAGAAACATTTGACCTAATATTTAAGTAAAATTATGAACCTAAGTTGCGACAACTTTTGTCGACTTTTGTTTCATAACTCGTTTGACTTCAAGACTTATGATACGGATATTATATGATTAAAATACCTTAATAAATGAACTCTTGAGTGTATTAAGCACCGCTAGATTACTTGAAAATACGAGTTACAACATCCTTGATTCATTTAACTTCTAATACTTGTTAATCACCCTTATACACTCTTGTATCACTTAAGACCAATAGGATTGACTTCTTATCATCTCAAAGATAATTCCTTCTTGGATTTATGTTAACTAATATATGGCATGAACTAACACATGTGGATATGGGTTGTAACATATATATATATATATATGAAAAATAGAGAGGTATGGAAGGTGTTTCAATGTGGGAAATAAGGAGCTAAGAAGGGTTATTTGGTTTGAAAAGAAGCAAAGAGCAACAAGAAAGAAAAATGTGAGTAGTGTTCAAGGATGGTGTAGTCACTTATACCCAAATTCTTATCTGACCCTTCGCTAAACCTACATTACAAGCTTAAAAAGTCCTTATGAGTTCTCCAACCGAAAGTTCTTAGAATAAAGCAATGAATTAAAATAAGGGCAAGCCTATGGTATGGTATGTTGTAACATTTGAAACTCTTTTTGAGAGTGAGTGTATTTGTGAATTCGTCCCTTTTGTTGCAATTGTGAATATTGTAAGTTTGGGACTTTCTTTCTAGTGAGGGCACATGAATTGTGTGGTTGGACAGAAGTTGAGTTTTTAAGTCAAATGCAAGTGCACTCTGCTGAGGGTAACATTTTGTCAAATTGGTCGAGACTCAAAGTTTCACAAGTTGATTTGTTTCTTTGTAAATAATGATGGTTCAGGAAGGGTAAATAAACGATAGTGCATGCTTGTAGTACTGACAACTAACACTGTCTACGGTCACTATTGATTCATATCATTTAGATGGAGTCTAGAATAGGATAGTGTCGTTTTAGTTGCTTGAGGACAAGCAAGAGTTTAAGTTGGGGGTATTGATGTGCCGGAGAATTTCGGCACATTTAATACAAATTACTAAGATTTTAGCTTGTTTTAAATGCAATAATCTTTTATACTTATGTAATTTTAGTGTTTTTGCAGTGTATGACGTTTAAGGACCTAAGAGCATGGAAATGAATAAAAAAGCCACAAAAGGACAAGAAAAGAGCAAAATGCGATCGCGGATGTGGAAATACGGACCCCAAATCCAACATGCGGACCGGATAATGCTCAAAGGAATCGCAAACTCCAACAATTTGTTTGCCAAAGTCCAGTGCTAGAAATACGGTCCAGTATGCGATCACATAATAGGTTTGTGGGACGCAAAATCGACCGCAAACTCGTTGTGAAAGCCGTTGAAGGTGGAAAATGCGATGGGAAATGCGATCGCATATCTACAATGCGGACCGCAGAATGTGAATGCGATAAAGGCCTGGAAACTAGGGTTTGAAGATGCGACGGTCATGACGAGAATGCGGACCTGGAAGGGTATTTTTGTCCGATTTTAGTCCCGAGTTTTGACCCACTATAAATAGATTTATTGGAATTTTGTGGGGGCATCTTGTCTGGTTTTTGTGCTACAATTTAAGCTTTTGAAGAAAGAATCTTGCACTTTGTAAGCTTTATGGCATTAAATATTCTCATTCTTTTGTATTTTGGCATGTGTAGCTCACTTTAAATACTAAGGTTGTGGACCCTAAATGGGTGTTACGTTAATGGGTGTTTAACATTGAATATATGTATAATGGTTGGTTGATATATATTTATTTCTCATTGTTCATTTATTGTTTCTGGTTACAAACATTAACAAGTGCCATTGAATTCTTTCTTTACTTGGAAAAGTGAGTTAGAATTTGGTAGAAGTAAATATCAAAGACTCAGGGCTTTAAACCTTGTTTAATAGAATCGCTTAGGAATAAATGAGTTTTATTTGGCATATATTGATTGTTCTTAGTAGCAACTCTTTTATATTTGGAAAAATCATAAAGAGGAAATACTACCCAACTATTGGAAAATATTGGGTAGTCATTTAGAAATCATTTTCATATCTAAAGAACCTTCCATTAGAAATATATAATATTAACACCGATAGCATTACATTTCATTGAAGAGGACACAACCTTGGTTTCCTTAATCAAACTATTTACATTCTCAATGTTACAATTAGTTATTTCTTCAAATCACAATTATATCATACTCTTGTTACAATTAACGGAATAGAATTACGACATAAGTCAAGTAACACACTACTCGAGTAACCTTTTCACGCCTATTCCCTGTGGGATTCGACCCCAACCTTGTTGGGTTATTATATTTGACACCGACCGCCTTACACTATTTAGTTAAAGTGTAATTTGAGCATATCACATCGTTGAGCTCAGCTTCCTGTATGACTATTAAAAAAGGAATCTCTACCTCAGCTGGGATGACAGCCTCGGTACTATAAACCAGCATGTGCGGTAACCTAATTGAGCAAAGGGTAACTTCTCATGCCATTGCTTGTGATTCTCTACCATTTTCCTTAGTATCTTTTTAATGTTTTTGTTGGCGGCTTCTACGGCTCCATTCATTTTAGGTCTATAGGCGATGGAATTCTTGTGTTTGATTTTGAAAGTTTCACATATAGCTTTCATCAGATCACAGTAATAATGGACACAAGAACTCTGAATCGGTAGACAATACGATTCTTGACAAAATCTGCGATGACTTTCTTGGTTACAGCTTTGTAAGATACAACTTCTACCCATTTTGTAAAGTACTCAATGGCTACCAGAACAAATCGGTGTCCGTTTGAAGCAGTGGGCTCAATCGGACTGATAACATCCATTCCCTAGTCGGCGAATGGCCAAGGTGAGCTTATTGCATTAAGCTCGTTTGGCGGCACTTTTATCATGTCAGCATGCACTTGACATTGAAAGCATTTGCGTACATACTGAATACAATCCGTCTCCATGGTCATCCAAAACTAACCTGCCCTGACTATCTTCTTGGTCAGAACAGAACCATTCATGTGCGGACCACATGTCCCAGCATGAACATCCTCAAGTAGCTTAGAAGCTCCCTTTGCGTCGTCACACCTTAGCAAATCCAAATCCGTAGTTCTTCCATACAAGTTCCCTCCACTATGGAAGAAGTGATTTGACAATCTTAAGAGCGTGCATTTCTGAATGTGATTTGCATGCTCCGGGTATTCTCCTTTTGATAAGTACTCCTTGATGTCATTGAACCAAGGCTTTCCATATACTTCCTCCTAAACATGAACACAATATGCTGGCTGATTATGGATCCTAACCAGAATGGGATCAATATAGTTCTTATCTGGATGTTGTATCATGGACGACAACGTGGCTAATGCGTCGACGAACTCATTCTGAATTCTGGGCATATGTCGGAATTCTATGTTTGTGAACCTCCTTTTCAATTCCTGCACATGGTGAAGTTATGGCGGTATCTTGGAATTCTTGGTGGCCCACTCTCTTTGTACCTCATGCACAAGTAAATCTGAGTCACCGATCACCAGCAACTCCTGAATGTTCATGTAAATTGCCATGTTGAGCCCTAATGCAGGATTCATATTCTGCCTTGTTGTTGGTGTAGGTAAATCTAAGTTTAGCAGATACGGAATAATGCTGACATGTTTCTGACACCAAAACTGCTCCAATGCATACTCCTTTGAAATTTGAGGCTCAATCAAAGAACATCCTCCAACCGTCATATGCTTCAGTAATGTCTTCTCCACGAACGATATTTCTTCATCAGGAAAATACATTTTCAAGGGTTCGTACTTTGACTGCCTTTTGATTTACATAGACGATGTCGAACTCACTCAATAGTATCTGCCATTTACCCAACTTCCCAGTAGACATGGGTTTCTAAAATATGTACTTCAGGAGATCCATCCTGGATAGGAGGTATATGGTGTAGGCACAAAAATAATGCCTCAAATTCTGGGCTGTCCAGGTCAAAGCACAGCAGGTGTTTGAAAGCATAGAATACCGTGCTTCATAAGGTGTGAATTTCTTATTCAGGTAATATATGGCTTGCTCCTTTCTTCCTGTCTCATCATGTTTTCCCAGAACACATTTGAAGGCTCCATCTAACACGGATAGATAAAGTATCAAAGGTCATTCTGGTTCTAGCGGGACTAGAACTGGTGGTGTGGACAGGTATTTTTCCTCACCATTTTGAAGATGGGTTCACATATTACTGTGGATTGTGCTATGAATCGGCTGATGTAGTTGAGCCGTCCCATAAGCTCATCACATCCTTTTTGCTTTTAGGTGGTGGTAACTCCCAAATAGCTTTGACTTTAGTCGGATCTAGCTCGATCCCTCGACGACTGACAATGAATCCCAATAACTTTCTTTCGGGAACTCCGAATGCACACTTTGCGGGGTTCAACTTCAAATTGTACCTCCTGAGCCTCTCGAAGAATATACACAAGTCTGCTATGTGATTTGTGATTCTCTTGGATTTGATAATGACGTCGTCCACATATACCTCTATTTCCTTGTGTATCATATCATGAAAGATGGTTGTCATGGCCCTTATGTAAGTAGCCACAGCATTCTTTAGACTGAATGGCATCATGTTGTAATAGTATACACCCCAAGGAGTAATAGAAGCTGTCTTTTCAGCATCTTCTTCATCCATCCAGATCTGGTGATAACCTGCAAAGCAATATACAAAGGATTGGAGTTCATGCTTGGCGTAGTTATCGATTAGGATATGTATATTTGGCAGTGGGAAGTCATCTTTGGGACTTGCTCTGTTTAAATCTCGATAATCAATACATACTCAGACCTTCCCGTCTTTCTTCGAAACTAGCACAATATTATCTAACCATGTTGGGTAATCTACCACCCTGAGAACCTTGGCTTTGATATGCTTGGTAACTTCCTCCTTGATTTTTAGACTCATGTCTGGTTTGAATTTTATGAGTTTCTGCTTGACTGGCGGGCACATGGGATTGGTAGGCAACTTGTGAGCTACTACAGATGTGCTCAAACCGGTCATATCGTCATACGACCATGCAAAGATATCCTCATATTCCTTTAGAAACGAATGTACTATCCCTTTTCTTTCAGCGACTAGTGAATGCTGATGTGGGTCTCTTTGACGGTCTCTGCGTCTCCCAAATTTGTTGCTTTTATTTCATCCAAGTTGGATTTAGGCTTGTTCTTAAAATTCTCAACTTTTCTAACAATTTTCTTGGGTATCTCATCTTCTTCCTCTGAGTCATAATTCTCATGTTGCATTACATGTCACAGTCACTGGTTCATCAGGAAAAGTAATAATAACACTGTAGAAGGGAAAAGTATAAAAATAGTAATGAATAATGATAAAGGACAAATGCATTTGATTAAAACTAAGAACATTGCTCAAACAAAGCTTGGCTCGGTGGATCAAGCATTTAATTTGAAGCAAAGAAATCTTAAAACAAAATTGCTGGAATTTTAAAATGCTTAAAACGGCTATAAATTATGTCAAGCTACCCAAGGACTCGGCGGGCTCCGGATGGTGTGGCGATCCAATTTTTTAGAATAGATCCCTTTGCCACAATCTAAATGGTAAGGCATTCTTCCTCCTCCTCCTCTTCAAATATGGCACATCAATCCATGTCTTTGTCTTCCAAGAACAGATCCTTCAGTCCAGATAGTGCTTCTTCTTCTACAGACCCCCATATTGTGTCTGCAGGGTGAAAAACTTGTTCCAAACATGGCACTGGCTGCTCAAGAGGGTAGTACGGCCCGTGCCAGGGAGGCGACCAATCATTGCACTCTTTCCATGTATACTGGTATCCAAGCCCAAAGGTGGTACCATCATTTTTCAACTGTATTGGTTTGGTGATACCTTGGAGGTTCTTTCCCAACCCATTGCCGGGTTCGTATCCAGACCATGCTAGTATGCTTTCTATTTTGTTACTCCATCACTTATCCTTCTCGACGGCATTGACCCGTTCGATGTGATCATAGGTTTCCCCTCTTAGCCTTCTTTTATGCCAAATGGCTGGAATAATTTGACTAGTGTAGATGGGGTTATTCCCATTTCCATGAATGATTACCTCCTAACGGTTCCATTCAAATTTTATGACTTGATGTAGTGTGGAGGGAACGGCTCCGGTAGCATAGATCCATGGGCGGGCCAACAAAACATTATATGAGGCTGGTATGTCAAGCACTTAGAATTCAACATCAAACCAAGTTGGTCCCATCTGCAATCAAAGGTTGATTTCCCCGATCGTGGTCCTGTGGGACCCATCGAAAGCCTTCATATTCATGCTTCCTATCCGTATTTCATGAAAACCTTTGTCCAACCTTTTCAGGGTATCCAACGGACAAATATTTTGACTCGAACCTCCACCAACTAGGACCTTGTCAATGAACTTGTCTTCAAATTGTACCGTAATATGCAATGCTCGATTGTGATTCAGACCTTCGGATGGCAGCTCATTTTCATGGAAGATAATCTTATGGCTCTCTAACACTTGACCAACAATGTTGGCCATTTCTCCACCAGTGATATTATTGGGTACATAAGCCTCGCTTAGTACTTTCATCAAGGCGTTCTTGTGTGCCTCAGAATTCTATAATAGTGACAGGATAGATATCTAAGTAGGGACTTAGTTCAGGTGATCAACAACAGAATACTCTTTCGCCTGTACTTTTCTCCACAGATCATTCGGCCCAGTCTCAATGTTAGGCTGCCTAGCAGTAGCATCCTTACTTGAACCTCCCAGGTGTTCAGGTGTATAGACTCTTCCAGTTCTAGTCATTCCTTGTGCGACGTCAGATTCCTCTATCTTAGTATTCCTTTTTCGCCATGCCTCGGCAACATAATCCCAAAGTATTGCTTTTGAGTTGAATGGTGGTGTGGTTGACACCGTCACTGTAAAAGGGGTGTGACCACTTCTACTTCAAATGGAGCGGAGGTGGCTGCGGGCGGAGCTACTTCTACCTCGAATGGAACTGATGTAGTTACCTCAACATCAATAGGTTCCTGAGTTGGAACCATGATAGGAGTAAGTGTAACTGCAACCTTACAATCATCGCCTTCTCGGATAAGCCCGATTGACCCCTCAGGGTCCCATTCTTCATTTGTTTCTATAACATATTCACTGTCACCTCTATGATTAGGGAGGGGATTGTTGCGGACATTAGGTGCGGATTCCTTTGCTTGTATGACCTTGTTGTCAATGAGTGTCTGGATCTTATCCTTCAATGTTCGGCACTTCGTAGTGGTGTGCCCTTTCATACCGAAGTGGTATGCACAGGTTTTGTTCGGATTGACCCATTGGGATGGATTTTCTAGTGCCACACCGGGAATAATAGTGAGGTAACCTGCGGCCTTTAACCTTTCATACAATTGGTCGATGGGCTCAGCAATGGCGGTGTATTATCTGGGTGGCTTGCGGCCAAAGATGGGTCTCGGTCTTGGATAATTTTGTCTAGTTGGTGGTGATTGGAAGTGGGATGGTTGGTAATTGAATGTATGATGGGCAGCAGTTGGTTAGGAATATCTAGGAGATGAAGGCTGATATGTAGGTTGTGATGCTTGGTATGTGGGTGGAGGTGTTTGGTATGTAGGTCGGGGTGTTTGATATGTAAGTAGAGTTTTTGGGCCTTAGTCCACCATTAATGCCCCGACATCTCTCTTCTTTGATATCCTGCCTGATTGGAGTGTCTTATTCATGGCTTGCTGTGCCTCGAAATTTGTTACCATCCTACTTCTGATTCCTTCCTTGATCCTTTCCCCGAGCTTGATTATATGAGAGAATTTGTGATTTTCGATGACCATCAGTCTCTCATAATATTGTGGATTATGTGCCCTGACAAAGAATTTATTCATTTGTTCTTCGTCCAAAGCGGGCCTGACCTTGGCGTCTTTCGACCTCCAATAAGTAGCATATTCGCCGAAAGTCTCAGTAGGTTTCTTCTTGAGATTCTAAATGTAGAAGACATTAGGTGCATTTTCTGTGTTGAACCTGAACTGGTCTATGAAATCTGACATCATGCTTACCCAATTTAACCATTTCTTCGGATTCTGGCTGATATACCAAGACAACGCGTCCCCAGTAAAGCTCCTCATAAAGAGCTTCATTTGAATCTTTTCAACTTTTCCAACCCCGACAAGCTTGTCATAGTAAGTCCTTAGGTGAACCCTAGGATCACTTGTTCTATCGAACATTTCAAACTTGGGAGGTTTGTACAATTCTGGCAATTCCACATCGGGTTGTATGCATAGATCTTCATAGTTCAAACCTTCTATTCCTTTATCGCCTTCAACACCTTGAATTCGGCTATTTAACTTCTTGAGTTTTTCGGCCATGTTCTTAATTAGCAAGTCCTTTTTGTAGGGTTCCGGTGCACAGGAGATTTGTTGAGTAGAATATGGTATAGTTTCCACATATATGGGGTTTCTCTGATGGGTACCAGGGACTTAGGTATAGTGATGGTCATTGGTAGAGTTTTATTGATCGGGAATGAGTGGTGGTGTATTTCGGGGAGTATGGTAAGTGGTGGTTGGTGGGTACGAGATTTGTTGATGATGATGTTGTGGTGGAGTTGGTACTGGCAGCGGATTGATGCTTTGGGGTGGAGTTGCGTATTGCTTTGGTATGGTAGGATTTTGTGGCTGTTTGTTTTGTGTGTTTTGAGGAGGAGTTGGATTCTTTGTGTTATGTTGGTGGATATCAGGGACATTGAGGGTGAGTGACAAATTTGCCAAATTGCGGACCTACTCAAGTTCTCCATGCAATTCTATTATCTTTTGTTCCAGTCTCAAAACCAGGTTATTCGGGGTCGGAGTACTGCGGCCGTCAGAAGTCTCTGTGTTCTCACAGTTTTCCTTTCGTATTCCACTAAAGTCGTCCATCATTTCGTTCCCTCTACTTTTTGTGTTGCTTGGAGGAGGAGGAGGGGGAGAGCCTCTAGATCTGGTATGATATGCTGATGAGGCCAGTATGGATGAACCAACCTAAGGGGATGGGAATAATAATAAAAATAAACAAAACCAAAAGGGTAATAAGTTAGTGAGGATTTTGAAATGTTTGCAGTATTTAAACACATATTGCAAAATATAAACTCGTATATTAATTTGGGAGCCTCGTTGTGCCCGAGGTAGGCCTAGCAACAAATAAATTTGGAGAACTTCAAATGCCAATGAATGCTTCATTTCATAATATAAAAGTAGACGAATCAAAAAAACGACAATAACATAATAATAAAACAAGTTGCTACTGGCACATGGCCTTATTACATTTTAAGAAAAACAGGTAAATCTAATCTATTTGGTCCCAGAAGGACCTTCCCCATATTCGATCTTCTGGACTCCATCAAACAGATCCCTCAGCTCACGCAGTCCCAGCAGCAGGTAGGCTCTGGCCAGATGTCCTCCCTCAACTCCCTCAGCATTCTGGAAGTTTTCAATCCTCTTTATGACTTTTCCCTCCAGCTCCACTATTCCTCGCTCTAGATATTCCAGTTTCCTATTGGAAATGACTGCCATCTCTTTCCTTTCCTTAATCAACCTCACGTTCCTATCATGTATTTCCCGATGCTCATTCTCAGAGTCGTGGACTTTCTTGCGCAGCCTGTTGTATTTGACTTGGGCTTCAGCTTCCTCGTCTATGATTCTCTTCCCTCGACCAGTCCCTAGTGACACTGTTCCTTTAATATTATCCTCCAACCATGCCGGTTAGAGAGGCTCACACCCCGTATGATATTTGTACTGATCAATAGTGCTTTTCTCCACAATGATTTTGCAGTGCCACATGTGCTGAGCTTGGTACTTGTAAGGTATGTCATCATCTTGGAAATCCGCCCTGAAATGACTCATCTTGACGACCCTTGGTACAACCTATTTTTTGCCTACTTGCCTCATAACTTGCATAGTGACATATGGATATATTCCTCTCAACCCAATCAACACCAAGTGCGGAGCATCCCTGGACCTGATAATAAATTCGTCTGTTGGGAAGCGTTAAACCATCCACTACACCTGTCCCTTGGTCAGATTGTCGAATTACTCTACCCATTCGCTGGCACTTTCCAGTTGTGCAAATCTATTTGGAATTTAGGTCATCTTCTTAGGGTGATGGAAGGCAATGTGATCGTTCCAATCCCTTCATGGAAATTCTTGACGATAGCGACCGATTTGGAAATTCTCCAATAGCCATAACTGTAGCAATAAATTACAACCTTCGAAATGCTGGATCCCTCTTTGACAGCGCTCCAAGGCCCTGTAGATATCAGCTATGATCATGGGGACTATGGTATATGTTTGCCCATTAATCCCTTCCATTAGAGTTTTGGCGACCATGGCCAACCTAGTGTGGATTCTTCCCTTTTTTATTGGGAACACTATCAGCCCTAGAATGCACATAATGAACACAAACACGTTGCGGTGGATGTGACCTTGTAAAGTGAGGGCGATCTCATCATGGTAAGTATGGAAAGACTTTCTATGGCCATACCTCTCATACAGATATTCAAAAGGTATGTAGGAGTCCTTTAAGCATACTAGGTCGACATTCTTTTTCAGCCCCATCATCTTCAAAAATACTCTACCCGTACGGTTTTCTAGCACCAAAAGCCCAGGACTGTCCCAAGCCAACCATGCAAGTCCTCCTATTTCCTGTAGTATAGGTGTCATCTCTATGTCACCGAAGCCGAACACAGCTCTTTCACTATCCAAGAATAAGGTAGTAGCCTCGATCAATTTGTTGTTTTGTTCAATATCAAGAAGGGAGGGAAAGTTACCCAGGTACTCTTTCACACATTTCTTGTCACTTGAGGAAAGGTCTTCCCACCAATCTAGCAGTAAAGGAGGGATGTTGCTAACCATGCTGAATCTAGGGACCTCGGCCCTCATTTTTTGTAAAACAAAAGGGTTAGACCTTACCCCTACCGAACTCGACTATTTATACATTTATGATTAGCATATCGGCATTTAGCTCTCCAAATTAATGCACAAAACGTGGTTGCGTCCGTTGGGATTATGGAAAACCCGATGGACTTTGGATAAGGCTTATCTTAAAGGATCATTATGTGGACAACATAACTGATCCGACTAGGTTTGACCATGATTCATGCACAATTTAAATGGAGTAAGGTTTCTATGGGGTTTTAGACCGGTACCCTCAAGCGGACAACGTGAGAGGGAAGACACAAAATCGTTGACTGCACCACTGATCGATTGGTTTTATTGCAAATAAGTCTTTCCGAATTTAAGGGTAGTACATAGGAAGAGCGCAACCACTCATTAAAGTGCTGCTATAGGATTTGAGATGCACGAGTAGAATATGATATGAAGCATGATTTATGCAGCAATTAATAACATGTAGGCAAGTATTTTCAAGTAGGAAAAATAAGTACAACATTTAAATAATTGAAAGACAGTTATAGGAAAAAGAAAACAAAGAGACAAGTCAGTTTCAGGGCAATAAAGAAATCATAAATACTTGAAAAAATAAATAATTAAATTCAAATAAGGGAGAAGGGTACGGGATAAGCATGCTTGGACTAATTTATAAAAGACAAGTTCGTTATGGTAGGAGCCTAAAAGACATCCCCAACAGAGTCGCCATGCTGTCACACCCCCTTTTTCCCTCCCTTTTGTGACGAGGGAAAAGGTCCGGGCTTCGACATTCACGAGGTGTAATGACTCATTTCATTTTTGGAACTGGGTATTTGAAGAGTCGCCCCCTAACGGATTATGGTGTGTTAGGGCACCTAGAGAGATTAACTCTTGAGTTAGTTTGTATTACCATATATTAGGGTAAGGGCTCGAAGTAACCTCGAGGGGAAGGTGTTAGGCACCCCTCTTGGTGCACAATTGTGGGTCCCGGCCAAACTTATATTCATAAATTTCCATATAAATAGTTGAATCAAATAAATTGCATGTAAAGCACGTTAGATAACTCAAGTAACAAGATAAAGGTTTGGACAAGTTGTAAAATAAAGATTTAAATAAAGAGAGGATTTGGGTAAGGAGGGGTCCTAGGTTGGTTATCATATAGGATCACCGCACGCAATGTCCAGTAAACACTCCTAAATGAGAGGCTACACGTGACATTAATGCGTAGTCATCATATCCCATGTTTACCATTCCCATCCCCTTACTGGACATGCAAAGCGAGTGTTTGGTCAATGGTTCATATTGCGTGCTGCTACCCGCCCCTTCTTAATGGTCCTGGAGGGAGTTAGGACCTCTACCTATAGGTAGTTCTAGATGTACCCCTATGGTTTAGAAAGGTGAAAATTCTAAGGCGACGGTCAAAACATTTAGGACTTTCTCATAATGGGAGCAATTAAGAGGCTTAGAGTTTCCTCCTCAAACAAACACACATGCAGCAAGACTCAAACACAGTTAAGGACTTTATTAGACAATGTCCTAAAGCAGGATATCTAAGTGAATATGCAGAAATAGCCAAAACCCTTTTTAGACCTAGAAATTATACCCTAGTATTTACCTTAGAATCAGAAACATTAAGCGACAGAGACAGTTTCCGAGAAATGCAATTGTTGATAATGCCCTAAGGCTTGCCTATATGCAGAATACTGTTGTCTATATTAATGCAGAAACAAACAGATTTTTGAAATAGACTCCTTTAATACCTATAGGCATTATATCTAATGAGGTTGAGGCAGTTTGAAAGAACTTGCAGAAAACGCTTAATACTTAAGAAGACTAGTTTAAAAATGAACTAGGCGTAATGAGGTTGACTTGTTAGACTAAATTAAATTATCTGACAGTATTGCGAGTAGATATCCCTATAGGCATGATATCTAGGTGGATTACTGATTGTTAATGATTTGTAGGCATAAAAAACATACATAAATACTCGTTGTAACTGAATTCCTATAGGCATGGCATCTTTCATTGAACTGATTTTAAGACATGATTGTTGGGACCTATAAGCATGGTTTCTAACATGTCAGAATGCAAACCTTATAGACATGCTTTCTACTTGGGAAAAGGAATCAGATTAAAGAGTGAAACTCTATGAGCATGTTTTCTATTTAGGCAAAACAAACAGATTAAAGGGTAAAACCCATGAGCATGTTTTCTATTGAGTGGAGCAGACATACTTAAAAAGTAAGGACCTAATAGCAGGATTTATACCCGTATTACCCTAGAAAGTATGTATCTACCCACCCTTTTTTACTAGATACACCTAAATATCTGTTTACAAATTATTACAGGCCAATGAATAAATTACATAAGTAAAATAAAAAGATCAAGAAGCTATTCTATAGGGAGCCTTCAATCAGGCCCAAGTTTCCCAAAGCCTCCAATGGTCTTATAACCTTCAGTTCCATAGACAAATTAGAGTCTAGGTACATCAAAGTTCACTAAGAGTCTCAACGGCCCCAGACAGTGCTTATACCTAGACTTAGTAACAAAAGAATTGAACAAGTGTAGTGTGGAAAGGCCAGTCCAGTATGCCAGAGTTCAGAGGGTTCTCAAAAGGATCCCAAGGCAGTACACATACTAGAGGGGGCAGAACTTATTGACTAAGAGTAAAGTGAAAGTGAATGACATAAGTTGAAAAAGATTTTATTAAGACTGTACTTTAACAAAAGTAATTCAGTAAAGAAATAGAGGTTGTTTGAAAAAGAGATTGGAGTAGTTAACAAATTTCAAACACCTTAGGATAAGATCCTACACAATTAGTACACAGAACCAAGTGAATTCAGTAGTCACACAGGGGATCAAGGGGTTTGGGACACATAGAACATTTGGCTACAAACACATAACCCAACAAAGGTCTTAGGACTTGTTCAGACATGCTCAGAAGCAGGTGACACTGGCATAGTCACAAAACCAATCATGAAGAACACAAACACATAGAGGGAAGATAGGGATTTGGGGATCCATGGGATATATGATGGTAAGTATACAATAAGTAAGAGACAATTGGTAAGGCATGCTTAGAAACCACAAGGGGAATATACTAATCTAAGGAAAGGGGAAGACATAATAACATGCTTATAGTATACTCTTAACTACAAATTTCACAACAGAACCACAAATAGAAGCAAACCAGAAACAAGTGAAACTTAAACAATAGGAGAAACATGTTATTGTTGAAACTTTAAATTGAAACTAGGGCATAGCAGTGAAGAGGAGAGTAAGCAGAATGAAAGAACAAGAGAGCACAAATGGTTAGCCTTGGCTTGCAGCCGACTAACAGTAACAAATAGTACAAGAGAGAGAACAGACATTTTAAAGTATGAGAGATAGTTGTTTGAAATCAAATGTTCGTGTCTATGCTAATTATAGACTAGAGTATTTATAGTTGAAAACAGGTAGTAAAATAAGGTAAGAATCATAGTAGCATGGTAATTAAGGAACTCAGAATTAGCCAGTCAGAAATCAAGGCAAGTACTCCTCAAGTTAAGGGAGTTAACTCAAACGGTAAGAACCAATATATAAGGCAAGAAAGATCAGTACATGATTAATAGGGAAAAAATTAAAATTCAGTAAGCATAGAGTAGTCAATTAGGACTATGTGGTTTTAAAAGAAAATCTCTCAATCAAACCATCAATTAAGGAAATCAAAATCAATTAGGGGGGAGTCATGATTATATATTTTAACATATAAATAGAGAAGAACAAACAGACGTAGCAAACAGGCAAGGTAAGTCATATCGACAGAAAGAAGCAAGAGATGAGCAATCAAGATGAATACAGTCACATAGAGGTGATACGAGTAGGCTAAAGACTCAGTAGAAATCCCATTTGAAGCATGGTAACATCAGAAACTTAACAAAAATCAAGTAGTCATGCTAACACACAGAACAAAACAAGAAGATCTAAGAAATTAGGGCTTTTAACAGAGTTGAGTTGAAAAGGCATTAAGAACATAAAATCAGTCAAGATATGCGAGAAAAGAGGTTTAAACATAAAGAAAAAATCGGTTTAAACATGTGAAGGAAAAACTCCAAGAAACCCTAATTTTAAAGAAAGTAAAACGGTTTAAAGTTGAGGATTTTTCTGAAGAAGTTGGAGAATAGTGTAAAACATAGAAAGAAACAGACTTAAATCGTTAGAAAGAGCACAAATCTGAGAGATATAAACAATAGCTAGGGTTTCAAAGGAAACCCAAACAGAAATGGAAGAACCTTCTATAAGCTTCAAAGATCGTAACATATATGGTGTGATTTTGCCCAAAATCACACCAGAGAAGCCATGAACAACTAAATATAAACCCTAGATCCAAATCGGCATGGCCCAGGGCCCTTGAAGGCCTCAGAGATGATGAGCAAGGCGATGGAGGAACCATTGGAGGCTTGGGGTCGAAAGATAGTCGTCGGAGATGACCGGAGAGGGATGAAGTGGTTAAAGAAGGCTAGGGTTAGGTTGAGAAAAGAGAGAAGACCAGAGGATTCAGAGGCGGCGTGTTTGGAAAAGTGATTAGGGTTGGGGGTTGTTTAGAGTTAAAAAAGGAAATGGCAAATAAGGGTCGTTGATCTTTTAGATCAACGGTCGGGATTCAATGGGGTTTTCGGTCGGGTAGGAGTAAATGGGACCTTGGTCGGTTATTCTAATCCGAAATTGGGCTGGGGATTGGGTCTAGTTTGGCTATAATTGAAAGCCAAGTCTGGCTATAAATTAAATAGCCCATTTTCCCTATTTTAATTTATAATAAATAATAAATAGTTTTCTGAAAATAATTTCCTATGTGATTTAAAATATGCAATTATCATTTTAAATATATAGGGGCCAATTTTACACATATAAAATGGGCCAAAATTGCAATTATGTGTAATTTAGCTTAAAAAATACTAAATGTAATTATAAAAATAAATAAAAATATGTTAGCCATATTTTGGCATAAGTATAGAAATTAAATGAATAAATCATTCTAACAAAATTTTGGAAATAATTATTGGGGATTTTATGAATGAAATGGGAGGAAAAAAATTAATTTAAACCCTTAAAATTATGGAAAAAATTATAAAAACCTTGTGCATGCTTTTTTTTTTGACAATCCGCTAGGCAAGCGCCTAGGGCTAGTTTTTATTTATAATAAAATAGAAAAATACAACAATTAGGAAAAGTAAATATAAGGGGGACAATAGCACCGGTCTTGTTACCCATATAACACAAACTGGGCTAGCCTTACCTTACTAATCCTATTGAGGCTTGCAAACCTCGCCTACTAACAAGCATGTAAAAAATATGAACTTGAAAGGACCAAGTATTGTATAATCATCACAGAGTTTATAACATACTCTGTGATGATATTACAGATGATAATACTAAGAAAGTGGTAGAATAAAATGTAGTACCAATTTGATTCTTGTCCCTTCTTTTCCAAACTTGTAAAAACTTCACTTTGTACTTCTTTGTCGTTTTCAACAACTTTGTTCAAAAGGTATTCAAAAATCATGATTTCCTTTTTGACCGGTTTGACCTCGTTAATGTAGTTGTGGCAGCCTACTTTTGTTTGGCAACTCTCATTGGAAGTCGCCTAACAATTGCTTCCTTGTTGGCCCGTGTTGCAATTTTCATCCAGATAGCACCTGCTTTGCTTGTTCCAATATGATCCTCCACAGTATTTGGTGGGGTATCTAGGTGGTGAAGGCACGTGCCATAGGAAGGCTTGCTTGGAATGAAATCTGGAGCATCCAACTTGCTCTTTAACTTGGCATTCATAAAACTTTCATCTTTTAGCGTTTGAAGTTCATCCTTGATAACTCTTTCCACTCGATGGCTCGCAAATTGAAACTTTAGTTTAAGACCATATTCCTGCTCCTTTTCAAATTTGAGTAGTTGAATTTATTTGAAAAAGAGCTCAAAGGTTGATTGTTCATGGGATCCTCAATGAACTGCTCACAATGCACAGCAGATACTGCAATCTGCTTCAGTTTCACCTTATTCTTCTTCTTCCCTGTTGTTGTCTTTGAGGTCGACGCCAATTCATACTTTTGATGTTCCTGCTTTGCAACTGTTACAGCATATTGATCATTCATAAAATAGCATTTGAGTTGGTCATTAAATTCTGCTCCTGTGCAGGTGACTTCGCTCCAGACTTGTTTGCAACCAGTTGCTGCCCATGCGACTGCTGCTTAGCTGTTGCATTCGACTGTTGCTGTTGTCCAGTAATTGAATGTGTTACAGCATGTCCTACAATGCTTGCATTCTGCTTCTACTGTTGTTCACAAATTGAACCTGCGACTGCTGCCTTTGAACTGTGTAGATCCTGTTGCTGTTGCCCAGGACTTGTTGTTGCATTAACTAAATTTTGCACTGTTGCAATCTGTTGCCGCTGTCAAGGATTTGAAGTGGTGAACTGTTGATTATCATTTATAGTAGCTACTGGTGTATGCTGCTGCGCATGCTATTTTGAGATATTAGCAGATGGACTAGTCGACAAAATCTGTTGCTGCCCAGTAACATGTTGCTGCCTATCCTTACGGACACCTGGAGTATGCTGCTGCCCATTTGACTTCTGCTCAGCTTTTGGAAAAGCTGGATACACTACTGATACATGTTCTTCATCACCACTATATCTCTCCCCATTAACAGAAGAGTCATCCACAAAAACTACCCCCCAGTCTTCTCCGTCATCGTATTCGCGTTGCTCAACCCATGAATAAGCATTAAGAGCCTTCTCCCCCACATTTGCTTTAATAACCTCAATGTTATTTCCAGTGGATACCACCATCTGTCCTTGATCACCACCATGTTCACCACAAAACTCTTGTGATGGTACTTCAAATATGGATATGTTCAATGTAACCAATGGATAGTTAACCATGTTATTGACCATCATAGCATTCTGGGCTTCTCTAATGATTTGTTCTACATGAGGGCTTGAAAAGTGTAAAGTTGTAAAATTTGAGTTGTGGGCTTGGTTGCCCAGCTTTCGAACATCATCAACCTTAGCTAAATTGTCCGTGAATTGACCTTCATTGTCATTGTTGGCACATAATACTAACTCCTTGGATACCACATTATCCGTTAGGTCCCTCGCAACTGGAACAATGTCCAAATGTACACCTGAATTTTGCTTGGATTTTGTTCTGCATGAAGACCTCTCTTGAATATTTTTTGAGTTTGCACTCACCTCCTGATGCTGCTGAGCTTTCTGACCATGTTCCTGTGCACACACCAAGGCCTCGAAAGAGTTAGAACATTTAAACTCTGTTGCTGCCTCCAGTTGTTTTTTATCTGACGATGCCTTCTTGCTGTGTGATTGTTGTGCTATAGAGCAGCCCTTAGCAATTGATTGTTGTCCATACTGAGATCCAGATACTTCACCAAATGCATGATTATCTCCCTTGCGAATTTGTGGACAACCTGCAACATCTGATCCAAAACCAGCAGCTTGCACAGTTGATGAACCTAAATTAGCTGCTCCATTCATTACTGTAGCAGCTTCCATTAAATTTGTATCTTTTGACGCAATTGTTACTACTGGATTATTCTTGTCATAGAGTGCTCGAACAGCTTCAGCTAAAGCAGTGTCATCCATCAGCCTAGGTTGAACAACCTCTTTTGGGCCTTCATTAGTTGACAAAACAGTTGTAGCATTAGAAAAAGCCAAATTGTCGTATGCTTTCACAATTGGATTCACAGCATTGAAAATCCTTGCCAATGATGTTTTAGCAGGGACATCACGTGGAGGCTTAAGAGGACATTTATCAATCATTGAGGCATCAACTACAGTTTGCATTACATTCTCATTGTTTTCATTAGCATTGTGTTTTCCTCCTTCAATTTGTAACACATGCTGACCAACTACTGCTTCTTTTGCTGCTTCAACTCCTTGCTTTCCAACTTTTTCTGGTACATCCTTGGTTATTTACCCAGCTCTTTTAGCATTTAAGTATTCCCTTGCATCCATTTGTAGCTTGTCAACAGCAAACACCTCATTACCAGGCAGTTTACTGTGTATAAATTTCTCCTCTGCCACCACCTCTGTTCCAACTTTTTCTTTCTTAATTCTACACGCCTTTTCATCATGTCCTTGATGCTTGCAAAACGTACAATACTTAGGAAGGTTGTCATAAACTATCTCTTCATAGAACACGACAGATTTACCTGTAACTCGATCTAAAATCTGCAGCCTGACCTTTTTAGGATGTTTATCTAATAGATCAAGAATAACCTTGACCCTAGCAGCACTAGGTCACGTTCTTTCTTGCGTTGCCTTATCCACAGCAATAGCCTTACCAACAGCAGAAGCAATAGACATTAATGACCTTTTAGCGAAGAAGTTAGGCGGCAAACCTGGAAAGGAGATCCACGTGACTGTCATGGACGTTTCTTCCTTAGGATTATAGCTTAGTGTCCATGAAAACGTTCTAAAAAAGAATTCCTCTCCTTTTGATTTCATATAACCAGTTGTACTTGAGAAGAACTTAACAAAATCATCATATAAATCAAAACAAACCAGCATGTGACGATATTCCAACAGGCCAATATTACATCGACCTTGAATTTCGAATTGCACTGGGAGATTCTTTCTAATCTCTTGTAATTCTGGTTTTCCATATGAAAACTTCACCACTACTGCCTGATGCAGTCCTTCTCCAATAAATTCATTGACCTGGTCCCTGGTGAACTCGATCGTTGGCTCCCCATGAACGACTGCTACAGGAACTAAATCGATCTTGGACGGGGCAGCTTGTTTTGGTTGAAGCTGGGCTGCATACGATGGTTTGTGAATGTAATTTGTTGGATGTTCAGTAGTGTTTTGTGTATCCTCTCCCACAGCCAAAGGCTGGGGAGAGGTTGCAGCCGCCATGAATTACTTCAAATCTCCATTGTAAGCTGGAAATTATAAATGAAAAAATCTGCGTGCTACAGTAGTTTCGTGAAATAAGAATTAAGATCTTTACCAATTGGTTATAGATTAGAGGATGAAATCAATTGGGGTTTGTGCGCAATGAGACGCTGCTTCTTTTGACACCAAGTTTGTGACAATCCACCACCGCATGCCGGAGTTATGTCCAGGTAAATAGTGTCGGAATTACTATTCACCTTCTTCACTCACTTTTCAATTTGAAAAGAATTGCCTGTACCTTGTGCATGCTTATATGTGCTATTTCGAAGGTATTTATGCATATTTAAAATATATAAAGAAAAATTGGGTATCAACATGTACCAGCCAAACTAACGCAACTCGGGGACGCCCGACCGTCGCTACAAAATCACAGTCCTTCAATTACTTCGAATCTACTTTGAAAAGAATCGATTAAATAGGCTACCCTCGACATAGGCAAAAGAGCTTCAACCACATCATCTCCTAAACATCGGCTTTGAGATACTCAGCCTCCGAGCCAAACCTCTCGAGGTGCTCGATCATCGCCATATAATGACTCACAAGAGCTCATTACAGCTTTAGCCCGGGCATCAACGATCTCAGCCTTGACCTTCAAAAGCTCAGACTCGAGCTTCGTAATAATTTCTATCCGAACCGAAGCGTTATCACGAGCTAAGCAAAGTTGAGACTCAAGAGCAGAAACTTTAGCCTAAGCATCCTTCCCCTCTAAAGCCTGAGCCTCCACCCGAGATTTTAGCTCATCATGCTCATACCTGGCCCAGCCAACTTCATCCCAAAGGCGCTCCAGGGCCTCCTCTTTTTCTGTAACTGAAATAAACAAAGTGTTAGCATCAGAAGCTAGAAGGAGGAAGCACGCTCACCTGGGACAGAAATATTACCTGCTCTTTCAAGTGGTCCTCGTAATTCAAGATCCGGCCCACCTCATACCGCAAGTATACCAACTCGACTTCCTTTTCATCATAAAGTAGCCTAAGGTATCTCTCCTCATACAGAGCTTTCTGCAACCTGGCATCATGACGAAGCAGCCCGGACTTAAGCTCGTCGAAGGCCTGCAAAAGAAAACCTAATAAGGAAGGTAAGACATGAAGCTCAAAAGGCCCGTGCCGAAAGTCACCACGAAATGGAGCCACCAAACTTCCTCGAAGGCTGAGAGCACACCTACCAATCCAGTTCCCTCAGCTCTGAAAGGGTCGACTCTGGTTGAGGCACGGTCGCTCGGTGTATGCGACCCCAGGTTTCTAGTATCCCTTGAACTACTGTCGATGGAAAAAGAGGACGATGGCAACGGGGAAACCATCTTTCCAGAACTAGGAGCCACAAACATGGCACGCTCAGATGATGCTTCCACTCCAAAGCACCGACCCTATTTTGCCTTGCTTTGAGCGCCATCGCCCTGCAAAAGCATCTCTTGCTTATTGTTGTCATTCTTTAGCCCGGAAGCTGGCAACCCTTCCACCTCTCTAGAGGTGCATGACCTCACCTCGGAAGACTCTCTAATGCCTACAACATCAATATTAATACGCATAAAGGGAAAATGCCTACCCAAATGAAGGAAGGGAAAGGAAAAAATAGTGCAACAGGCACGATGATATTTTGCTTCCCATCTACCCCGGGACAAAGCCTGCCACTTGCGCTCATCACAGGTCGAGTGTGTCGCCAACTTTCGTACCCAATCCGATAAATCAGGAATGTCACCCGGCGCCCATGAAATCGCTGTAGAAAAAGAAAAGAGGGCAGGGATATGAAACCAATTTTTGCCATTGGCAAAACTAAGAAGGCACGGAATGCACCACTTACGTGTATAGTTACACTCCTCAAGGAATGGCACAAGCTCCACGGGGATAATGTCAGCAGTCCGCACTCGGACAAAGCGACTCATCCTCTCCCGATCTCTATCTTCTTCATCATCAACAACAAAGGGCGTGGTCGATCGGCATCGGAAGGTTAGTAGACCTCAATGGTGAAAAGGACGGTACAACCTAATAAGATGACTGAGCATAAGTTCAAGCCCTGCCTTCTCCGCGAAAAATCTCACCATCAATATTGTTTTCCAAAATGATGGATGGATCTGTGCCAAGGTAACTCGATACTCTAAACAGAAGTCGAGCACAACCCTATCAAGGGGGCCCAGTGTGAAAGGATATATGTACACATTCAAGAATCCATTGGCACAATCTGTGATGTTGTAACGACCCGGCCGGTTATTTTAAGAATTAATGCCCTGAACCCCTATTAACTGCTTCCCCGTGTTTATTTCTGCTATTTTGATTTGCCTGGATGTTTGGTTTTGAGTTTCGGTGTGTTTTAGGACACTTTGTCCCTAAATGAGAGCTAAAGCTTTAGAATTTGGACCGTAGTCAGATCAGTGTGAAGATAGCCTCGGAATGGAATTACTTTGGTTCTGTTAGCTCTGTTGGGTGATTTCGGGCTTAGGGGTGTGTTCGGATTGTGTTTTGGAGGTCCGTAGCTTATTTAGGCTTGAAATGCCGAAAGTTGAATTTTTGAAGTTTCTGGTTCGATAGTGAGATTTTGATATCAAGTTTGGAATTGAATTTCCAAAGTTGGAGTAGCTCTGTAGTGTTTAATGTGACGTTCTTGAAATATTTCAGGTCATTCAGACAAGGTTTGATAGTCTTTTTTATCAAAAGCATAATTTGAGAGTTTTTTGAGTTCTTGGGCTTGAATCCGATGTTAAATTGGTGTTTGGATGTTGTTTTGAGCATTCTGAAGGTTGGAACAAGTTTGAATGATGTTTTCAAATTGGTTGGCATGTTTGGTGGAAGTTCTAGGGGCCTCGGGTATGTTTCAGATGCTCAACGGGTCATTTTTGGACTTATGAGTGCAACAGATTTTGCTCGTTTTTCTGTTGCAGACTTTTACCCTTCACATTTGCGAAGTCTGGCCAGTGGAAGTATAGCTATTGCGAGAATAAGGGTACGTTCACGAAGAGGAAAGGCGGAGCAGTTGGAGACCCCATAGAATTTCTCTACGCGTTCGTGAGTACTGGGTCGCGTTCGCGAAGGTCCTGGAGCTGAAGCTACACTTTCGCAAGTGGACCCTCGTGTTCATGAAAGATGAAGTTGGCCAGTAGGATTTTTTTGCATCGCGTTCATGATAGTAGTCTCATGTTCGCGAAGAAGAATGTGTCTGGGCAGATTTTTAAAACCCAAAAATCGAGGGTTTAAGCCATAACTCATATTTTGGACTTGGGAGCTCGGGAAATTGCGATTTTTGAAGAAATTTTCACCCGGGCGATTTGGGTAAGTCATTCCTACTCGGTTTAGACTAATTTCCAAGAATCTACACTTAAATCCATCCTTTGATTTCAGAATTTGTATGAAAATTGGGGGAAAGTTCTTAGACCAAAAATTTGAGTTTTGATTGGAGATTTGACATTGGATTTGGATAATTTTTTTATGGTTAGACTCGTGAGAGTATGAGGATTCTAAAAATATAAATTTTACCTGATTTCGAAACGTGGGCCCGAGGGCGTTTTGGTCATTTTACCTAATTTCACGTATTTCCTTAGAATTTATTTGTAGAATCAGTTACTTGAAGTGTTATTTATATTATGCAATTGAAATGAATAGATTTGGGCCATTTGGAGTAGAGTACTCGTGGCAAGAATCTGGTTTCGAGTTGATTTTGAGTCGGTTCGAGGTAAGTGGCTTGCCTAACCTTGTGGGGGAAATTCTCCTTAGGATTTGGTATTGTTGATATTGAAATACCTTGTACGTGAGGTGACAAGTACGTACTTGTGTTAATTGTTGAAAATATGGTTTTCACTAAGTAATTAGAATTGTGTTTCTCCTCATGTTATTACTGCTTGCAAATTTCAGCCTGTTGTTAGCTTAGGAAAGCATGTCTAAGTGATTTAATTCCTTTATTTGCTCAAACTGCTTTACCTGAATTCAGTGCAGCATGTTAGGCTAGAATTACCAATTTGCCTTAATATGAAATTGACATTTGGTAAATATTTTTTATGTTGCTGCTGCGTATTTACATTTGGGACTATGGATGTGGGATTCCGACAGATCCCCCTTGTCTGTTTATTTGGGACTACGGATGTGGCATTCTGGTAGATCACCCTGCATAGTTATATGGAACTACGGGACTAAACCCGATAGATTCCCCCAGTACTGGGTATTTATATTAGGGTCCACGGATTAGGATTCTGGTAGATCCCCGCGCACAGTTAGTTGGACTACGAGACGGGATCCCAGGAGATCCTTCGGATATATACGATGGATTACGGGACGGTATCTCGAGAGATCCAATGGATAGTTATATTTGGGACTACAAGACTGTATCCTGGAAGATCCCCGATTGTTATCTCTGAGTTAAGCTGCATTACTTTTCGTGATTTCTTTGTTTCTGTTATAGTTGTTGTTGTTCTTTCTATCTTGTGTTATTGCTTACTATTGCACCTAATTTTACTGTGTTCTCTTATACTGTTATACCCGGCTTTGACCTTACTCGTCACTACCCGACCAAGGTTAGGCTTGGCACTTACTGAGTACTGATGTTGTGTACTCATGCCCTTTCTGCACATGTTTTTCATGTGCAGATCCAGGTTCTTCCACTCAGCCTTATCATCCATGAGGCAAGGCGCTTCTATAGAGACTTCGAGATTGATCTACCGTGTTTGCTGACCAAGAAGTCCCTTTCTATCTTTCTGTAATAGTATAGCTCTTTAGTATTTCCTTTTGTTAGACATTTCTAGAGTTAGAGCTTCTTATGTATCTCTTAGTTTGTGATTCATGGGGTTCCGGATTTTGGAAAGTGTTAGGTTATGATATTTGTACTGTTATATGCCAGGCGACATCTTAAACACTATTTTATTTTGCTATTTTGGTTTTATATTACATTCTTTCCGCAAAAGGTTTCTTTTCTGCATTTGTTAGGCTTACCTAGTCATAGAGACTAGGTGCCGTCATGATAGTTCATGGAGGGCAAATTGGGGTCGTGACAGATGCCCTCACCTGGGGATAGTATCTACAACACTACATTTTCCCCCATCCGTAGTCTTTTCTTACTAACCATAGATGCTCTTCTCCTATCGAATAAGCAATATTCAAAGCATACTCTCGTTGGTCCTAAATGCCGGAGGTGGAACCCTCCCATCTCTGCCAAACAGACCCCGATGTAGCTGTCATGGCTATGGTAAAATCAGAGAACTAAAGTAGGAATCTGTGCAAGTGTTTTAGTACTGAAGTAATGAAAGACTTAACCTAGAAAGATAATGGTAACTACTCAAAATGGTGGGATTGAGTAGAAACGTCCCTATATATATACGGAAAAATGACAACGATCCGCCTGCCTTTGAGCCGATTAAAAAAACCGGCCGATATCACCAAATCACCCCAACAACTTGGAAACCATATCATACATTAGGCAACACCATGTAATGTTTTGAAAAACGAAAATACCCCTATCATCGCCAGTTCCGAGGTGGTACTCGGCCTCGAAGGACCTTCATCAAAAGAAATTAGGCTTTAAGAAGCTAATAACATCATCGTCAGTTCTAAGGTGGTACCCGACCTCGAGGACCTCCATCAGAAAAAGGTTAGGCTCTAGGAAGCAAATGACATCATTACAAGACTCGAGGTGGTACCCGACCTCGGGGACTTTTGTCAAAAAGGAATCAGGCTCCAAGGAAATAAGCATTTAAACTCCACCCGTATGGGCTTGGCCCGGGGGTACCATCTGAGATTGGACAAACCCTCTTTTAGGATCTATCTACAACGCCTTTCAGATATTTACACGGAGTTCAAAGCAAATTTCTAGGTGGTCCAGCTTTGAACAAACCTCCACTCAGGGATTGCCCTCGAAAGTTCAAAGGCAGTCCCTAACCACGGGCCTCCAAAGAAGTTCCCCCTCAAAGGTTATCGTGGAGCCTAAGTGATAAATCATGGTTCCAAGGCCCAAAGCGTTACTTTCATTTGACTCAAAGTAAGGGTACCGACGACCCGAGTTCATTGGCCCAATCTAGGCTCGATCCAAGGGACCGAAAAGGCTTCCGTAGGATGCCGTATTAATCAATCAAAGGACAAAAAAAACACCCGCATTTGTGCTTGATATTGGCAGCTACCGGTACAGTCATACATTCAAAATCTCCATAAACGTAAGTAAAAGGGAATACAATGAGCGTTGTATTCATACAAAATTTCTGATTACAAAAGCCCACGAGGGGTCCTTACATATGGTTACAAAATCCCACAAAGGGTCCTTACATAGAAACAAAGAAGAGAAAATGTACACATGCAGTAAAAAACTAGAGCCTAGACTACTTTCAAATGTGCTTCCTCTGCAGCAACATCTTCCAGCATCATCTCCTTGGGAGTCTTATCTCGATCCTCTAGAATGGCATCTTCAAAAGGGGAGACGACGAAGAGGAAAGCGATGGAGAAGAGCAAAATGACGCGGAAGAGGTTGAAAGGAATGAAGAAGTGGCTGGGTGAAAAATCGGGATTGTATGGATTTCGCCAGGCTATTATTGTAAAGCCACTTCTTGGGATGTTGCCCCAGTGTGGGATGCAACAGTTAGTAGATCGTACCACCTCACTCCATGGAAAGCAAAGGGAGTGAGGCGTTGCACCGGGTAATCGGGGGAGGTAAGCAGTGGTGTATAGTCCGAGCTCCCTCTTGAGCAGTGGCGTAGAGTCCAAATATTTCCCTAGGTCAGGAGAAATTGGGCCCTTGTTTCGTCGTCATGAGCCAACGACGATAGCAACAAAAACAATAAAATGGTGTAATCTCGCTCGACTAGAGAAAGTCCAGGAGATAAGCCATGGCATGGATGATAGAAGTGTCGCCATATAATCTTGAGGAACCATAATGCTTTGAATGATCTTGGAGAAGTGAAACGATGGGATGTTTCGATAATCATGGAGGCTTGCATCATCGATATGACGTTATCGCAAAAATTCCAAAGAGTCGAAGGTCAAAATCGTTTCTTATTGCTCCTCTCTAAGAAACACGGGGACTATCTGTATTCGGTGAAATCGGAGGGTCCAATTTCTCGTCATCGAGGCACCTCAGAAGACCATCTCAAAGTCTCGAGACTACAAGGCTATTATTGAGTTTTCTCCCTCGAGGTTCAATCGACGCCCGATCTTGGGACAACGTTGACCGCGGGCATGGTAGAAATGGTGAGTTCCCAAGGCACATGGCTAGGACTGACAAAGCCTAGTGGGCTACCCTAACCCTTAATCAGGTTGTCATCTAGCTGCCCATCTCCACTTCTTTGTCATTAATGTATTTTGTACTATGTTGGGATTCCCTTCGTATATAAAGGGGATCCTTGTCATTTTGTAAACCCCTATTGCTTCATTTGCTCCACACGAAATGTACAAGAACATTCTATTTTCTCTCTAACATATTCTCTTGATATTATTGCTCTCATTTATTATCTTCATTGTTGTTCTTCATTTATTTCTTATCATTGGCCATAAAGAGCCTTCATTAATTTTATTATAACTATTAGCCATACTTCGACCCCCCTTGATAGCTTCCGGTCGAGCTCCGGAACCGACCTCGAGGCCCCCGAATCAACAACCTCGAGGCCCCGATAATTAGCCTATTGGATTGATTATCGCCCTATCCTTAACTTTCATTTCGTTTCTAAGTCTCACATACATAGCATCAACTTCTTAACAACTAGCATAAAACTAGATCATGTATTTTTAGAGTCCCATAATCAAATTTAATTGTTATTACCATTTTCATGGTAAACAATAAGCTTCACTCAACACCTTCATCAAAGCATTCTTGTGCGCTTCTGAATTTTTCAATAGTGATAGGATGGATATCTGAGCGGGGGTTTTGTTCAAATGATCAATGACGGAGTATTCCCTCACCTATACTTTCCTCCAAAGATCATCCGGCCCTATTTTAATGACAGGCTGCTTGGTAGTGGCCTCCTTACTTGATCCTCCCAAGTGTTCAGATGTGTAGACCCTTGCGTTCCTAGTCATTCCTTGTACAGCATCATATTTTTCCATCTTTGCCTTTCCCTTTTGCCTAGATTTAGCAATGTAATCCCAAGGTATTGCTTTTGAATCGAAACGAGGTGTGGTTGATACTGTCACTATAAAATGTATGACCACTTTCACTTCAAATAGAATAGGTGTGGCTGCAGGTGGAGCTTCGTCTACCTCAAATGGAACTAATGCGGCTACCTCAACCTCGACTGGCGACTACGTTTGTACTACAATAGGAGTAAGTGTGACTATAGGCTTAAAGTCATCGCCTTCTCGAATAAGCCTGATTGACCCCTCAGGATCCCATTCTTCATCTATCTCTATCACATTTATTCCACCACCCCTATGATCAGAGAAAGGATTGTTGCGGATGTTGGGTGTAGCTCTTTTTTCCTGTATGACCTTGTTGTCAATCAGTGTCTGGATTTTGTCTTTCAATGTTTGGTACTCGTCGATGGTGTGCCCCTTCATACCAGAGTGATAAGAATAGATTTTGTTTAGGTTGACCCATTGAGATGGGTTATCCACTGCCACAGCGGGAATAGGAGTGATGTAACCAGTGGCCTTCAACCTTTCATATAGTTGGTCGATGGGTTCAGCAATAGCGGTGTATTATTTGGGTGGTTTGCGGTCAAATTTGGGTCGCGGTCTTAGGTAGTTTTGCCGAGTTGGAGGTGACAGGAAATGCGATGGTTGGGAATTATATGTGTGATAGATAGTGGCTGGTTGGGAATATCTGGGAAATGAGGGTTGATATGTAGGTGGAGGTGTTTGGTTTGTGGGTGGGGTTGTTTGGTATATGAGTGGAGACTTTGGGACTTGAGACACCATTATTGCCCCGACGTTTTTCTTCTTTGAGATACCGCCTGATTGTAGTGCTTTGTTCGTGGCCTGTAGTGCCTCAAAGTTTGTTACTATCCCGCTCTTGATGCTTTCTTCGATCAAACGGGATGCTATTGTCAATCAGTTCTCCCAACTCGGCGCAGGTTCAACAGTAAGAATGCCCTTGCCAAATGCCCTCATTTGTTTCCCTCAGCATTCTAGCAGTCGGTGACTCTCTTTCTTATCTTCCCCTCCAATTCCATCAAACTGTACTCCAAATATTCCAATCTTTCACTGAATTTAATAGTCCTCTCTTTCCACTCATTAATCATTTCCATATCGGCCTTATGATGCACCATATGCTCGGCTTCAGACTCTCGAACACTTTTGCGCAGCTTGTTATACTTCACCTCTGCTTCGGCATTTTCGTCTATGACCCTATTTCCTGGACCAACCCTTGGCTCGAAGATTCCTGATAGATTATCATCCAACCATGAGGTGTAAAAGTATGAGTGACCCGTATGATATCAGTCTGGCTCAATGGTATCGTTTTCCACAATAATCTTTAGAGTCTACATATGTTATGCTTCATTCTTATATGGGATGGCGTCACCTTGGAAATTGAATATGAAGTTACTCCTTTTAGCGACATGTGGTATGACCTGTCTCATAACCCTGAGGGGAGCATAAAGGTATATCCCCCTTAGCCCAATCAACACCAAGTGTGTGATATCTCTAGATATGATGATGAATGCATCGGTGGGGAACCACTCGAACATCCACTGAACATAGTCCTCAGTTAATTTGTTGAAGAACTGCACCCATCCTACAGCATCCTTAGGTTGAGCAAACATGTCCAGAATGTAAGTCATTCTCTTAGGGTGATAGAAAGCTATGTGGTCATTCCACAGCCTTCGTGGAAACTCTTGGCAGTATTGACCCCTTTGGGGATGCTCTAACAACCAAACCTATAACAACAAATTGCAACCCTCAAAGAATCTGAAACCCTTGTGATAGCGTTCTAAGGCCCGGTACATATCTGCAATGATCATAGGGACAATGGTATATGTCTGCCCCTCGATCCCGTCCATCAACGTTTTGTCCACCATCGCCAACCTGGTATGGATTCTATCCCCTTGTATCACGAATACCAGCAAGCTAAGAAACACATAATGAACACGAAGACCCTACAATGAACCCATCCCAAAGAGTTGATTGAGAACTCATCATCAAAAATACGGTAAGAGCTACTGTGACCGTATCGTTCATAGAGGAAGTTGAAAGTTATGTAGGAGTTCTTCAGACATTCCAAATCTTCAATTTTCTTTATCCCCGTCATCTTAAGAAATCCTTTAGCGGTGTGATTTCAGGTGCTATAAAACCAGGGCTATCCCAAGGCAATCCGGCAAATCCCCATATTTCTTCTAGAAGAGGAGTCATTTCTATGTCCCCAAAGCGGAACACTACCCTTTCCTTGTCCCTAAACATGGTAGCAGCCTCGATCAACATTTTGTTTGGCTGAAGATCCAACAGAGAAGGAAAATTTCCTAAAACTTGTTTCACATAATTTTGGTCGCTTGAGGGAATATCCCTCCACAAATCTAGCAAAAGTGAATGTATGCTACCGACCATACCGAATCTAGGGAGTTCGTGCCTCATTTCTGCAAAACAAAAGGTGGTTAGGTCCTTTCCCCCTCCAGGTTCGTCTATTTATACAAAAATGATTAGCATATTAGCACCTATTTCTCCAAAATTAAAGCACACAATCGTGGTTGCGTCCGTTGGAAATATGGAAACCTGATGAACTTTTGGCTTGTCTTAAAGCACACAATCGTGGCTTGTCTTACAGGGCTATTATGCGGACAACATATTAACCCGGCTAGGCTTGACCATAATTCATGCACAATTAATCAAAGTAAGGTTGCTATAGAGGTCTAGACTGGGACCCTCAAGCGGACAACTTAAGGGGGAAAGGCATGGAATCGTCGAACGCACCACTGATTGATTAGTTTTACCGCAAATACGTCTTTCCGAATTTAAAGGGTGATATATAGAAAGAGCACAACCACTCATCAAGCGTCGCTATAGTATTGATTACGCACAAGTGGAATATGATGTTGAGCATGATTTATGCAACAATAAATAGCATGTTGTCAAGTATTTGAACATTTAAAAAACGACAAATGTGGTATTTAAATAATTGAAAGACAGTTACGAAAAAGAAAACAAATAGACAAGTCAGTTTCAGGAAGTAAAGAAAATCATAAATACTTGAAAATAAACAGTTAAATCTAGATAAAGAATGCTTAAGACTAATTCACAAAAACAAGTTCGTTATGGTAAGAGCATAAATATCCCCAACAGACTAGCCATGTTGTCGTGCCCTATTTTTCCTCGTGGAGTCCGGGTTTCGACATTCATTGGGAACAACTCGTTTCCTTTTTGGAATTGGGTATTTGAAGAGTCACCACCTAACGGACTTAAGGTGTGTTAGGGTACCTAGAGCAATTAACTCATTTAACTAGTTTGCATTACCAGAGATTAGGGTAAGGGCTCGAAATAACCTTGAGGGGAAGGTGTTAGGCACCCCTTGCTGTCCACAATGGTTGGTCCTACCCGAACTTAGTTATGTGAATTAGTCATTTAACATGTAAGCAGTCTAAGCACACATTTGCAAATAAAGGAAGTTTATGCAGTCTAAGCACACATATTTGAGATCCCTAAGGGGGATATACCTTTATGCAAATAAAGGAAGGGATCTCAATGATCCCTAAGTAGTACATATACTAGAGGGGTAGAACCTAATAGTCTACGAGTAAAGTGAGAGTGCTTGACAATGTGTTGAAAGACTTAGTAAAACAGTGTAGAGACAATTTTAGAAGTGAAAAGAATTTCAAAAATGGAAAACAGTTTTAAGAAGATGCTAGAAGTGACCAGTTTGAGGAGAATACTAACAGTAGAAGAACAGTTTTGAAATCGGTTTATGAGGAGAGCAAATTCAGCAAACAACCAATTAATCATATAATACCCAGATTCACAGACACTTAACCAAAATATTTACAAACAGGGGTGAAAGGGATTGGGGAACATATAGAGTTGAGAACACATAAACAGGGAAAAATTTGAGACAACAAGTGTACAAAAAAACTAGGAGTCTACTAAGCAAGTCAGTCATGGTAATAGACAGTTAAAACATAGAGAAAGAATGTAGCAAGATCATGTTGAAGACAAGGGTGTGTTGAACAGAATTGGACATACAATTAGGGCCAATCGAATGCACTAAGAGACTAAGTAACTAACATGGTCACACTAGTTAAAGAGGGGTGGGGGTAAGGGAACTAAGTAAATATGCTGGACAAGTATCAAAGAATCAAGTAAAGTTTAGACATGCTGAATAAAGCAGTAAACATGGAAACTAATTGGATACATGGCCAATTAAACTAGTGCAGTAATGGAACACATTGACTTTCAAAATTTAACTTAGAGATATACTAGTTAAAGAAGAAAGTGCAGAGTGTAAATAGTTGTAGTTCCAATGTCTAGCCCTGGCTTTTACCTTGCTAGACCAATAATTACCACAAGTAGCAGAGAAAGAAGAGAGAGTTTGAGTGTGAGTGTGAGTGTGTGTTTTGAACTTACTTGTGACGACCCGGCTGGTTGTCTTAAGAATTTATTCCCCCATTCCCTATTAACTACTTTCCCCGAGTTTATTTATACTATTTTGATTTGCCGGGATGTTCAGTTTTGAATTTCGGAGAGCTTTGGGACACTTAGTCCCTAAATGAGAGCTTAAGTGTTGGAAAGTTGATCGTAGTCGGAATAGTGTGAAGACGGCCTTGGATTGGAAATCTGATGGTTCTGTTAGCTCCGTTAGGTGATTTTGGGCTTAGGGGCTTCTTCGGATTGTGTTTTGGAGGTCCATAGCTAATTTAGGCTTGAAATGCCAAAACATGAATATTTAAAATTTCCGGTTCGATAATGTGATTTTGATCCGAGGGTCAGAATGGAATTCCGGAAGTGTGAGTAACTCTGTAGTATTGAATGTGACGTGTGTGCAAAATTTTAGGTCATTCGGATGAGGTTTGGTAGACTTTTTGATCGAAAGCATATTTTGAGAATTTTGGAGTTCTTAATTAGGCTTAAATCCATGGTTAATTCGAGTTTTCGATGTTGTTTTAGGTGTTTTAAGGATTGGTACAAGTTTGGATAGTAGTTTCTGACTTGTTGGTGCCTTCGGTTGAGGTCCCGGAGGCATCGGGATGAATTCAGATGGTTGACGGAAAGATTTTGGAGATAGAGTTGCAGCTTCAGCTGCTGGTTCTGTCATAACCGCACCTGCGGTTTAGGTTCCGCAGGTGCGGCACTGCAGAAGCGGCGTAAAGACCATAAAAGCAGAATTGAGGGAGGTCAGCAGTTTCCGTATATGCGAGAGAATTGCCGCAGATGCGGTACCGCATCTGCGAGTTGGAGACCGCAGATGCGGAAGTCCACTTTTAAGTGAAAAGTCACAGGTGCGACATTGGCTCCGCAGAAGCGGGATTGCAGATGCGGTCCTAGGGCCGCAAATGCGGAAATCATTGGGCAAAACATATAAATTCTTGCCTTCGCGAAATTTAGTCATTTTTCATCTTTTTCAAAACGGGAAGAAACTTGGGGAGCACTTTTCAAGAGATATTTTCAGAGGAGTTCATTGGGGTAAGGTCTTTGGTCCCTAAACACATTATTGGGATGATTTTTATCAATTTAAGCATGAAAAATCAAGGAAAATCGGTAGTAATTGGGGGGTTAAGGCTTGTCTAATTGGAGACCTATGAGCGATGATTTGAGGGAAGAATTGAGGTCCTATTTTGGTACTTTTGATGTGACTAAACTCATGAGAGTGCGAGGTTTCTGGAAAAATAAATTTTACCCGATTCCGAGACGTGGGCCCGAGGGGCGTTTTGGTCATTTTACCTAATTTTGCGTATTAGCTTTGAATTTAATTGTAGAATCAGATACTTGAAGTGTTATTCACATTATAAAATTGAATTGAATAGATTTGGGCCATTTGGAGTCGAGTACTAATGGCAAGAGCGTGGTTTCGGATTGATTATTGAGCCGGTTGGAGGTAAGTGGCTTGTCTAACCTTGTGTGGGGGACCTTCCCCTTAGGATTCAGTATATTTGATATTTGAAATGCCTTGTACGTGAGGTGACAAGTGTGTACTTGGGCTAATTTTTGAAAATCCAGTTTTCTTTAAGTAATTTCAATTGTGTTCCTTTTCCTGTTTCATTTTACCTGCAATTTAAACTTGTTGTTAGCTTAGAAAGTGCATGTCTAATTGACTTAATTGTTTATTTGCTTAAACTGCCTTAATTGAATTATGTGAAGCATGTTAGATTAGAATTACCTATTTACTTGATACGACACTGAGCTTAATTGGGTATTCTTGGGTTGTTTTGTGTGTTTTACTTTGGGACTACGGGACGGCATCCCGGGAGATACCTTATGCGTATTTATGAATGAACTAAGGTGCGGGATACCGAGAGATCCCTGGCATGTATATTGAGGATACCAAGAGATCCTCAAGATACAAAGAGATCCCTAGCACATATTGAGGATACGGAAAGATCCTCGAGATATCAGAAGATCCCTAGTATCTATTGAGGATACCGAGAGATCCTCGGGATACCAAGAGATCCCCTGGCATTTATTGAGGGTACTAAGAGACCCTCGAGATACTGAGAGATCCCCGGTTACTTCCTTGTGATTGTTTCTGTCTCTGTTTTTAGTTATTGAATTCCGTGTTTTCCTGTACTAAATTCTTATCGTTAGTTTTCAACTGTACTGCTTATCTTATACTGTCATGTCTTATATTCTTTATTTTATCTCAATAGGGCCCTGATCTTCCTCATCTTCCTCATCACTACCCAACCGAGGTTAGGCTTGGCAGTTACTTAGTATCATTGTGGTGTACTCATACCCCTTCTGCGCATGTTTTTCATGTGCAGATCCAGGTACCGCTACTCAGGCCTACCATCCTTGAGGGAGGCGACAACCCTTGAGACTTTGAGGTACATCTGCTGTGTCCGCAAACCGATTGTATTCTAGCTGTTAAACATTGCCCTTCTGTATTTTCTTTCTTGTTAGATATTCTAGAGTTAGACTGTTTGATATTCCAAAGGCTTGTGTTTCCGTGAGTTTTTGGGTTTTGGGATAGTGTACTTGGTTATGTGAAATGTTGTGTTGTGTATGCCGAGCGGCACTTTCTAACACTATTTTTATCACTCTTCATTCTGTTTTTATCGATCGGTACGGAGATATCTGTACTTATCTACGAGAGGCTATGTAACTGTTAGGAAAATTTCCACTTCATTTGATTTCCTTGTCGTGCGATATTTTGACTTCACAATTCTAAACTTCTATCTTCTATTTTCTCACAGATGGTGAGGACACGTGCTATCCGAGATGATTAGGCACCCGCACCCCCTACTACAGTCGTCAAAGGCCAGGGCCGGGGTAGAGGCCAAGAACGTGTGCATGGTGCAGCTAGAGCACCTGCGCGAGCGGTTGCCGAGGTACCACCAGTAGATCCAGCCGGAGTCTAGGCACCTAATACGCCTACTGCTACTACTATTCTAGCTCTTGGGGAGACTCTGGCACTATTCATGAGCATGTACATCACTTTGGCTCAGGCAGGGTTGCTTCCCCTTGCTGCAGCTACGTCTCAGGCTGGGGGAGGAGCACTGACTCCCGCCGCCCGCACTCCTGAGCAACGAGTGCATGTTAAGTAGGTCCCTGAGATTATTCCTATACCACCGGCAGTGCTAGTTCTGCCCGAGGTTAGGGTAGCAGGTTTCGAGGAGGAGGAGCTAAGGCTTGAGAGGTTCAAGAGGTACAAGCCTCTTGTATTCAGTGGTCTAGCATCGGAGGATGCTCTAGGATTTCCAGATAAGTGTTACCACATTCTCCGCACCATGGGTATATCATGATCGAGTGGGGTTTCCTTCACTACCTTCCAGCTTTGAGGAGCCGCCTATAAGTGGTGGCGCACCTATAAGTTAGACAGTCCAGATGAGGCTGCTTCACTGACTTGGACTCAGTTTTCAGATATGTTCCTGAGGGAGTATGTTCCTTAGAGCCTCAGAGATGCATGGCGTGCAGAGTTTGAGAATTTGTGCCAGGGTGTTATGGCTGTCTCAAAGTATGTTGTCCGTTACACTAGCTTGGCTAGACATGCCCCAGCCTTGGTTTCTACCATTCGCGAGAGGGTTTTCCGGTTTATTGAGGGCCTTATTCCCAGCATCAGGTCTAGCATGGCTCGTGAATTGGATATGGATATCTCCTATCAGTAGGTGGTGAGCATTTCTAGTAGGATTGAGGGTATGCATACTAGGGAGAGAGAGGAAATGGAGGCCAAGAGGTCTCGAGAGTCGGGCCATTTCTCTGGTGCATGTGCCCTAGCTGTAGGTCGTAATGGTAGGGGTTATATGACTCACCCTATTCATCAGTTCTTCTAGCAGCCAGTGGTATTCCAGCTCCTCCTAGGCCTTAGGAGCCTTATTATGCACCTCCGGTTTCTAGCGTGCCTCCTGCGCGGGGTGCTTTCAGAGGTCAGTCTAGTAAAGCTGGCTCGAGCCAGTCATAGCCACCACATCCTCCCAGAGCTTGTTTTGAGTGTGGTGACACACACCATGTGGCGAGGGATTGACCTAGACTTGAGAGGAGTGCACCTCCATAGACTTCTCAGCAATAGCGTGCCCCGCAGAGTTCTCAGGCTATGGTTACAGCTCCAGTTGCTATCCCACCTACTCAGCTAGCTAGAGGTGGAGGTTGGGGAGGTAGAGGTTGCTCTAGAGGGGGAGGCCAGGCTTGATACTATGCCCTTCCTGCCCGTACCGAGGTTATTGCCTCTGATTCTGTCATCACAGGTATTATACTGGTTTGTCACAAAGATGCATCAGTTCTATTTGATTCAGGCTCCACTTATTCTTAAGTGTCTTTTTATTTTGCTTCACATTTGGGTGTATCTCGGGATTCTTTGAGTTCCCCTATTTATGTTTCTACTCCTGTAGGAGATTCTCTTATTGTGGATCGCATTTATCGGTCGTGTTTGGTTGCTCTTAGTGGTTTTGAGACCATAGCCGACTTATTGTTACTCAGTATGGTTGACTTCGATATTATCTTGGGCATGGACTGGTTGTCACCCCATTATGATATTCTTAATTATCACACCAAAACTGTGACACTGGCTATGCCAGGTGTACCGCCTGCTGAGCGGAGTAGTACTTTATATCACACTCCTAGAGGAGTTATTTCTTTTCTTAAAGCTCAACGTATGGTTGAGAAGGGGTGTGACGCGTATTTAGCTTATGTGAGAGACGTCAGTATTGATACCCCTTCAGTTGATTCAGTCCCAGTAGTACGGGATTTTCCTGATGTGTTTCCAGATGATCTTCCAGGCATACCACCTGATAGAGATATTGATTTTGGCATTGATCTATTGTCGGGTAGTCAGCCCATTTTTATTCCTCCATATCGTATGGCTCCTAAAGAGTTGAAGGAGTTGAAGGATCAGTTACAGGAATTGCTTGATAAGGGTTTTATTCAGCCCAGTGTATCACCTTGGGGTACTCACGTCTTGTTTGTAAAGAAAACGAATTGTTCTATGCGTATGTGTATTGATTATCGCTAGTTGAACAATGTTACAGTGAAGAATCGTTATCCTTTGCCTCATATTGATGATCTGTTTGACCGGTTTCGGGGTGCACGGGTGTTTTCTAAGATTGATTTGCGCTCAAGTTACCATCAATTGAAGATTCGGGAGCCATATATCCCAAAGAATGCTTTTAGGACTCGGTATGGTCATTACGAGTTCCTTGTTATGTCATTTGGACTGACCAATGCCCCATAAACCTTTATGCATTTGATGCACAGTGTGTTCCGACCGTATCTTGACTCGTTCGTCATTGTCTTTATTGATGATATTCTGGTGTATTCCCGAAGTTGGGAAGATCACAAGCAGCACCTGAGGACTGTGCTTCAGACTTTGAAAGAGAAGAAGTTATATGTTAAGTTCTCGAAGTGTGAGTTTTGGTTGGATTCAGTGGCATTCTTAGGCCACGTGGTATCGAGCGAGGGTATTTATGTGGATCCAAAGAAGATAGAGGTCGTGTAGAGTTGGCCCAGACTATCCTCAGCTACCGAGATCTGTAGTTTCCTTGGTTTGGTGGGCTACTACTGTCATTTTGTGGAGGGGTTTTCATTGATTACGGCCCTTATGACCAGGTTGACCCAAAAAGGTGCTCTGTTCTAGTAGACGAAGGAGTGTGAGGCAAGCTTTCATAAACTCAAGACAGCTTTGACCACAACCCCAATTTTGATACTGCCTACAAGTTCGGGATCTTATACGGTCTATTGTGATGCCTCGAGGGTTGGCCTTGAGCGGTGTTAATGCAAGATGGTAGGTTGATTGCCTACGCATCCAGACAGTTAAAGATACATGAGAAGAACTACCATATTCACGACCTTGAGTTAGATGCCATTGTTCACGCCCTGAAGATTTGGCGCCATTAATTATACGGGGTTCCCTATGAGATTTATACTGACCATCAGAGCTTGCAGCACCTGTTCCAGCAAAAGGAACTAAATTTGCGCTAGAGGAAGTGGTTAGAGTTGCTAAAGGACTATGATATCACTATTTTGTATCACCCATGCAAGGCCAATGTGGTGGTCGATGCTTTGAGTCGCCGGGCAGAGAGTTTGGGGAGTTTGGCTTATTTACCCACATCGGAGAGGCCTATGGCGATGGATGTTCAGGACTTAGCCAGCCAGTTTGTGAGATTGGATCTTTCAGAGTCAAGTCGGGTTCTAGCTTGCGTGGTTTCTCGGTCTTCCTTATTTGATCGTATTAGGGAGCGGCAGTATTATGACCCTCATTTGCTTGTCCTCAAGGACAAGGTTCAGCACGGTGATTCCAGAGATGTGACTATTGGTGATGATGGGGTATTGAGGATGCAAGGCTGGATTTGTGTACCTAATGTTGATGGGCTTCGAGAGTTGATTCTAGAGGAGGCCCATAGTTCATGCTATTCCATCCATACGGGTGCCCCGAAGATGTATCAGAATTTGAGGCAGCACTACTGGTAGAGGTGGATGAAGAAAGATATAGTTGGATTTGTAGCTCGGTGCCTCAATTGTCAGCAGGTAAAGTATGAGCACAAAAGACCGGGTGGGTTGCTTCAGCAGATAGAGATTTCGGAGTGGAAGTGGGAGCGATCACCATGGACTTTGTAGTTGGGCTCCCATGGACTTTGAGGAAGTTTGATGCTATTTAGGTGATTGGGGATCGGCTGACCAAGTCCGCTCACTTCATTCCTGTGTGTACTACATATTCCTCGGAGCTGTTGGTGGAGATTTATATTCGGGAGATTGTTCATCTACATGGTATTCCAATGTCCATCATTTCAGATATAGGGACTCAGTTCACATCATGGTTCTGGAGGGCCGTTCAGCATGAGTTGGGTACTCGGGTGGAGTTGAGTGTAGCATTTCAGCCTCAGATGGACGGGCAGTCCGAGCGCACTATTCAGATTCTTGAGGATATGCTCTGTGCGTGTGTGATTGAGTTTGGAGGGTCTTGGGATCCGTTATTGCCATACGCGGAGTTTTCTTACAACAACAGCTATCAGTCCAGCATTCAGATGGCACCGTGTGAGGCTTTATATGAGAGACGGTGTAGATCCCTGGTGGGTTGGTTTGAGCCGGGTAAGGCCAGATTATTGGGCACAGACTTAGTTCAGGATGCTTTGGAGAAGGTTAAGGTGATTCAGGATAGACTCCGTACAGCCCAGTCCAGACAGAAGAGTTACGCGGATCGGAAGGTTCGTGATGTTTCCTATATGGTTGGAGAGCAGGTTCTGCTTCGGGTTTCGCCTATGAAGGGCGTTATGAGATTCGGGAAGAAATGGAAGTTGAGTCCGATTTTTATTGGCCCTTTTGAGATATTGAGGCGTGTTGGGGAGGTTGCTTATGAGTTTGCCTTACCTCCCAGCTTGGCAGGAGTTCATCCTGTATTTTATGTTCCGATGCTTCGGAGGTATCACGGTGATCCGTCTCACGTGTTGGATTTTAGTTCAGTCCAGTTGGAAAAGGATCTATCTTATGTTGAGGAGCCAGTGGCAATATTAGACAGACAGGTTAGAAAGCTGAGGTCAAAGAACATTGCTGCAGTAAAGGTTCAGTGGAGGGGTCAGCCGGTCGAGGAGGCGACCGGGGAGACCGAGCAAAATATGCGCAGCCGTTACCCTCATCTTTTCACTACTTCAGGTATATCTTTATGCTCGTTCGAGGACGAACTAATGTTTAAGTGTAGGAGGATGTGACGACCCAGTCGGTCATCTTAAGAATTTACACTCTGATCCCCTATTTACTGCTTTCCCCGAGTTTATTTCTGCTATTTTGATTTGTCGGGAAGTTCGGTTTTGAATTTTAGAGAGTTTTGGGACACTTAGTCCCTAAATGAGAGCTTAAGTGTTGGAAAGTTGACCGTAGTTGGAATAGTGTAAAGACGGACTCGAAATGGAAATCTGATGGTTCCATTAGCTCCGTTAGGTGATTTCGGGCTTAGGGGCGTGTTTGCATTATGTTTTGGAGGTTCGTAACTAATTTAGGCTTGAAATGCCGAAAGTTTAATTATTAAAGTTTTCGGTCGGATAGTGAGATTTTGATCCAAATTACAGAATGGAATTTCGGAAATTAGAGTAGCTTCGTAGTGTTGAATGTGACATGTGTGCAAAATTTTCGGTCATTCGGACGAGGTTTGATAGACTTTTTGATCGAAAGCGTATTTTGAGAATTTTGGAGTTCTTAGGATTAAATTCATGGTTAATTCAATGTTTCGATGTTGTTTTAGGTGTTTAAAGGATTGGTACAAGTTTGAATAGTGGTTTGTGACTTATTGGTGCCGTTGGTTGAGGTCCCTGAGGCCTCGGGATGAATTCGGATGGTTGACGGAAAGATTTTGGAGTTAGAGTTGTAGCTTCAGCTGCTGGTTCTATCATAACCACACCTGCGGTTGGGTTCCGCAGATGCGGCACTACAGAAGCGGCAGAGAGACCACAGGGAATTGAGGGAGGTCAGCAGTTTCTGCAGATGCGAGAGAATTACAGCAGAAGCGTTACCGCATCTGCGCGTTCAAGACTGCAGATGTGGAAGTCCACCTTTAAGTGAAAAGTCGCAGGTGCGACCTTGGCTCTGTAGAAGCGGGACCGCAGATGCGGTTCCCGGGCCGCAAATGCGGAAATCGATGATAAGAACATATAAATTCTTGCCTTCGCCAAATTTAGCCATTTTTCATCTATTTCAAAATGGGAAGAAGCCTGGGAAGTACTTTTCAAAAGAGATTTTCAGAGGAGTTCATTGTGGTAAGGTCTTTGGTCCCTAAACTCGTTATTGGGATGATTTTTATTAATTTAAGCATGAAAAATCAAGGAAAATCAGTGGTAATTGGGGGGTTAGGGCTTGTCTAATTGGAGACCTAGGAGTGATAATTTGAGGGACGAATTGAGGTCCAATTTTGGTACTTTTGATATCATTGAACTCGTAAGAGCGCGAGGTTTCTGGAAATATAAATTTTACCCGATTCCGAGACATGGACCCGAGGAGCATTTTTGTCATTTTACCTAATTTCGCGTATTAGCTTAAAATTTAATTGTAGAATCAGTTACTTGAAGTGTTATTCACATTGTGAAATTGAATTGAATAGATTTGGGCCATTTGGAGTCGAGTACTCCTTGTTTCAGATTGATTATTAAGCCGGTTCGGGATAATTGGCTTCTCTAACCTTGTGTGGGGACCTTCCCCTTAGGATTCAATATATTTGATACTTGAAATGCCTTATACGTGAGGTGACGAGTGTGCACTTGAGCTAATTGTTGAAATTCTGATTTTCTTTAAGTAATTTCAATTGTGTTCCTTTTCTTGTTTCATTTTACCTGCAATTTAAACCTGCTGTTAGCTTAGAAATACCATGTCTAATTGACTTAACTGTTTATTTGCTTAAACTGCCTTAATTGAATTATGTGAAGCATGTTAGATTAGAATTACCTTCTTACTTGATACGACACTGTGCTTAATTGGGTATTCATGGGTTGTTGTTGTGTGTTTTACTTTGGGACTACGGGACGGCATCCCGGGAGATCCCATGTGCATATTTATGATTGAACTGAGGTGCAGGATACCGAGAGATACCTGGCACGTATATTGAGGATACCAGGAGATCCTCGAGATACCAGAAGATCCCTAGCACATATTGAGGATATCGAGAGATCCTCGGGATACCAAGAGATCCCCTAGCATTTATTGAGGGTACTAAGAGACACTCGGGATACTGAGAGATCCCCGGTTACTTCCTTGTGATAGTTTCTGTCTCTGTTTTCGGTTATAGAATTTCATGTTTTCCTGTACTAAATTCGTATCATTAGTTTTCAACTCTACTACTTATCTTATACTGTCAAGTCTTATATTCTTTATTTTTTCTTAGTAGGGCCCTGACCTTCCTCGTCACTACCTAACCGAGGTTAGGCTTGACACTTATTGAGTACCGCTATAGTGTACTCAAGCCCCTTCTGTGCATGTTTTTCTTGTGCAGATCCAGGTACCGCTACTCAGGCCTACCATCCTTGAGAGAGGCGACTACTCTAGAGACTTCAAGGTACATCTGCCGCGTCCGCAGACCAAGAAGTCCCTTTCTATTCTAGCTGTTAAACATTGCACTTCTGTATTTTCTTTCTCGTTAGATATTCTGGAGTTAGACTATTAGATATTCCAAAGGCTTGTGTTTTCATGAGTTTTCATGTTTTGGGATAGTGTACTTGGTTCTGAGAAATGTTGTGTTGTGTATGCCGAGCGACACTTTATAACATTGTTTTTATCACTTTTCATTCTGTTTTAATTTGTTTATAATCAGCATTTTGGTTATCTTCCGCAATTTAAGCTTACCTAGTTGTAGAGGACTAGGTGCTGTCACAATGGTTCATGGAGGGCAAACCGGGGTCATGACATTACTGTTCGTCCCCTTGAGAGGTAAAACAAGAGTGCTTATATAGCAGTTCAAGAGTAGGGCAGATAAGGTAAAGGAATCAGGAATCAGCAATTAAGGGGTCACAAAATTCAATCATACAAAGGAGTTCAGCATAGACCTCCCTTAATTAAGGGCAATTAGACAAACAATAATAATAGGGATTAAATAAGGCAAGGAGTTCGAACCAAACAAAGGAAGTTTAGAATAGATTCCTTGATCAAATGGTAATACAGGGGCTTAATTAAAGAAAGGACCCTAATCGTACTATGTAAGAATCAGCAAAGATCTGCAATTGTACAGACAATTAAATAAGGCATGAATGAAAAAATTGTGGTCATAAACAAGGAAACAGTCAAAAGCAAATCAATCATCCAGAATTTCAAAGTAGTATCAACTTCCACAAATAGAAAATAGGCTAAGTAAAACTTCACAAAGGTACAGAAATTAACCGGAGACGGATGCAAAACCTAATAGATATTAATTAGGGCAAAAACACAAACATACCGATTTAACAAGTAAAAACGTTTAAGTCCAAAAGATGGAGTAAATTAATACAATTGGTAACATGAAAAGACCCAAAAATCGAAGCAAAGACTGGAAAATCAGCATATAAAATCAACTAGGGTTTGAACGCTCATGCAAAAAATCAATCGAGGTGAAGAAGAAACATCTTATTAAACATTAATAACTTAGAAAAGTCTTGGAAAAACAGTTTGGGATAAACCCTAGTTTAAGAAGAATGATTAAAAAGGGAGATAATCAATTCAAGTAAGGGGTTTTTGGAGGAAAACACTTGATATTACCCAAATCATCTCAGATCTATGAAGATGTGAGAAGAGTCGACAACAATGAACTAGGGTTTTCAGAAAAATAGCAGAGATGAGAGAATAGGTCGAGAACCCATAGATTCGTAACAAAATAAAAAGAAGTTCTCACTCACAGTCGAACAATGGCCTGAGACAGGTTAACGAGCAAAGTTTCAAACCAGAACCAACTAGGTTCTTCGAGATCTTCTCAAGGATCCAAAAAAATCAAGGAGCCATGGCGTGCAGAAGGCCAAGACTGGACGGAGAAGCCATGGAAGCTTCATAAGGAGAAGATATATGCCAGTGACGGCGTGTTAGAACTAGGGTTAGGTTGAGAGTGTTTTGAGAGAAGATGGAGATGATGACGACGGGTGATGGAGAGAAATGAGAGGGTTTGGGGGGTTAGATCTACATTTAATTATAGTAAAGGGGTTGTGGACTGTTGATCAAAATGATCAACGTTCAGGATTGGACGGGCAATTGGGTCGAGTAGGTGTAGCTTTGGGCCTAAGGGGATTTGGGTTGATTTTAAAAGGGTTATTTGGGTTGTTTTGATAGATTATATCCGAAAATATTAGGAAAAATAAGGTTGTTTGTTAAATACCCAAACAAATTTATATAAAATATTTTATAAAATAATTAACAGATTATAAAAAATAATTTTCATGCACAAAAATGTTCTGAAATAATTACTACATAGTTAGAAAATACAATGATCCATTTTCTGTTAAAATAATGTGATAATGTATACATGGGCTATAATTGCAAAGCTATTGCAATTTCAACTCAAAGTATAAATCTGGCCATTTGTGAAATAATTTGAATTTAATATGACTATAAATAGCAAAGTTAAATCAATGAAATGTTATAAAGTCATTTGTGATGCAATTTTGTAATTATTTTTATAAATAAAATATTAGGATAAATTAAATTTAAAACTATAAAAATTAAGGAAAAATATTAGTTGATACTAATGCATAGTTTTGAAGGTATATATGCACTTAAAAGTATTATAGGGAAAAATTGGGTATCAACAACTTGATTAGGGATTTTATTCATTACTATTACTAGTATTATTACATAAACACAAAAACATACTCATTCCCTTAAGAAGGTTGTCATGTCATCCATCCCCGAGAAGAGTCACTCGGTTCACGCAAAACTACCTTTGAAAAGAACCGTGGTATTAAGAAAATCAAAAGCTTATTATCTATTCTACTATGAAAAACATAAAAAGAAGCTACTAAAATAAAAAGAAGCTATTAACATAGCAAAATCCATGTGGAAAATTAAAGAAGCTAATGAGAGAAATAACTAACTAAAGATAGATAAACTAAAAATAAAAAAAGAAACAGAATCATCCAATTATTACTGTCCAAGTGTATCCAAATGTGTCAAACAAATAAACTCCACCCCCTCTCCTCGAATAAAAGTAGGCATTGTCCTCAATTCTTAACAAAATACGAGTGAAAAGAGAAAGGGTGAAGAAACTCTCTAAGCATCCTTGGACATCTCAGTGTCCCCAACAACATCATCTCCCGTTGGGTCAGCCAACTATATCTCATCCTCACCATCATATCTAAGAGTGGCAGGAGTAGCATACATCACACGCACTACATCAGCAGTGTCGGTAGCAACGCATGGCTCATCAGACTGGCCAACTGGTGCAACCGGTGCAGAGGGATCCGGGGTAGACTAGTCTTGGTCAAGTAGCATTGTCAAATGGTAAATCCCTAGCCGTCGCAAGTTGGGTCACCTCCTTCCTAAGCTTTTCAACTGATCTCTTGCTAGCCTAAGACTTCCTCATCTTCTTCACTTCCTTGGTCAAGTCCTCAATAACTGGACCATGATGTACCGGAGTGTCCATGATCAACTTCTCGTTCTCTAGAATCTTGCGCAACTTCTCATCAAAATTAGTGGGAACCTATGGTGCATGTGTAGATGTCTGCCTTTCAACAGTACTAGATATCCCAGACAGCTTTGAAATAGCTATTTACATCTAGTTGTTGAGACTCGCCAATGTTTGGGAGACTCACAGAGCAGATAATGGAGTTGTAGGCATAAGCACTGGACTCTGAGTATGAGTAGGGGCTGCCTTTGAGGCTGGGGTAGGAGTTGAAGATGGTGGCAGAGGCATAATCCACACTCAACAATGAGTGGAAACGGTCGTTGGAAGAATAGTACCCCACAACTAGTTGGGGTCGATTTCCTCATGGAGTTAAATGTGGTTGTTAGAATGTACACTTGATGAGTGTAGAAGAAATAACTCAAATACGCTTCCAAACAAGATAGTTTGACAATTACTTCTACAATATACACTAATAGTGATTAAGTAGAGAAAAGATACTAGAGTGTGACTAATTATTTTGGGTTGTTTTCAAATAGGTAAAAGTCCTAAGGATGTAACCTTCACCTAGGTATTAGCCTAATGGGTTAATTAAGTTAACACTTATTTTAGTTGTCGGGGTAAATTATAGCTCTCAATTCTAAGTTACCCACTCAATACCTCTCAGTCATATAGTGATTTTGCCCAAATTGGCTTTCTCAAGCTCAAATGGGTATCAAGCCAAATAGTTGATATGAGCTCAAGTCGGGTTTTCCCTATATCTAGTTCAAACCCTTTAATTAGGCTAGTCAAAACCATAACTAGCTGAATTTCTTGTTAGTCAAGTTTTCTGATAGTAGGTCCCTCTTTCTCAAGTAAATACCAAGTCAAGAAGCATGAACAATGTTTGCGAAGCATGAACAATGTTTGCAATGCATGAACAAGGCAAAATAACAACAATCAATCATAAACAAGCATTAAGTTAATTACCCATAAGGTTTATATGCTAGGGTTGGGTCACAACCCTAGAATATATCTAGCTACTCATAATAGCAATAGAAGAAAATAAAGAAGAAACACTAATTAAAGCCATAATACAAAATTAAAAAGATAAACTAATGTGTTTTTAACCGAAATTGGTCACAAATTACCAAGAGTGGTAAATTACAACGACGACAACTCAAAAAACTACCAAACTTGACCTAAAAAGTAATTTCCGTATTTTTATAGTGGCCCAAAATTCGCTAAAAAAATGCCCTCAGGGAGGATCGGCGGCCGCACAATTCCACATATGGTCCGAACTTCACGTGGCTTTGCAGGTAGGCTAATAGAAACCATAACTAGAAACTTTGGCCGCCGTTATTGATCCACCATGATGACCACCATATTTGGAAGAATGACAAGTCTCAAGAATACCTTTCTCTTCTTCCGGTACACACTTTTTAATCACCCCATCTGTACAATTACGGAAAAGCTATGGTTCATTCCCAATAATAATCTTGGCAATATCTTTTGAGTTTCTTCATTTGGTTTAAAGAGAACTCATCCAGAAAGATTCCACTCACAAGAAAATTTTCCAAGTTCGCAAACCATAACACCTATTTCATTGAAATTGCCAAAAGTTGCTCATCGGGAAAGGAGTCATTGATTTCAAGGTCGTCATGCGGCCTCCCCTCCTCCTCCAAACGATATAAGTGGTCCACCACTTGGTTTTCATTACTTTTTCTATCTTGGATATCAATATAAAATTCTTGAAACAAGATACCCATCTCATCAACTGTGCTTTTGAATCATTTTTGCTCAAAAGATAGTGAAACGCCGCATGGTCTGTGTGGACAATAACTTTGGCACCCGTCAAGTATGAGCAGAACTTCTCAATTGGAAACACTATAGCAAGGAGATCTTTCTCAATAACAGTACAGTTGACTTGGGAACTATTCATGGTCTTACTAGAATAGTACACCGGATGGAAGAAACTTTAACTAGCCTAATTTTTTGCTAGGCAAGTTTTCCTAGACTAGGTCCCTCTTTCTTAAGTAAATATCAAGTCAAGAAGGCACGAATCAATGTTTGCAACCATTAATTCTAGAATTAAAGCATGAACAAGGCTAAATAACAAACACCCAATCATAAAAAAAATTTAGATTATTTACCCATAAGGTTTACACGCTAGGGTTGGGTCACAAACCTAGAAAATATCTAGCTACTCATAATGAAAATACAAGAAAATAAAGAAGAAACGGTAATTAAATCCATAATACAAAATCAAGATGATAAACTAATGTGCTTTTAACCCAAATAGCAATGGGCCTCGGTCTAGCGAGGTTTTGCTTTTTTGAGAACCCGGGATCTTTTTGGAAATGGGAAGATCTAGGATAGGCGATTGATCAAAAATTACCAAAAGTGGTAAACTACAATGGCTACAACTCAAAAACAAATACCAAACTTAACCTAAAAAGTGATTTTCGTCTATTTATACTGGTCCAAAATTCGTTAACAAAAATACCCTTCGGGAGGATCGACAGCTGCACAATTCCATGTACGGTCCGCACTTCACTTGGCTCTGCAGGTTGGAGACTTTGGCAGCCGCACAATTTGGTCTATAGCTGCACTTCAGGTTTTGTGGCTGCACTCTTGGCAACGCTTTATACTTGGTCGTTTTTTAAACTCTCTTTTTGAATTCTTGTTAGTGCGACCATGTTTTGCGGCCACACAAATTGTGTACATTCCGCACTTGGATTCAATTATCATCTAAGCATTAGTCACCAGATCTGCGGCCGCAGACAGAATTCTACGGTCTTCGCTTTCTTCTGCGTTCGCAGAATTACTTCTTCAAACCGTACTTTTGGCCTTTTATGCTCCTTCTTGCCTTATAAGAGGGACACTCCTTTTTGAGTTAGATTTTATTTATTCAAGTCCATTTCTCCAACATTTCTGTAATTTGCACAATTTCATTAGTTTTTGGAACATAAATCAACACTTTCAGACTAAAACTAAAGTACAAAGGTACTAATAAGTGGTTAAGATTCACACTTATCACTTCCATTCAATAATTATCTAGATTTAAGTGTTTCAAAGCATTCATGTACCTCGGTAGAGCCGCAAATAACTTATCCCAGTTGCCATAAAAAATCTCAAACGCATGTTTACGCCTGAGAAATGACTTTCTTTTGGTAATGGTACACATATATACCTGCACAACTGATGTTACGCAATCCTTCTCCTTGTACATTATGGACGATTCAATATGTGGAATCAAGACAAGGAAAATCAAATTAACGTTCAAGTTAAAATGATTCTCACTGAATGTGCATATATTACAAGTATGCTTGCCAATGTATTTTTCACCAGCCACATATTAGTTTTTAACTTTCTGCCATGCAACATCCATTTTCATCCTTTGTCCTATCTATGACAAACCACCTTATATGTTTATTCAGATGACTCAGCCACTTCGATGTCACAACAAATTTTTATGTTGTAAATTCGCACTGCCCTGTTGAGGCGAGCCTTGTCACTGAAAAGAAATTTTTTACAAATATCTCATATTGCTATGAATGTTATCAAGATCCCTTGTGAGGGCATCTACATCTGACATACTTAGCAAGTGATCAAGGTAGGGAATCTTCCTTGAATGAAAAGGCTTACACGACTGGTATACTATTATTCTAACAGTAGGTGGAGTCTGCATATATGGAGCATGCTGAGTGTTGCTCCATCGTCAAATCTGGTTGCTCATTGTCACTCTCATATGTGATGTATTATATCATCGTTGCTCTCATCAAGGAAGGGTGTTTCATCGCCTGACTCATTAGCATTGGTGTCATAATCATTGTAATCTTTCTCACTCTATGCATCTGCCATATCTTGATTAAAAAATCGCCATTGCCCAACTGGAATTAGGACAAGACCGGCATGTTGTTCATTTTCACCGCACAACCAATAATATAATTAATATTTTGTAAATCTCAACATAATATATGAACTTTACCACTTTAGCGTGCCATTCATAATTTTTAGATATTCTAAAATGAACATCATCAAATTGCCGATGACAAGAGGATGGACCAACATGATCCATCGCTCCAAAAGTAGGTAGATTCTAACTGTTGGTTGGTTCATAGCTTGTAAAATTCATATCTGGCCAGTAACTCCTATGAAATATGTAAGAGTTAGTACTATTATTGTATGTAAAGAAAATAATTATACTACAACAAGGCAAATTGCAATTTACCACTCGGGCTATGAATTATGTAAACTTGGCGACCCTTCATGCTGCTGCATTAGCGAGAAATTGTGTCTTTGCTCCTTGTTAACATGTGGAGATAAGTTTAGATCTGGCCAGACTCTTTCATGCAAAACCTGTTCGGATAAAACAGCTCTGAAAGCACCACCAGATGGTTAACTGTTAGTCGTGGTTTGCAAAATATCAGTGTTATTCACGTCTTTGGACCTTACATACATTTCTAGAATGCTTAACACAAGAACATTTATGTGCTCATCCAAAGTCCTCAAAAATTCATGCAGAGTTTCATCGTCATCGATCTTAAACTCGGCATAACAAACCACACCTTGTGGAGTAAGCGAATATGGCTATCATTTGGTTATCTTAAGATTTACCGAATATTTATTCACACTCATTCTTTTACAAATCAGAGATATCAATACCTTAACAATAAACTATGAAGAACATCTATAGTGTACTGAGTTATTCTCCACCATAACCTTACTACCTAATATTTCAACTCTAATTTTTTGTTTATCAGATATCGTAGCAAGATTCAAACAGAACTTTAAATACATTGATGAATATGAAAGGATGTATAAAGGATGCTGAAGAACAAAGGCAACTTGGTTCAAATTCACTCAACAATGATTTTTGCAAGAGGGAACATTTGGCCTTTAGAAAGCAACAAAGGCACGTGAAATGTCCATATAGCACATGTAATATATGTGTTGTATGCATAGTGCATGTATTACATACGCTATAGTCTTAACAATCATGGCAGTCATAATATTCCTTATAGCGTATGTAATAATGAGGTAACTAGCCGTCAAGGTATAATGCATGTAATACATGTATTATATATAAAATGGCACTTCAACCCTTCTTTTTTTTTTACATATTTTGGTGTCCTGAGTCCAAAAAATTATTATTTAGGTTCCCGGTTTTAAAATTTCAATGAAAAAAATTTCATATCAAACTTTTTTTTAAAAGAGTCAGTCATCTGTGAAGGAATAAAGATGTTTGGTATGCCATTCATTTTCATACATACATGTGTTATGCGTGGCACTTCCCATTGTGGGGTATTTAGATAACTAGTTTTTCGAAACATGAGTTGCACGTTGTATCCAACATCAGTTATTATAAAAATTATATACAGAAAATATATTTTTCTAAGGCTCTAACAGACATGAGTTACAATATTTAAATTTATTTTCATGTTAATGTTATACAAATACAACGTATTATGTAATATAATTCTATGTTATTTTTCTTAATATTTAGGGCGTTGCAATTAACTAATATTGGCGAAATTTACTTTATTATAAAAGTCCACAAATTTGTCCTTCAAATATTGGAGTTGTTCGATTGGAGCAACTTATAAACTTATTAAGATATAACCCGTCAAATATAAATTCAAGATTCACCTTTTTATAATAGTACACGTATCTCTTTGGAATCCTAGATCTGCATATGTAATCGTGTGTAACTACTCAAGTCTATTTATTAATGCTTAGGTTATTTGAACTTATTTATGTGTAACTGTTCAAGAATATGAAAATGGATAGAAGTGAAAGAGACTCAACTGCAATATTGCGGTGATTATTAGGAATATTATAACGATCCAGCCGGTCGCTTTGAGAGTTAGATCCCCGATCCCCTATTAACTGCTTCCCCGGTATCTATTTATGCTATTGTAATTTTTTGGGAGATTTCGTTTTGGTTTTTGGAGTGTTTTGGGACACTTAGTCCATAAATGGAGGTTTAAGCTTTAAGATTTGAACCATTGTCGGAACAGTGTGAAGACTACTCCAGAATGGAATTTCGTCGATTCCATTAGCTTCATTGGGTGTTTTTGGGCTTAAGGGCGGTCCGAATTGTGTTTTGGAGGTTCGTAGCTCATTTAGGCTCGAAATGGCGAAAGCCAAATTTTTGGAGTTTTGGATCGGTAGTGGAATTTTTGATATCACAGTCGAAATCTGATTTCGGAAGTTGGAGGATCTTCACAATGTTGATTATGACTTGTGTGCAAAATTTAGGATCAATCGGATGTGGTTTGGTTGGTTTAGGCATCGGTTGTCGAATTTGGTTGTTTCAAGTTCTTTAAGTTTGAATTGGAGGGTGATTCGCGATTTTAGCGTTGTTTGGTGTGACTTGAGGGCTCAATGGATCATTTTTTGACTTAGAAGGATAGCAGATTTTTCTGGTGTTCTGAAGCTGGTTTCCTTCATCGCGTTCGTGTGAGAAGGCTCGTGACTACGTAGAGCATCTGAGGGACCATCTATGTTTGTTCTTCGCGTTTGCTAAGATGGGGACTTGATCGTGTAAGTTTATCAGGTTATGCATTGCAAACGCGTGAGCTAGGTCGCGTTCGCGTTGTGTTAAGTGGTCCAACGCTGGGCCACATGTTTGTTCATCGCGAACGCATTGGATGGTTCGTGATCGCTTAAGGGTGAGAGTTAGAACATCACGTTCACGTGGGGTTTTACGCATTCGCATAGAGTAAATTTATGAGCAGCGAAGTTGTTTCCGCGATCACGATTAAGAAATCACAGGGCAGTATTAAACATTTCAAAAATGAAGGTTTGTCCATTTTCTTCAAAACTTGAGTTTGGGAGCTCGGATTTGGATGAGTGTTTGAGAAATTTTCAGAGATATCAATTGTGTAATGATTCTGCACTTGATTTTGGTTATATCCCACTAATGAATCATTAATTGTATCATCTAAATTCGGATTTTGGGTGAAAAATTAGGTAAAATGGAAAGAAGTTCTTCAACTATGATTTCGAGTTTTGATTGGAATTTTGACATTGGATTGAGATAATTTTGGTTCTAGTGAACTCGTGAGTAAATGGGTGTTCATATTGGTGATTTTTACTCGATTCCGAGATATGGCCTCAGGGAGGCTTTTTGTGCGTTTTTCTAATTTATTGCCTTAACTTTGATTTCAGTTGCTAGATTAGTTTCTTGTAGCTATATTTATGTTATGTACATGGTTTTGACTAGATTAGAGCCATTCGGAGTCGGATATTCGTGGAAAGAACATTGTGACAGATTGATTTGAGTTTGGTTCGAGGTAAGTGGCTTGCCTAACATTGTGTGGGGAAACTCCCCTTAGGATTTTGTACAGTTTGATATATGAGGTCCATGTACGTGAGGTGACGAGTACGTACACAGGCTTATTGTTGTAAAACTCCATTTTTCTCTAAGTCATAACCTGTTTTCTCCTTGTTTGAACTACACTAGCATATGTACTATCATGTTTAGATTAGAAAAGCATGCCTACGTATTTTAATTCCCTAACTAAACTTTGTGTAGCATGTTTAGTGAAATTACTTGATTTCTTTGATTTGAACTTAGTCTAAACTGTAAGTTTTTTTGTTGTAACAGTTGCTTATATTGGTTGAGCTACATATTTACTTTGGGATTACGGGACGATATTCTGGGAGATTCCCCTGTACTATATATTTAATTGGACTACGAAAAGATATTCCAGGTGATCCCCCAGCACTGCATATTTACTTTGGGACTATGGAACGGTATTCCGGGAGATCCCCCTGCACATTTATGTTTGGGACTACAGGACGGTATACCGGGAGATCCCATGTTGTTATCACCATGTTCTGAGTTGTTGTTCTTCTATGCTTACATTCTTGTTAAATTTCCGTATTTATTCTAATTGCAATATTTCATTATGTTATATTTTATTATATATATACCAGTAGGGCCCTGACTTGATCTTGCCACTACTCGACCGAGGTTAGGCTTGGCACTTACTAGGTACTGTTGTGGTGTACTCATGCCCTTTCCTGCACATGTTTTTCGTGTGTAGATCCAGGTTCATCTTACCAGCTTCGTCACTAGTTGCAGTCGCTGCTACTTATCAGAGACTTCAAGGTATATCTGCCCGCGCCCACGGATCCACGGAGTCCCTCTCTATCCCCTATGTTCATTTTTCCTTCCTTCTGTAGAACAGATGTATAGAACAGTTAAGACTTCTTAGTAGCTTGTCTTACAGGAATTGTTTCGCACCTTTCAGAAATGATTATTGTATATGCCGATTGGCACCATTTCTACTTATTAAGTATATCTGTTAGCTGTTATCTTTGTGTTTTATTTCATTTTCGCAAATATTAGGCTTACCTAGTCGTAGAGACTAGGTGCCGTCACGACAGTTCACGGAGGGAGAAATTGAGTCGTGATAAGTTGGTTTCAGAGCTCTAGGTTAATAGGAGTCATGAGTCACAAGCCGGTTTATTAAAGTCTCGCAGATTAGTACGGAGACGTCTATACTTATATTCGAAAGGCTATAGAATTGTTAGGAAAATTCCACTTCATTTGATTCCTTGTCGTGCGAGATTATTTACTTTGAAATTCTAAACTTCGGTCTCTCACATATGGTGAGGACACGTGCTACCGGAGATGACCAGGCACATACACCCCCTGCTAGAGCTGCTAAAGGTTGGGGCCGAGGACGCCCACGTGGTGCAGCTAGAGCACCCGAGCGAGCTGCTATAGAGGAGCCACATGTAGCTCCCATCGGAGCACAGGCACCTGATACGCCTACTACTACTAATCTAGGAGACCCTAGCACAGTTCATAAGCATGTACATCACTCTAGCTCGGGCAGGGTTGATTCCCCTTGCTGCGGCCACATATCAGGCCAGGGAAGGAGCATAGAATCCCTCCGCCCGCACCCTAGAGTAGTGAGTCTAGGTTGTTCATATTCCATAGGTTATACCAGTACAACCTGTAGTCCCAGTTCAGCCCGAGTGTAGGGCAGCAGCTTTAGAAAAGGAAGAGCGTAGGCTCGAGAGATATCAGAAGTATGACCCTCCAATATTCAGTGATCTAGCATCATAGGATGCTCAAGGATTTCTTGAGGAGTGCCGTCGTATCCTCTACACTATAGGAATAGCAGAGTCGAGTGGAGTTTCTTTTACTGCCTTTTAGCTTTGAAGAGCAACTTAGTGGTGTCATGCTTATGAGTTGGACAGTCTGGCTGAGGTAGCTTCCCTTACATGGACTCAGTTCTCGGACATGTTTTTGAGAGAGTTTGGTCCTCATATCCTTAGGATACATGGCGCACGGAGTTTGAGCAGTTGTGCCAGGGTGCTTTGACCATTTCAGAGTGTGGAGTCCGTTTCAGGACTTGGCTAGACATGCATCGGCCTTGGTTTCTATAGTTTGAAAGGGGGTTCGCTGATTTATTAAGGGACTCATTACCAGCATCAGGACTAGAATGGCCCAGGAGTTAGAGATGTATATCCCATATCAGCAGGTGGTAAGTATTGCTAGGAGAGTAGAGGGCATGCTTGCTCGGGATAGGGAGGAGAGAGAGGCTAAGAGGTCTCGAGTGCCGAGCCATTATTCTGGTGCTTGTGCCCCAGCTGCAGTTCGTCATGGTAGGGGTTATCCTAGTTCATTTAGCTCTTTTAGCTACCGGTGGTATTCCAACTCCTCCTAGACCTCGGTAGCACCTCCAGTATCTAGTGTGCCTCCTGCACGGGGTGCTATTAGTGGACAGTCTAGTAGACCTAACTCAAGCTAGTCTCAGCCACCATGTCCTGCTAGAGCTTGTTTTGATTGTGGCGACATTCATCATATGGTAAGGGATTGCCCCAGATATTTGAGGGGTGCACCTCCACAGACTTCTCAGCAACAACGTGCTCCAAAGGGTTCTTAGGCCATGATTACGGCACCAACTGCCACTCCACCTACTCAGCCGACTTGAGGTAGAGGTCGGGGAGGTAGAGTGTCACGACCTAACTAATGGGCCGGGATGGGTGACCGAGTTCTACCTGTCGAACACCCTTGAGCATGTGTCTAACATATAAACATGAATAAGATACGTGAGAGAAATCTGTCCAAAAAACATGTATATATACATGCAAAATACAGTAAGACGAGCCGGCAAGGCTGCTATAGATAATATTATACCTAAAACTCGAAGCCGAATAGGCCACATACAATCCAACTATACATAACTGTCTACAGACTTCTATTAGAATATACAACTATTCAAGGATAGGATTGGGATCCATCATACCCATATATGTATACAAACATATCATGCCAAGGTCAAAAGCAACTCCGGGTCAAATGGAGCACTCCAACTCTTGCTGATTAAGGGTCTTAAGAAGATGGACCGTCAGCTTGTCTACCTTTACCTGCATGTATGAAATGTATGCCTGGGGAAATAGGGCGTCAGTGTGAATAATGTACTGAGTATGTAAGGCATAAAAATCAGTACATAATAGGCATAGATGAAACATGGAATAAGGAATTCTACCTGTAAGTCTAAATCACTTTGTAAATCCTGAAACATTTATAATGTCATGCACGTGCGTGTAAATGTCGTGTCATGCATAGGTATTGGTGTACGTAACATCATCAAGCCTCTAAGAGTATCCTATCATATCATCTCGGCTACTGTGGGTAAAATCATTAACATGTACCAGCTGATCAGGTGGCGATGCGTATATAATGTCGTAACTCTTTCCCATATCCCATATCCCATATCCATATAAGTACATATATATATATATAATTTCATCTGGTCATGGGTCAATGTACATGTATAAATAAATAAAATGCATAAAAATATGTTAATAAGATCAATATTCCTTTCGGATAAACTTTATCAACTACGTATTTTTCTAAGACCCATGAATAGAAGATGTAATAATAAGATAAATGGGAATTCAAGAACATAGGCACCTCTAATACTCCTATGAATAGAGTTATTTATGGAAGTTATACATTTGCTCGTTTCGTTTGTATCGTATGGATCATGCCAAAAACAAAAGAAGGGATAGCCTATACATACCTGAACCAATTCTCTTAGAATTTGCAATTCACACTTTACAAAATCGACAACCAACGTTATCTAATTTTGATATGGAATTTTTTTTCTCTTTGAAGCACTCACGACTAGTCACTCTCTTTAAGAGATTCCATTTGATTTGTAATGCATATATGAATTCATTTAAAGAAACTCACGTTAAGCCTTTAGAAACTTTATATTGAAGAAACTCACATTTAAGCCTTTAGAAACTCATAATAAGATGGCATGTAACATCTTACTAATTATAAAAATACCTTTAGTGGGTGTGGTCCATTTAGTGGATGACTAAGCCATCCTAATTCTTTAAAATATGACATCTTACAAGACTTTTAAGAGTCATCTTAATTTAAGGGGGGTTGCCACGGTTTTGGCCTCTTAATTATCCCAAAATCTTAATTACCCATTAATGACTTATTTAACTAATTAGTCATTCATTAACCAATTACTCATATAATTAAGAATTATCTCAACTTACTTAAAATACTACTCACTTTAATACAATTTATGTATCCTACTATTGTGGTCGTGGGGTACCTTGTATGGCATTAGTCCATAAATACTGGGTATTATTGTCGGGCCGTATTTTTATCCCAAATCGACAATTTTCAACGAAACTCATTTAATTTGATTCGTTTAACCTTTATCCTTCACGGAACTTACTTATCGCTTGCTATAAATAACATAACTGTGTATAACCTCAAGATAATCTCATCCCCAAGTCTATGTCGATTAACTGAAGAAAAAACTTTAATGTACGAAAATGCAAGATGTGACACAAAGGTCGCCCTAGAGGGGGAGGCCAGGCCAGATACTATTCCCTTCATTCTCGTTGCTTCTGATTCTGTCATTACAGGTATTGTTCAAGTCTATCATAGAGATGCATCGGTTTATTCGATCCAGGCTCCATTTATTCCTATGTGTCCTCTTATTTTGCCCGACATTTGGGCATATCTCGTGATTCTTTGAGTTCCCTGTTTATGTGTCTACTTCTATGGGAGATTGTCTTGTTGTGGACTATATTTATCAGTCGTGTTTGATTACATTTAGTGGTTTTGAAACAGAGCTGATTTGTTGTTGCTCAGCATGGTAGATTTTGATGTTATCTTGGGCATGGACTGGTTGTCGCCCCATTATGCTATTCTAGATTTTCACTCCAAAATCGTGGCGCTAGCTATGCCAGGTTTACTGTGATTAAAGTGGAGGGATACCTTAGATTACACCCCCAGCAAAGTTATTTCATTTCTTAAAGCATGACGAATGGTTAAGAAAGGGTGTGACGCGTATCTAGCCTATGTGAGAGATGTCAGTATTGATACCCTTACAGTTGATTCAGTCCCTGTAGTAATAGATTTCTCTTATGTGTTTCCAGCTGATCTCTGGGCATGTCGCACGACAGAGATATTGATTTTGGCATTGATTTGTTGTCGGGCACTCAACCCATCTATATTCCTCCTTATCGTATGGCCCCTCCTTAGTTGAAGGAGTTGATCTACAAGAATTACTTGATAAGGGATCCATTCGGCCCAGTGTGTCACATTGGAGTGATCCTGTCTTGTTTGTGAAGAAAAAGGATGGTACTATGCGTATGTGCATTGATTATCGTCAGTTGAACAAAGTCACCATGATGAACAGATAACCTTTGCCTCGTATTGATGACTTATTTGATTAGTTACAGGGTGCCAGAGTATTTTCCAAGATTGACTTGCGTTCCGATTATGATCAATTGAAGATTCGGGAGCCAGATATCATGAAGACTGCTTTCAGGACTTTGTATGATCATTACGAGTTCCTTGTCATGTCAATTGGGCTGATCAACGTCCTAGCAACATTTATGCATTTGATGCAGTGTATTTTGGCCTTATCTTGACTCATTCGTCAATGTATTTATTGATGACATTCTGGTGTACTCCCGGAGTTGGGAAGATCATGAGCAGCACTTGAGGACTGGGCTTCAGAACTTGAGATAGAAGAAATTTTATGCAAAGTTCTCAAAATGTGAGTTCTAGTTGGATTCTGTGGAATTTTTTGATCATGTGGTGTCGAGTGAAGGGATCAAGGTAGATTCAAAGTAAGTGGAGGTAGTGCAAAGTTGCCAGACCGTCCTCAGCTATAGAGATCCGGAGCTTCCTAGGTTTGATGGGATATTACTGTCAATTTTTTGAGGGGTTCTCGTCTATTGCAGCGCCTATGACCAGGCTGACCCAGAAGGGTACTCCAATCATATGGACACAGGAGTGCGAGTAGAGCTTTCGGAAGCTCAAGACAGCTTTGACTACAGCCCCAATATTGGTATTGCCTTCAGGGTCTTATATAGTTTATTGTGATGCGTCGCGAGTTGGCCTTAGTGCAACGTTAATGCAGGACTGTAGGGTGATTTTCTACGCGTCCAGACAGTTGAAGGTGCGTGAAAAGAATAATCATGTTCGCGACCTTAAGTTAGCTGCTATTGTTCATGCCTTAAAGATTTGGAGGCACTATTTGTACGGAGTCCCTTGTAAGATCTATTTTGATCAATGGAGTTTGCAGCATTTGTTCAAGCAGAAGGATCTTAATTTGCGTCAAAGGAGGTGGTTGGAGCTACTTAAGGATTATGATATCACCATTTTGTACCACCTGGGGAAGGCCAATGTGATGGCCGATGCTTTGAGTCTTTGGGCAGAGAGCTAGGGTAGTTTAGCTTACCTACTAGCAGTAGAGAGGCCCATGGCGTTGGATGTTTATGCTTTTGCCAGCCAGTTTGTGAGATCAGATATTTTTTAGCCTAGTCGAGTGTTGGCTTGTGTGGTCTCTCGGTCTTCTCTTTATGATCGTATCAGGCAGTGTCAATATGATGATCCCTATTTGCTTGTCCTAAAGGACACGGTCCAGCACGGTGATGCTAAGGAGGTCAGTATTGGGGATGATGTGCATTGAGGATATAGGACAGGCTATGTATGCCTAATGTAGATGGTCTACGGGAGTTTTTTCTTCAAGAGGCTCATAGCTCGCAGTACTCCATTCATCTGGGTGCCGCAAAAATGTATCAGGACTTGAGGTAGCATTACTGGTGGATGAGGATGAAGAAGGACATAGCGGAATATGTAGCCTGGTGTCTAAATTATCAGCAGGTGAAGTATGAACATCAACGGCCGGGTGGATTACTTCAGAAGTTAGATATTCCAAAGTGGAAATGGGAATGGATCACTATGGATTTCATTGTTGGACTCTCACGGACTCAGCGGAAGTTTGATGTAGTTTGGGTGATTGTAGATAGACTGACCAAGTCAGCTCATTTCCTTCCTACGAAGACTATCTATTCTTCCAAGCAGCTGGCTCGAGTTTATATACGCGATATTGTCATACTTCATAGCATGCCGGTATGTATCATCTCTAACCGGGGCACGCAGTTTACATCATGGTTCTGGAGAGCTGTACAACATGAGTTGGGTATTCAGGTGGAGTTGAGCGCAACATTTCATCCTTAGACGGATGAGCAGTCCGAGCGCGTTATTCAGATCTTTAAGGATATGCTATGTGCTTGAGTGATGGAGTTTAGAGGTTTTTGGGATCAATTATTGTCACTTGCGGAGTTTGCCTACAACAATAGTTATCAGTCCAACATTCATATGGCAACTTATGAGGTTCTTTATGGTAGGCGGTGTCGGTCCCAGTGGGTATGTTCGAGTCAGGCGAGGCCAGATTAATGGGTATGGACTTGGTTCAAGATGCTTTGCAGAAGGTTAAGGTGATTCAGGATAGACTTCGCACAGCCCAGTCCAGATAGAAGAGTTATGCGGACCCAAAGGTTCACAATATTGCATTCATGGTTTATTGGCTTATGATAGACTCCGGGTTTCGCCTATGAAGGGCGTTATGAGGTTTGGAAAGAGGGGAAAATTGAGCCCAAGGTTTATTGGTCCTTTAAGGTGTTGTACCGAGTTGGATAGGTTGCTTATAAGCTTGCCTTACCTCCCAGCCTAGCAGGAGTTCATCCGGTATTTCATGTTTTGATGCTCCAGAGGTATCACGGCGATCCATATCATGTGTTGGATTTTAGCTCAGTCCAGTTGGACAAGGATCTATCTTATACTAAGGAGCCAGTGACTATTTTGGAAAGGCAGGTTTGGAAGCTGAGGTCAAAGAACATTACATCAGTAAAGGTTAAATGGCGGGGTCAGCCGGTCGAGGAGGCGACTTGGGAGACTAAACAGGATATGCGTAGCCGTTACCCTCATTTTTTAACAACTTCAGGTATGTCTCTATGCTCATTCGAGGACGAATGACTATTTTCAGAGGGAGAGGATGTACCAACCCAGCTGGTCGTTTTGAGGGTTAGAGCCTTGATCCCCTATTAACTACTTCCCCTGTATCGTTTTATGCTATTATGACTTGCCGGGAGGTTTCTTTTTGGTTTTTGGAGTGTTTTGGGATACTTAGTCCCTAAATTAAGGTTTAAGCTTTAAGATTTGGACCATAATTGGAATAATGTGAAGACGGCTCTAAAATGAAATTGTGTCGATTCCGTTAGCTCTGTTGGGTGATTTTGGGCATAGGGGTGTGTCCAGATTGTGTTCTGAAGGTTCATACCTCATTTAGGCTTGAAATGACGAAAGTCGAATTTTTGAAGTTTTGGACCGATAGTGGAATTTTTGATATCGGGGTTAGAATCCAATTCTAGAAGTTGGAGTAGGTCCGTAAAGTTGATTATGACTTGTGTGCAAAATTTGAGGTCAATCAGATATGGTTTGATTGGTTTCGGCAACGGTTGTCGAATTTGGAAGTTTCAAGTCATTAAGTTTGAATTGGAGGGTAATTCGTGATTTTAGCCTTGTTTGATGTGATTTGAGGACTCAATTAAGTTCGTATGGTGTCTTAGCATTGGTTGGTATGTTTGGTTAAGGTCCGGAGGGCCTCGGGTGTGTTTCGGATGCTCAATGGGTCATTTTTGGATTTAGAAAGATAGCAGATTTTTCTGGCGTTCTGAAGCTGGTTTCCTTCATCGCGTTCGTGTGAGAAGGCTCGCGATCGTGTAGAGTATCTGAGGGACTAGCTAAGTTTGTTCTTCACGTTCGCTAAGTCCAAACTCCATTTTACACTAAGTCCTAACCTGTTTTCTCCTTGTTTGAACTACACTAACATATGTACTATCCTGTTTAGATTAGAAAAGCAAGCCTACGTGTTTTAACTGCCTAACTGAACTATGTGTAGTATGTTTAGTGAAATTACCTGCTTTCTTTGGTTTGAACTTAGTCTAAATTGTAGGTTTTCTTGCTGTTACGATTGTTTATATTAGTTGAGCTGCATATTTACTTTGGGACTACGGGATAGTATTCCGGAAAATCCCCCTGTACTCTATATTTACTTTGGGACTGCAGAATAGTATTCCGGGAAATCCCCCAGCACTGCATGTCACACCTCCTTTTTCTACTCGAAAGGGTATAGAGGAGTTTTTCTAATTAAAGTGACCAAACCGAAACGAGATTATTTACTTAAATTCAAATGAGCCACTTGGGATAATTTATGGTGTCCCAAGTCACCAGTTTAAAATCCCGAATCGAGGAAATTTGACTATGTTTTACAGTCCGCGAAACACATAAATCCAGGTAAGGAATTCTGTTAATCCGGGAAAAGGTGTTAGGCATTCTCGGGTTCCGTGGTTTTAGCGGGTCTCTCAACTATTATTAATTGGCCTAATTATCTGATTAATAATATATTTTATACCTATTGTGAATTTTTAAACTTTTCAAATCGCTTTTAATTATTTATGGAGTTATTTCTGGAACAAGTTACGATTGTCGTACACTTGTTTGTTTTTGTACATGTTGCGAATCGTGTCATGGGAACTATACCCACGATCTACAACATGTTTAACTTTATTAGTCACATGAAATGCACACCCGAATTTGGATTTATGTATCATGATCACGCCACGGGAACCGTAGCTGTGATCACAATGATTTTATTAATCGTGTCTAAAGCAAGCTACGAGGTTTATGAATCATTTTCCAAACTATTTTGAAATTGCGTGCGACGGGCTTATGGCACGCTTTTGCTAAAAGAGATTTCATGCATTTGACCAAACCGATCCTAAAATATAGCAAAATTAATTTCTAAAGGCCTTTGGCCATTCCCACTCCCACGGCGCAACAAATAAACAAGTTAATGCTAACCGAATGTGCAGGCAACATAAGCGTTCAAACGATGAAAGCATTTAAAACAAACAGGAATTCCAACAGCTAATTCTAATACAATAATGCCATTTAAATCATGAACACTCTCAATATAATTAACGAAAACCTCCTAATCCCATTTACTTTCCTTTCAACTAAAATGTAATCACTACGAGGAGGATCACTGTAACTAATAGGACCTCTTTATCATATTTTTAACTTTTGCAAATTGTTCATGTATAAAAGGAGCTTTTAATCATCACTTGAACCAAAGAGGCATTCCAAGCATCGAAACATAATATCAAAACTTTTAAAACTGCTGAAAAGCTAAAATTAAGAACGTACTGCCAGTATCACCTTTGGATCATCCTACCTACTTAATGGGAACAATGACTCAGCCATAAGGTGGTTTAAAATCAGATTCAACTCAAAACACTGAACCAGTAGATAAATCGAACTAAATTACAAATTGTTCAACAGTATACCAAATAACTGTAACACATGATTGTGTCTTCTTCTTCTTTTTTTTTTTTAAAAAATGGCCTTTAAAATATCTATGAGAGCTTTTGAGTACTTAAATTCTTACTTATAGAAGAAAAGAGAAGCACACAAATCTGTTCACCCTTAACGAAGTGGTTCAAAAATTCAATTGAAAATCAGATTTGAAAATGTTAAAAAACTAGCCATAAGAACACATATTAAACTCATTCGCAAGCTGAACAATCCACCAGAAAGCGATTAAATCAAAACCAAACAACCACAATCATGTAAGCTAGCTGTGAAGAGATCAATAAACTACGGCTATCACTACTAAGTCATATTAATAATTTATGAGGATCGATTCACAGTAAGAAGATCAAGACGGATAGAATAAAAGAGAATGAACCTGTTGGGGGAAATTTTCTTTAACCAACAGTAGGAGATTCAGTGAGAATGCAACTTCGATTCCCAGAAGTCAAACGATACACAGCTTCAAAATCGGACAGAAACCTCAAACAAGAACTCGAAACGACACCGGAATTTCAAATCCAAACATGTACTCAAACTCAAACTTCAATCCAACTCTAACTTTGAAAACGAAAACTGAATTTGTTTTTGTATTTTGACACTTAAACCAACCTAAAATCTCACATCAGCAACTGATCAACTAAATCTCGTATAAAAAAACAAAAACCCGAACAGAAATCATTTTTTCATTTTCTAGATTTAAAATAGAAACTGAAGATGGAAGAATAGGAAGAGCCCTATTCTTTTATCAAACTTTTCTCTCCAAAAAAAATTCCCTGAAAAATCTTCTGGAAAAAAAAAAAAATCCCTCAAAAAAAATTCTCAAACCTTCTCCCCAAATCCAAAAATCCTCTACTCCTTGTGGACAATTTTTGGGACAAATGGAGGACATGGATCGATTGCCAATCAATCCATGACTCCCATTAATCTGAAAATTGCCCCAAAAAGAATCTAAACGTGCAAATTTCGGAAGGAATAATTTCGTCTATCATAGATAGTACGCTACGTGGCAAGAGGAGAGAGGAGGGAGCACGTGAGGTGAGTTTTAGGGTGAACTCGCTTGAGTTTCAGGCGAGTTTGGGTGGAGTTAGCGCAATAGAAGAAGGGAAGGTGAGAGAGGCATCATTTGGTTGAGGTCATTAGGGTTAGAGGTTTTTTAGAGAAAGGTTAGGGTTTATTTTGAGGAGATGGGGCTGGTCGACCCGATTGGGTTGGGCAGGTCGTGGGGCTGGGTTTATGTGAAAAGGGGAGGGAAGTTGAAATATTTGGGCTCAGACATTAAATTGGCCCAATTTCGAATTTTAGTCAAACATTCCCTCTTTTTTGTTATTTGTTTTTTATCCTTTTCTTGATTTTTTTTAAAACTACTAAATTTAATTAAAAATCCTAAACTAAAATTTAATTTGTAAAATTATATTTTTCAACCTAAACATAAATAATTAATTCAAAGATAAATGCAAGGAAATTACTATTTTGAGATTAAAAGCTAAAAATGTAAAAATGGACAATATTTTTTTGATTTTTTTGTCTATTAATGCAATTAATTAACAACTTAAAATAAAAATACAAATATCAACCTAAGAATGTAATGCATAAAATTTGAACATTTTAGGGTATTTTCTATAATTTTTTAAAATATTAAATATGCACCAAAATGTAACTAAATGCGAACAATTACCAAGCAATTATTATTAATTCCTAAAAAAATAAAAACGCTTAAAAGAAAAATCCATTTGTGACTTTTGTAGAAATATTATTATTCGGGAAAAAATCACGTGCTCGTAGCTGCCCCTTTTTGCTCGGAAACACGAAGTGTTTTTGGACAAAGATAAAGTGAGCGAATATGAGCGATTTTTTCCCGTTTGGATACTCCAAGGGAAACACTTAGAAAAGTATGACCAAAACCTTACTCCGAAGGTTGCATACATATCATTGGCTATAAATGAATCGGGTCAGTGTAGTTTTGAAAAATGATGGAATGATGAGTTGGAGAGTCGAGTGAGGTGCCGTTCCGTCGATGTTCCGATCTGCGGTCTTGTTATTACATCAAAATCAAAATTAAAAAGAACTAACTAAGCCTATCAGCTATGAATTACAAGATTCCTATCTATAAGTCTTCTGAAGCTTGATCTTGGGTCTTGAATAGTTCTTCATGCAGACTTCAGATTTGAACCTTGACGCTTGTTAGCTGCAGGTGCTAGTTCATTCTTCCCTAGTTCCTTCGGATCAATACCAGACGTGCAGCGCTCGTGGCTTCCACCATGCCTTGAGCAGTTCACATTTTCATCTGCTTCTGCATTTTGGACTTACTTCTCTTTTTCTTCTTGTGTTTTTTTTTCTCTCTTTTTTTTCTTTTCGATTCTGGATTGAGACTTCTAACTTGAATTGAATTCTGAAAAAATTTCCCTTTTTCTTCTGGTGAGTGCCTGATACTGACTTCAAACTTGAAAGGAATTCTGAAATAACTTCTCTCATTCTTCAGGTGGGCGCCTGATACTACAGCAAAATAGACAAAACAAAAGAAACTTTTTTGCCCAGTTTGCACTAAACACTTATGAGTGTTAGTTGAACCCCATTATCCAGGAAGGTCCTAATAGTTTGAAAATCCCATTATCCAGGATAGTCCTGAAAACTTGAAACAATATCCCATTATTTAGGAGGGTCCTGACAGCTTCAAACTACATCCCCATTATTTAAGAGGGTCCTGAAAACTAAACTAAATCCTATTATCCAGGAAGGTACTAAAAATTTGAAACTAAATTGCATTATCCAGGAGGGGCCTGAAAACTTTGAAATTAAATCTCATTATCCAGGAGGGTCCTGAGAGTTTGAAAATGTATTCCACTATCCAAGAGGGTCCTGACAACTTAAAACTACTTCCCCATTATCCATGGAGGTCCTAAAAACTTAAAATTAAATTTCATTATCTAGGAGGGTTCTGAAAATTTGAAACTATATCCCATGATCCAGAAGGGTCCTGAAAACTTGAAACTAAATCATGTTATAAAGGAGGGTCCTGAGAACTCAATTAAATCTCATTATCTATGAGGGTCCTGAAATTTAAAAATTAAATCCCATTATCCATGAGGGTCCTGAAAACTTAAAACTATATCCCATTATCCAAGAGGGTCCTGAAAACTTTGAAATTAAATCTCATTATCCTGGAGGGTCCTGAACATTTGAAACTAAGTCCCATTATCTAGGAGGGTCCTAAAAACTTACGGTTGAACCTATCTGGAACATGCTTTCTTCATGGAGGATTCCTGCAGAACAAACAAAATTTCCTGCCCCTGTTACCATCAAAGAAAATCTTGTCAGTTTGAAAGTGTGGTGGTTAGTTTGTGGCACCCTTGCTGAAGGTGTCTGCTTTTTTGCCATTGTCGTGCTTTGTTCCGATTAGCTACTTTGGGCTTGCAAAGAATTGTTTGACCTTCTGATCGAACTTCAACAACAAAACCCTAAATGACCCGAGTAGCTTACTCTCAACCTGTTGTACGACACCTCTGTCCTGACAATTTTGAACTTTTGTATTTCCTCAAAATTCACGAATCACTTGACCTCTTGAACTCCCATTAACACCTTATTGCTCATTCCGAATCATGGCATTTATGATGTTCACTGGCCAGACTTTGCTTTGTGCAATTGAAAGTCGGTAATAAGCATTGAAATCCTTTCTTGGTTGCTTAACAAGTCTACCATTGAAAAAGACCTAGAGAAGTAGACCCAAAAGAAACGAAGCAAAGTGACTTCGAAAGATAGGAATAAAGAGGAAAATTTTGAGCAAAGATGACAATTTAAGGAAGAATGGAAAAGTGACTTATCTGAGTGAGGCAGCTGGCTCCAATGATCATGACATGCATTTCGGATTAATCAGCCCAGACCATTCACCTAATCACATTTCACTTCATGACCCGCCTTCATACTTTAAACGGAGATTTCCATAATCTAATCTCTCTACATAGTCACGAACCACATTCGTCTTGTGGTGTCCTGAAGGGTTTTCACCAACAAACTTCTCTCATTTGTTCAACTCTCAACTCACCGTCACTTTACATTGCCCGTGAGGGTTTTTACCAATAAAACTCTCTCATTTTAATTTTTCTCTCAGCTTTCCATCATCTTACAGTGCCCGTGAGGGTTTTCACCAAAAAAACTCTCTCATTTATTCATTTTTCTTGTGCATGAATAGAGTTTTACCCATGATGCGAATCATACATCTCTCTCGCTTTACTTGGAATTCCCCAATGATTGATCATAAAGTCTTTCTTTGTATTGGGTTGCGGGCTTTTGGACTGGTTAAAAAGAAAAAGCGGCATGCCGGCTTAAAAATAGTTTAAAATAACAGGGTTCGAAATTACAACTTTTGGAATCAGATCTTTTGCAACACCAACTTCTGCCCCAGTTTCTTTGAGTCTGGGGAATTTTAAATTTTTATTTTGAGGGGATCGAACCGTGCAAGGTTGCTTTTGTATCCTTAAAAGGAATTAGGTCGAACGTAGTTCAAGACACAAGAGTTTGCTTTGTTTTGGTTACTTTTTCTTTTGCTTTCTTTTCTTTCCTTTTTTTTCTTTTCTTTCTTTTGCTTTACTTTTACTTTTTTCCATTTCTAAACTCTACTTCTGATTCCAAAAGAGGGGTATGAAGGAAAATAAATAAGGTTTTGTCACGACCCCAAATACCCGATCGTGATGGCGCCTATCATACTACTAGGCAAGCCAACCCAAACCATCAATCACATCAAAATTCTTTTATAAAACCATTTTCCAATATAAGATTAGATACCAATTTTCATAAGAAGTGTTTAAAATAGCCAAAATAATGCGGAATCCAATAAAAACATAAGAATACAGTCCCAAATATCTGGTGTCACGAGTCTACAGCCTCTACTACATAACTGACTGTCTGATACAACAAAAGTCTAGCAAAAATGCAGAAAAAGAACAAGATAAGAAGAAGATAACAGGGCTGCAGACGCCATGCAGCTATCTTGAAATCTCCGGCAACCTCTAAATCAGTTGAGGACCCTCACTCTACCACTCGGGCACCTGGATCTGCACACAAGGTGCAGGGAGTAACGTGAGTACGCCAACTCAGTAAGTAACTAAAGTAAATAATGTCTAAAAGAAGTGACGAGTAGTTCAAAATGCATATGACTGAATAATCAACAGAATAAAGGATCAACTTTACAGCTTAAAATAAGTTTCGCCATAGAATCATCATCTCTAGTTTAAAACATTTGAAATCAGATACTTAGCAATATATCCAACAGAGGCTTATTTAAAAGAAGAATGAAATCAGTGAAAACCTCATAAATGGGCCCTTTGGGCAAGGTATTACTCAGAATATGGCCTCTCAGGTAGCCTCTTTGTCACTCGTGACTCAGCTCTCGTCACTCAGTACTCACTCTCAGCACTCAGGCTCATTAATATCTCATAATAGTAATAATTATAGTAACCGCTGCGGCGTGCAGCCCGATCCATAACTTATAGTCGACTACGCTCACTAGGGGTGTACAGACTCCAGAGGGGCTCCTACAGCCTAAGCATCATATCGCTGTGGCGCGCAGCTCGGTCCAATATACATATCGCTGCAGCGTGCAGCCCGATCCAGATAAGTATTGTTACGGCGTGCAGCCCGATCCATAATATATACATATAATATCCTCACTATTAGGTTCTCAACCTCTCATGGTTATTAACCTCACAGCCTCTCGGGCACAACAACGGAAATTAGGGAACTCAACCCAAACAGTCCTCACAATTACAAGTGGAGTGATAAAACTAGTTTTAACATTTAAACAGGTAAAACATGACTGAGGATATGTTTTCAATAAGTAAAGTGAGGAAAACAGTAAAAATGCCCATAAGGGTCTCAACAGGTCGGCACAAGGCCCCAAACATGGCATATAACCCATAATATAGTATAAATATCAAAAATACGAAATAATATAATATTTCCAAATCAAATATGTGACTTAATAGTCGCTATGGGACGGACCAAGTCACAATCCCTACAGGTGCACGCCCACACGCTCGTCACCGCATTTATCAAAACAAGTCAAATACCGGGGTTTGTACCCTCAGTTCCAGATTTACAATGGTTACTGTGAGCACGTGATTTTTGCCTCACGAAAACTACTCCAAAATAAATCAAAAATAAAATAAATTTCTTTTAGTGTGCAATTTTTGAATTTGCGTGGTGTTAAATATTTGTGTTATGTCCGTAAATGTTTACTTTGTCATAATAAAATAAAAAATAAAATAAAATACATGTTGCATGCATATCTAGGATTTAATTATGCATTGATTCAAAATAAAATCACAAAAATATGCATTTTGTTCTATTTTAAATATTCCACTGTGTGATTAATGTTTTGTCTGTATGTTGAATAGTTGTTATAAAGTGATTAATATTGTTTAGAAGTTAAAATTGTTTTATAATTAAAATTAGAAAAATGAAAAATAAATTGAAAAAATAAAAAATATCGGACCTGGATTAAAATCCAGGCCCAAAACCAAGTTACCCCCCTCAGCCCAATCCAGGCAACCCAGGACCGGTCAAGACCTAACGACGACGTTTGGTCACATTTTATCAAGGACCGTTGGATCAAAGCCAACAAACGGCTGAGATCCTACGAACCTAACCCATAATCTTTACCCGACCCTTTGACCCGATCCAGCCTGACCCCGAATTTCAACCAAACGACAACGTTTGGTTAAGTGGATTGATCTCAACCGTGCATCTTAATTGATCCAACGGATGAGATCAATCCACCCCACCCCTATATAAGGCCCAAACCCCTACCCCGGCCCCTAACTGAACACCCCCCTCCTCTCTACTGTTCATCATCCCTTCCGAAACCAAACCCCTAATTCTAGCCGCCCTTATTCCCCACCGCCTGAAACCCGGCGGCATCAACGCCGCCGGTCACCACCTTAACACCCCAGAACCCCCTGAACACCCTCTATCCGAATATGTTATCCGCTTGGCTCGAATCTCCCTGAAGGTTCTCGAATCTTCATTTGAAGATTCGAGCCAAACTCAGATCTAAACCAAACAGCCCCTAGTTAACACCAAATCACCCCTGGGCTTCCCTCACCCTTGTGTCGTCTTTGTTTCCCTTCGAATCTACCCGGAAATGTTCGGATTTAAAATCCAAGATCTGAAACCCTAAATTTCCAATCTTGGAATCTTTTTCAAATACAAATGAAGGATTGAGGTTTAATCGACCTTAGTCAAAGTATTTTCAGTTGAAAATACTTCGACTAAGGTCTGTTTGATTTCAAAAAAAAAGTCAAGTGGAATTCTAGTCTGAATAAATTTGAAGGATTCAGAGGTATTTTTCTATTTTCTTTTGTGTATTCTACGTGTATTTTTGTTTGTTTTAATAACCTGTTAATTTTTCATATTTTTTGTTTGATTAATTCTGTCATTTTTGTCTCATACCCGTATGTCTGATCAAATAAATGAATTGTTTCTGTTGGTTATGTTTGTTCACAATGTGTGTAATCGACCCGATTAAATTCGTCGATTAGTTACATTATGAATTCCCGTTTGTGATAATACTGATTGAAATAATCTGTTTCTATAGACTGTTTGTTGACAATTGTTGAAGATAATCAGTTTGATTAATACTCATCAGATTTAATCATCCTCGATTATATTTCAATAAGTCTGTCAAAAGAATGCTGCGTGTATGTTGAAATTTTAAACCAGTTGGTTCCAGGGCATTGTCAGTATATTGACAATGCTCCTGTATTTGTTTGCTTTTTAGTTCAGTTTTGAATTTCAATTGAAATAATCCTGCATGTTTTGTGTAATGTTAGTGTGTTTTATTCAGGTTCAGTATTCAATTGAGAATCCTCTGTTTAAATTCAATTCTTGTGAATAAATGTGGTATACTGTCTCAAATCATAGGATTGGTTATAGCTGTGAGAACAGATTGTAGAATCTGTTCTGATTTTTTCGTATAAAGACAGTAAAAAACAGTAGGTCAGGGGTATTTCTGGGAATGAAACAGTAAAAACAGTGTGTTAGTGCTAGTGTATTATAATGAAATGTTAGTGGCTATATTTTAAGATAATAATGGGGAACAAGGGATAATGGGGCTGCTTAAAATCAGGATAAGATCATTTAAAGTATTCAAAAGCAGTTTTTAATGGAACTTTCTGATTTTAAAAGAAGAAGGGGGTCCAAGAAGCACTAAAAGGAAATAGGACAGACCTGTATAAGTACAGGGACTGGAAATTTGAAAAGAGATCAGATTTTAAGAGGGAATTTGGAGAGAGAGAAATCAATTTTTAGACAGAGAGTTTAGAGGCAGTTTTCAGAGAGTTTTTTAAGAGAGGCTGATTTTTAAAGCATTAGGGAATACACACAGAAATACATATACATTTGAGAAAAACAGAAAGAAAGAAATAGAAATAGAATCAGAAACAGAAATCTGAGAGGAAGGAAGAAAAATAGCAAAAGAAACAGAAAATAGAACACTTGCATACACACAGAATCTGAAACAGATAATAGAAAAGAAAGAAGGAAAAGCTGAAACAGTGTTTCTGGAATCTGTCCTGGTTTGTTTGTCAGCATTGTTTGGTTTAAGTTTGGAATTCTTCTTAAATTTCTGTTACTGCTCGTCTGGTTTCACGGGTCTTATTATTGCTCAAATCTGTGGAAATACTGCTATTCTGCTGATTTTTATTACTGCTGCAACTGCTGAAATTTACTCCTTCATTTCCAGGTACATATCTTTTAAAATTCTATGTCGAAAAGAGACTCTTCATGATAAATCAATGAAGTTTGAATTGCAATTCTATTTTTCATTTATCTAAGTTCATTATTGTAAATTTCAGTTTTGTTTCATGTTGTTTAATATAGTAGTATGCTTGCCATGTTAATTATCAGCTGATCATTCTCTTTTGAAATTCATATAAGTGTTGTAATACTATTATCTATTCCAGAATTTCATTAAAGTATAGTTATGATTGAATTGTCAAGATAGGGAATATGGCATGAAGTTGGCTATTAATTAAGTTTTACGACATTGTTAGGAGGTATTAAGGGAAGCCTGGGAATACCAAGAAGATGCGTGGTTAGTGTATTTCGATTATTTGGTTGTGGATTAAGGCTAGATGATGATTGGTTGCATTTTATCCATATATGGCGTAATAGTGATTATGGTTAACATCAATAGTCAAAAGTGGCATTAGTATATTCCGCTATGTTTGCAAACGTCAAAATATGACGAATAATGTTGTATGCAATATCATCTTATTAAGTCAATTATGTAGATTTGTTCTCTCTCTTAATAACAAATGGCCTGAGAATTTTACAATGCGAATGTTAGTGTTTAGCAATGATTCACATAAATTGAGAATCAAATCGGTTAGATTATATATATACCTTACGTTCAACCCTAAGCAGAATTAACAAAATAATTAGGCATATTAGATTAAAAGCAAGTATATGAGAATAAGATGAGATGTACAAGCACAAATTGCAACACTTTATATCAATGGTAATTAGAAATAGAATTTGCACTAAATAAATAATGAAAAATTGTTCAAAAATACTTCTTCCCTTCATAAATCATTTTTGTTAGTTTCATATACAATTCATTCTTTGGCATATATATATGTTGTATTTGCTAAAAATCAAATTTTTATTCTTTTCTTTGAATTTGAATAGTTGGGATGAATATAATTTATACTCGGAAATTATAATCGACGGGCAACATTTAATAAATTGTGAATTCTTTTAAAAGAATTTAAAGGCATCCCTTAAATGTGAATTTCTCAGGAATTTCATATAAAATGTGTAGATATAATAAACAATTCGTGGAAAACCCATAATACCATTAAGAATATTTGGCGTAATTAGGGATACGCTCGCGTAACCTGATTATATTGATAAAAGCAATTCGAATTATGCGTACGCACAATTTCGAGCGAATATTTAATAAAAGGGATTTCTTCGAGGATGTAAAAATAATTTCATATAACCCGGGATGTGCAGTTCACTGTTTAAATATAAGGGTGGTGACGTTCTTAATTCTATTTTAAATCACGAACATATGAATTTGTAATAAAGGATATAATATGATCAATTATATTGTGTACACGTATGCGTGACATGATCCCCGTAATTATGAAAGGTATATAATACGAATATACGTACGCGTAATTCGTTTATATAATTGTAAACAATAAGTAAAAACGGTAGTAAAATCATGCAATAAAAACGTATTTAGTAAAAATCAAGATAATTAAGCCAATAATAAAAATAGTTGAGCGACCGTGCTAGAACCACAGAATTCGGAAATGCCTAACACCTTCTTCCGGATTAACAGAATTCCTTACTCAGGATTTCTGGTTCGCAGAATAATAAACAGAGTCATATTCTCCTCGATTCAGGGATTAAAACCGGTGACTTGGGACGCCTTAAAATTCCCAGGTGGCGACTCTGAAATAATTAAATAAATCCCGTTTCGACTGTCCTTCAATTGGAGAAAACTCCCCACGCGCCCCGCGGGCGTGGTAAAAAGGAGGTGCGACAGCTCAGGCGACTCTGCTGGGGACAAAGTGTTATCTTCTGTAACCCAAAACCACTGGTTCAGGGTTTAAAGAATTCGAGCTTAAAATAATTGTTATAGTTGGCTTTATTTATTATCTGATTTTTTTACATGATATATGCCCAATGTGCTAAATGACACTTTTACCGCTTTAATATTATTTGAATTATGAATATATACAACTGCTACGAAACCCCCTTCTTTCTGAGTCTTCTAAATTTATGGTGCACACGTGCGCGTGGCCCACCTTTCTGTTAAAGTCATACCAAATAAGACGAAGTTGGGACAAGTAACTAGGCCGGGTAGACTTTCGTGCTCCCGGTACGTTGCCCCCGCTTCGGCTCAAACTGTCCGTTTGGGTAAGCCAGGTTTAGAACAATCAACCTCAGGTTTTTCACCTAGAATAACTCAGCCATGTACCGGATCCCTAGTAGGAACGTCTATTTGCATCATGTACATTTGGCCTTGGAGACTCAACACAGGGGTTGGGTCTGTCTAGGACAGGTGAACCCGAAACAAAAAGACCATCCTGATGCATCCTACTTGCTACTTGTGCATTCATTTGCCTCGAACATGCTTGTTGACCAGCTTAAATGAAATCATGGTGAGAAGAGAGGAATAAAATGAGTTGTTTTAAAAATTTCAAAAAAAAAAAATAGTTTTAAATCTTGAAATAAAAGTGTTTAATAAATAAAAAAATTTGAAAATGATTTTTTAGTGGATATTTTCAAAATGAGTCTTGACTTTATTAAATTAAATTTCAGATACAAAATGAGCACCACGCAAAACCCCCCATCCACGAATACAGAAGAGTTTCTATTTCAGCTTCAAATGTGGTGGTATGATTTAGGCGAAGATGGTCAAAAATGGGTCGTCAAGCATTTGGGAAATCTCACGGATATTATGAAAGTTAAACCCCGTGATGATCTGATTGCGGCGTTAGTAACTTTTTGGGACCCTGTTCACAATGTCTTTCGTTTCTCTGACTTCGAGCTTACTCCTACATTAGAGGAGATAGCTGGATATGCTGGTTTTGACGGAAGTCTAAGAAATCAAAGCCTGATATTCACAAAGGCTCCCTCGGTACATCGATTCTTCGGTCTTCTGAACATCAGCAGTCAAATCAGGAAAAGCAATGTCATCAATGGATGTTGTTCCTTCAACTTTTTGTATTCAAGGTTCGGAAAGTCAGATGGGTTCGAAATTCATGAGAAAGGCCTTACTAACAAGCAAAACAAAGACACTTGGCAGATTCACCGTCGCTTTGCCTTCATGGTGGCTTTTCTAGGAATCATGGTCTTCCCAAACAAAGAGCGAACAATTGATATTCGCACCGCGAAAGTTGTGCAAATCCTCACCACCAAAGAAAATCACACCCTTGTCCCCATCATTCTATCAGACATTTATCGGGCTTTGACTTTATGTAAATCAGGAGCAAAAGTCTTCGAAGGATGCAAAATTTTGTTGCAAATGTGGGTGATTGAACATCTCCAACAACAGCCCAAGATCATACAGTATGGGCCAAACAATGATAATTATATTGAGAGTTATGAGGAAAGAATAAAAAATTATCAGGCTCCAGAAGGGATAGAAGCATGGGTATCTCATCTAAGGGTTTTGACGGCAAATCAAATTGAATGGACTTTGGGATGGCTCCCGATGAGGGAAGTGATACACATGTCAACCTCAAATAGTTATCTGATACTATTGGGATTGAGAAGCATCCAGCCGTATGCGCCACTAAGAGTCCTAAGACAACTAGGGAGATATCAAGTAGTTCCTGATGATGAAGATTTGAGTATGCAAGTAATCGAATTACACCCAGAAGCCACTATTCCCGAGGCTCTACTTCAGCAGATGTGGAATGGATGTCGATACTTGAAAAGTGATACTCAAGTCCCAGACACTACAAAGGGTGAGATAAATCCTGGATATGCAAGGTGGTTTGAAAAACGGTCTCGCGTGGATGATGTACCAGAGCCTGAGCTAAGAAGGCCAACAAAAAGACCCCATGTTCAAAACTTCAATGATAAAATCCAAGAGCGGTTGATCTGGGGAGAAAAGGAAAAAGGGTACAAAGCAACTATCCATGCCCTAAAAGAAAATCTGAGAAGCCTCAGTTTGGAGAAAGATTTGCAAGCACAAGAAGCCGAAGGCGAGAAGAAGAGTCTAGCTTGTGAGAATGAAAATCTTCATGCTCGATTCCAAAAAATGAAAAGAGTTTCTGAAACACCAAAGAGGAGCTGGAAGGATCAAAAAACCATCGCCAATCTTTTTGAAAGAATGCAAGATTATGATTCCATTCTTGCGGAAAACGAAAGGGCGTTGAGCAAAGCAAAAGAAAGGATCCAACAATTAAACGAAGAGGCCAGATCTAATAAGGAACGCCAAGATAGGCAATCCGAAAAAGACAGGGCACAATTCAAGAAGGAAAAAGACCATTGGATACGATCAGAAGACCAGCTTCGTGCACAACTAGAAGAGACAAGAAGATGCAACAGAGAACATCAACAAGCAGACATCGACAGGGAAAGAGCGCATGCAAGATTAGAGCAGGCCAGACTCCGAGCTCTATTAGAATCAGCTCTAGATCGTGAAAATCGTGTCAGAGATATAGCCACCACTCGTCAGCAGCAATTGCAGAACAAAGACCAACGTCTCCAAGATTTCAGGGCACAAATCCATGACCTGGCGGTCTACACTTCTCAAAGTTACGTAAACTGCCAAGGAATGGATTATGAAAGGTTTACAGAGCATGCACCCATTTTTGCCCATCATCTAGCAATGGAGTTGGAAAGGATGTATCGTACGTTGGGAGGTCATCCAGGTCAAGCCCCACATTGAGCAAATAATCTAATAATTTACAACACAAGTGGTAAGTGGGGCACGTTGTGAGATGTTAAGAATTGTATCTTTTATTTTGATTTAAGTGTGTGTGTTTCAAGCCATTTTCTTACAAAGTTTTCAAATGTAATGTCTGTTCGTCTTTGTATAATGAATAAAAGTGTTTGCCTCATGTCCATACGGGGGCATAATACGTAGGCAATCTTTATAAGATTCGACCACCACAATAAGGAATATAATAAATAAAATAAAAGTGAGTAACAATAAAAATTTCAAGAAAGCTGGGACGACACAAGCGGCCGAGCAAATGCATAATAGAAAGGGGATATTTGTCTAGGAGCATTGCATCTCAACGTGTAATTATATATGTGTTAAACTCTCAAGACTAACAAGTATTGTTCATTTCCAGAATTCAAGCAGTTAGTTTCTCTAAAGAGTATACTGGCATATTATCATTATCACACGAGATCAAAAGGACCAATACCCGAAAGTATGTCTATCCCAGATGTTGACACAGGTATTGAGCTAGAGGAGATGGATGTCGGGAAAATGAAAGAAGAGATGTTTAAACTCAAGCAGCAAATGGCTGAGATGTACCAAGCCTGGTCTACAGGACAGTTACCCCCATCTTACCCAACTAACCCTGCTCCATCAATGACCCAAACTCAGGATAATATTACCACTGAATTATCCCCAAATTTCCCCATTTACCAGCACTACCGAGGCACCACCTCTCAGACACCGCAGTCTCCACCTCCGAAACCAGTTCCATATTTTCCTCCACCTATGACTCCTGTTTTCGTAGCACCTCCCCCTGCTACATTCCACAAATCTCCTAGTGAGCCTACATTCCAGGCCCAGGACAACCAATATTACCCCCTAGAGCCCACCCTCAAAGCCTCTGAAATCCATTCAACTGCTCCTCGTTTTGATCTCCCAACCGAAATTGACAAGCCAACCAAAAATGCTTAACAAGAAGAGATGTTTAGGAAGGTCAAGAGTCTAGAACAATCGTTCAGAGACATGCGAGGATTAGGTGGGCAAGTCAGTGTAGCATACAAAGATTTGTGCTTATTCCCAAATGTACAATTACCAGTTGGCTTCAAGATGCCCAAATTTGACCTATACAACGGGCACGGCGACCCAGTAGCCCACTTAAGGGGTTTCTGCAGCAAGATGCGAGGAGCTGGGGGAAAGGACGAATTATTGATGGCTTACTTCAGTCAAAGTTTAAGCGGATCAGCTTTGGAGTGGTATACACGCCAGGACCATGGGAGATGGTACACCTGGGATGACCTGGCACAGGCATTCGCATACCATTTCCAATACAATCTGGAAATCATCCCAGATCGACTATCTTTGACAAAATTTGAGAAGAAACACAATGAAAGTTTCAGAGAGTACGGCTTCCGGTGGAGAGAACAGGCAGCAAGAGTGGATCCTCCTATGAAGGAGAGTGAAATGGTAGACTACTTCCTCCAAGCCTTGGAACCAACTTACTATGCCCATTTGGTTTCAGCAGTAGGTAAATCATTCAACGAGGTAGTAAAAATGGGAGGTATGGTGGAAGAAGGCCTCAAGACAAATAAAATCATGAGCTATTCAGCAATTAAGGCAACTACTCAAGCTATTCAAGGCGGGGTGGGAGGAATCGAAAGAAAGAAGAGGGAAGAGGCAGCAGTAGTTGATTCAGGAATTTGGTCAGGACCAAGAGGTTCACCGCCTTACTATAATCAACAACGACCTCTCCAATCAACTTACCACCACGATTCATCCCAACACTACTATCACCCTTCGGAGCCTCATTTTTCCATTAACCATGCGCAAGCATACAATCAGCCACTTGTTCACACTAATTGGCGTGCTCCTGCCATACCAAGTACTTACTCACGAGCCTATCCCGGACCAGGTTTCAGGCCTAGGCCAGCATTCAGGGGAGAAAGGGAACAGAAAAAGAAAACCTACACTCCATTGGGAGAGTCTTACACCAGTCTGTTCCACAGGCTGAGACAGCTGGACATGCTAAGACCAATACAATCCAAGCTACCCAATCCTCCTCCAAAGAATCTGGATTACACCATTAGCTGTGAGTATTGCTCCGGTACACCAGGCCATGATACGGAGAAATGCTGGCATTCGAAAAATGCAATACAAGAGCTGATCGATACTAATAAAATCGAGGTTCAAACCCCGAAGCTCCCAATATCAATAGAAATCCAATGCCAGCCCATCAGGAGGCTAATATGATAGAAATCATACAAGCTGATGGGGAGACAAAGAAGCCGTCACAAACTGTCAAGATGATCAGGTCTCATGAAGCCGAGCCAGATAAGCAGTTAACAGAGAAGAAGCCGGTACCTAAGCAGGACAAAAATGGTGATGAACCATTTATGGTTGTCGAGAAGGGATCATCAAGCAAAGTTGCCACAAAACAAGAAAGGCCGAAGGTGATAGTACCAGGGGTTGCCAACAAACCCATTGTATTCGTGGAAGGAGCCCGTACAGATCGGGTTATTATCACACCTGTAACCCAGCTGCCAGTCATCAACAACAAAGCCATCCCATGGAACTATGAACGGGTGACTGTAATGTACAAGGGAAAAGAAGTCAAGGAAGAAGTGTGTGAGGTGCAAGGCTTGACTCGTTCGGGAAGATGTTTTACGCCCGAAGAGTTAAGAAAAACTAAAAATAATCCAACACCAATAAAGAGAGCTGTGACGGAAGAAGAGGCGGAAGAGTTTTTAAGAAAAATGAAACTCCATGATTATTCTGTTGTGGATCAATTGAAGAAGACGCCCGCTCAAATTTCATTGTTGTCATTACTGATCCATTCAGAGGAGCACCGTCTGGCTTTGATGAAAATCCTGAATGAGGCTCATGTTCCTGAAAAAATCTCTGTAAATCATTTGGGAAGAATAGCCAACAGAATCTTTGAGGCAAACAGAATTACATTTTCTGATGATGAATTGCCTGTGGAAGGTACCGAGCACAACAGAGCTCTTTACCTCACCGTGAAATGTGAAAACTCCGTAGTAACCCGGGTATTGGTTGACAATGGGTCAAGTGCAAACATCTGCCCTCTCTCCACTTTAAGCAAATTGAAAATCAAAGAGGAGAGGATCCAGGAGAATAGTATTTGCGTACGGGGTTTAACCGGTAGAAGCAGAGATTCACGTGGAGACATAGTGTTGGAACTAACAATAGGGCCAGTTAAATTCACAATGGAGTTTCAAGTACTGGACATAACTGTTTCTTATAATTTGTTGTTGGGTCGACCATGGATCCATGCTGCTAAAGCAGTCCCGTCAACACTACACCAGGCGGTCAAGTTTGAATGGGATCATCAAGAAATAGTTGTGCATGGGGAAGAAAGTTTAAATGCTCACAGCAGTGCCATTGTACCGGTCGAGGGAATAGAAAATGACCAGGGACCATGGGTATACCAAGTGGCCGACACAGTGTCGGTAGAGAAAATTCCAGAGGGGAAGTACCTTCCGAATCCAAAAATATCCTCGGCATCAGTCATTGTAGCCTATGAAATGTTAAAAAATGGTTTTATACCCGGCAAAGGTCTAGGCTCATCGTTGCAAGGAATTACACAACCAGTATCTCTCCCCGAGAACTGGGGAACATTCGGTTTGGGGTTCATACCCACTGTCAAATACGTGATAAAAGCCAGAAAGTTGAAACACAAGGCATGGGTTCTTCCAAAACCAGTCCCACGTCTATCAAAGTCTTTTGTCAAGACCGGTGCTAAAAATCGCTCGATAACAACAATTCCTATATCCCGGGTCAATCCTGAGGAGGAATTAATTGAAAGATTCGAGAAATTGTTTAATGATGTGAATATGTTGGAAAGCGGAGAAGGGTGTAGCAACGCAGAAGTTCAATTCGTTGGGCCAGAAACAAAGCTTAATAATTGGAAAGCCACTCCTCTCCCCATTCGAAAGGAGTCTTGGTAGTTTATTTTGATTTTCTTTCAGTTTGTTTGGGTTACCTCAGGGTTGTAATCCCAATGCTTATCTTACAGTTTGTTTGAAGTGTGCAAACCTTGTTATCTTTCATCATCCAATAAAATACAGTTTCCTTTTTCATTATCATTCCTGATAGTTTTCTTTTCCCTTTTTCTTTTTTCTGTACAGTTCTTTTTACGCTGGCTCTAGTGATATGGCATGCATGAGGAATCCTCAGCCCAGTCTTAAAAATCAATCTGGTTCCGAAGTAATAATTCAAGAAATATATTGTGATTATGAATCAGAATATGATGAAGATGAGGTTTTTGAAGAGATTAGTAAAGAGTTAATTCACTTTGAGGAAAAAATCAAACCTAACTTGAGTGATACCGAGGACATCAATATAGGGGACACGAGTAATATCCGGGAAACTAAAATAAGTGTCCATCTCGAACCAAAGATCCGAGAAGAGTTAATTAAAGCACTCATAGAATTCAAAGATGTTTTTGCATGGTCATATGACGACATGCCGGGCCTGAGCACTGATTTAGTGGTTCACAAATTGCCCACCGATCCAACGGTGCCTCCTGTCAAGCAGAGGCTGAGAAAATTCAAGCCTGATATGAGTGTGAGAATTAAGGAAGAAATCACCAAACAGTTGGAAGCAAAGGTCATTCGAGTCACTCGATATCCTGTTTGGTTAGCTAATATCGTTCCTGTACCAAAGAAAGACGGCAAAATTAGAGTATGCGTCGACTACCGCAATCTCAACAAAGCAAGTCCAAAGGATAATTTCCCATTACCCAATATCCATATTTTGATCGACAATTGTGCCAAGCATGATATAGGATCTTTCGTGGATTGTTATGCCGGGTATCATCAAATTCTAATGGATGAAGAAGATGCAGAAAAGACGGCATTCATCACACCATGGGGAACTTATTGCTACCGGGTAATGCCATTCGGTTTGAAGAACGCCGGAGCAACCTACATAAGAGCGATGACCACAGTGTTTCATGATATGATACACAAGGAGATTGAGGTATACGTGGACGATGTAATCATATAATCAAAGCATCAGACTGACCACGTTGGGGATTTGAGGAAATTCTTCTTAAGACTTCGAAGGTACAACCTCAAGCTTAACCCTGCCAAATGCGCATTTGGAGTTCCATCTGGAAAGTTGCTGGGATTCATAGTCAGTCGACGAGGTATCGAGCTAGACCCATCAAAAATCAAAGCCATCCAAGAATTGCCACCTCCAAAGAACAAAACTGAAGTAATGAGTTTGTTGGGAAGGTTGAATTACATCAGCAGGTTTATTGCTCAGCTTACAACAACCTGTGAGCCTATTTTCAAATTGTTGAAAAAAGATGCTGCGGTCGAATGGACCGACGAGTGTCAGGAGGAGTTTGACAAGATAAAAGGATACCTATCAAGCCCACCCGTGTTGGTCCCGCCAGAGCCAGGAAGACATCTGATTCTTTGCTTGACGGTCTTGGAAAATTCATTTGGTTGTGTATTGGGGCAACATGACCTCACTGGCTGAAAAGAACAGGCCATCTACTACCTTAGCAAGAAATTCACAGCTTATGAGGTTAAGTATACTCATCTGGAGAAGACATGCTGCGCCCTGACTTGGGTAGCTCAAAAATTGAAACACTATTTGTCGTCCTACACTACTTACCTCATTTCGCGTTTGGATCCGTTGAAATATATTTTTCAAAAGCATATGCCAACGGGAAGACTTGCAAAGTGGCAGATATTGCTCACAGAATTTGACATCATCTATGTGACTCGGACTGCAGTGAAAGCCCAAGCACTGGCTGATCATTTAGCTGAAAACCCGGTCGACGAGGAGTACGAGCCGGTGAAAACCTATTTTCCCGATGAAGAAATAATGCATATCGATGAGATGGAGAAAATTGATAAACTTGGCTGGAAACTTTTCTTTGATGGAGCCGCTAACATGAAAGGAGTCGGGATAGGAGCTGTAATCATTTCTGAAACAGGGCATCACTATCCTGTTACAGCTCAACTGCGATTTTATTGCACCAATAATATGGCTGAATATGAAGCTTGTATTATGGGGTTAAGGCTAGCCGCAAACATGGGTATCCAAGAAATCTTAGTCATGGGAGATTCAGATCTTCTGGTACATCAAATTCAAGGAGAATGGGAAACTCGAGACATGAAGCTCATACCATACCGACAATGTCTACATGATCTTTGTCAGCGTTTTCAATCAGTAGAGTTCCGGCATATTCCAAGGATCCATAATGAGGTCGCCGATGCATTGGCTACCTTGGCATCAATGTTGCACCATCCAGACAAAGCTTATGTGGATCCACTACATATTCGAGTCCACGATCAGCACGCTTATTGCAATATGGTTGAAGAAGAATTTGATGGTGAACCATGGTTCCACGATATCAAGGAGTATATCAGGATAGGGATATATCCCGCACAAACCACAGGAGATCAAAAGAGGACCATTAGGCGATTGGCAAATGGATTCTTCTTAAGCGGAGGAATTTTGTATAAAAGAACACCAGATCTTGGATTATTAAGATGCATAGATGCCAGACAAGCTACAGCTGTCATGACTGAAGTACATTCTGGAGTTTGCGGACCCCACATGAGTGGATATGTGTTGGCAAAGAAAATCCTCCGAGCTGGTTACTATTGGCTTACCATGGAGCGAGATTGTATCAGTTTTGTGCGCAAGTGTCATCAATGCCAGATACACGGAGATTTGATTCATTCTCCACCATCCGAGTTGCACACAATGTCGGCACCATGGCCCTTCGTTGCCTGGGGCATGGATGTGATTGGACCAATTGAGCCGGCAGCATCCAATGGGCACAGGTTCATTCTGGTAGCCATTGATTATTTTACCAAATGGGTTGAGGCCAAGACATTCAAATCGGTGACCAAGAAAGCTGTGGTCGATTTTGTCCACTCAAATATCATATGTCGATTCGGAATCCCAAAGGTGATCATCACAGATAACGGTGCTAATCTTAACAGCAACTTAATGAAGGAAGTATGTCAACAGTTTAAGATTACACATCGCAACTCTACCCCATATCGGCCCAAGGCGAATGGAGCAGTCGAGGCAGCCAACAAAAACATAAAGAAGATACTTCGGAAAATGGTAGAAGGTTCAAGACAATGGCATGAAAAATTACCATTTGCATTATTGGGATACCGCACTACTGTTCGCACTTCAGTAGGAGCAACTCCTTATTTGTTGGTATATGGCACTGAAGCAGTAATTCCTGCAGAAGTTGAGATTCCTTCCCTTCGGATCATCGCCGAAGCAAAGATTGATGATGATGAGTGGGTCAAAACCCGTCTGGAACAGTTAAACTTGATTGATGAAATATGATTGGCCGCAGTATGTCATGGTCAATTATATCAAAGAAGAATAGCAAGAGCATACAACAAAAAAGTGCGTCCACGAAAGTTCGAAGTGGGACAACATTTGCTGAAACGTATTCTTCCACATCAGGTTGAGGCAAAAGGCAAATTTGCCCCGAATTGGCAAGGACCATTCATTTTGACCAGAGTATTATCGAATGGTGCACTATGCTTAACAGATATTGAAGGCAAATGCATAGATATGGCGATCAATTCTGATGCGGTAAAAAGATATTATGCATAACTTTTGAATGTTTGTATTTAGCATTATTTCGAAGATTGGAATGACAAAGGCAATTTATTCTGCTATCCAAACACTATACCATTTGCTTCCCTTCGAGCCATATTTGTTTCTTTCTTACCCTCTCTTGGAATCAATAAAAATCAAATATGAAATAAAAAAAAAAAGAGAAAAGAAAATCACTATTATTTAGTGAACTACGTTTGACCTGATTCCTCAAAGAAGGATACGTAGGCGCCTCACGGCTCGGTCATAGGGTGTAAAATATGCATAATGTGCACAAAAGAAACATCAAGAGACCCCAATCAAGAAAACTGGGGCAGGAGTTGTATTGGAAATAAGAAAAAGATTCCAAGAGTTGTAATTTTAAACCCATACCAAAACTGTTTAGTTTTTGATACTTTTCCATTTCCCACCACATACCAAAAAGACCTTTTGACCAATCTTAGAAAAATGCTGAGTCAAGCAAATGAAGATGGTTCATAACACACTGGTACAAACAATAAAAGAAAGTAAAAATGAGAGAGTCTTATAGGTGAAAACCCACACGGGCACCATAAGGCGACGAAAGTTGAGAGAAAGTAAAATGAGAGAGTCTTATTGGTGAATACCTTCGTAGGCACCATAAGGCGAAAAAGAAGTAAGAAATGAACAAATGAGGAAGGTTTATCGGTGAAAACTCTTTGAGATATTGCAAGTCCAACAGGTCTGTAAAATGAAAAATGAAGCTGGATTACGGAAATTTTGGGGAAAACAAAAATGAGACAATTGAAAGGAGATTGATTAAAAGACTGGGTTGATTAATCCAAATTGCATACCATGATCATTGGCGCCAGTGAATCCAATCAGATAAGTCCTTTATTCCTTCGTCAACGATCATCCAAATTTGGATTTTTCTTTTCATTCTATAATTGTCGAAATCAGCGTGTTTCGTCGCTAATAATCTTACTTTCCTAAAGCTTTGAGATAAGTTTTATTCCAAACAAATAAGAAGGAATGTCAAAGTATACTACCAAGATTCAAGATTACATGATGCAAAATACGGCCATGAAAGGCGGGAGATAAAAATAATAAGATATGGGTGTAAGAAAAATGGAATCAAAAGCGGATCGGCAATGTCAGGAGAACATATGATTACAGTTAAAAGGGTTTGAAGGAAAACATACAGAGGGGAATCCTATAGTTAAGGATCAATTACAAGGACAAACAGTCTTTCAATCATTTCCAGGCAAAGAAACAAGACAGAGAAGCCCCACCGTCGGCGAGAATGCCCAGTTAACCGTCCTGTTTTAAAACTAACAAAGTTTTCTTTGATTTTAAAACAGGGGCAAAATCAACATTTGTGTCAGGAAAAACCCGATGAAAAGAATTGAAGAAGTCAGGCGTCCACCTGGAGAATGAGGATAAGAATTAAAGAAGTCAGGCGTCCACCTGGAGAATGAGGATGAGAATTAAAGAAGTCAGGCGTCCACCTGGAGAATGAGGATGAGAATTAAAGAAATCAGGCGTCCACCTGGAGAACTAGGATGAAGAATTGAAGAAATCAGGCGTCCACCTGGAGAATGAGGATGAAGAATTGAAGAAATCAGGCGTCCACCTGGAGAATGAGGATGAGAATTAAAGAAGTCAGGCGTCCACCTGGAGAATGAGGATAAGAATTAAAGAAGTCAGGCGTCCACCTGGAGAATGAGGATAAGAATTAAAGAAGTCAGGCGTCCACCTGGAGAATGAGGATGAGAATTAAAGAAGTCAGGCGTCCACCTGGAGAATGAGGATGAGAATTGAAGAAATCAGGCGTACACCTGGAGAATGAGGATGAAGGATTAAAAAGAAGTCAGGCGTCCACCTGGAGAATGAGGACGAAGAATTGAAGAAATCAGGCGTCTACCTGGAAAATGAGGATAAGAATTAAAGAAGTCAGGCGTCCACCTGGAGAATGAGGATGAAAATTAAGGAAGTCAGGCGTCCACCTGGAGAATGAGGATGAGAATTAAAGAAATCAGGCGTCCACCTGGAGAACGAGGATGAAGAATTGAAGAAGTCAGGCGTCCACCTGGAGAATGAGGATAAGAATTAAAGAAGTCAGGCGTCCACCTGGAGAATGAGGATGAGAATTAAAGAAGTCAGGCGTCCACCTGGAGAGTGAGGATAAGAATTAAAGAAGTCAGGCGTCCACCTGGAAAATAAGGATGAGAATTAAAGAAGTCAGTCGTCCACCTGGAGAATGAGGATGAAGAATTAAAGAAGGAATCAGGCGTCCACCTGGAGAATGAGGATAAGAATTAAAGATGTCAGGCGTCCACCTGGAGAATGGGGATAAGAATTAAAGAAGTCAGGCATCCACCTGGAGAATGAGGATGAGAATTAAGGAAGTCAGGCGTCCACCTGGAGAAGGAGGATGAGACTTAAAGAAATCAGGCGTCCACCTGGAGAACAAGGATGAAGAATTGAAGAAGTCAGGCGTCCACCTGGAGAATGAGGATAAGAATTAAAGAAGTCAGGCGTCCACCTGGAGAATGAGGATGAGAATTAAAGAAGTCAGGCGTCCACCTGGAGAATGAGGATAAGAATTAAAGAAGTCAGGCGTCCACCTGGAGAATAAGGATGAGAATTAAAGAAGTCAGGCGTCCACCTGGAGAATGAGGATGAAGAATTAAAGAAGGAATCAGGCGTCCACCTGGAGAATGAGGACAAATAATTGAAGAAATCAGGCGTCCACCTGGAGAATGAGGACAAAGAATTGAAGAAGTTAGGCGTCCACCTGGAGAATGAGGACAAAGAAAAGAAGCAATCAGGCGCCCACCTGGAGAACAAGGGAATACAATTAAAGCAGACAGAAGTCAGGCACCCACCTGGAGAACAAGGGAATACAATTGAAGTGTTGAAATCAAAAACCCGCTCATATGAGAAAGGAGCACATTTAGAGTCAATAAAGCAGAGGAGTCCAACAAAGTCCCCAGCAGAAAACAACAAGAATCCCAAACAGATAAAGAAAATACGGGATACAATGAAAAGGAATACGGAATAAGCCAAATGCCCAAGAGTCACCAAGATATCAAGACAACAAGAAACGCAAGGGCATGATCTAGATAATATTTTATAATTCATGTACCATAGTCTAGTTTAGCTTTTTGTATTACCTTTGAAGTAAGGTGAAAAAAGGAGGTCAGCAAGCAGTAAAAGCAGCACGAAACAGCAGTAACATCACAGTCCCACGGTAGTCCCAGCTACCAAAAACTTCCCGAACTACATTGACCTGATTCCTTTATAGCCAAGGATATGTAGGAAACCTTTGAAGCAGAGGTTCGGTCAAATCTTTCAAAAATGCTTCCCACGGAGTATTGGAACGGGCAAAAATCGCTCGTATCCGCTCACTTTATCTTTGCACGAAAACTCTTCGAGTTTCCGCACAAAGAGGGACAGCTGTGAGCACGTGATTTTTGCCTCATGAAAACTACTCCAAAATAAATCAAAAATAAAATAAATTTCTTTTAGTGTGCAATTTTTGAATTTGCGTGGTGTTAAATATTTGTGTTATGTCCGTAAATATTTACGTTGTCATAATAAAATGAAAAATAAAATAAAATACATGTTGCATGCCTATCTAGGATTTAATTATGCATTGATTCAAAATAAAATCACAAAAATATGCATTTTGTTCTATTTTAAATATTCCACTGTGTGATTAATATTTTGTCTGTATGTTGAATAGTTGTTATAAATTGATTAATATTGTTTAGAAGTTAAAATTGTTTTATAATTAAAATTAGAAATTTAAATTAGAAAAATGAAAAATAAATTGAAAAAATAAAAAATATCGGACCTGGATTAAAATCCAGGCCCAAAACCAAGTTACCCCCCTCAGCCCAATCCAGGCAACCCAGGACCGGTCCAATTCAAGGCCAAGACCAAACAACGACGTTTGGTCACATTTTATCAAGGACCGTTGGATCAAAGCCAACCAACGGCTGAGATCCTACGAACCTAACCCATAATCTTTACCCGACCCTTTGACCCGATCCAGCCTAACCTCGAACTTCAACCAAACGACAACGTTTGGTTAAGTGGATTGATCTCAACCGTGCATCTTAATTGATCCGACGGATGAGATCAATCCACCCCACCCCTATATAAGGCCCAAACCCCTACCTCGGCCCCTAACTGAACACCCCCTCCTCTCTACTGTTCATCATCCCTTCCGAAACCAAACCCCTAACCCTAGCCGCCCTTATTCCCCACCGCCTGAAACCCGGCGGCATCAACGCCGCCGGTCACCACCTTAACACCCCAAAACCCCCTGAACACCCTCTATCCGAATATGTTATCCGCTTGGCTCGAATCTCCCTGAAGGTTCTCGAATCTTCATTTGAAAATTTGAGCCAAACTCAGATCTAAACCAAACAGCCCCTAGTTAACACCAAATCACCCCTGGGCTTCCCTCACCCTTGTGTCGTCTTTGTTTCCCTTCGAATCTACCCGGAAATGTTCGGATTTAAAATCCAAGATCTGAAACCCTAAATTTCCAATCTTGGAATCTTTTTCAAATACAAATGAAGGATTGAGGTTTAATCGACCTTAGTCAAAGTATTTTCAGTTGAAAATACTTCGACTAAGGTCTGTTTGATTTCAAAAAAAAGTCAAGTGGAATTCTAGTCTGAATAAATTTGAAGGATTCAGAGGTATTTTTCTATTTTCTTTTGTGTATTCTACGTGTATTTTTGTTTGTTTTAATAACCTGTTAATTTTTCATATTTTTTGTTTGATTAATTCTGTCATTTTTGTCTCATACCTGTATGTCTGATCAAATAAATGAATTGTTTCTGTTGGTTATGTTTGTTCACAATGTGTGTAATCGACCCGATTAAATTCGTCGATTAGTTACATTATGAATTCCCGTTTGTGATAATACTGATTGAAATAATCTGTTTCTATAGACTGTTTGTTGACAATTGTTGAAGATAATCAGTTTGATTAATACTCATCAGATTAAATCATCCTCGATTATATTTCAATAAGTCTGTCAAAAGAATGCTGCGTGTATGTTGAAATTTTAAACCAGTTGGTTCTAGGGCATTGTCAGTATATTGACAATGCTCCTGTATTTGTTTGCTTTTTAGTTCAGTTTTGAATTTCAGTTGAAATAATCCTGCATGTTCTGTGTAATGTTAGTGTGTTTTATTCAGGTTCAGTATTCAATTGAGAATCCTCTGTTTAAATTCAATTCTTGTGAATAAATGTGGTATACTGTCTTAAATCATAGGATTGGTTATAGCTGTGAGAACAGATTGTAGAATCTGTTCTGATTTTTTCGTATAAAGACAGTAAAAAACAGTAGGTCAGGGGTATTTCTGGGAATGAAACAGTAAAAACAGTGTGTTAGTGCTAGTGTATTATAATGAAATATTAGTGGCTATAGTTTAAGATAATAATGGGGAACAAGGGATAATGGGACTGCTTAAAATTAGGATAAGATCATTTAAAGTATTCAAAAGCAGTTTTTAATGGAACTTTCTGATTTTAAAAGAAGAAGGGGGTCCAAGAAGCACTAAAAGGAAATAGGACAGACCTGTATAAGTACAGGGACTGGAAATTTGAAAAGAGATCAGATTTTAAGAGGGAATTTGGAGAGAGAGAAATCAGTTTTCAGACAGAGAGTTTAGAGGCAGTTTTCAGAGAGTTTTTTAAGAGAGGCTGATTTTTAAAGCATTAGGGAATACACACAGAAATACATATACATTTGAGAAAAACAGAAAGAAAGAAATAGAAATAGAATCAGAAACTGAAATCTGAGAGGAAGGAAGAAAAATAGCAAAAGAAACAGAAAATAGAACACTTGCATACACACAGAATCTGAAACAGATAATAGAAAAGAAAGAAGGAAAAGCTGAAACAGTGTTTCTGGAATCTGTCCTGGTTTGTTTGTCAGCATTGTTTGGTTTAAGTTTGGAATTCTTCTTAAATTTCTGTTACTGCTCGTCTGGTTTCACGGGTCTTATTATTGCTCAAATCTGTGGAAATACTGCTATTCTGCTGATTTTTATTACTGCTGCAACTACTGAAATTTACTCCTTCATTTCCAGGTACATATCTTTTAAAATTCTATGTCGAAAAGAGACTCTTCATGATAAATCAATGAAGTTTGAATTGCAATTCTATTTTTCATTTATCTAAGTTCATTATTGTAAATTTCAGTTTTGTTTCATGTTGTTTAATATAGTAGTATGCTTGCCATGTTAATTATCAGCTGATCATTCTCTTTTGAAATTCATATAAGTGTTGTAATACTATTATCTATTCTAGAATTTCATTAAAGTATAGTTATGATTGAATTGTCAAGATAGGGAATATGGCATGAAGTTGGCTATTAATTAAGTTTTACGACATTGTTAGGAGGTATTAAGGGAAGCCTGGGAATACCAAGAAGATGCGTGGTTAGTGTATTTCGATTATTTGGTTGTGGATTAAGGCTAGATGATGATTGGTTGCATTTTATCCATATATGGCGTAATAGTGATTATGGTTAACATCAATAGTCAAAAGTGGCATTAGTATATTCCGCTATGTTTGCAAACGTCAAAATATGACGAATAATGTTGTATGCAATATCATCTTATTAAGTCAATTATGTAGATTTGTTCTCTCTCTTAATAACAAATGGCCTGGGAATTTTACAATGCGAATGTTAGTGTTTAGCAATGATTCACATAAATTGAGAATCAAATCGGTTAGATTATATATATACCTTACGTTCAACCCTAAGCAGAATTAACAAAATAATTAGGCCTATTAGATTAAAAGCAAGTATATGAGAATAAGATGAGATGTACAAGCACAAATTGCAACACTTTATATCAATGGTAATTAGAAATAGAATTTGCACTAAATAAATAATGAAAAATTGTTCAAAAATACTTCTTCCCTTCATAAATCATTTTTGTTAGTTTCATATACAATTCATTCTTTGGCATATATATATATGTTGTATTTGCTAAAAATCAAATTTTTATTCTTTTCTTTGAATTTGAATAGTTGGGATGAATATAATTTATACTCGGAAATTATAATCGACGGGCAACATTTAATAAATTGTGAATTCTTTTAAAAGAATTTAAAGGCATCCCTTAAATGTGAATTTCTCAGGAATTTCATATAAAATGTGTAGATATAATAAACAATTCGTGGAAAACCCATAATACCATTAAGAATATTTGGCGTAATTAGGGATACGCTCGCGTAACCTGATTATATTGATAAAAGCAATTCGAATTATGCGTACGCGTAATTTCGAGCGAATATTTAATAAAAGGGATTTCTTCGAGGATGTAAAAATAATTTCATATAACCCGGGATGTGCAGTTCACTGTTTAAATATAAGGGTGGTGACGTTCTTAATTCTATTTTAAATCACGAACATATGAATTTGTAATAAAGGATATAATATGATCAATTATATTGTGTACACGTATGCGTGACATGATCCCCGTAATTATGAAAGGTATATAATACGAATATACGTACGCATAATTCATTTATATAATTGTAAACAATAAGTAAAAGCGGTAGTAAAATCATGCAATAAAAACGTATTTAGTAAAAATCAAGATAATTAAGCCAATAATAAAAATAGTTGAGCGACCGTGCTAGAACCACGGAATTCGGAAATGCCTAACACCTTCTTCCGGATTAACAGAATTCCTTACTCAGGATTTCTGGTTCGCAGAATAATAAACAGAGTCATATTCTCCTCGATTCAGGGATTAAAACCGGTGACTTGGGACGCCTTAAAATTCCCAGGTGGCGACTCTGAAATAATTAAATAAATCCCGTTTCGACTGTCCTTCAATTGGAGAAAACTCCCCACGCGCCCCGCGGGCGCGGTAAAAAGGAGGTGCGACAGCTCTGGCGACTCTGCTGGGGACAAAGTGTTGTCTTCTGTAACCCAAAACCACTGGTTCAGGGTTTAAAGAATTCGAGCTTAAAATAACTGTTATAACTGGCTTTATTTATTATCTGATTTTTACATGATATATGCCCAATATGCTAAATGAAATTTTTTGCTGCTTTAATATTATCTGAATTGTGCATATACAATTGCTACGAAACCTCCTTCTTTCTGAGTCTTCTGAATTTATGGTGCACACGTGCGCGTGGCCCACATTTTTGTTAAAGTTATACCAAATAAGACGAAGTTGGGACAAGTAACTTGGCCGGGTAGACTTTCGTGCTCCCGGTACGTTGCCCCCGCTTCGGCTCAAACTGTCCGTTTGGGTAAGCCAGGTTTAGAACAATCAACCTCAGGTTTTTAACCTAGAATAACTCAGACATGTACCGGATCCCTAGTAGGAACGTCTACTTGCATCATGTACATTTGGCCTTGGAGACTCAACACAGGGGTTGGGTCTGTCTAGGACAGGTGAACTCGAAACGAAAAGACCATCCTGATGCATCCTACTTGCATTCATTTGCCTCGAACATGCTTGTTGACCAACTTAAATGAAATCATGGTGAGAAGAGAGGAATAAAATGGGTTGTTTTAAAAATTTCAAAAAAAAAATAGTTTTAAATCTTGAAATAAAGGTGTTTAATAAATAAAAAAAATTTGAAAATGATTTTTTAGTGTATATTTTCAAAATGAGTCTTGACTTTATTAAATTAAATTTCAGATACAAAATGAGCACCACGCAAAACCCCCCATCCACGAATACAGAAGAGTTTCTATTTCAGCTTCAAATGTGGTGGTATGATTTAGGCGAAGATGGTCAAAAATGGGTCGTCAAGCATTTGGGAAATCTCACGGATATTATGAAAGTTAAACCCCGTGATGATCTGATTGCGGCGTTAGTAACTTTTTGGGACCCTGTTCACAATGTCTTTCATTTCTCTGACTTCGAGCTTACTCCTACATTAGAGGAGATAGCTGGATATGCTGGTTTTGACGGAAGTCTAAGAAATCAAAGCCTGATATTCACAAAGGCTCCTTCGGTACATCGATTCTTCGGTCTTCTGAACATCAGCAGTCAAATCAGGAAAAGCAATGTCATCAATGGATGTTGTTCCTTCAACTTTTTGTATTCAAGGTTCGGAAAGTCAGATGGGTTCGAAATTCATGAGAAAGGCCTTACTAACAAGCAAAACAAAGACACTTGGCAGATTCACCGTCGCTTTGCCTTCATGGTGGCTTTTCTAGGAATCATGGTATTCCCAAACAAAGAGCGAACAATTGATATTCGCACCGTGAAAGTTGTGCAAATCCTCACCACCAAAGAAAATCACACACTTGTCCCCATCATTCTATCAGACATTTATCGGGCTTTGACTTTATGTAAATCAGGAGCAAAAGTCTTCGAAGGATGCAAAATTTTGTTGCAAATGTGGGTGATTGAACATCTCCAACAACAACCCAAGATCATACAGTATGGGCCAAACAATGATAATTATATTGAGAGTTATGAGGAAAGAATAAAAAATTATCAGGCTCCAGAAGGGATAGAAGCATGGGTATCTCATCTAAGGGTTTTGACGGCAAATCAAATTGAATGGACTTTGGGATGGCTCCCGATGAGGGAAGTGATACACATGTCAACCTCAAATAGTTATCTGATACTATTGGGATTGAGAAGCATCCAGCCGTATGCGCCACTAAGAGTCCTAAGACAACTAGGGAGATATCAAGTAGTTCCTGATGATGAAGATTTGAGTATGCAAGTAATCGAATTACACCCAGAAGCCACTATTCCCGAGGCTCTACTTCAGCAGATGTGGAATGGATGTCGATACTTGAAAAGTGATACTCAAGTCCCAGACACTACAAAGGGTGAGATAAATCCTGGATATGCAAGGTGGTTTGAAAAACGGTCTCGCGTGGATGATGTACCAGAGCCTGAGCTAAGAAGGCCAACAAAAAGACCCCATGTTCAAAACTTCAATGATAAAATCCAAGAGCGGTTGATCTGGGGAGAAAAGGAAAAAGGGTACAAAGCAACTATCCATGCCCTAAAAGAAAATCTGAGAAGCCTCAGTTTGGAGAAAGATTTGCAAGCACAAGAAGCCGAAGGCGAGAAGAAGAGTCTAGCTTGTGAGAATGAAAATCTTCATGCTCGATTCCAAAAAATGAAAAGAGTTTCTGAAACACCAAAGAGGAGCTGGAAGGATCAAAAAACCATCGCCAATCTTTTTGAAAGAATGCAAGATTATGATTCCATTCTTGCAGAAAACGAAAGGGCGTTGAGCAAAGCAAAAGAAAGGATCCAACAATTAAACGAAGAAGCCAGATCTAATAAGGAACGCCAAGATAGGCAATCCGAAAAAGACAGGGCACAATTCAAGAAGGAAAAAGACCATTGGATACGATCAGAAGACCAGTTTCGTGCACAACTTGAAGAGACAAGAAGATGCAACAGAGAACATCAACAAGCAGACATCGACAGGGAAAGAGCGCATGCAAGATTAGAGCAGGCCAGACTCCAAGCTCTATTAGAATCAGCTCTAGATCATGAAAACCATGTCATAGATATAGCCACCACTCGTCAGCAGCAATTGCAGAACCAAGACCAACGTCTCCAAGATTTCAGGGCACAAATCCATGACCTGGCGGTCTACACTTCTCAAAGTTACGTAAACTGCCAAGGAATGGATTATGAAAGGTTTACAGAGCATGCACCCATTTTTGCCCTTCATCTAGCAATGGAGTTGGAAAGGATGTATCGTACGCTGGGAGGTCATCCAGGTCAAGCCCCACATTGAGCAAATAATCTAATAATTTACAACACAAGTGGTAAGTGGGGCACGTTGTGAGATGTTAAGAATTGTATCTTTTATTTTGATTTAAGTGTGTGTGTTTCAAGCCATTTTCTTACAAAGTTTTCAAATGTAATGTCTGTTCATCTTTGTATAATGAATAAAAGTGTTTGCCTCATGTCCGAACTACGCAGGCATGATACGTAGGCAATCTTTATAAGATTCGACCACCACAATAAGGAATATAATAAATAAAATAAAAGTGAGTAACAATAAAAATTTCAAGAAAGCTGGGACGACACAAGCGGCCGAGCAAATGCATAATAGAAAGGGGATATTTGTCTAGGAGCATTGCATCTCAACGTGTAATTATATATGTGTTAAACTCTCAAGACTAACAAGTATTGTTCATTTCCAGAATTCAAGCAGTTAGTTTCTCTAAAGAGTATACTGGCATATTATCATTATCACACGAGATCAAAAGGACCAATACCCGAAAGTATGTCTATCCCAGATGTTGACACAGGTATTGAGCTAGAGGAGATGGATGTCGGGAAAATGAAAGAAGAGATGTTTAAACTCAAGCAGCAAATGGCTGAGATGTACCAAGCCTGGTCTACAGGACAGTTACCCCCATCTTACCCAACTAACCCTGCTCCATCAATGACCCAAACTCAGGATAATATTACCACTGAATTATCCCCAAATTTCCCCATTTACCAACACTACCGAGGAACCACCTCTCAGACACCGCAATCTCCACCTCCGAAACCAGTTCCATATTTTCCTCCACCTATGACTCCTGTTTTCGTAGCACCTCCCCCGGCTACATTCCACAAATCTCCTAGTGAGCCTACATTCCAGGCCCAGGACAACCAATATTACCCCCCGGAGCCCACCCTCAAAGCCTCCGAAATCCATTCAACTGCTCCTCGTTTTGATCTCCCAACCGAAATTGACAAGCCAGCCAAAAATGCTGAACAAGAAGAGATGTTCAGGAAGGTCAAGAGTCTAGAACAATCGTTCAGAGACATGCGAGGATTAGGTGGGCAAGTCAGTGTAGCATACAAAGATTTGTGCTTATTCCCCAATGTACAATTACCAGTTGGCTTCAAGATGCCCAAATTTGACCTATACAGCGGGCACGGCGACCCAGTAGCCCACTTAAGGGGTTTCTGTAGCAAGATGCGAGGAGCTGGGGGAAAGGATGAATTATTGATGGCTTACTTCAGTCAAAGTCTAAGCGGATCAGCTTTGGAGTGGTATACACGCCAGGACCATGGGAGATGGTACACCTGGGATGACCTGGCACAGGCATTCACATACCATTTCCAATACAATCTGGAAATCATCCCAGATCGATTATCTTTGACAAAATTTGAGAAGAAACACAATGAAAGTTTCAGAGAGTACAGCTTCCGGTGGAGAGAACAGGCAGCAAGAGTGGATCATCCTATGAAGGAGAGTGAAATGGTAGACTACTTCCTCCAAGCCTTGGAACCAACTTACTATGCCCATTTAGTTTCAGCGGTAGGTAAATCATTCAACGAGGTAGTAAAAATGGGAGGTATGGTGGAAGAAGGCCTCAAGACAAATAAAATCATGATCTATTCAGCAATTAAGGCAACTACTCAAGCTATTCAAGGCGGGGTGGGAGGAATTGGAAGAAAGAGGAGGGAAGAGGCAGCAGTAGTTGATTCAGGAATTTGGTCAGGACCAAGAGGTTCACCGCCTTACTATAATCAACAACGACCTCGCCAATCAACTTACCACCACGATTCATCCCAACACTACTATCACCCTTCGGAGCCTCATTTTTCCATTAACCATGCGCAATCATACAATCAGCCACCTGTTCACACTAATTGGCGTGCTCCTGCCATACCAAGTACTTACCCACGAGCCTATCCTGGACCAGGTTTCAGGCCTAGGCCAGCATTCATGGGAGAAAGAGAACAGAAAAAGAAAACCTACACTCCATTGGGAGAGTCTTACACCAGTCTGTTCCACAGGCTGAGACAGCTGGACATGCTAAGACCAATACAATCCAAGCTACCCAATCCTCCTCCAAAGAATCTGGATTACACCATTAGCTGTGAGTATTGCTCCGGTACACCAGGCCATGATACAGAGAAATGCTGGCATTCGAAAAATGCAATACAAGAGCTGATCGATACTAATAAAATCGAGGTTCAAATCCTCGAAGCTCCTAATATCAATAGAAATCCAATGCCAGCCCATCAGGAGGCCAATATGATAGAAATCATACAAGCTGATGGGGAGACAAAGAAGCCATCACAAACTGTCAAGATGATCAGGTCTCATGAAGCCGAGCCAGATAAGCAGTTAATAGAGGAGAAGCCGGTACCTAAGCAGGACAAAAATGGTGATGAACCATTTATGGTAGTCGAGAAGGGATCATCAAGCAAAGTTGCCACAAAACAAGAAAGGCCGAAGGTGATAGTACTAGGGATTTCCAACAAACCCATTGTATTCGTGGAAGGAGCCCATACAGATCGGGTTATTATCATACCTGTAACCCAGCTGCCAGTGATCAACAATAAAGCCATCCCATGGAACTATGAACGAGTGACTGTAATGTACAAGGGAAAAGAAGTCAAGGAAGAAGTGTGTGAGGCGCAAGGCTTGACTCGTTCGGGAAGATGTTTTACGCCCGAAGAGTTAAGAAAAACTAAAAATAATCCAACACCAATAAAGAGAGGTGTGACGGAAGAAGAGGCGGAAGAGTTTTTAAGAAAAATAAAACTCCATGATTATTCTGTTGTGGATCAATTGAAGAAGACACCCGCTCAAGTTTCATTGTTGTCATTGTAAGCACGTGATTTTTGCCCTACATGAGAATTACTCCCAAAAAATGCAAAATAAAATGATTTTCCTTGGTGTGCAATTTTGAGTATTTTTGTGACATTTTTGGATTATTATTTGTATTTGTTTGTGCTTGTTTATTTGCTAAATTAATAAAAAATACAAAAATATGTCGCATTTGCATGTAGGATTTAATTCTATAATTGTTAGTAATTAAATTAGTTTTATCAAAATTAAAATTTACAAAAAATATGCATCTTTTGCATTTTTAGCATTTAATGTCCAAATAAACAATTTTATGCTTAATTATTACTTAATTGTGTGTTAATTGTTATTGGTAGTTAATTTGCGCTTTTATAACTTAATTTAGTTCTTAATAATAATTTAAGTATTCTTATAATTTAGTTTTAGAAAATAAAAGAAGAAAAGATAACAAAAATACAAATAAAAATCGGATTGGGCCGCTTCTTCAATTTTCAACCCCAGGCCCAAACAATTGTCCACGACCCAGTCCACTTCACACGGGTCGACCCGGTCCGCCCCATTAACCCATTGATCCAAGACCCACTCTTCATTTTGCCAAAACACAAAAACAAAAACACAAACAAAAAACCCTAAAAAACCTAAACTAAACTCACCCGCCCCCTCCATCTTCTTCCTCTCCAAACCTTCAAACTCAAACACCCCAACATCCATGGCTGCTGCCATTCACCAGCCCCGTCAACCACCAGCTCCCCCCTGCGTCGTCACTATCCCGTCGCCACCAGCTTCACCACCAAACAGACCCCTCCACCTCTAGCACCACCCGTCCAGCATCGTCAAGCAGCAGCTATAGCTGCTGCATCGTCCAAAACCACCACAACCCTTCCATCTCCAGCTGCCTTCCCGCCATTGACAATGCTTCAAGCTCGAGTTTTCTGCTTGCTGCGTCGACCACCTTCTTCCTCCTCGACGAACAGCTACTACTGCCCGTCGAACCCACGCGGACACCACCCAAACCAGTCCGGCAGTCCCCCGAGCTACGCCTGTCCGCCATAGCTTTCCTCCTCGACGAGCAGCTGCTCGACGTCCAGTTGTCCCCAACTGTCGCGTCTCCGCTGTCCGTCGACCTCTCATATGGGTTTGTACTAAACCCTCGTCGTCCATGGATGCTTTGGCTGCTTCACTTCTGCCGCGCCAACTGCCGGTATAGCTTCAGCATGGATTCAGTTGTCAACTGCCGATATTGCTTCGTAGGTTCATGTTCGTCGTGTTCGTCATCGTTGGTTCGAGCTTTGGTCGAGGCTCGTCGAGTTCGTTGTTTGTTTGGTCGTTGTTCGTCGTTTCGATCCGGTTAGTAGATTTTTGAGTTTTATTTTGTCCGCATTTTGTTTTGATATTTTCGAATCTAAAATCGGCAAATGTTTGTTTTGTTTATCGTTTGAATTAATTTTTAGTTCATGATTCATGTGTTGTTTTGTTAAATTAATTTTTCAGATTTCAAATGAAAGATTAATTAGTTATTTTTCATGTTTATTTCATGTTTGTATTGTTGTTTAAGTGAATATTTGTTAGTTTAATGTTTGTTAGATTCAAATTGAAATTTAATTAATTGTTTCTTCAATTTGTTTCATGTGTTATGTATTTTCCAGAAAATGTTAATGTTGTTTGAATCGTTAAAATCCGTCATGTTTGTGGCTTAAAAACAGATTTAATTCATGTTCATCTTTGTTTGAAGTTCATGTTTAAATCCAGTGAATTAATGTGAGTTTATGTTTGTTTTGTGATTTGTTGATTTAATTTGAATCATGCATATTGTTGTTTGTATTGTTGTGTTCTTGCTCATACATTCATGGTCTAAATTAACCAGGATTGGTTCCCGATATGGTTAATTCATTCCATTAATTTGGAGTTTGTGTTGTTCATCATGTTCATGTAAATTGTTGTTGAAGATTGTTGAGAAATTGGTCATCTTGACTATATTTTGGTTGAGTTATGATTAATTGATTGTTTAGAGCAGAGGGGTAATTTGGTAAATTGCATTGCATTCGGGGGTAGATTTGTAATTGCAATAAGGTCGGAGGGGTAGTTTGGTAATTAAATATTATTTTGATTCTTTATGTTAAGCATGGGGAACAAATATAATGGGGTGGGGTTTTTGATGTACTTGTTTAATGTAATGGGGGACAAGACAAAACATAATGGGGAGGAATCTTGTACTTTTTTAATATAGGCATGGGGGACATATGGTAATGGGTTGGGAATGTGGTATTTATTTAATGTAGGCATGGGGGACAAAGTTTAAAATAAAGAAAACATTATGTAGTGGGACAAAACATGCCATTGGGGGAATAATTTTGGGGTTGGGAATTGAAGACTTGTCTTGCTATATATAGAGGACTATTCTTGACATTAAGAAGAGGTTTTTAAAAGAGTAGAACTTGAACCTTGAGAGGATTTTTTTGGGAGAGAAAAAAAGAAGAGAATTTTTAGAACTTGAATATTAAGAGATACTTGAGAGAGTTTGTGAGAGTAAAAGAGAAATCCAATTTGAACTTCACTCGAATAATTTCTGTTTGCTTTTCTTCGAGTGTTATTCAAAAATCCGAAGCTACTGCATCTCGTGTCTTTTCTCTCTTCTGCTTTGACTGCGATTGTACTTTTTTCACTGCTGAGTTTACAATCTATCACTGGGTTATTCTACTGGTTGTTACTGGTTTTGCGGTGTTGCGGAACCTGCTGTTGCTGCGTTATTACTGTTGCTGACTCCTACTTCTTTGTTCTTGTACTGCTGTTTCCAGGTACACATTTGTACACTCTTGGCTTGAAGCGAAAAATGAAATATTAATCAGGCTCCTGTTCCTGTTGAATTCTTTTGTTTGGATCTGTGTTTGAATATTAATTTCCCTCTCTTGGTGTAAAAATGTAGTTGATTGATTAAATGAGCAATGATGTCGCATATGTATAACTTCTTCATCTAATAATGTTAGTTTACATTAATCGAAGAATAGTTAATCTGTTTTGATATTATTGTGTATTTATCTCATGTTCTAGCAAATAATAAAATGTGGAATGAAAACAGTTTTTCCTTGTACAAACGCGATCGCAATTTTCCGTTCACATTAACCGTAACTTAATAACTAATAAGTTGCGTTTTTCAGCATGTAAATAATTAGGAGATTTTTCTTTTATTTTAGAGACAAACTTAATAGAAAAATGTAGTCGCTATAGGCTTATCCTTTTAAAATAAAAATGAGACGAGCCTCGCCAAATAAATCGCAAACCGCCGGGGCCCTCAATAAAATACATAACCATTGACTAGACTTTGGATTTGGTCGTTTAATGAACCTTCACGGCCTCTTCCTAAAATAACAATACGTTAGACTCTTTAGGACGCGCCTTAATAAATCTTACCTTCGTAAACTCGGGTGCACATTTATGTGACCCAAATCCAATTCACAACGGAGTCGAAATGTGTTTCTAATCACGGGTACATTGATTGTGACGTGATTCGAGATGCGTGTCCATGACGTTGCAAATTCATTTTAAGAAATAAGAATGAGATGAGCCTCGCCAAATAAAATACAAATTGCGGGGCCCTCAGTAAATATTTGCTTTAAAAATTATTTGGACTTCGGGATGAACCGTTTAGTAAAATTCCACGGTCTTACCCAAAATAAATACGCTAGTCGCTTTAGGCGCGCCTTTAATAATTTAATTTCCTTAAACTCGGGTGCACATTGATGTGACCCAAATCCAAATCTCAACAGAGTCAAAGTGTGTCGACGACCACGGGTACATTGATTGTAACGCGGTTCGAGATACATTTTCACAACGTTGCAATTCTTAAAAATAACAGTAAATGATAAAAGCGGTTGAAAGATAAAATTTGCACATAAGTTCATATTGTATTTAAAATCAGATAAATAAGCCAAATATAACAGTTGAGCAACCGTGCTAGAACCACGGAACTCGGGAATGCCTAACACCTTCTCCCGGGTTAACAGAATTCCTTATCCGGATTTCTGGTACGCAGACTGTAATATGGAGTCATTCATTTCCTCTATTCGGGATTAAAATTGGTGACTTGGGACACCCTAAATCTCCCAAGTGGCGACTCTGAAATAATTAAACCAATCCCGTTTCGATTGTCCTTTAATTGGAAAAAACTCCCCTGCGCCACGCGGGTGCGGAAAAAGGAGGTGTGACAGTCATTACTGATCCATTCAGAGGAGCACCGCCTGGCTTTGATGAAAATCCTGAATGAGGCTCATGTTCCTGAAAAAATCCCTGTAAATCATTTGGGAAGAATAGCCAACAGAATCTTTGAGGCAAATAGAATTACATTTTCTGATGATGAATTGCCTGTGGAAGGTAGCGAGCACAACAGAGCTCTTTACCTCACCGTGAAATGTGAAAACTCCGTAGTAACCCGGGTATTGGTTGATAATGGGTCAAGTGCAAACATCTGCCCTCTCTCCACTTTAAGCAAATTGAAAATCAAAGAGGAGAGGATCCAGGAGAATAGTATTTGCGTACGGGGTTTTGACGGTGGAAGCAGAGATTCACGTGGCGACATAGTGTTGGAACTAACAATAGGGCTAGTTAAATTCATAATGGAATTTCAAGTACTGGACATAACTGTTTCTTATAATTTGTTGTTGGGTCGACCATGGATCCATGCTGCTAAAGCAGTCCCGTCAACACTACACCAGGCGGTCAAGTTTGAATGGGATCATCAAGAAATAGTTGTGCATGGAGAAGAAAGTTTAAATGCTCACAGCAGTGCCATTGTACCGGTCGAGGGAACAGAAAATGACCAGGGACCATGGGTATACCAAGTGTCCGACACAGTGTCGGTAGAGAAAATTCCAGAGGGGAAGTCCGAATCCAAAAATATCCTCGGCATCAGTCATGGTAGCCTATGAAATGTTAAAAAATGGTTTTATACCCGACAAAGGTCTAGGCTCATCGTTGCAAGGAATTACATAACCAGTATCTCTCCCCGAGAACTGGGAAACATTCGGTTTGGGGTTCATACCCACTGTCAATGACGTGATAAAGGCCAAAAAAGTTGAAACACAAGGCATGGGTTCTTCCAAAACCAGTCCCACGTCTATCAAAGTCTTTTGTCAAGACCGGTGCTAAAAATCGCTCGATAACAACAATTCCTAAATCCTGGGTCAATTCTGAGGAGGAATTAATTGAAAGATTCGAGAAATTGTTTAATGATGTGAATATGTTGGAAAGCGGAGAAGGGTGTAGCAACGCAGAAGTTCAATTCGTTGGGCCAGAAACAAAGCTTAATAATTGGAAAGCCACTCCTCTCCCCATTCGAAAGGAGTCTTGGTAGTTTATTTTGATTTTCTTTCAAGTTTGTTTGGGTTACTTCAGGGTTGTAATCCCAAAGCTTATCTTACAGTTTGTTTGAAGTGTGCAAACCTTGTTATCTTTCATCATCCAATAAAAAGCAGTTTCCTTTTTATTATCATTCCTGATAGTTTTCTTTTCTTTTTCTTCTTTCCTGTACAGTTCCTTTTACGCTGGCTCTAGTGATATGGCATGCATGAGGAATCCTCAGCCCAGTCTTAAAAATCAATCTGGTTCCGAAGTAATAATTCAAGAAATATATTGTGATTATGAATCAGAATATGATGAAGATGAGGTTTTTGAAGAGATTAGTAAAGAGTTAATTCACTTTGAGGAAAAAATCAAACCTAACTTGAGTGATACCGAGGACATCAATATAGGGGACACGAGTAATATCCGGGAAACTAAAATAAGTGTCCATCTCGAACCAAAGATTCGAGAAGAGTTAATTAAAGCACTCATAGAATTCAAAGATGTTTTTGCATGGTCATATGACGACATGCCGGGCCTAAGCACTGATTTAGTGGTTCACAAATTGCCCACCGATCCAACGGTGCCTCCTGTCAAGCAGAGGCTGAGAAAATTCAAGCCTGATATGAGTGTGAGAATTAAGGAAGAAATCACCAAACAGTTGGAAGCAAAGGTCATTCGAGTCACTCGATATCCTGTTTGGTTAGCTAATATCGTTCCTGTACCAAAGAAAGACGGCAAAATTAGAGTATGCGTCGACTACCGCAATCTCAACAAAGCAAGTCCAAAGGATAATTTCCCATTACCCAATATCCATATTTTGATCGATAATTGTGCCAAGCATGATATAGGGTCTTTCGTGGATTGTTATGCTGGGTATCATCAAATTCTAATGGATAAAGAAGACGCAGAAAAGATGGCATTCATCACACCATGGGGAACTTATTGCTACCGGGTAATGCCGTTCGGTTTGAAGAACGCCGGAGCAACCTACATGAGAGCGATGACCACAGTGTTTCATGATATGATACACAAGGAGATTGAGGTATACGTGGACGATGTAATCATAAAATCAAAGCATCAGACCGACCACGTTGGGGATTTGAGGAAATTCTTCTTAAGACTTCGAAGGTACAACCTCAAGCTTAACCCTGCCAAATGCCCATTTGGAGTTCCATCTGGAAAGTTGCTGGGATTCATAGTCAGTCGACAAGGTATCGAGCTAGACCCATCAAAAATCAAAGCCATCCAAGAATTGCCACCTTCAAAGAACAAAACTGAAGTAATGAGTTTGTTGGGAAGATTGAATTACATCAGCAGGTTTATTGCTCAGCTTACAACAACCCGTGAGCCTATTTTCAAATTGTTGAAAAAAGATGCTGCGGTCGAATGGACCGACGAGTGTCAGGAGGCGTTTGACAAGATAAAAGGATACCTGTCAAGCCCACCCGTGTTGGTCCCGCCAGAGCCAGGAAGACCTCTGATTCTTTACTTGACGGTCTTGGAAAATTCATTTGGTTGTGTATTGGGGCAACATGACCTCACTGGCAGAAAAGAACAGGCCATCTACTACCTTAGCAAGAAATTCACAGCTTATGAGGTTAAGTATACTCATCTGGAGAAGACATGTTGCGCCCTGACTTGGGTAGCTCAAAAATTGAAACACTATTTCTCGTCCTACACTACTTACCTCATTTCACGTTTGGATCCGTTGAAATATATTTTTCAAAAGCCTATGCCAACGGGAAGACTTGCAAAGTGGCAGATATTGCTCACAGAATTTGACATCATCTATGTGACTCGGACTGCAATGAAAGCCCAAGCACTGGCTGATCATTTAGCTGAAAACCCGGTCGACGAGGAGTACGAGCCGTTGAAAACCTATTTTCCCGATGAAGAAATAATGCATATCGATGAGATGGAGCAAATTGATAAACTTGGCTGGAAACCTTTCTTTGATGGAGCCACTAACATGAAAGGAGTCGGGATAGGAGCTGTAATCATTTCTGAAACAGGGCATCACTATCCTGTTACAGCTCAACTGCGATTTTATTGCACCAATAATATGGCTGAATATGAAGCTTGTATTATGGGGTTAAGGCTAGCCGCAGACATGGGTATCCAAGAAATCTTAGTCATGGGAGATTCAGATCTTCTGGTACATCAAATTCAAGGAGAATGGGAAACCCGAGACTTGAAGCTCATACCATACCGACAATGTCTACATGATCTTTGTCAGCGTTTTCAATCAGTGGAGTTCCGGCATATTCTAAGGATCCATAATGAGGTCGCCGATGCATTGGCTACCTTGGCATCAATGTTGCACCATCCAGACAAAGCTTATGTGGATCCACTACATATTCGAGTCCACGATCAGCACGCTTATTGCAATATGGTTGAAGAAGAATTTGATGGTGAACCATGGTTCCACGACATCAAGGAGTATATCAGGATGGGGATATATCCCGCACAAGCCACAGGAGATCAAAAGAGGACCATTAGGCGATTGGCAAATGGATTCTTCTTAAGCGGAGGAGTTTTGTATAAAAGAACACCAGATCTTGGATTATTAAGATGCATAGATGCCAGACAAGCTACAGCTGTCATGTCTGAAGTACATTCTGGAGTTTGCGGACCCCACATGAGTGGATATGTGTTGGCAAAGAAAATCCTCCGAGCTGGTTACTATTGGCTTACCATGGAGCGAGATTGTATCAGTTTTGTGCGCAAGTGTCATCAATGCCAGATACACGGAGATTTGATTCATTCTCCACCATCCGAGTTGCACACAATGTCGGCACCATGGCCCTTCGTTGCCTGGGGCATGGATGTGATTGGACCAATTGAGCCGGCAGCATCCAATGGGCACAGGTTCATTCTGGTAGCCATTGATTATTTTACCAAATGGGTTGAGGCCAAGACATTCAAATCGGTGACCAAGAAAGCTGTGGTCGATTTTGTCCACTCAAATATCATATGTCGATTCGGAATCCCAAAGGTGATCATCACAGATAACGGTGCTAATCTTAACAGCAACTTAATGAAGGAAGTATGTCAACAGTTTAAGATTACACATCGCAACTCTACCCCATATCGGCCCAAGGCGAATGGAGCAGTCGAGGCAGCCAACAAAAACATAAAGAAGATACTTCGGAAAATGGTAGAAGGTTCAAGACAATGGCATGAAAAATTACCATTTGCATTATTGGGATACCGCACTACTGTTCGCACTTCAGTAGGAGCAACTCCTTATTTGTTGGTATATGGCACTGAAGCAGTAATTCCTGCAGAAGTTGAGATTCCTTCCCTTCGGATCATCGCCGAAGCAAAGATTGATGATGATGAGTGGGTCAAAACCCGTCTGGAACAGTTAAACTTGATTGATGAAAAACGATTGGCCGCAGTATGTCATGGTCAATTATATCAAAGAAGAATAGCAAGAGCATACAACAAAAAAGTGCGTCCACGGAAGTTCGAAGTGGGCCAACATGTGCTGAAACGTATTCTTCCACATCAGGTTGAGGCAAAAGGCAAATTTGCCCCGAATTGGCAAGGACCATTCATTGTGACCAGAGTATTATCGAATGGTGCACTATGCTTAACAGATATTGAAGGCAAATGCATAGATATGGCGATCAATTCTGACGCGGTAAAAAGATATTATGCATAACTTTTGAATGTTTGTATTTAGCATTATTTCGAAGATTGGAATGACAAAGGCAATTTATTCTGCTATCCAAACACTATACCATTTGCTTCCCCTTCGAGCCATATTTGTTTCTTTCTTACCCTCTCTTGGAATCAATAAAAATCAAATATGAAATAAAAAAAAAAAGAGAAAAGAAAATCACTATTATTTAGAGAACTACGTTTGACCTGATTCCTCAAAGAAGGATACGTAGGCGCCTCACGGCTCGGTCATAGGGTGCAAAATATGCATAATGTGCACAAAAGAAACATCAAGAGACCCCAATTCAAGAAAACTGGGGCAGGAGTTGTATTGGAAATAAGAAAAAGATTCCAAGAGTTGTAATTTTAAACCCATACCAAAACTGTTTAGTTTTTGATACTTTTCCATTTCCCACCACATACCAAAAAGACCTTTCGACAAATCTTAGAAAAATTCTGAGTCAAGCAAATGAAGATGGTTCATAACACTCTGGTATAAACAAGAAAAGAAAGTAAAAATGAGAGAGTCTTATAGGTGAAAACCCACACGGGCACAATAAGGCGACGGAAGTTGAGAGAAAGTAAAATGAGAGAGTCTTATTGGTGAAAACCTTCGTAGGCACCATAAGGCGAAAAGGAAGTAAGAAATGAACAAATGAGGAAGGTTTATTGGTGAAAACTCTTTGAGATATTGCAAGTCCAACAGATCTGTAAAATGAAAAATGAAGCTAGATTACGGAAATTTTGGGGAAAACAAAAATGAGACAATTGAAAGGAGATTGATTAAAAGACTGGGTTGATTAATCCAAATTGCATACCATGATCATTGGCGCCAGTGACTCCAATCAGATAAGTCCTTTATTCCTTCGTCAACGCTCATCCAAATTTGGATTTTTTTTTCATTCTATAATTGTCGAAATCAGCGTGTTTCGTCGCTAATAATCTTACTTTTCTAAAGCTTTGAGATAAGTTTTATTCCAAACAAATAAGAAGGAATGTCAAAGTATACTACCAAGATTCAAGATTACATGATGCAAAATACGGCCACGAAAGGCGGGAGATAAAAATAATAAGATATGGGTGTAAGAAAAATGGAATCAAAAGCGGATCGGCAATGTCAGGAGAACATATGATTACGGTTAAAAGGGTTTGAAGGAAAACATACAGAGGGGAATCCTATAGTTAAGGATCAATTACAAGGACAAACAGTCTTTCAACCATTTCTAGGCAACGAAACAAGACAGAGAAGCCTCACCGTCGGCGAGAATGCCCAGTTAACCCAACTGTTTTAAAACTAACAAAGTTTTCTTTGATTTTAAAACAGGGGCAAAAACAACATTTGTGTCAGGAAAAACCCGATGAAAAGAATTGAAGAAGTCATGCGTCCACCTGGAGAATGAGGATAAGAATTAAAGAAGTCAGGCGTCCACCTGGAGAATGAGGATGAGAATTAAAGAAGTCAGGCGTCCACCTGGAGAATGAGGATGAGAATTAAAGAAATCAGGCGTCCACCTGGAGAACTAGGATGAAGAATTAAAGAAGTCAGGCGTCCACCTGGAGAATGAGGATGAAGAATTGAAGAAATCAGGCGTCCACCTGGAGAATGAGGATGAGAATTAAAGAAGTCAGGCGTCCACCTGGAGAATGAGGATAAGAATTAAAGAAGTCAGGCGTCCACCTGGAGAATGAGGATAAGAATTAAAGAAGTCAGGCGTCCACCTGGAGAATGAGGATGAGAATTAGGGAAATCAGGCGTCCACCTGGAGAATGAGGATGAGAATTGTAGAAATCAGGCGTCCACCTGGAGAATGTGGATGAAGGATTAAAAAGAAGTCAGACGTCCACCTGGAGAATGAGGACGAAGAATTGAAGAAATCAGGCGTCCACCTGGAAAATGAGGATAAGAATTAAAGAAGTCAGGCGTCCACCTGGAGAATGAGGATGAGAATTAAGGAAGTCAGGCGTCCACCTGGAGAATGAGGATGAGAATTAAAGAAATCAGGCGTCCACCTGGAGAACGAGGATGAAGAATTGAAGAAGTCAGGCGTCTACCTGGAGAATGAGGATAAGAATTAAAGAAGTCAGGCGTCCACCTGGAGAATGAGGATGAGAATTAAAGAAGTCAGGCGTCCACCTGAAGAGTGAGGATAAGAATTAAAGAAGTCAGGCGTCCACCTGGAGAATAAGGATGAGAATTAAAGAAGTCAGGCGTCCACCTGGAGAATGAGGATGAAGAATTAAAGAAGGAATCAGGCGTCCACCTGGAGAATGAGGATAAGAATTAAAGATGTAAGGCGTCCACCTGGAGAATGAGGATAAGAATTAAAGAAGTAAGGCGTCCACCTGGAGAATGAGGATGAGAATTAAGGAAGTCAGGCGTCCACCTGGAGAAGGAGGATGAGAATTAAAGAAATCAGGCGTCCACCTGGAGAACGAGGATGAAGAATTGAAGAAGTCAGGCGTCCACCTGGAGAATGAGGATAAGAATTAAAGAATTCAGGCGTCCACCTGGAGAATGAGGATGAGAATTAAAGAAGTCAGGCGTCCACCTGAAGAATGAGGATAAGAATTAAAGAAGTCAGGCGTCCACCTGGAGAATAAGGATGAGAATTAAAGAAGTCAGGCGTCCACCTGGAGAATGAGGATGAAGAATTAAAGAAGGAATCAGGCGTCCACCTGGAGAATGAGGACAAAGAATTGAAGAAATCAGGCGTCCACCTGGAGAATGAGGACAAAGAATTGAAGAAGTCAGGCGTCCACCTAGAGAATGAGGACAAAGAAAAGAAGCAATCAGGCGCCCACTTGGAGAACAAGGGAATATAATTAAAGCAGACAGAAGTCAGGCACCCACCTGGAGAACAAGGGAATACAATTAAAGTGTTGAAATCAAAAACCCGCTCATATGAGAAAGGAGCACATTTAGAGTCAATAAAGCAGAGGAGTCCAACAAAGTCCCCAGCAGAAAACAACAAGAATCCCAAACATATAAAGAAAATATGGGATACAATGAAAAGGAATACGGAATAAGCCAAATGCCCAAGAGTCACCAAGATATCAAGACAACAAGAAACGCAAGGGCATGATCTAGATAAGATTTTATAATTCATGTACCATAGTCTAGTTTAGCTTTTTGTATTACCTTTGAAGTAAGGTGTAATAAGGAGGTCAGCAAGCAGTAAAAACAGCACGAAGCAGCAGTAACATCACAGTCCCACGGTAGTCCCAGCTACCCAAAACTTCCCGAACTACATTGACCTGATTCCTTTATAGCCAAGGATATGTAGGAAACCTTTGAAGCAGAGGTTCGGTCAAATCTTTCAAAAAATGCTTCCCACGGAGTATTTGAACGGGCAAAAATCGCTCGTATCCGCTCACTTTATCTTTGCACGAAAACTCTTCGAGTTTCCGCACAAAGAGGGGTAGCTGTGAGCACGTGATTTTTGCCTCACGAAAACTATTCCAAAATAAATCAAAAATAAAATAAATTTCTTTTAGTGTGCAATTTTTGAATTTGTGTTGTGTTAAATATTTGTGTTATGTCCGTAAATATTTACATTGTCATAATAAAATGAAAAATAAAATAAAATACATGTTGCATGCCTATCTAGGATTTAATTATGCATTGATTCAAAATAAAATCACAAAAATATGCATTTTGTTCTATTTTAAATATTCCACTGTGTGATTAATGTTTTGTCTGTATGTTGAATAGTTGTTATAAAGTGATTAATATTGTTTAGAAGTTAAAATTGTTTTATAATTAAAATTAGAAATTTAAATTAGAAAAATGAAAAATAAATTGAAAAAATAAAAAATATCGGACCTGGATTAAAATCCAGGCCCAAAACCAAGTTACCCCCCCTCAGCCCAATCCAGGCAACCCAGGACCGGTCCAATTCAAGGCCAAGATCAAACGATGACGTTTGGTCACATTTTATCAAGGACCGTTGGATCAAAGCCAACCAACGGCTGAGATCCTACGAACCTAACCCATAATCTTTACCCGACCATTTGACCCGATCCAGCCTGACCCCGAATTTCAACCAAATGACAACGTTTGGTTAAGTGGATTGATCTCAACCGTGCATCTTAATTGATCCGACGGATGAGATCAATCCACCCCACCCCTATATAAGGCCCAAACCCCTACCCCGGCCCCTAACTGAACACCCCCCTCCTCTCTACTGTTCATCATCCCTTCCGAAACCAAACCCCTAACCGTAGCCGCCCTTATTCCCCACCGCCTGAAACCCGGCGGCATCAACGCCGCCGGTCACCACCTTAACACCCCAGAACCCCCTGAACACCCTCTATCCGAATATGTTATCTGCTTGGCTCGAATCTCCCTGAAGGTTCTCGAATCTTCATTTGAAGATTCGAGCCAAACTCAGATCTAAACCAAACAGCCCCTAGTTAACACCAAATCACCCCTGGGCTTCCCTCACCCTTGTGTCGTCTTTTTTTCCCTTCGAATCTACCCGGAAATGTTCGGATTTAAAATCCAAGATCTGAAACCCTAAATTTCCAATCTTGGAATCTTTTTCAAATACAAATGAAGGATTGAGGTTTAATCGACCTTAGTCAAAGTATTTTCAGTTGAAAATACTTCGACTAAGGTCTGTTTGATTTCAAAAAAAAAAGTCAAGTGGAATTCTAGTCTGAATAAATTTGAAGGATTCAGAGGTATTTTTCTATTTTCTTTTGTGTATTCTACGTGTATTTTTGTTTGTTTTAATAACCTGTTAATTTTTCATATTTTTTGTTTGATTAATTCTGTCATTTTTGTCTCATACCCGTATGTCTGATCAAATAAATGAATTGTTTCTGTTGGTTATGTATGTTCACAATGTGTGTAATCGACCCGATTAAATTCGTCGATTAGTTACATTATGAATTCCCGTTTGTGATAATACTGATTGAAATAATCTGTTTCTATAGACTGTTTGTTGACAATTGTTGAAGATAATCAGTTTGATTAATACTCATCAGATTAAATCATCCTCGATTATATTTCAATAAGTCTGTCAAAAGAATGCTGCGTGTATGTTGAAATTTTAAACCAGTTGGTTCCAGGGCATTGTTAGTATATTGACAATGCTCCTGTATTTGTTTGCTTTTTAGTTCAGTTTTGAATTTCAGTTGAAATAATCCTGCATGTTCTGTGTAATGTTAGTGTGTTTTATTCAGGTTCAGTATTCAATTGAGAATCCTCTGTTTAAATTCAATTCTTGTGAATAAATGTGGTATACTGTCTCAAATCATAGGATTGGTTATAGCTGTGAGAACATATTGTAGAATCTGTTTTGATTTTTTCGTATAAAGACAGTAAAAAACAGTAGGTCAGGGGTATTTCTGGGAATGAAACAGTAAAAACAGTGTGTTAGTGCTAGTGTATTATAATGAAATGTTAGTGTCTATAGTTTAAGATAATAATGGGGAACAAGGGATAATGGGGCTGCTTAAAATCAGGATAAGATCATTAAAAGTATTCAAAAGCAGTTTTTAATGGAACTTTCTGATTTTAAAAGAAGAAGGGGGTCCAAGAAGCACTAAAAGGAAATAGGACAGACCTGTATAAGTACAGGGACTGGAAATTTGAAAAGAGATCAGATTTTAAGAGGGAATTTGGAGAGAGAGAAATCAGTTTTCAGACAGAGAGTTTAGAGGCAGCTTTCAGAGAGTTTTTTAAGAGAGGCTGATTTTTAAAGCATTAGGGAATACACACAGAAATACATATACATTTGAGAAAAACAGAAAGAAAGAAATAGAAATAGAATCAGAAACAGAAATCTGAGAGGAAGGAAAAAAAATAGCAAAAGAAACAGAAAATAGAACACTTGCACACACAGAATCTGAAACAGATAATAGAAAAGAAAGAAGGAAAAGCTGAAACAGTGTTTCTGGAATCTGTCCTGGTTTGTTTGTCAGCATTGTTTGGTTTAAGTTTGGAATTCTTCTTAAATTTCTGTTACTGCTCGTCTGGTTTCACGTGTCTTATTATTGCTCAAATCTGTGGAAATACTACTATTATGCTGATTTTTATTACTGCTGCAACTACTGAAATTTACTCCTTCATTTCCAGGTACATATCTTTTAAAATTCTATGTCGGAAAGAGACTCTTCATGATAAATCAATGAAGTTTGAATTGCAATTCTATTTTTCATTTATCTAAGTTCATTATTGTAAATTTCAGTTTTGTTTCATGTTGTTTAATATAGTAGTATGCTTGCCATGTTAATTATCAGCTGATCATTCTCTTTTGAAATTCATATAAGTGTTGTAATACTATTATCTATTCCAGAATTTCATTAAAGTATAGTTATGAATGAATTGTCAAGATAGGGAATATGACATGAAGTTGGCTATTAATTAAGTTTTACGACATTGTTAGGAGGTATTAAGGGAAGCCTGGGAATACCAAGAAGATGCGTGGTTAGTGTATTTCGATTATTTGGTTGTGGATTAAGGCTAGATGATGATTGGTTGTATTTTATCCATATATGGCGTAATAGTGATTATGGTTAACATCAATAGTCAAAAGTGGCATTAGTATATTCCGCTATGTTTGCAAACGTCAAAATATGACGAATAATGTTGTATGCAATATCATCTTATTAAGTCAATTATGTAGATTTGTTCTCTCTCTTAATAACAAATGGCCTGGGAATTTTACAATGCGAATGTTAGTGTTTAGCAATGATTCACATAAATTGAGAATCAAATCGGTTAGATTATATATATACCTTACGTTCAACCCTAAGCAGAATTAACAAAATAATTAGGCCTATTAGATTAAAAGAAAGTATATGAGAATAAGATGAGATGTACAAGCACAAATTGTAACACTTTATATCAATGGTAATTAGAAATAGAATTTACACTAAATAAATAATGAAAAATTGTTCAAAAATACTTCTTCCCTTCGTAAATCATTTTTGTTAGTTTCATATACAATTCATTCTTTGGCATATATATATGTTGTATTTGCTAAAAATCAAATTTTTATTCTTTTCTTTGAATTTGAATAGTTGGGATGAATATAATTTATACTCGGAAATTATAATCGACGGGAAACATTTAATAAATTGTGAATTCTTTTAAAAGAATTTAAAGGCATCCCTTAAATGTGAATTTCTCATGAATTTCATATAAAATGTGTAGATATAATAAACAATTCGTGAAAAACCCATAATACCATTAAGAATATTTGGCGTAATTAGGGATACGCTCGCGTAACCTGATTATATTGATAAAAGCAATTCGAATTATGCGTACGCGCAATTTCGAGCGAATATTTAATAAAAGGGATTTCTTCGAGGATGTAAAAATAATTTCATATAACCCGGGATGTGCAGTTCACTGTTTAAATATAAGGGTGGTGACGTTCTTAATTCTATTTTAAATCACGAACATATGAATTTGTAATAAAGGATATAATATGATCAATTATATTGTGTACACGTATGCGTGACATGATCCCCGTAATTATGAAAGGTATATAATACGAATATACGTACGCATAATTCGTTTATATAATTGTAAACAATAAGTAAAAGCGGTAGTAAAATCATGCAATAAAAACGTATTTAGTAAAAATCAAGATAATTAAGCCAATAATAAAAATAGTTGAGCGACCGTGCTAGAACCACGGAATTCGAAAATGCCTAACACCTTCTTCCGGATTAACAGAATTCCTTACTCAGGATTTCTGGTTCGCAGAATAATAAACAGAGTCATATTCTCCTCGATTCAGGGATTAAAACCGGTGACTTGGGACGCCTTAAAATTCCCAGATGGCGACTCTGAAATAATTAAATAAATCCTGTTTCGACTGTCCTTCAATTGGAGAAAACTCCCCACGCGCCCCGCAAGCGCGGTAAAAAGGAGGTGCGACAGTTACTTACCTCAAACCGATGAAAATACTACTCCACGACGCCTTTACCCCTCGAATCAGCCTCCACTCGCGTCGAATCTATCCAAAATCAGAATCACGACGTCAAAATATGCTAAGGGAACGAAGCCCAAGCGAAAATAATCAAATAATACCAAGAATCCTGAAATTACCAAAACCCAACCCCTGGGCCCACGTCTCGAAATTCAATAATTTTTGCATTAATAGATTCCTTATCTTCCCACGAGTTCATACATATCAAAAGTTCTCAAATCCGACCCCAAATGGTCCTTCAAATCCTCAATTAAAGGTCTAAATTTCCAAGCCTTAGTTCTTCAATTTTTATCTTAATTTCCATGTTTTACTAGGTGGAATTCACATAATAATCAAGTTTTAAGTCCAAGAATCTTACCTCCAAGTGATTCCCCTCGAATCCCTCTTCAATATCCTTCAAAAGCTCCAAAAACGACCAACTATGGAGGAAATAAACCCCACATTCGCGGACAAGATGACTTTTTAAACTTCTGCCTAGGCTTGAAAATCCTTCTTCGCGAACGCGGTCAAAGCCTCGCGTTCGCGAAGCACAAAAATAACTTTGACCAAAATCCTCTTACACGAACGTGACATGACCCTCGCGAACGCTGTACTTTACCCAGACGAACCTTCGCGAACGCGTTCCGTCCATCGCGAACGTGATGGGTTAATTCCACTGAAGCTCAGTCTCTCAATTCCTTCGATGCGAACGCGACTACACGCCCGCGAACGCGATGCACAACCTCGTAGCCCTTTGCGAATGTGCAACCTGCCTCGCAAACACGAAGGCTATATTTCCATCTCCCTCAGCTGAACGCAAAGAGTAAATACCAGCAACTGCTGAACCTTCAATTTCTGCAACTTTATTAACTTCAAAATGATCCGATTGACCACCTGAAACTCACCCGAGGCCCCCGGGACCTCAACCAAAGGCACAAACACATCCTAATACCTCTTTCAAATCATCAAAATACCTCAAATAACATCAAATCACCCAAAACACATCGGATTCAAGCTAAACTTTTCTAAAATCTTGCGAATTCTGCTTTTGATCAAAAACCCAACCAAACCACGTCCGAATGACCTGAAATTTTGCACACACATCCCAAATGACACAACAGAACTACTGCAACTCTCGGAACTCCATTCCTACCGCTATATCAAAATTTCACCTATCAACCGAAAATCGCCAAAAATCCTATTTTGCCAATTCAAGCCTAAATCTACTCCGAACCTCCAAAACTCATTCCGATCAAGCTCCGAAGTCACAAATCACCTCCCGAAGCTAACCTAATCGTCAAAACTCACATCCGAGCCCTCTAACACATAATTCAACATCCGGTTGACTTTTTCAACTTAACCTTTCTTAAAAGAGACTAAGTGTCTCAAACCTTACCAAATCCTTTCCGATTTCAATCCGACCAACCCGATACCACATAACACAGATAAACAAAGTATAAAGAAACAGAAATGGGGGAAACGAACACTACTAGAAAATGGGCCTACGACAACGGCTTTTTAGCAACGGTTCACAAACTGTTGCAATAGAATGGATATAGTAACAGGTGTCACACCTCCTTTTTCCGCGCCCGGGGAGCGCAGGGGGAGTTTTTTCCAATTAAAGGACAATCGAAACGGGATTGGTTTAATTATTTCAGAGTCGCCACTTGGGAGATTTAGGGTGTCCCAAGTCACCAATTTTAATCCCGAATCGAGGAAAAGAATGACTCTATATTACAGTCTGCGTACCAGAAATCCGGATAAGGAATTCTGTTAACCCGGGAGAAGGTGTTAGGCATTCCCGAGTTCCGTGGTTCTAGCACGGTCGCTCAACTGTTATATTCGGCTTATTTATCTGATTTTTAATACAATTATGAACCATGTGCAAATTTTATCTTTTAACCACTTTATTAATTATTATTATTAAGAAATGTGAACATCGCTTAAAACACGTCTTTGGACTGCGTCACATGAAATGCACCCACAATCCGAAACGCATTTTATTTGATGTTTTGAGATTTGGATTTGGGTCGCATGAAATGCACACCCGAGCTTAAGAAAGTAAATTATTAAACACGCGCCTAAAGAGACTATCGCGTTATTATTTTGCGGAGGCCGTGAAATTCGCTAAACGACCCTCCTGAATTCTAAGTAATTTTAAACAAGTATTTACTGAGGGCCCCACAATTTGTATTTTTATTCGGCGAGGCTCATCTCATTCTTATTTTTTGAAGGAATTTGCAACGACGTGGAAATGCGTCTCGGGCCACGTCACAATCAATGTGCCCATGACTAGAGACATATTTCAAGTCCGTTGAGATTTGGATTTGGGTCACATAAATGTGCACCCGAGTTTAGGGAGATAACATTATTAAAGGCGCGCCTAAAGCAACTAGCGCATTATTATTTTTTGGGTAGGGCCGTGAAATTTGCTAAACGACCCATCCCGGAATCTAAGTATTTAATACATATATTTTGTGAGGGCCCCGCAATTTGTCCCTTTTACTTGGCGAGGCTCGTCTCATTTTTATTTTTTATTATTATTATTTATTTATTTTTTTTATATTTTAAAGGGATGCCATTTTTACGCTTTTAACCATACTAAACCTTACAGCTTCTTTACAACTAAAATCTCATAACTTGTTAGAAGTTTAATAAAAAAAAAAGAATTTTAGTGAATGAGTATTTCGGGAGTAGTAATAACATGTACTAATAATAATTTTTTTTTGAATGAACTAAGCGAAGGAAAGGACGAACAAATTAACGGCAAACTTGTGTCATAGAACAACTAGTCAAACTTAATTAAATGACATCAAATAAACAAGAATCACATAACGCAAAATGAGCAAAAATGCATACGATGAAAACATAAGCAGAAAATTATCATACCAATTTCTATATTGCATTTTTTGAACTTTTGACGTAACATTTCCTTGTTTAATGCTCGAGGTTTACTAACCTTTGAACCTCGGCAAACTTAGGTCGACAAACACGATTCCGACGGAACTGAAGCCGGACCTCTCTGAATGAAGAATAATGACGTAACCTCGGACAGCGCCTCGACGTACCAGACCTCGACGAACCAAAGTCGACCTCGACGGAAAAACAGAAAACTCAGCCAAGCAAGATCGCAGCAACCCACCGCTGCTCGGAAACGCAGCTACGACTGCCTGGCATGCAGCGATAGCTGCTCTTCGGACTGAAAATGGCGGACTGGTTCGCTAGAGCTAGGAGGAGGAGGGGTGGTTGCCGGTGTTAGGTGGTCGGAGGGACTGGGGCTGCGACGGGGTGGGTTGTTGACGTTGGTCGTGGTGCGACTGGGTTTTCGTCGTGAGGGTGACGGGCTGGTCTCAGTAGGTTTTGGTGAGGAAGAAGAAATGTGAGCAGCTGATGGGTGGTCGATGGTTGCTGCTGGGGTTCGGACGGTGGAAAGGCTGGTCTCAGTAGGTGTTTGGACGTGGGGGGTGGTGGTTATGGCGTCGGGGTGGTGTTTGGGAGGAGGAGGGTGGTCCGTTGATGGAGGGGGCTCGTTTCGTTTTTTTTTTGTAGGGTCTTTCTGCTTCTTCTTCTCAAGAAGAAGATGAGCAGTACATGTTTTCTTTTTTTTTTTTAAATTCCAAAATTCTTGTTCGTTCGTTTTTTCTTTTTCTTGCAGGTTTTCTCTCTTTCTTCTTTTGAAGAAGAAAGACCAACAGTAGTCTTTCAAAAAATTCCCCCCCCCCCGGTCCTTTTTCGTTGGTCCCCCCTTTAAAAATGTGTTTGTTCGTGTTTTGTAATACAATGCCCATGAAAATGAGCCCCACGCATGGTGGGGTTCGAGGCATATGTCCCCCACGCGTGGTGGGGTTCCCCACGTGTCCTGGACACGGTTTATTGTGGGCTAGGTCCGAAAATTAGGCCTAAAATCGGGTAGTTTGAACCCGAATATTATTCTTTTGCCCGGACCCGAGAAATAGGAACACGTTGCTTAACTAGTCCTATGTAAGCAAAATAACTACCAAAATAATACTAGTATTTAAACAAAACTATATCTTTTTAAATATTTTTCAAGGTTTAAAATAGCTACAAAATATTAATAAAACTATTTGTAATTTTCGTTTTTAAGATAAAATATGAAGTAATTTTTTTGTATTTTTCAAAGTTAAAATGACTATAGAATATTAATAAAACAATATTTTTTGTAATTTTCGTTCTTTAATAAAGACAAAAATATGAAGTAATATTTTTTGTATTTTTTCAAAGTTAAAATGACTATAGAATATTAATAAAACTATATTTTTTTGTAATTTTCGTTCTTTAATAAAGACAAAAATATAAAGTAATATTTTTTTGTATTTTTCAAAATTATAATGACTGCAAACATTAATAGAACTATATTTTTTTGTAATTTTTGAATTTATATAAAGTACCAAAATAAAGTACAATTTTTTTGTATTTTTCAAGTTTATGAGAAATACATAAACTAAAATTATATATATATTTTTGTGATTTTTCTTTTTGCAACGAAATAAAGTAAAATAGTTAAAATAGCTATACTAGACCCAATTTCACATATTCACGCTAAAAATGTGAAAATTCTCGGGGAGGGTCAAAAATCACGTGCTTACAGCTGCCCCTCTTTGACTGGAAACACGAAGAGTTTTCCGACAAAGAACGACTAGACGTGTTTTTGACCCGACCATTACTTGGACGGACTACACTTAAGGAAAGGGAGGGAATGTGACCGAGCCCTGGTATCTGAGCTGCCTACATATCCTTGGTTATACAGGAATCAGGCCACGTGTAGTTCGGAAATGAGAGAGATAGTGAAGTGTACCGAGGTGAAGAGCCGATCGAGGTGCCGTTCCGTTGAGGTTCCGGTCCGCGGTCCTGTCGTTACAACAAAAATGAAAACTGAAAAAGACTAACTAAGCCTATCAGCTACTAGTTACAAGGATTCCTATCTCTTAAGTCTTCTGAAACTTGGTCTTGAGTCTTGAATGGTGCTTCATGCAGACTTTGGATTTGAACCTTGATACTTGCTAGTTGTAGGCGCTAGTTCTTGAGCAGATCACATCTGTTCTCCACTTCCGTGCTTTGGATTCATTCATTTTTTCTTTTTCTTTTTCTTTTTTCTCTTTTTTTTCTTTTTGTGACTAGCTTTTGTTGACCCTCTCAGACTGTTGACTCGCATTCTTGGGGCGAGCTTCTTGTTGCTTCTATCTTGGATTGAGTGCTGGGGATTTTTGTTGTAGCCTTCTGCCTTCCAATGGGTTACGGCTTGACTTTGAACGATCCCGCTGTTCTACAGGCGGACCCCTAACTTCTTCAATCTTTGACATATAACAATCTTCTGCTCTACAGGCAGGCCCCTGACAATCAAAACAAACAAAACAAACAAAATTTCCTAACCCAGTTTGCACTGGGAAGGTTTGTGAGTCGTTAGCAAAATCGTAGCCCACTGATACTACTGATGCAGTGCTGAGAGTGAACTAAACACTAGATTAGGATGTATTCCCTTGTTATACAGGTGGGCGCCTAACTTCAATGCTTGAAATGTAAGGACTGAAATGTATTCCTCTGTTCTATGGGCGGGCTCCCAACTTCAACACTTGTAATGAAAAAGACTGAAATGTGTTCCTCTCGTTATACAGGTGGGCGCCTGGCTTTATGAAAATGACTCTTTTTTTTCAAACGTTTTTTTTTTCTTTTCCCTTTTTTTTTGGTATCTTAGGAGAAAGATTCATCAGACTAAGATTTTGATCCTAGGAGAAGGTTCGTCAGACTAGGTCTCTATCTTAGGAGAAAAATTCGTCAGACTAAGATTTTGATCCTAGGAGAAGGTTCATCAGACTAGGTCTTTTCTTTTTGGTATCTTAGGAGAAAGATTCATCAGACTAAGATTTTGATCCTAGGAGAAGGTTCATCAGACTAGGTCATTTTTGTTTTTGTATCTTAGGAGAAAGATTCATCAGACTAAGATTTTGATCCTAGGAGAAGATTCATCAGACTAGGTCATTTTTGTTTTTTGTATCTTAGGAGAAAGATTCATCAGACTAAGATTTGGATCCTAGGAGAAGGTTCGTCAGACTAGGTCTCTATCTTAGGAGAAAAATTCATCGGACTAAGACTTTGATCCTAGGAGAAAGTTCATCAGACTAAGTCATTTTTATTTGTATCTTAGGAGAAAGATTCATCAGACTAAGATTTTGATCCTAGGAGAAGGTTCGTCAGACTAGGTCTCTATCTTAGGAGAAAAATTCGTCAGACTAAGATTTTAATCCTAGGAGAAGGTTCATCAGACTAGGTCATTTTTGTTTTTTGTATCTTAGGAGAAAAATTCGTCAGACTAAGATTTTGATCCTAGGAGAAGGTTCATCGGACTAGGTCTTTTCTTTTTGGTATCTTAGGAGAAAGATTCATCAGACTAAGATTTTGATCCTAGGAGAAGGTTCGTCAGACTAGGTCTATATCTTAGGAGAAAAATTCGTCAGACTAAGATTTTGATCCTAGGAGATGGTTCATCAGACTAGGTCATTGTTTGTTGTTGTTGTTGTTGTTTTTTTTTTTTTTTTTTTTAAAGCATCTTTAACAACCACTTAAGAGGAAATGCATTTTCTATGGGTAAAACATAAACTTAGGAGGAAATGCGTCTCCCATGGGTACAATAAACTTAGGAAGTGCGTCTCCTATTGGGGATAACTGTTCTTAGGAAGTGCGTCTCCTACTGGGTGAAACTATTCTTAGGAAGTACGTCTCCTATTGGTACAATGGATCTAGGAAGTGCGTCTCCTATTGGTAAAATTTAACTTAGGAAGTGCGTCTCCTATTGGTGAACTTATCTTTTTAGGAAGTGCGTCTCCTATCGGTGAAACTTGTCTTAGGAAGTGCGTCTCCTACTGGTAAAACTTGCTTAGGAAGTGCGTCTCCTCAGGAAGTGCGTCTCCTATGGTAAAACTGAACTTAGGAAGTGCGTCTCCTATGGTAAAACTGAACTTAGGAGGAAATGCATCTCCTATGGGTGAAACTGAACAAACCTAGGAGGAAATGCATCTCCTATGGGTAAAACTAAAACTTAGGAGGAAATGCATCTCCTATGGGTGAAGACGTGGAATGTATGCCTCTATTATCTGGGCGGGCTCCCAACTTCGACACTTGAAAATAAAAAGACTGAATTTATGCCTCTGTTATCTGGGCGGGCTCCCAATTTCAACACTTAAAAGTAAAGACTGAAACCAACATATCCTATTTGAGGGCGGATGAACCCAACATATCCTATTTGAGGGCGGATGAACCCAACAGATCCTATTTGAGGGCGGATGAACCCAACATATCCTATTTGAGGGCGGATGAACCCAACAGATCCTATTTGAGGGCGGATTAACCCAACATATCATATTTGAGGGCGGATGAACCCAACATATCCTATTTGAGGGCGGATTAACCCGACAGATCCTATTTGAGGGCGGATTAACCCAATAGATCCTATTTGAGGGCGGATGAACCCGACAGATCCTATTTGAGGGCGGATTAACCCAACATATCCTATTTGAGGGCGGATGAACCCAACATATCCTATTTGAGGGCGGATGAACCCAACAGATCCTATTTGAGGGCGGATGAACCCGACATATCCTATTTGAGGGCGGATGAACCCAACATATCCTATTTGAGGGCGGATTAACCCGACAGATCCTATTTGAGGGCGGATTAACCCAACAGATCCTATTTGAGGGCGGATGAACCCGACATATCCTATTTGAGGGCGGATTAACCCGACAGATCCTATTTGAGGGCGGATGAACCCAACATATCCTATTTGAGGGCGGATGAACCCGACATATCCTATTTGAGGGCGGATGAACCCGACATATCCTATTTGAGGGCGGATGAACCCAACAGATCCTATTTGAGGGCGGATGAACCCGACATATCCTATTTGAGGGCGGATGAACCCGACATATCCTATTTGAGGGCGGATGAACCCGACATATCCTATTTGAGGGCGGATGAACCCAACATATCCTATTTGAGGGCGGATGAACCCGACATATCCTATTTGAGGGCGGATGAACCCGACAGATCCTATTTGAGGGCGGATGAACCCGACATATCCTATTTGAGGGCGGATGAACCCGACATATCCTATTTGAGGGCGGATGAACCCGACAGATCCTATTTGAGGGCGGATGAACCCAACAGATCCTATTTGAGGGCGGATGAACCCGACATATCCTATTTGAGGGCGGATGAACCCGACATATCCTATTTGAGGGCGGATGAACCCGACATATCCTATTTGAGGGCGGATGAACCCGACAGATCCTATTTGAGGGCGGATGAACCCAACAGATCCTATTTGAGGGCGGATGAACCCGACATATCCTATTTGAGGGCGGATGAACCCGACATATCCTATTTGAGGGCGGATGAACCCGACAGATCCTATTTGAGGGCGGATGAACCCAACAGATCCTATTTGAGGGCGAATGATCCCAACATATCCTATTTGAGGGCGGATGAACCCGACATATCCTATTTGAGGGCGGATGAACCCGACATATCCTATTTGAGGGCGGATGAACCCGAAAGATCCTATTTGAGGGCGGATGAACCCAACATATCCTATTTGAGGGCGGATGAACCCAACAGATCCTATTTGAGGGCGGATGAACCCAACATATCCTATTTGAGGGCGGATGAACCCAACATATCCTATTTGAGGGCGGATGAACCCGACATATCCTATTTGAGGGCGGATGAATCCAACATATCCTATTTGAGGGCGGATTAACCCGACAGATCCTATTTGAGGGCGGATTAACCCAACATATCCTATTTGAGGGCGGATGAACCCGACAGATCCTATTTGAGGGCGGATGAACCCAACAGATCCTATTTGAGGGCGAATGATCCCAACATATCCTATTTGAGGGCGGATGAACCCGACATATCCTATTTGAGGGCGGATGAACCCGACATATCCTATTTGAGGGCGGATGAACCCGACATATCCTATTTGAGGGAGGATGAACCCGATAGATCCTATTTGAGGGCGGATGAACCCAACAGATCCTATTTGAGGGCGGATGATCCCAACATATCCTATTTGAGGGCGGATGAACCCGACATATCCTATTTGGGGGCGGATGAACCCGACATATCCTATTTGAGGGCGGATGAACCCGACATATCCTATTTGAGGGCGGATGAACCCAACAGATCCTATTTGAGGGCGGATGAACCCGACATATCCTATTTGAGGGCGGATGAACCCGACATATCCTATTTGAGGGCGGATGAACCCGACAGATCCTATTTGAGGGCGGATGAACCCAACATATCCTATTTGAGGGCGGATGAACCCGACATATCCTATTTGAGGGCGGATGAACCCGACATATCCTATTTGAGGGCGGATGAACCCGACAGATCCTATTTGAGGGCGGATGAACCCAACATATCCTATTTGAGGGCGGATGAACCCAACAGATCCTATTTGAGGGCGGATGAACCCGACATATCCTATTTGAGGGCGGATGAACCCAACATATCCTATTTGAGGGCGGATGAACCCAACATATCCTATTTGAGGGCGGATGAACCCGACAGATCCTATTTGAGGGCGGATGAACCCAACATATCCTATTTGAGGGCGGATGAACCCGACAGATCCTATTTGAGGGCGGATGAACCCGACATATCCTATTTGAGGGCGGATGAACCCGACATATCCTATTTGAGGGCGGATGAACCCGACAGATCCTATTTGAGGGCGGATGAACCCAACAGATCCTATTTGAGGGCGGATGATCCCAACATATCCTATTTGAGGGCGGATGAACCCAACATATCCTATTTGAGGGCGGATGAACCCGACATATCCTATTTGAGGGCGGATGAACCCAACAGATCCTATTTGAGGGCGGATGAACCCAACATATCCTATTTGAGGGCGGATGAACCCGACATATCCTATTTGAGGGCGGATGAACCCGACATATCCTATTTGAGGGCGGATGAACCCGACAGATCCTATTTGAGGGCGGATTAACCCAACATATCCTATTTGAGGGCGGATGAACCCGACAGATCCTATTTGAGGGCGGATGAACCCGACAGATCCTATTTGAGGGCGGATTAACTCAACAGATCCTATTTGAGGGCGGATGAACCCGACATATCCTATTTGAGGGCGGATTAACCCAACAGATCCTATTTGAGGGCGGATGAACCCGACATATCCTATTTGAGGGCGGATGAACCCAAAATATCTTTAAGACTTGAAAATGTCTTACCTCGAATACTTGCTGGGGATTGGGATGAATTTTCCTTTTCTACCTTCCCCATTTTTTATTATTGTTCTTTTTTATTATTATTATTATTATTGTTCCTTTTTTTATTCCTTTTTTGTTTTGTTTTTGCATAGCTTCTTCCTTCAAAGACTACCTCCCTTGATTTACTTACCTGTTGGGGGGTAAAATGTTATCAGCTGGGGGTACCTGACTTCCAGAAAATTTTCTAAATGGAAGGAAAATTTTCTGCCCCAGTTTGATAATATCCCTTGTGGCATGCAGTTCTGGCATCAATGCCATTTCCTTTACCTGTTTCAAATCAAACAAAATTGTTAGTTTAAAACATGGTGGTTGGTTGTGATACTCCCAACGGGATGGCTTTTCCTCTTTTTTTCCTTCCTTGCTTTGCGTTGCACAACTTGTTGGGGATGATATTATGTGCTGGGGATAATCCCTTCCTGCTGGGGGATATCCCTCTTCTTTTGTGGCATAGCTTGGAAACTGGCATTTCCCCGACCTTTTAGTCTAGTATGGATTTCGCCAAATCATGCTCACTGCTCTCCTTGCTTTGTTCACGGGCCTTGTCTTTGAGGTTTATAACCTTGGTTTTGGCAAGGATATCTCTCTTGACGCTCGTCAATCCTTCTGTCAATTCCCTTTGCTGGGGATATCTTTTTGACACTGGCCTCGCGCTTGTTCCTTGCTGACTATACCATTTGGATATACTAGTCAGATCTCATCTTGGAAAGATGATGGCATATTTTGAAGTCATTTCATACTTGTTCTGACCGGACAGACTCTATTGGGGAAATTTTTTATGAAAGGAGAAAGATAACAGAAACAAAATAAAAGACAAAGGAAACGATGACTCTTTTACAAAAGAAACTATAAATAAAAACCTATCAAACGCAGATACCGACTCTAATGGCCATGACATGCGTATGTGGCCTATCCTCTGCCGTCAATCATCTTTTAAGATCTTCCATTGGCGATTCCCCCTCTGATTCTCAATCTTATTCGACTTGTAGTGCCCGAAGGGTTTTCACTATCAAGTCTCTCTCATTTTGGTTTTCTCTCAGCTTTCACCGCCTTATGGTGCCTGTGAAGGTTTTCACCAATAAGACTCTCTCGTTTTATATCTCTCTCCAGCTGGGGATTTGGAGTGTTGCCGGTATGACTCTTTCTGTTGGAGATTAGAGTCCTTTCTGCTGTGGAACAGAATGTTATGTTCGCCGGTAAGACTCTTCATTTGTCTGACTTGGCATCTTTTGAAGACTGATCAGAAGGTCTTTCTTTGGACCGTAATGTAGGTTTTGGATAGGTTAGAAGGAAAGGGTATAAAAGGCTCAAAAATACATTAATTTGGGGTTATTAATTACAACCTTCGGAATTAGATTTATTTATATCAAACGCAACATCTGCCCCAGTTTCTTGCTTGGGGATATCTTAATTGATTTTTTTTTCATTTTTTTTTCAAAACTATGACCGAGCCGTGAAGCGCCTACGTATACTCTTTGAGGAATCAGGTCAAACGTAGTTCCCACGACTTTCTTTTGTTTTTTCTTTGTTATCAATTTTTTTTTTTTTTGTTGTTGTTGTTTTCTTTCTTTCTCTCTTTTTTTTTTTTTTTGCTGATTCCGAACGAGGGGTATGAAAGAAAAATAAATAAGGCTCAAAAAGGGGTAACGAAGGATAAAGTGTTTAGGTAGCAGAACAAAATGCCTTCGTCATTTCAGTCTTCAAAACATGCCAAGTGCACACTTTAAATTTGTAGTCTCTTATGATGGTGCTGGACTTGACAATTATGTTAAACATTTTATTTTTCCTTTGTCGTTTCGAAACACCGTTGGGCGACACTCTCATTATCATGACCGACCCTCATGCCAATTTGGTGAATCTTGCTTTTAACGGTTTTCTTTGCGTTTAACTTGCCCCAGTTCCATATGACTCGAGCTCTGAATAATCTCAAACCGTCCTTATTTTCTTTAAATGGTCTGATCGCCTTTCCAGGGTTTTATGATTAACTTTAAAGACTAGGCCCAAAGTGTGTGTGCATGACATGTCCCTAGAATCGGCATTGAACGAAATGATAAAAGGACTAAACAAAAGACGACTGGAACTAACAAAAGACCGACTTTGTATTAGACTACCGGCGAAATGGTTTGAATAATAAAACAAACAAAACAACCAGAATAAAATCCTAACACAAATTGGACAAAATTTAAACAAACTGTTATGACAAAATGGAAAGATAAGAAGGTTTGACACAGGACAAAATCCCAATTACAACCTTAATAATCCGAACAACAGAAATGACCACAAAATAAGCCACCACAAGCTTCTCTCTTGCTGACCAAGGAAACGAAGCGTCCTCCCACTTTAGCAAAAACTGGCATCTTAGCCACTGAGCTTTGCATCAATACTTGTCGAGACTATTACCAGTTTCAACCTCATCAACCTCCGTCGGCAAGTTCTCGAGGGGGTTCGAGTGCTCCATGTCACTGTTATTGATCACAATCCGCCCTTCTTGGATCATTCTTTCTATTTCTCTTTTCAAATCCCGACAGCTTTCAACATTGTGCCCCTGGACATTGGAATGGTATTCACACCTTTTAGAAGGGTCAAAGCTTCTTGCACGTGGGTCCACACGATTTGGAGGAATAGGTGCAATCATGTCATGATTCTTTAATTTCTCAAATAAGCTTTCATAGGACTCTCCTATTGGTGTAAAATTATCTTTCAACCTTTGTTCCCCTTTATACCACTGGCTTGGCTGTGGGTTATAGGGCACCTGAAAATTTTGTGGAGACTTCTGGAGATTTTGTGATACTCGTGCTCGCCTCCTGGGGTGTTTTGGTGGCTGGACAACATACTGAAGTGGAGCGACAGAGTATTGAGCGTCCTGAGGTGGACAAGTACTGCTCAGGGGAGCCATAGAAAACCTGAGGAGGCTGCTCATACCTTCGAGATGTTCTCCTGGGACCTCTTCTAGACCCTGATGTCATCATGATTTCTTCAATCTCCTCATTTGTGTCGCTAAGATTATCTGACTCAACCCGGACAGCCTGAGTTGCGGCCTTAAGAACAGCTTGACTTATAATTTTGCCTGTCTTAAGACCATTCTCTACCATTTCTCCAATTTTGATTGCTTCCGAGAAGGTTTTGCCAACTGCGGACACCATGTTTTGAAAGTAATCTGGCTCTTGCGCTTGAAGGAAGACAGTAATTAGCTCGTGGTCATCCATGGGTGGCTTAACTCGAGCTGCTTGCTCTCTCCATTTTATGGCATATTCCCTGAAACTTTCACTTGGTTTCTTCTTCAGGTTTGAAAGGGAAATGCGGTCTGGGGGAATGTCGATGTTGTATTGGAACTGTCTGACAAAGGCCTGTGCCATGTCATCCCAGACATACCAGCGAGACGTGTCTTGATCCATAAACCATTCGGAGGCTACTCCCGTAAGGCTTTCCACAAAATAAGCCATCAACAATTTTTCATTTCTTCCTGCCCCTCTCAGTTGATTGCAATACCTTTTCAGGTGGGCTATGGGATCTCCATGTCCATCGTACTTTTCAAATTTTGGAGTCTTGAAACCAGGCGGCAAGTGGACATCGGGGAATATACATAGATCTTTGAAGGCAACACTCTTTTGGCCTGCCAACCCTTGCATGTTCTCCAACCATTGTTCTAAGCTTTTCACTCTTCGGGTCATTTCTTCCTGTACCATCTTTCGGGCAGGCTTCTCAGTTTTTGCAGCAAGATCAAACGAGTACGAGTGGTACTCAGGAGAGTGGTACTGCTCTTGTTGTGTCGCAAATTGTGACTCATGACGAGGAACCTTCCCACTCTGAGTCTCTGGAGCACTTGTAACAGCTTCGACGTTAGTTGTCATTTTCTTTGAGGCACAAACCAACCACCTCAACTTTCTTCACAATTCAAAACCAAATATGTTAGAATGGACTCAGTCGGTCCTTATTATTATCAATATATATATATATTTATTTATTTATTTATTTATTTACCTTTGTTTTTCTTTTTCTTTTTTTTCTCTTTTTTATCATTTTTTTTGTGTGTGTTCGAATCTTATGGAGATTGCCTACGTATCATGACCCCGCATGAATCAGACCTTGCGTAGTTCGGACCAATAAAAGATAAACAATAATAAACACACACATTTTTTTTTTGGAATTTCCAATTTTCAAATTAAAACAAACTTGATTGCAAAAACAGACTTTTGACAAGAGACAACAAACGGACCCGAAAATCAAAATAATTCGCATACTCTAATCAACAATTACAAACTCAAAAACGAACGGATAGTTCCTTTCCCCGTTTGCCAAATGCAACCGGACGGTTATTTTTTGCAAATGTGGCCCCTTCCAAATTTCATATAAATTTTGAGGCCGGGGAGGATTATTTTATGACACTTTACAAATTTGTCCATTCTTTTACGAAAATAACCTTTCGACAACTGAAGATACTCTAAGGCTATTTCGGCAAGAACGGTTTAAGACGCGGCCGAAGCTGGCTCGGCTTATTACGACAAAATTTGAACGGTATTCGCCTGACCGTTGACTAGTTGTTTTTTTTTTCTTTTTTTTGTTTTTCTTTTCAAATTATAATAAAACCCTGGTATTGCAAACACGGCCCTTCAGCGCCTCGGGGACAAAGATTTATAAGGCTGTGTGGGTCAACTAGACCAAAAATCTTAAACATGACCCGAAGGTGGCTATTTATGCAAAGTCAGCCTTCCGGCGTCCCTTTCGGGAACATTCGGCTATTTATGGCAAAACAACATCACCTGACTTATTTACGACTCTTTTTATCATTTTTTTCAAATTAGAAAACTCAATATTGCAAGCACGGCCTTTCAACGTCTCGGGAACGAAGATTTTTAAGGCTGTGTGGGCCAATTGGACCAAATCCAAAACATGACCCAAAGGTGGCTGTTTATGCAAAGTCAGCCTTTCGGCGTCCCTTTCGGGAACATTCGGCTATGTCTTGATAAAACAGCGTCACCCGACTTCTTTATGACAAAATTAAAATTTGACATATATATATTTTTATTTTATTATTATTATTTTTTTTTTTGGCTTTTTAGCAAAAGGTGGGGTTGGACCCAATGAGGGTTGCCTACGTATCTCACATCCGGTGAGAATCAAACCCGCGTAGTTCAGGCGAAAGAACTACTTTAGAAGAAGAAAGGAAGCATTTTTTTTTGATTGATTTTCTTTTTAAAAGAAACACTTCTAAGATATATTTTTGAATTTCATTTGCTCTTTTTTTTATTCTAAAGAAGAAGAAGAAAATATTTTTTGGAGTTTTACCTTTAATAAAAGAAATGCTTCTAAAATATTTTTTTTTGAATTTTGAATTTTCTTTTCAATTTTGAAAAAAGAATCAAACTATTTTCGGATTTGTTTTTATTTTATTTTTTATATTATATTATTTTTTGAAAACAATTAGAAAGACTTCCTAAAGAAGTCAATAATGGAGAAAATATTTTTTGGATTATTTTAATTTAAGCATTTTCATAAACAAATAAATAAACATATTTTTTTTAAAAAACAAGACCCTTTTTTTTTTACTTTTATTTTTATGGCAAGACAAACTATTTTTTTTTTGAAAAACAAAACAAAACAATGATGATTTTTTTTTCTACTTTTCCTTTGTTGTTAATAAAACTAACTAATAAGACACATATTTTCTTATTTTCTCAAAATTCGGCAGAGTTTCGACACTACTTGGACATTTATTTTTTTTTTCTAACAATAAGTAATCACATTTATACACTGTTATTTTTTCCTCTTTTCCACTGTTTCTAACTTGTGGATGATGATGAAACATACAAAATCTTTTTTTTTTGAATTTTCAACGTTTTTTATATATTTTATTTTTTATTTTTATTATATTTTCAAAAATGTGGCATAGGGGACATAGGGAATTTCAAGATTTGTTGGGTTCCGCAAATGTTCCCCATGTGCTTTTCCCAAAAATGAAGCGTGAGAGACATAGTGGATTTCCAAGGCTTCTTGGATTCCACAAATGTTCCCTAGGTGCTTTTCCCAAAATGAAGCGTGGGGGACATGTGGAATACCAAGGCTTCTTGAATTCCACAATGTTCCCCATGTCCTTAGTTAACATAATGGCATGCTTATCAAAAATAGTGCAACTTTCTTATTTAACGTGATCAGCATGATAAGGAGTGTCATTTGTCCGCAAATATCATTGGTCCGCCAAATGACCCATTCACCCTTGCATAAATACAACATGTAGCACATAGGATGCCAAAGATGGTCTATTATTTTCAGGTTGCTTGTCCTAGACGGACCCAACCCCTGTGTTGAGTCCCCTAAGTCAAATGCACATGATGCAAATAAACGTTCCTACTAGGGATCCGGCATGTGGCTTTGTTATACTAAGTTCATAACCTGGGTATTTGTTCTAGACCTGGCTTACCCGAGCGGACAACTCGAGCCAAGGATGGGAGCTGTGTACCGGTAACCAAAAGGCCATCCGATTTTGCAACTCCTCCGAATCCTCGTTCTAAATTGGGATTTGACACTATACAGAAAAGAAGTCGTACGAAGTACACCCTTCTTCATGATTTAGAAGACTCAGAAAGGATATGGGTTTCGGCACAGTTTATATACAGTTCAAATAATATCAAAGCGGTAAAAGCAGCATTTAACACATTAGGCTCAAACATGTAAAAATCAGATAATAGATAAAGCCAAATAATAACAATTATTTTAAGCTCGAATTCTTAACCCTGAACCAGTGGTTCTGGTCTCTTGTCCCCAGCAGAGTCGCCAGAGCTGTCACACCTCCTTTTTCCGCGCCCGGGGGCGTAGGGAGTTTTTTCCAATTAAAGGACAGTCGAAACGGGATTGGTTTAATTATTTCAGAGTCGCCACTTGGGAGATTTAGGGTGTCCCAAGTCACCAATTTTAATCCCGAATCGAGGAAAAGAATGACTCTATATTACAGTCTGCGTACCAGAAATCCGGATAAGGAATTCTGTTAACCCGGGAGAAGGTGTTAGGCATTCCCGAGTTCCGTGGTTCTAGCACGGTCGCTCAACTGTTATATTTGGCTTATTTATCTGATTTTTAATACAATTATGAACCATGTGCAAATTTTATCTTTTAACCGCTTTATTAATTATTATTATTAAGAAATGTGAACATCGCTTAAAACATATCTTTGGACTGTGTCACATGAAATGCACCCACAATCCGAAACATATTTTATTTGATGTTTTGAGATTTGGATTTGGGTCGCATGAAATGCACACCCGAGCTTAAGAAAGTAAATTATTAAACACGCGCCTAAAGAGACTATCGCGTTATTATTTTGCGGAGGCCGTGAAATTCGCTAAACGACCCTCCTGAATTCTAAGTAATTTTAAACAAGTATTTACTGAGGGCCCCACAATTTGTATTTTTATTCGGCGAGGCTCATCTCATTCTTATTTTTTGAAGGAATTTGCAACGACGTGGAAATGCGTCTCGGGCCACGTCACAATCAATGTGCCCGTGACTAGAGACATATTTCGACTCCGTTGAGATTTGGATTTGGGTCACATAAATGTGCACCCGAGTTTAGGGAGATAACATTATTAAAGGCGCGCCTAAAGCAACTAGCGCATTATTATTTTTTTGGGTAGGGCCGTGAAATTTGCTAAACGACCCATCCCGGAATCTAAGTATTTAATACATATATTTTGTGAGGGCCCCGCAATTTGTCCCTTTTACTTGGCGAGGCTCGTCTCATTTTTATTTTTTATTATTATTATTTTTTTTATATTTTAAAGGGATGCCATTTTTACGCTTTTAACCATACTAAACCTTACAGCTTCTTTACAACTAAAATCTCATAACTTGTTAGAAGTTTAATAAAAAAAAGATTTTTAGTGAATGAGTATTTCGGGAGTAGTAATAACATGTACTAATAATAATTTTTTTTTTGAATGAACTAAGCGAAGGAAAGGACGAACAAATTAACGGCAAACTTGTGTCATAGAACAACTAGTCAAACTTAATTAAATGACATCAAATAAACAAGAATCACATAACGCAAAATGAGCAAAAATGCATACGATGAAAACATAAGCAGAAAATTATCATACCAATTTCTATATTGCATTTTTTGAACTTTTGACGTAACATTTCCTTGTTTAATGCTCGAGGTTTACTAACCTTTGAACCTCGGCAAACTTAGGACGACAAACACGATTCCGACGGAACTCAAGCCGGACCTCTCTGAATGAAGAATAACGACGGAACCTCGGACAGCGCCTCGACGTACCGGACCTCGACGAACCAAAGTCGACCTCGACGGAAAAACAGAAAACTCAGCCAAGCAAGATCGCAGCAACCCACCGCTGCTCGGAAACGCAGCTATGACTGCCTGGCATGCAGCGATAGCTGCTCTTCGGACTGAAAATGGCGGACTGGTTCGCTAGAGCTAGGAGGAGGAGGGGTGGTTGCCGGTGTTAGGTGGTCGAAGGGACTGGGGCTGCGACGGGGTGGGTTGTTGACGTTGGTCGTGGTGCGACTGGGTTTTCGTCGTAAGGGTGACGGGCTGGTCTCAGTAGGTTTTGGTGAGGAAGAAGAAATGTGAGCAGCTGATGGGTGGTCGATGGGTGCTGCTGGGGTTCGGACGGTGGAAAGGCTGGTCTCAGTAGGTGTTTGGACGTGGGGGGTGGTGGTTATGGCGTCGGGGTGGTGTTTGGGAGGAGGAGGGTGGTCCGTTGATGGAGGGGGCTCGTTTCGTTTTTTTTTGTAGGGTCTTTCTGCTTCTTCTTCTCAAGAAGAAGATGAGCAGTACATGTTTTTTTTTTTTTTTTTTAAAAATTCCAAAATTCTTGTTCGTTCGTTTTTTCTTTTTCTTGCAGGTTTTCTCTCTTTCTTCTTTTGAAGAAGAAAGACCAACAGTAGTCTTTCAAAAAATTCTCCCCCCCCGGTCCTTTTTCGTTGGTCCCACCTTTAAAAATGTGTTTGTTCGTGTTTTGTAATACAATGCCCATGAAAATGAGCCCCACGCGTGGTGGGGTTCGAGGCATATGTCCTCCACGCGTGGTGGGGTTCCCCATGTGTCCTGGACACGGTTTATTGTGGGCTAGGTCCGAAAATTAGGCCTATAACCGGGTAGTTTGAACCCGAATATTATTCTTTTGCCCGGACCCGAGAAATAGGAACACGTTGCTTAACTAGTCCTATGTAAGCAAAATAACTACCAAAATAATACTAGTATTTAAACAAAACTATATCTTTTTAAATATTTTTCAAGGTTTAAAATAGCTACAAAATATTAATAAAACTATTTGTAATTTTCGTTTTTTTAAATATTAAGATAAAATATGAAGTAATTTTTTTTTTGTATTTTTTCAAAGTTAAAATGACTATAGAATATTAATAAAACTATATTTTTTGTAATTTTCGTTCTTTAATAAAGACAAAAATATGAAGTAATATTTTTTGTTTTTTTTCAAAGTTAAAATGACTATAGAATATTAATAAAACTATATTTTTTTGTAATTTTCGTTCTTTAATAAAGACAAAAATATGAAGTAATATTTTTTTGTATTTTTCAAAATTATAATGACTGCAAACATTAATAGAACTATATTTTTTTGTAATTTTCGAATTTATATAAAGTACCAAAATAAAGTACAATTTTTTTTGTATTTTTCAAGTTTATGAGAAATACATAAACTAAAATTATATATATATTTTTGTGATTTTTCTTTTTGCAACGAAATAAAGTAAAATAGTTAAAATAGCTATACTAGACCCAATTTCACATATTCACGCTAAAAATGTGAAAATTCTCGGGGAGGGTCAAAAATCACGTGCTTACAACAAGTACAACCGTTACAATAGGATTAGGGTGATATCAGCACACTTTAACTATACAACCATTCCAGTTGTATTGAAACCATTGCCATAGAGTATTTTACCGCAACGGTCTGTACGCTGTTCCAGTAGACCGACTTATTGAAACGGTTCAGAAATTTTTTATTTTTATGGGAACGGTTTTCATTCCGTCTTCACTTTCCCCCCAAAATATTTGGTAAACCCGCCAAATGAACCCCATTTTTTTTATTTTTTATTTTTGATTAATTTTAATAATATAAAACTTAAAACTAATCTTTATTTCCCCTTTTCCTAGCAAACTCACCTGCATGCCGATTTTCATTAGAACGAGACCCATCTCCACCTTTTTTTTCCTCTCAAAACCTATTCCTCAAAATCCTCTCTTTAACTCCTAAAATCCAAATTCAGAAATAGATTCATCTCAAAATTCTCACTTTCCTTGTAGATTCATCTCCTTATAGATTCATCTCAAGGATAGACCAAAATCCCCAAATTCCAAAATCAATTTTATGGTCGAGTCGAAGAAGCTGTCCAAACGAAGCTAGGTTTTCGTGAAACAAGCGCGATTCTTGATTGTAGAGGTTCTTAAAAAAGGGAGACTGTTGTTGCATGTCTTCTGATTATTCTGAGAGGTATGTTAATCTCATTCTTTTTCTTCACCTAGATGTTGTTAGAATTACGCTTTCAATATTGGTTTATTTCATGCGCTTTTTGATTTCAATATTGTTTCTTAATATTTGATTAGTTTGGTTTGATGTAATTTTATTTCTTTCTCCTTTTCTCTGTTACATTGGTATTATTTTCTATATATATATGTAATTGGAGTCGGAAGTAGCTTTTATTTAGTACTAGGTAATGTTATTGGAAATGGGAGAAACGATGTTTTCTTAAAAATGATGTAATTTAACGATGTAAAAATGATATTTGTGTAAAATCAACGTTTTGCTCGTTGAAATTCTTTAGCACCCCATGTTTTCCTTGAAGCTGTTTTTCATGTTATTTCTTAATATGTTCTGAACTTGTTATCTTATATCTACTTCCTTCATATTACAAGAATATACCATTTATTAGAAGTTAAAAATAATTTTGGAAATATCTGTATGTCGACGGGAAGAAAATGTTTTTCCCTTTGTGGATGGCAATTTAGGTGAACTGTTTAAAGAAATATTTTTTTAGTGAAGGAGCCTTTAAGTGAAATGAAGTATAGAAACAGAGTAAGAAAAGATGAGTCTATTGTTGTGGTGTTTGAAGATTTGGGTGCTGGGTATTTGGAAGAATTATTGAGTTCCTCGGAATGTGTTACAAATTGGTGATTGTCTTTCTCTGTTTTAATCCAGAATTTCTCAAAGTTTCCTCAGCAGCAAAATGCTACTCTCTTCTGTATTTATCATCTTGATTTAGGCCTTCATTTGTTGATGACTTATTTAATTTATGCTTCTTTTCTACAGCTAAAAGAGCTGATGTTTCTTGTTCTATTTTTCTTCTCCTTTTGTTTCTCATCAATTCTAATGCACTGACATGCTAAAGGTGATGTCAGTTTCTCCAGAAAAGTTGCATTTGCGAGCTGAACCTCTTATAACAATTAACATTGTTTTCATATTAAATTTGAGTTCCATCACAAAGAGAGGAGGATGATGAGGATTAAAATTAAGAAATATAATTTAAAACAGACAATATATAAGATTAGAAAAGATTGATTTATTAAGGTAGTGGAATTGGAATCTAATTTACAAGTTTAGAAAGGGCTATAATGTAAAGTTTATAGAAGGAAATTAAATGGAAGATTAGGAAAGATATGATCAGGGACCTTAATAGTAAGATATAGGAAAGAAATAGTTATAGTGTAAGTGATATAGGGACAACTTATAGTTGGACATAATATCATTTCATGGATTTCATTAAATAGGAGAAATTACAGAAAAAAGACTTCAACTGTAACCCACGAATAAGGAGTCATAGTAGTGTCTTTCAGTTTGGATAGCTAATGAAAAAAATCTATCAACTACACCTAATATTAATGCAAGAATTTAACATTCTTGAACTGATAGTGAAACAAAATAGATGAATATATATATAAAATTTAGATATCTCTAGTTAGTTTAGAATTAAAAGTAATTAGTAAAACATAATAGATACCTTAGTGCTGGTTTAAAGGATATTCTCTACCATTTTTTGGAGAGATAGAGGAAATATCCATGAATAAACAATTCATGAATAAAAAACAGAATAGGACATAGACTATTACAAATAAGTGATGAGAGTACCAAAAAGCATTGAATCCAGTGAGTTTCTAATAGAGCAACATAAGAACCTAGAACAGAAAACATTTGAAACAGAGCAAAAGACTAATCTAGTATGTTGCTTCTATTGTCTTTAAGAGCTTAGAATTTTAGCAACTCAGCATAGAAAGTAAAGAATAAAATTAGTTAAGATGCAACCATCACGAGTTATTATGTATGACTCATGGTGAGAAAAATTCTGTTTCTCGAATGTGATGATTTCTCCACAGATTCATTTTCAATGCCCAAGGTAAACAAGTATCGGAAGATAATAAAGGTTTTTGGTTATACATATTACGTTAAACCAAATTACTGAAACTCAGAGAAGAGAATCTACATGATACTTCAAACATAAGAAGAGAATCTAATTATCCAACTAACAGTCTTAACTTGTTCCCTATATCTGCCTCAGATTGAGACTTAAGATTAGTACAATATTTAAGGTACAATTAGATTACAAATCTCTTCTCTAATGATTTTATTATTCTTTCTCAATGCAAAAACTGCTTTACTATTTGTAACTCTTTGACTTCACCCCCTTTAAGTTTTGGTCAATGTCAAATTAGTATGTACCTTGATTTTTTGTGTTAGTTTTGTTGATTACTTTTGTCGTATAGGAATTTCATGGATAAAGTAGATAAAAGTTGGATGCATCTCCTAAGATGGACGGATGAGTATATACATGGAGTAAATGATTTCCTTGATAAGGCATTTGAACGAGCTTCACAAGGAAATGAAATATTATGTCCTTGTCATAAGTGCATTAATCGCATTTGGCATTATACAAATTAGTATATATCTTTGTTTATTTCTTGCTTTCTTCTTCTCCTCCTTCTGCTTCTTTTTTAAAGTTTCACTTAAATTATTCGAAGTTGACTAATTTATCTCAAATTAGCTATAATCTTTTATAAAGAGAATAATTGGCTTATAATATCAACGCATGTTGCTTCCTCTTATCTTGGTTTTCTGTACAAAGACATCTATTGATTGGCAAAAGCAACACTACTATTTTATAACAGCACCATATCTAGAGAAGTTCCCACTCAGATTCAGAATAAAGATTTGTGATTTCTTGTGATTAACATCCCGGATTAACAATTTTGTGAGGAATTCTGGCTACTTTATCTCTATCATAATAGCGAGTAAATGCTAAAACTTGTGCTTTTGTTGGTCTTTTTAGAGTACACAGGATTCATTTATATCAAATCTTAGTTGTCCAGGTGTGGCTGGCTGGTTTTTGTATCTTTGGAACATAAATCAATTAATCAGTCAACTACGTTTCAGTTTCAAACTAGTTGGGCTCAACTTCATGCTTTACTGGTGACCATTTGTTTCAATTGCTTACCATTTGCTTTTTTTCTTTTCTTTCTAAATCCTCATAGTAGACTCTCTAGATTGAAGGCTTCTGTCAACTAGCTATAGTCGAGCGTCAAAGGACATATAAGAGTAAGGGTGGTGGTTTCTGACTATACACTACCTCATGAGGGGTCATTTTAATAGAGGAAGTATAGAAGGTGTTATACCAGCATTAGGCTAGTGGTAACATGTGAGGCCAATATATAGGTTTCTCAAATGGCATGCACGTCAAGTAACACTCAAAGCACATATTTACAAGTTATCTCTGTCCATCAATCTAGGATGGCATGCAGTAGATGTTAGGAAGATAGGCATACATGCATCTTTTGCTTGTAATATGTAATGTAATTGTTTAAATCTTCTCTCATTTTCCCTTTGTTACATTGGTCCCAAGAAAGATTATAAGGGCATTCTTCAAAAGGATGCAAAATTTGCCTTTTCTTGTTGCTTATGTTGTGTTTAACTAGTTTCAATGTTTGATATGGAAATGGAAAATGGAAATAACTAACTGAACAGTTTGTTAAGATGAAGAAAGTAATCTGGTGAAATACTGTTACTGGGTCTGGAAGGAAGTGAATAAGAGAAGTATTATATAAGCTTTCGGCAATGTGGTAAAGATAATATTAATAGGTATCAGTGGCTAGTTTATTAAGTTGTGAATTCCCAGTTTGTAATTCTATTAAAGTTTCTTTTGCATTCTTACACAGATTTAAAGACAACCAATTACTTGCTGTCATCTCTGACTTGTTTTTGAAAACTTTGTGCTTGAAGATTTTTACTGGATATAAGATTGTTTCATCCTAGCAAAAAGAATCGAAGACTTGGAGATCGACATTCTAGTACATTTGAAAACTTTGTTCTTTATGCATTGTTTATGGACCATACCCATTCTTATAAAGATAAACCAACTTTTGAAGGATAATGACTTTATTTATCCTCTTTTGTAGGTGGAGCAATTAAAGAAAGGGAAGATGGAGATTGTGAAGATCTAGACCTTACTTAAGAACTTTGAATTGTTGTCCATGTTCTAGGAATCTTTTGTTATCAACATTTGAACTCTAACTCTTGAAGTGTTGAAATGTAAAACTTATGTGATTGGGTTAAAATATTTTGGTTTTATGGAGAAAATATAGATTATGAAGTATTTTATCTTTTTATTTATATAAATTTCAGGTTATTACAAATTTTATATATCTAAATATTCATTTACAGCCAGGGCGTAATAGTCTAATAGAACCGTTCCAATAGCTCTTGCAAACCGTTCCAATAGGTCTGACAAATCGCTCCAAAATAGTCTAAAAGAACCATTCCAATAGGTCATCCAAACTATTCCATTAGGTCTTACAAATCATTCCAAAATGTGCAACTAACTTATACAATATGTAGTTAAAACCATTGTAAAGGAAATAAAACTGTTACAGTAGCGTAATGAAACTGTTAGAATATCTGTAAATAAACGGTGCAATAGCTTACATAACCGTTGAAACAAATTATATGGTAACGGCTGCCAACCGTTGTTGTAAACTCTATGGCAACGGGTTTTACCCATTACAACTGGAAAGAAATACTCGTTGCTTCAGACAGAGGAACAACCGTTGCGATAGATCGCCCTTAAGCAACGGTTTGGGTAACCATTGCAAGAACCGTTACTCTAGATATACTGGCACGACAGCATATGTAACGGTTGCTAAACCGTTCTAATAACTCTATGGCAACGGTTTACCTCTCTGTTGCAACGGTTTTTCGGCTATTGCAATAGGCTCATTTTCCAGTAATTGGAGCAATAACTCATGAGATAACTGGTCGGGTCGTCACAGGCTCAAAAGGTGTATCAAAGGATAAAAGTGTTTAGATGACAGAATAAAATGCCTTCGTCATTCCAATCTGTGAAACATGCCAACTACAAATAACTCAATTGAAGACAAACCAAAGAAATCACACATAATATCTCTTGACTGCATCAGAATTGACAGTCATGTCTACACATTTGCCTTCTATACCTGCTAAATACAAAGCACCGTTGGGCAACACTCTTATCACAACGAACGGCCCCTGCCAGTTTGGAGCAAACTTGCCTTTAGTTTTAGCTTGATATGGAAGAATTCATTCTAACATCGACTGATCTACCTCAAACTGTTTGAGAGACATTTTCTTGTTGTATGCTCTTATCAACCTCTTGATTTCCCAGACGAACTGCCTCAGTTTCACTCAATTCAAGTTTCAGGTTATCTCAGAATGCGTGAATCTTTATTTGTTTCCTCAAACGAAGCTTTTATCATATTCAAAACTCTGTTTCATTATTCCATGATTAACTTGGCTTTCAAGATCTGGCTAAAAACTCCGCATGCATGTCATGTCACTAGAAATGGCCTGAAGAGAACTATATACAATAAAGGAACTAAACAAAGACTACAAATAATCGAAAAACAAAATCTCATTTGACCAAAGGATGGAAGGGTTCGAACAGTAGAATAAAATCTATATTAAAGCCCTAAAACAATCCCAGATGACAGACTTAGAGACGCAAAACTAACTAACAAGAGTCTCAGAAATAGGCAAAAGAGGATGGAAGGGTTTGAATCAACATAACAAGCAAGATAAAATCTGGGCTACAACCCTGAAATAAGCAGACATCAGAAAAGATGTCAAAATGAACTGCCAAGACTCGTTCCCGATGAGGAAATGAGGTGCTTTCTAATTACCAAACTCGAGATCTTAGCCACTGAGTTGCACATGAAAATTACTGGGACCTTCACCAACTTCAATCATATTGTCTTCACTACGTGGCTCATTGACTCCTTTGAATAAACCTTCCTCAGCACTAACTGTTGAATTATCGACAGACCATCTAAGGGATCTTGCCGCAAATGACTCACCAAAGAACTTGAAAGAGCCTGCACATTCGTTGTCAATGCAAACCATCCCAACAATTTGTGTATAGTCATGTACCTGTAGAGGATTATGTGTGACACTTGGGGTATTACTGCCTTGGACCAAAATTATCCCTTCTTGAATCATTCTTTCTATCTCCCTTTTCAAAGCACAACAATCTTCAATGCTATGCCCTTGGAATTAGAGTGGTATATGCACCATACAGTAGGATCAAAACCTTTTGCATATGGGTATGAAGTGTAGCCGAAGAGCGGCTCAATCAAGCCAGAATATTTTAACCTTTCAAACAAGTTTGTGTAGGATTCCCAGATTGGTGTGAAATTATCTTTCCGCTTTTGTTTCCCTACATGCCTATGTTGTTTAGGTTTATAGGGTGCCTGAAAATGCTGTGAAGGCACAAGAGAATTTTGGGATGCTAGTGCTTGCCCTAGGGAGTGACCTTGTGGTTGGACAGATGGCCAGATATTGTTCGGAGGATAATACTAGGGTGGATTATGTGGAGTTTGGGGATATTCATGGGGTCGGTATTGAGGCTGAAAGCATTTAGCAGGAATGCCCACTTGATCCTGTTGTTGGCGGAGCTCAGTATCATCTTTTTTATCAATTGGAGGACAAACCCGAGCAACTTGTTCGTTCCATTTGAACCATCTTCTCGAGTTTCTTTTCCATCTGAGATAGGGAAGAGAAGTCTGGGATAATGTCTGCATTGTACTGATAGTGTGGAACAAAATCTTGAATCATGTCGCCCCAAGCATACCATTTACTGACATCTTGACGAGTATACTACTCCAAAGCTTCCCCACTCAAACTCTCACTGAAATAGCCATCAACAACTCATCTTTCCTGCAAACACTTCCCATTTCACTGCAATAATCCCTTAGATGGGCTACTCGATCTCCGCGTCAATCATATAAATCAAACTTTGGCATCTTAAACCCAGCAGGCAGTTGGATGTTAGGAAAAAAACACAAGTCTTTATAAGTCGTGCACACCTGGCTCCCTATCCCTTGCATATTCTTCAATGATTGCTCCAAACTCTTTACTTTCCTAAATATCTCCTGTTGCTCCGCGTTCTTGGGTGGTTTCTCAATTTCGGCAGGAGGTTCAAAGTGAGGAGTGTAGGAGTAATGATTCGGGACTTTGAAAGTAGGCTCTAGAGCATAGTATTGGGTATCCTGAGCTTGGAACGTCGGTTCACTAGAAGATCGAAGGACAGTAATTTTGGCTGGTGGAGCATGGAAATTTTGGGTTGAAGTGCCAGGATAGTGGTGGTAAGGGGTAAAGCTTGGTGCATGTTGAGGGGAAATATCGACAATAGTGGGATCTTGGGCTTGTGACAGTGGTGGATAAAACCAGGGTTTTCTATATAGTTGGAAGGGGATGACGGTGGAGGATTCCCCCTGATCCATGTTTGATACATTTTTGCCATTTGGTGTTTCACCTTGTGTACCTCTTCTTTCAAACCAGACTCAAATTGCCCCATCTCTCTCGGTGGGTCAATAACACTTGTGTATAATTCTTTGCTAGCCATGATTGCCTTGTATTTTGACCTGGTGTTATATATATGACTTGCCAGAATGCCAAACGAACTAACCACCTTCCTGTTCTTAATTGCAACAACAAACTTGTTAGTTTTTAAGAGTTTAACAGATAGGCAATCACATGTTTGGGATGCAATGCATCTAAACAATTAAATGTTTCTATCTTGTGTTTGAACGGTTGCATGCTTCATCTCGGCCTTTACTAACTCTTTTCAGTTTACACTTTCTTTTCTTTCACTCCCACCTTTCTTTAGTGACTATTGATTTTCTCACTTGGTTCTTGGCGCTCCTTTTTTTTTGGCACTCTCTTTTGTTCTCTTGTTTTGCCACTCATTATTTCCACTCAATTTTCTTTCCTCTCTCTTCATTTTATGGTTATGATCGAATCCTATAGGTATTGCCTACGTATCATGATGCCACATGAATCAGATCATTACGTAGTTTAGGGGATAAATGCGAAATAAAAGAAAAGAAATTTTTTGGGTTTTTCAATATTTCATAAAACTTCTTTTTTTAATTACTAGGACTCTGACATACAGACTTAGGAAAACAGCAGCAAACCTAAAAGAAAACAAACAAATTCGAAAAAAACAAAATATGGACTCAAAACCAGCAGAAAATCAGGAATACTTGATAGCATCAACACTACTCTAGGGGCCTGTGGGACATCACTCGGTCTCGACGCGGGCCTACGTGCGATATCTTCTTGGAGACGGTCTAGGCCGTCCATCACCTGACAAACAAAAGTCATCACTACAGCGAAAAATATGGACCTAGTCATATCCTCGCATTCATTGCACTTCATTATGATATAATCAGCAATCCTTTAAATCCTTCCTCTGATGACTCCCTTCTTTTGGAGTAAGTGTCCAATCTGCTGAGAGCTGGCCTCCAAAACCTATGTGGCCGCATGGTTTTTCTCTTGCAACTACTGCATGTCCTCTTCCAGCTGTGACATCAATGCATAGCAATGCTCTCTTTCTGCTTTGAAGTTCTTTACTTGCTGAGCCATTTTTATTTTCAAGGGTATTCAGCTTTTTCTTCAGGCCCGTGACTCCTTTGTCGTACTTTTCCTTCAGCTGCTGAACAAACCTCTCCTGTTCTACTGCTTTCCTGGCTAACTTTGCCTGGGCCTTTGCTAATTCATCCTTGGCCTTTTCCAAGTCAGCCCCATAATCACACATTTTTCGTCGGAGGCTGTTGATGAGTTATTCATATTTTTTGCTTCTAGGTGGGTTTTCAGCTGCTATTTTCATCTTCTAGACATGGGCTCAGAGGGCTTCATTTTCTTGGGTCAACCTTTTCTTTTCACCTTCATCCGCAGCGGCTTGCAAACCACTGTTAAATTTAAGGTTTCTAATTTTCTATTATGACATGACCGGTTATTTTGAGCTTTTGCGCTTTGCTCACCAATTCTCGGGCATGACTAGCCCCACGTGATATATTATGACTTATGTAAATAGTTGGTTTTGGTTTTCAGGGCAATCAGAATGAATTTGGAAGAGTAGTTCTCAGTTTGAAGCTTAAAAATTTGAAAGGTTTGACCAACTTTTGACTTGTTATTATATGATCTCGGATTTGATTTTTTCCGATTTGGTAAGCTCCATTAGGTGAATTGGGACTTAGGAACATGATCGGAATGCATTTTGGAGGTCCGTGGAAGGTTTAGCCTTGAATTGGCAAAAATGAGATTTTGGCGTTTTCCGGTTGATAGGTGAGATTTTAATATAAGGGTTGGAATGGAATTTCGGGGGTTGACGTAGTTCTGTTGTGTCATTTTGTATGTGTGTGCAAAATTTCAGGTCATTCGGGCATGGTTTGGTTGGGTTTTTTGATCAAAAGCATAATTTAGAAGATTTTTGGAATTCTTAGGCTTGAATCCGATGCAAATTTGGTATTTTGATATTTTTTTGAGTATTTCGAAGATTGGAAAAAGTTCAAATTATGTTATAGGATATGTTGGCATGCTTGGTTGAGGTCCCGAGGGCCTCGGGTGAGTTTCGGTTGGTCAATCGGACCATTTCATGTTGTGAAAAATTGCAGAATTTTTGTTGTTGGTGTTGTATTAACCTTCACGTTCATGATGCATGTCCTACGTTCGCAAATGGTTAAGGTATGAGGCTGTGGAGTTGGCCTTTGCGTTCGCAAATATGGACCCGCGATCGCGTAGGTGAGAGGTCTATGGTCATCGCGTTCATAAGGCTCAGGTTGCATTTGCATAGAGAAGAGGAGTAGCTGGGTCCCCAGTGCATTTGTTCTATGCGTTTGCATAGTAGGGGTCACGATCGTGAAGTGTAGAGTGTGTTGTGCATCGCATTCGCAAGAGGGCTCTCGCGTTCACGTAGAAGGAATTTCAGTCTGTGAAGCGGTGTGCTTCGCGAACGCGAGGGATATGTCGCGTTCGCGAAGAAGCAATACCTGAGCAGTCAGATTATATTTTAAAAGTGAGGGTTTAAGTCCAATTTCATAAGAGCAATTGGAGAGCTCGGGAGAAGGTGAAATTTGAGGAGATTTTCAGTAGAGCTATTGGGGTAAGTATTCTTTACTCATATTTGGTTTAATTCCATGATTTAGTCTTTAATTTCATCATTTAATTTGAGAAATTAATGTGAAAATTGGGGAAAAATGAAAGAAAAATTTGAGAATTCTTGTTGGGGATTTATTCTTACTAATTACTTAAATTGACTTATTAAATTGTTAAAAATAAATTTGGGAATTTTGTCGGCTGGCCTTGTCTTCACGAGATGCGCCATCACGACCGGGTCTGATTTGGGGTCATGACAAGTTGGTATCAGAGCCTAGGTTATATAGGTCTGACGAGTCATGAGCAGGTTTAGTAGAGTCTCGCGGATCGATACGGAGATGTCTGTACGTATCCTCGGGAGGCTGCAGAACCATTAGGAAAAACTTCACATTCTTGAATTCTTATCATTCGTCCTTGATTCATCTTAGAGTGTAACCCTTTTAATTCCTTTCCACGCGTTCGTATGCGCGCATGAGTGCTCAGTATTAGATGTGCATCGATGGCTTGTGATTCCCTGATCGAGGGGTGAGATGTGATTTGTCTGTGCATTGATGTTGGGGCCAGTCTGGAGGACTTGAGGTCAGGTTTTGCCTGCAGCTTGAGCACCGAGGTGATGATTATGTGAGCAAGTGTTTTTGAACTTATACATTCGGTAGTGCCCCTATTATTAGAAATGATGGCTGAATGGCTATGTGATGAGTCTGTTATGACTGCGAGATGTATCCATATGATTTGGAAGCAACAAGAAGGGTATGCTGGAGGATAGAAGAACTATTAGGTTCTTGATTTCCATCTTGATTTGAGGTATAGTCCTGAGTTATGGGTGTGTGCAGAATCTTTTCATGTTTTCTAGTTGGAGTGTGGAGTGGATTTCATGTTGTGCTGTGAGTTCAGACTTAGGAAGATTAAGTGCCTGCGTAATATCTATGACGGTGAAAGGGTATAAAGAGATATTAGTTGAGGCGAAACAGGTGGGTTATCTCCTGCGGATTGTTCTAAAGTTTGCGTAATCTCTTATGTAATTTATTGGAAGATCTTTGTTACCAGGGAAATATATGTGTTACAATTTGAATTTGGGTTGCTTAAGAGAGTAGGCTTGACTTCTAGGAGAGTGAATGCGAGATTTGCAGAAGATTTAAAGTACCAGATGGTCTATGTTTCACGAGCTTATGAAGGATTGAGTTTATTCTACTATGGTATTATGGCAACAATAGAGTAAAAATGCAAGGAAATTACTATTTTGAGATTAAAAGCTAAAAATGTAAAAATGACCAATATTTTTTTGATTTTTTTGTCTATTAATGCAATTAATTAACGACTTAAACCTAAAAATACAAATATCAACCTACGAATGTAATGCATAAAATTTGAACATTTTAGGGTATTTTCCATGATTTTTTAAAATATTAAATATGCACCAAAATGTAACTAAATGCGAACAATTACCAAACAATTATTATAAATTCCTAAAAAAATAAAAGCGCTTAAAAAAATCCATTTGTGACTTTTGTAGGAATATTATTATTCGGGCAAAAATTACGTGCTCGCAGCTGCCCCTCTTTGCTCGAAAACACAAAGATAAAGTGAGCGAATACGAGCGATTTTTTCCCGTTTGGATACTGCAAGGGAAGCACTTAAAAAGATTCTGACCAAACCTTGCTCTGGAGGTTGTCTACATATCCTTGGCTATAAAGTAATCAGGTCAGTGTAGTTTTGAAAAATGATGGAATGATGAGTTGGAGAGTCAAGTGAGGTGTCGTTCCGTCGATGTTCCGGTCCGCGGTCCTGTTATTATATCAAAATCAAAATAAAAAAGAACTAATTAAGCCTATCAGCTATGAGTTACAATATTCTTATCTATAAGTCTTCTGAAGCTTGATCTTGGGTCTTGAATAGTTTTTCATGCAGACTTCAGATATGAACCTTAACGCTTGTTAGCTGCAGGTGCTAGTTCATTCTTCCCTGTTTTCTTCGGATCAATACCAGACGTGCAGTGCTCATGGCTTCCACCATGCCTTGAGCAATTCACATTTTCATCTGCTTCTGCATTTTGGACTTACTTCTCTTTTTCTTCTTGTGTTTTTTTTCTCTTTTTTTCTTTCGATTCTGGATTGAGACTTCTAACTTGAATTGAATTCTGAAATAACTTCCCTCATTCTTTAGGTGAGCGCATGATGCTAGCTTCAAACTTGAAAGGAACTCTAAAATAACTTCCCTCGTTGTTCAGGTGGGCGCCTGATACTACAAGAAAATAGACAAAATAAAAGAAACTTATCTGACCCCATTTGCACTAAGAACACTCATGAGTGTTAGTTGAACCCCATTATCCAGGAATGTTATAATAGTTTGAAAATTAAATCCCATTATTCAAGAAGGTCCTGAAAACTTGAAACTATATCCTATTATCTAGGAGGATCCTGACAGCTTAAAACTATATCCCTATTATTCAAGAGGGTCCTGAAAACTAAACTAAATCCCATTATCCAAGAAGGTCCTAAAAATTTGAAACTAAATCGCATTATCCAGGACGTTCCTGAAAACTTTGAAATTAAATCCCATTATTCATGTTACACCCCAAGTTTTCATACGTGAGAGTACATCGTAAGTCATTGATGTAAGCTCGGAAATGAGATTCTATTTGGAAGCAAATAAAGTAAGTTAATAATGTTACCTTGGAGGTTACAAATATTTAAGATCATGAATAACGATTACCAAGAGGGTTGGAAATCTTAGAAGCTAAACCAATTGAAGAAAATAAGTTTCGTCGAAAGTCGACAAGTTTCGAATGTTATAACATGTACTTTGGGGTGAGACTAGGGTTATTAACATGATAAGGAGGTTATTCTATGAGTTATTTTAGTCGTATGATATTCATTTTCTACATTTTGAAGGCAAGCAAGTTGTGGAACAAGAGTTGGCAAAGGTCATCACAAGTTACATTCATAAATTTGCTGAAATTTAGGTCAAATGTATCTGAGAATTTCTCCAAATATACTTAGAATAATGGGGTGTCTACCTACAAAATTGAAGGTCTACGAGTCTAGTTTCTAACGCATTAAACCGTTTGTCAATACGACATTGGAGTAGAGAGATATTCGCATTTTCGCGAGACCGCGCAAGCAGCTCCCAATGGGACCCACTTAGGCGGTGGTTGACCTACTTCAATTTATAAACGATTTGGACGCCTATTTTTGCTCATTTTTCAACTAAAGTTCGTCTCCAAACTTCTCCTAACCCTCCTAAACATATATCACAAGGGTTTGAAGTGATTCCAAAGTGATTACACCATATTTCAACATCAAAACTTAGTTCTAGTGAAGAACAACACCTCTTTGAGGTTGTGTTGTCATTGAGGATTGTTGTGGGCTGTATTTGGATGAAATTCCAAGTTGTTGCTGCTGTCTAAGGTGAGTATAACAACCTACTAATTGTGCTTAAGCTTGCTTGTATGTTGGTTAAGTTGTTAGGATGATAAACTATAAGATAATACTTGGACTAGCTTAAGTCACTTCTATGGTGTTGTATTGCTATTAAGGGTTGTTGTAAAATGAATATAACTTGGATTTTGACTTGAAGTTACTGTAGGAGGTATGTATATTGTGTTCTTGCTTGTGCCTAAGGTTATCTTGATATTGATTAAGTTAAATGGATGGGCTAGACCTGAACTAGTGAATAAAGTTGCTAGTTGGGGATAGTTGAAGTTGTGGATTATTTTCGTTGTTATAAATATATGGTATAAGGCTGGAATCATTGATTAATGACTTCATTATCAAGTTAATGATACTTTTATGTTGAAGTAAGAAGTCTATAAGGATTGATAAGGGGTATACGGATTCCAATCGGAGTTTGCCGCTCGTCGTAATGTAGTTGTGACTTGTTGTGGTTATATGGTGTCTTGATATTGATAATTATGTATTGATGGATTGCTCTGGTCATTGTTGTTGGTATATGGTATTGGAGGAGGCCCTTGTTACAATGGAGATGCTGCCCAAATTTACGTAAACGAGCTACTAGCTTAAGTTATAGACTTAGCCTTTGCTCAGCACTGATTTTGAATCTCCTTATACTATGATAGATTGAGTTGACTTGTTTGAAGAGTTGCTTGGAAGGGATTAAGGACTCAACGGGTTTAAGGTATGTTAAGGCACTTTCTTCTTTCTTTTGGCATGGTCTAAAATGAAATGAACATAAACGATACGCTATTTCATAATGACTCTACTCCTAGCAACTAAGGTTGTCCATGTTGTTCTTTCCTTATAAAATTATTCTAAACAAGTGTGTATGATCCTTAAATCCTACTAAGGTTCATATTGATGGTAGGGATGTCCATAATGTTCTTAAGTCACTCCAAAAGGTTTAGAAGATGATTCCATGAGTCTAGCATGCATTATATATAGTATCTATTTTACTCTACCGAGCCGCGCTATAGTCGGCCGGGTACGGCACCTATTGTGCAACCACTGATCAGTTGGGTTTACCGAGCTCCACGTGGCCGGGTACGATTCTACCGAACCTTATGATGGTCGGGTACGCTTTTACCGAGTCCTCTTTGAGGCCGGGTACGATATGATGATGATGATGCCCACAGAGGCGAATGTTTTAAAAAGTTTATGTATATATATGTATTATGCATTTCATATCAGTAACCCCCAGAGGCACTCTGATGTTACAGGTTGTATCTCCTTTATCTCTCTCTTTACATTACTGTTCTTGTTTATGCTTTCCTGCCTAACATACTCGGTACTTTATTCGTACTGACGTCCCTTTTGCCTGGGGACGCTGCATTTCATGCCCGCAGGTCCCGATTGATAGGTTGACAGTCCTCCTAGTAGGCTATCAGCTCAGCGAAGGTGTTGGTGCACTCCACTTGCTCCGGAGTTGCCTATTTGGTCAGTATGCTTTGGATATGTATTGATTGATATGGCGGGGCCCTGTCCCGACCTTTATGATTTTATGTACTCTTAGAGGCTTGTAGACATATGTCAGGTGTATGGATAATTATATGGCCTTGTCGGCCTATGTTTCGAGTTTACTAATGGTCATGTCGGCCTTATAGGCCCGTATGTCACATATATTAGTTTGTATATCATGTTGGGTCTTCATATGTTGACTATTCCCTTATGTTTTATTCTTGTTATCTCAGGACGAGTTTTCTAGCTCATTTACTCATGATAACATGATAAGAAAGATATGTTACGTTGGTACTCGGTTGAGTAAGGCACCGGGTGCCCGTCGCGGCCCTTCGGTTTGGGTCGTGACAGAAGTGGTATCAGAGCAGTTCTGTCCTAGGGAGTCTACAAGCCGTGTCTAGTAGAGTCTTGTTTATGGGTGTGTTGTGCACCACACTTATAAGCAGGAGGCTACAGGGCATTTAGGTCTGTCACTCTTTCTTCTTACTCTAGATCGTGCAGTAGAGCTCAGTTGTAAGAATTCAAACTCCTAAATTCGACTTTAGTCATAATACAACGATACCTACTTCCACAAAGATAGTTGGTAAGAGATTACATGTGGATGTGAAAGAGTTGAGTCAGAGGAACTCGATTTCACATCATACTTATGATGAGTAAATATGAGGTCTTCAACAGATCGTGTGTGTACTAAGATGTGTATGCTTCTTAATAAGGAGCCTTAAGGCAAGGATATCTATTCACGAATATGGTGAAAATCTATGAGGGATTCAGAAGCTAGATACAAGTTTCAACAAGTAAAAGAAGTAAGGTGAAGAGGGGTACAAGGCACCCAAATAATGAAGATTATCAATATTTTCAAATCAGGCAGAGAAATATAAGCATTTTGGTACCTTCATCAATGACAGAGGTAAGTACAATTGGCCACACCCATCTCAGTTATGTTCTATGGGAGCTAACAGATATTATTTAAGAGAAAGATGGGATATCAGGATCCAGTTGGAGTTAGAGTAACCCAAAAATTGTGGATAGGTTGTTATCATTAACCAATGTTTCCGAAAGATGGTACAAATGTGGTAAAAGATATCCTTCTAAGACACCCAGATGGTGAACTCTAGAGTAGTACAATCAGATACGAATACTGGAATATTCAAAAATTTCAGAATATAGGCAGTGGGATCCTAGAAGGGACAAATATTTACCTTAGTATGACTCTAGCCCCGAGTAAAAAAAAAGAATGTTAGGCATTCTAATGAGATGAAGCTAGGGGAGCTTATAGGGAAAGAACTTTTTGTTGAAGTTTTCAGAATAAAGTGATAGACAAAAAGAATATTATCCGGAGAATAAGAAGAAAATAAATGAAGCATCATGAGTAAGATGTGATATAGGGGTGATAACAGTAAATCAAAATATGACACGATGACAGAGTCTATAGTCAAAGTGAAGGAAAATACAAGAGGTGACAAGCCTTAAGGCAATAAAAGAGTATAAGCCATAAAATCATATTTTTATTTCGAGAAATGAGTTGGTGACTTCAACGTGATTACCAGGAGGAAAGGTTAGACCCCAGAGTAATAAAAATCAGTATGGGCTGGTGAACAAGATAAAACCGAACATGAATTAGGGACCGGAGGATTTGATAATGGTCGACATCGTGAGAATTTCAAAGATCGTGCTCCAAACAATAATAGAATAGACAACAGACGAATAACCTTTAAAGGTTATTTAGGAAGTCGCTTACCTAAAGCAAGCACTCTGAGCAGAGTTAATCTTAAGGGACTAAATGTGCCAGTTACCGTAGGTGTCACCTTCGTGCGTAAGAAATTTAGTTATCCCTGGTACAGAAGGTTACCATAAGGTGATTAAGGTTCATTGATAATGTGAAAAGACGCCGAATATGAAAAGGTAAAACAAGTATAGGTAGATCGTCGTAGTACTAAATCTTAGTACTCCCCTGAAGGGGGGAATATGGTGTGATATGGTATTAAGTCGGAGTTAAGCGGTTCAGTTAACTATGGAATGGTAAAGGAAGAATGTGGTAAAAAGGAGAAAGAGATGATGTTGCATTTATTCAGTTCCTGCAGATATGTTGCGAATCTAGAACATTATACAAGCACGACACCGGGGAGAGGCAGTAAAAGTTTCCGGCCAGGATGTTATTGATAAATAAGTATGAATGGACATTTGATACATCTGGAGCTAGTGGTGAGAGATAAGTTAAGACAAAGGATATATCCCAAGAGGGATTATGCAGAATATATATATATATATATATATATATATATATATATATATATATGAGAATGGACCAACGAGTAATTAGTAGTTGATTTAGGAAGAGCCCAGTTATGGCTAGACAAGAGGTCACAGATAAATCAATAGATCATGCAAGATAAATGTAGTGAACTGCAGCATAATGAATTCAGTCTCGCAGATACAAGATCGCAATCATTTGAAAAAAATTCAGATAGGAGTTGAGGCAATTAAAGGTACCACTTTTAAAGGTTTATGAAAATAAGAGAGAGTGTCACTAAGGAGACAATAAAAATTTGAGCTTAGAAGTAACCCTACGAGCACAAAGGCATAAATTTATGTAACTAAGGATTATTATAGGCAAGTAAGAATAACGAAAATTACCTTCGGGTGTACGATATATCAAGCTCGCAACTTTACAAGAGCCAGAAGGTCTCCCTAAGTACTACAATGAAAGACTAGTTGAGGAAATAAGGAAGAAGGTTTCCACCTAAGCATAGTGAGCTAGAGAGTAAATGATCCTGTAACAACAGTCTCACTACAATATTGTATACACTCCATAAGAAAGTGGCACCTATCATGGCTAATGAATGGTAAAAAAAGAAGCTATCAAAGGTGATGTTTGAGATCATATAAGGTACAAGAAATTATAGTATTCGTGGGCAAAAAGGACAAGCCAAGTATTCATGCAACAAGTGATAGAACGACCATCAAAAGTAATTGCTTACATTTAAGGACAACTGAGAAGGCACAAAAGGAAATTTATGGTGCTATCAAGTTAAAGGAAGGTTGGGAGTAGTATAAATAGATCGGTGTAGGTCCTAAGGTAAAGTATTGTAGAGCAACAAGGTTTTAGGTAGATAGGAGTAAGGATATGAAAAGATGAGTGAGAAGGTGACGAGAATATGTATGTCCTCGGGATTAAACCCATCAAAACAAGGGAGCTGATGATTTCCATATGAATAAAAAACTCTATACAGCCTGAATGAACCCAGAGGAGTCTAAGACTAGGTGCATTTAGAAGAGATGGAATGTTGCCCTGGCGGTAGAATAAGGGTGTAATTGTGATAGATAAGAGGATGATTCTTAGGCCTTTGATTGAGTAATGATTTAACGAGAAAGGGATTTCATTAATTGCACGGGATTAGAATACCCCCATAAGATGAATCGCGTTGGGATGCAATGAAATATGGTTATTGAAGTATAGTATTATCCCTAGGTGGATCAGGAAAATCACTTCAGATGTTCCCCAATAAGATGTGAGCCCTAGTGACAGTGTATTACGTAAGAGGTTGCAAGTTATCAGTGATAGATTATAGATCAACATTAAGGTGAATAAACAATAGATGGGTACAAGTTCCAAAGTATGAGATGAGATTTGTTTGTTATTCTTAAGATGAATAAAAATGAGGAAGCACTAAAGGACTTAGATTTATACATATAGGATAAGCAGCGAGAGAGTAACCTGGAGTTGGGTAGCAAGCCTCGGTAATTATAAAACGAAGTAAGTTTTATGGTATAGTATAACCTGCCTAGATGTAGTAAATCCATAAGGATAGATATGCAAGGCTATGAAACAAGAGATAGCAATAGTCTTAAGTTCGATAAAGTACCAAGCGAAAGACATCAATACACCTATAGATGCCTAGAGGGACAGCTTTTCATAATTCTGTATATGTTCATACGGTGAGGCTTATAGATTGGCTAAAAGATGGAGGAAAAAGGGAAGACGAGTCGCTAGGCACTCATATAAGGACACAGTCGTACATACTGCATGATATAAGGTAGCAAATGTTACGATGTTGGAAAAATTCCGACCACATGTCATGGCGTGACAAAGAGGCCTAAAAGGGGGGAATGCCCAAGCGTTTGGATTTATTCACAAAACTGTTGCTTAGATGGCAAGATGAACATTAAAGTATTCGTAAGAGCCATAGTTTATGAAATTGATAAGTGCATCAGTCAACATTCGAGGACGAATGTTCCAAAGGGGGGAATGATGTTACACCCCAAGTTTTCATACGTGAGAGTACATCGTAAGTCATTGATGTAAGCTCGGAAATGAGATTCTATTTGGAAGCAAATAAAGTAAGTTAATAATGTTACCTTGGAGGTTACAAATATTTAAGATCATGAATAACGATTACCAAGAGGGTTGGAAATCTTAGAAGCTAAACCAATTGAAGAAAATAAGTTTCGTCGAAAGTCGACAAGTTTCGAATGTTATATCATGTACTTTGGGGTGAGACTAGGGTTATTAACATGATAAGGAGGTTATTCTATGAGTTATTTTAGTCGTATGATATTCATTTTCTATATTTTGAAGGCAAGCAAGTTGTGGAACAAGAGTTGGCAAAGGTCATCACAAGTTACATTCATAAATTTACTGAAATTTAGGTCAAATGTATCTGAGAATTTCTCCAAATATACTTGGAATAATGGGATGTTCTACCTAGAAAATTGAAGGTCTACGAGTCTAGTTTCTAACATATTAAACCGTTTGTCAATACGACATCGGAGTAGAGAGATATTCATATTTTCGCGAGACCGCGCAAGCAGCTCCCAATGGGACCCACTTAGGCGGTGGTTGACCTACTTCAATTTATAAACGATTTGGACGCCTATTTTTGCTCATTTTTCAACTAACGTTCGTCTCCAAACTTCTCCTAACCCTTATAAACATATATCACAAGGGTTTGAAGTGATTCCAAAGTGATTACACCATATTTCAACATCAAAACTTAGTTCTAGTGAAGAACAACACCTCTTTGAGGTTGTGTTGTCATTGAGGATTGTTGTGGGCTGTATTTGGATGAAATTCCAAGTTGTTGCTGCTGTCTAAGGTGAGTATAACAACCTACTAATTGTGCTTAAGCTTGCTTGTATGTTGGTTAAGTTGTTAGGATGATAAACTATAAGATAATACTTGGACTAGCTTAAGTCACTTCTATGGTGTTGTATTGCTATTAAGGGTTGTTGTAAAATGAATATAACTTGGATTTTGACTTGAAGTTACTGTAGGAGGTATGTATATTGTGTTCTTGCTTGTGCCTAAGGTTATCTTGATATTGATTAAGTTAAATGGATGGGCTAGACCTGAACTAGTGAATAAAGTTGCTAGTTGGGGATAGTTGAAGTTGTGGATTATTTTCGTTGTTATAAATATATGGTATAAGGCTGGAATCATTGATTAATGACTTCATTATCAAGTTAATGATACTTTTATGTTGAAGTAAGAAGTCTATAAGGATTGATAAGGGGTATACGGATTCCAATCGGAGTTTGCCGCTCGTCGTAATGTAGTTGTGACTTGTTGTGGTTATATGGTGTCTTGATATTGATAATTATGTATTGATGGATTGCTCTGGTCATTGTTGTTGGTATATGGTATTGGAGGAGGCCCTTGTTACAATGGAGATGCTGCCCAAATTTACGTAAACGAGCTACTAGCTTAAGTTATAGACTTAGCCTTTGCTCAGCACTGATTTTGAATCTCCTTATACTATGATAGATTGAGTTGACTTGTTTGAAGAGTTGCTTGGAAGGGATTAAGGACTCAACGGGTTTAAGGTATGTTAAGGCACTTTCTTCTTTCTTTTGGCATGGTCTAAAATGAAATGAACATAAACGATACGCTATTTCATAATGACTCTACTCCTAGCAACTAAGGTTGTCCATGTTGTTCTTTCCTTATAAAATTATTCTAAACAAGTGTGTATGATCCTTAAATCCTACTAAGGTTCATATTGATGGTAGGGATGTCCATAATGTTCTTAAGTCACTCCAAAAGGTTTAGAAGATGATTCCATGAGTCTAGCATGCATTATATATAGTATCTATTTTACTCTACCGAGCCGCGCTATAGTCGGCCGGGTACGGCACCTATTGTGCAACCACTGATCAGTTGGGTTTACCGAGCTCCACGTGGCCGGGTACGATTCTACCGAACCTTATGATGGTCGGGTACGCTTTTACCGAGTCCTCTTTGAGGCCGGGTACGATATGATGATGATGATGCCCACAGAGGCGAATGTTTTAAAAAGTTTATGTATATATATGTATTATGCATTTCATATCAGTAACCCCCAGAGGCACTCTGATGTTACAGGTTGTATCTCCTCTATCTCTCTCTTTACATTACTGTTCTTGTTTATGCTTTCCTGCCTAACATACTCGGTACTTTATTCGTACTGACGTCCCTTTTGCCTGGGGACGCTGCATTTCATGCCCGCAGGTCCCGATTGATAGGTTGACAGTCCTCCTAGTAGGCTATCAGCTCAGCGAAGGTGTTGGTGCACTCCACTTGCTCCGGAGTTGCCTATTTGGTCAGTATGCTTTGGATATGTATTGATTGATATGGCGGGGCCCTGTCCCGACCTTTATGATTTTATGTACTCTTAGAGGCTTGTAGACATATGTCAGGTGTATGGATAATTGTATGGCCTTGTCGGCCTATGTTTCGAGTTTACTAATGGTCATGTCGGCCTTATAGGCCCGTATGTCACATATATTAGTTTGTATATCATGTTGGGTCTTCATATGTTGACTATTCCCTTATGTTTTATTCTTGTTATCTCAGGACGAGTTTTCTAGCTCATTTACTCATGATAACATGATAAGAAAGATATGTTACGTTGGTACTCGGTTGAGTAAGGCACCGGGTGCCCGTCGCGGCCCTTCGGTTTGGGTCGTGACAATTCAGGAGGGTCCTGAGAGCTTGAAACTGTATCCCACTATCCAGGAGGGTCCTGACAACTTAAAACTACTTCCCCATTATCCAGGAGGGTCCTAAAAACTTAAAACTAAATCCCATTATTTTGGAGGGTCCTGAAAACTTGGAACTATATCCCATGATCCAGGAGGGTCCTGAAAAATTGAACTAAATCCCATTATCCAGGAGGGTCCTGAGAACTCAACTAAAACCCATTATCCATGAGTGTCCTGAAATTTAAAAATTAAATCCCATTATCCAGTAGGGTCCTGAAAACTTTAAAATTAAATCCCATTATCCAGGAGGGTCCTGAACATTTGAAACTAAGTCCCATTATCTAGGAGGGTCCTAAAAACTTATGGTTGGACCTATCTGGAACATGCTTTCCCCATGGAGTATTCCTGCAGAACAAACAAAATTTCCTGCCCCTGTTTCCATCAAAGAAAATCTTGTCGGTTTGAAGGTGTGGTGGTTAGTTTGTGGCACCCTTGCTAAAGGTGTCTGCTTTTTGCCATTGCCGTGCTTTGTTCCGATTAGCAGCTTTGGGCTAGCAAAGAATTGTTTGGCCTTCTGATCGAATTTCAACCACAAAACCCTGAATGACTCGAGTAGCTTACTCTCAACCTGTTGTACGACACCTCTGTCCTGACAATTTTGAACCTTTGTATTTCCTCAAAATTCATGAATCACTTGACCTCTTGAACTCCCACTAACACCTTATTGCTCATTCTGAATGATGGCATTTATGATGTGCTCTGGCCCGACTTTACTTTGTGCAATTGAAAGTCGGTAATAAGCATTGAAATCCTTTCTTGGTTGCTTAGCAAGTCTACCATTGAAAAAGACTTACAGAAGTAGACCCAAAAGAAACGAAGCAAAGTGACTTCGAGAGATAGGAATAAAGAGAAAATTTTTGAGCAAAGATGACTATTTAAGGAAGAATGGAAAAGAGACTTATCTAAGTGAGACAGCTAGCTCCAATGATCATGACATGCATTTCGGATTACTCAGCCCAGACCATTCACCTATTCATATTTCAGTTCATGCCCCGCCTTCATACTTTAAATGGAGATTTCCATAATCTAATCTCTCTGCATAGTCGCGAACCTCATTCATCTTGTGGTGCCCTGAAGGGTTTTCACCAGCAAACCTCTCTCATTTGTTCATCTCTCAACTCACTGTCGCCTTATGTTGCCCGCGAGAGTTTTCACCAAAAAGACTCTCTCATTTTAATTTTTCTCTCAGCTTTCCATCGCCTTACAGTGCCCTTGAGGGTTTTCACCAATAAGACTCTCCCATTTATTCATTTTTCCTTGTGCATGAACAGAGTTTTACCCATGATGTGAATCATACATCTATCTCCCTTTACTTGGAATTCACCAAGGATTGATCAGAAAGTCCTTCTTTGGACTTGGTTGCGCGCTTTTGGACGGGGTTAGAAAGAAAAAGCGACATGCCGGCTTAAAAATAGTTTAAAATAACAGGGTTCGAAATTACAACGTTTGGAATCATAACTTTTGCAACACCAACTTCTGCCCCAGTTTCTTTGAGTCTGGGGAATTTTGGATTTTTATTTTGAAGGGACCGAACCGTGAAAGACTGCCTACGTATCCTTAAAAGGAATCAGGTCGAATGTATTCAAGACATAAGAGTTTGCTTTGTTTTTGTTACTTTTTCTTTTGCTTTCTTTTCTTTTCTTTTCTTTTTTCTCTTTTTTTCTTTTGCTTTACTTTTACTTTGTTTTTCTCTTTTCTCTTTTTTTTTTTCTTTTTTTTTTCTTTTTTCTTTTTTTTCCATTTCTAAACTCTAATTATGATTCCAAAAGAGGGCATAAAAGAAAATAAATAAGGCTCAAAAGGGGTAACAAAGGATAAAAGTATTTAGATAACATAATAAAATATCTTTGTCATTCCAATCTTTGAAATATGCCAAATACAAATAACTCAATTGAAGACAAACCAAAGAAATCATACATAATATCTCTTGACTGCATCAGAATTGACAGCCATGTCTACACATTTTCCTTCTATATCTGTTAAATACAAAGCATCGCTGGGCAATAATCTTGTCACAATGAATGACCCCTGCCAGTTTGGGGCAAACTTACCTTTAGTTTCAGCTTCATATTGAAGAATGCATTTTAACACCGACTGATCTACCTCAAACTGTTTGAGAGACATTTCCTTGTTGTATGGTCTTATCAACCTCTTAATTTCCCAGACTAACTGCCTCAGTTTCACTCAATTCAAGCTTTTAGTTATCTCAGAATGCGTGAATCTTTATTTGTTTCCTCAAACGAATCTTTTATCATATTTAAAACTATGTTTCATTATTCCATGATTAGATTGGCTTTCAAGATCTGGCTAAAAACTTCGCATACATGTTATGTCACTAGAAATGGCCTGAAAAGAACTATATAAAAGAAGGAACTAAACGAAGACTACAAATAACAGATAAACAAAATCTCATTTGACCAAAGGATGGAAGGGTTTGAACAGTTGAATAAAATCTATACTAAAGACCTGAAACAATCCTAGATGATAGAATTAGAGACGTAAAACTAACTAAGAAGACTCCTAGAAACAGGCAAAAAGGATGGAAGGTTTTGAATCAACATAACAAGCAAGATAAAATCTGGGCTACAACCCTGAAATAACCAGATAGCAGAAAAGATGAAAAGGGAGATAGAAAGAATGATTCAAGAAGGGATAATTTTGGTCCAAGGCAGTAATACCCCAAGTGTCACACATAATCCTCTACAGGTACATGACTACACACAAATTGTTGGGATGGTTTGCAATGACAATGAATGTGCAGGCGCTTTCAAGTTATTTGGTGAGTCATTTGTGGCAAGATCCCTTAGAGGGTCAGTCAGTAATTCAACAGTTAGTTCTGAGGAAGGTTTATTCAAAGGAGTCAATGAGCCATGTGGTGAAGACAATGTGATTGAAGTTCGTGAAGGTCCCAGTAATTTTCATGTGCAACTCAGTAGCTAAGATATCGAGTTTGGTAATTAGAAAGCACCTCATTTCCTCATCGGGAACGAGTCTTGGCAGTTCATTTTGACATGGAACAACAATCTTCAATGCTATGCCCTTGGACATTAGAGTGGTACATGCACCGTACAATATAATTAAAACCTTTTGCATATGGGTCTAGAGTGTAGCCTAGGAGCGACACAATCAAGCCAGAATATTTTAGCCTTTCAAACAAGTTTGTGTAGGATTCCCAGATTGGTGTGAAATTATCTTTCCTCCTTTGTTTCCCTCCATGCCTATGTTTTTTAGGGTTATAGGGTGCCTGAAAATGCTTTGAAGGAACACGAGAATTTTGGGATGCTAGTGCTCGCCCTAGGGAGTAACCTTGTGGTTGGACAGATGGGGCGATAGTGTTTGGAGGATAATACTAGGGTGGATCATGTGGAGCTTAGGGATATTCATGGGGTCGGTATTGAGGCTGAAAGCATTTAGCTGGAATGCCCATGGGATCCTGTTGTTGGCGAGGCTCGGTATCATCTTTTCTATCATTCGGGGGACTAACCCAACCAACTTGTTCGTTCCATTTGAACCAAAACTCGCTAAAACTTTTCTCAGGTTTCTTTTCCGTCTGATATAGGGATGAGCGGTCTCGGATAATGTTTGCATTATACTGATAGTGTCGAACAAAATTTTGAGTCATGTCATCCCATACATGCCGTTTACTGATATCTTGACGAGTATACCACTCCAAAGCTTCCCCACTCAAACTCTCACTAAAATATGCCATCAACAACTCATCTTTCTAGCAAACACTACTCATTTCACTACAATAATCCCTTAGATGGACTACTCAATCTTCGTGTCCATCATACAAATCAAATTTTGGCATCTTAAACCCAACAAGTAGTTAGATGTCCGGAAACAAGCACAAGTCTTTGTAAGTCGTGCTCACCTGGCTCCATATCCCTTGCCTATTCCTCAATGATTGTTCCAAACTCTTTACTTACCTAAATATCTCTTGTTGCTCCGCGTTCTTGGGTGGTTTCTCAATTTTGACAGGAGGTTCAAAGTGAGGAGCGTAGGAGTAATGATTCGGAACTTTGAAAGTAGGCTTTGGAGCATAGTATTGGGTATCTTGAGCTTGGAACTCCACTAGAAGATCGATGGACGGTAGCTCGCGGAGGGGCTACGAAGAAAAGAGTACGTGGCGTAGGGTATGCGATTGTTTTGGCTGGTGGAGCCTTAAAAGTTTGGGTTGAAGTGTCGGGATAGTGGTGGTAAGGGGTAAACCCTGGTGCATGTTGAGGGGAAAGATCAACAATAGTGGGATCTTGGGCTTGTGACAGTGGTGGATGAAAGTAGGGTTTTCTATATAGTTGGAAGGGGATGACGGTGGAGGATGCCCCCTGATCCATGCTTGATACATTTCTGCGATTTGGTGCTTCAGCTTGTGTACCTCTTCTTTCAAACCAGACTCAAATTTCACCATCTTTCTCGGTGGGTCAACAGCAATTGTGTCTAATTCTTGGCTAGCCAAGATTGCCTTATGTTTTGACCTGGTGTTATATAGATGACTTTCCAGAATGCCAAACAAACTAACCACCTTCCTGTACTTAATTGCCACATAAAACTTGTTAGTTTTTAAGAGTTTAACAGATATGCAATCGCACGTTTGGGATGCAATGCACCTAAACAATTAAATGCTTCTATCGTGTGTTTGAACAGTTGCATACTTCATCCCGGCCATAACTAACTATTTTCACTTTGCACTTTCTTTCCTTTCACTCCCGCCTTTCTTTAGTCACTATTGATTTTCTCACTTGGTTCTTATCGCTCCCTTTTTTTTTTACTCTCTTTTGTTCTCTTGTTTTGCCACTCTTTCTATCCACTCAATTTTCTTTCCTCTCTCTTCATTTTATGGTTATGATCGAATCCTATAGGGATTGCCTACGTATCATGATACCGCATGAATCAGATCATTACGTAGTTCAGGGGATAAATGCGAAATAAAAGAAAATATTTTTTTTTGGGTTTTTCAATATTTCATAAAACTTCTTTTTTTTAATTACAAGGACTCTGACATACAGACATAGAAAAATAGAAAAACAGTAGCAAACCTAAAAGAAAACTAACAGACTCGAAAAAAATGAAATATAGACTCAAAACCAGTAGTAAATCAAGAATACTTGATAGCCTCCAACATTACTCCAGGGGCCCGCGGGACATCAGTCGGTCTCGACGCGGTCCTGCATGTGATATCTTCTTGGAGACGGTCTAGGTCGTCTATTACTTGACAGACAAAAGTCATCACTACAGCAAAAAACATGGACCTGGTCATATCCTCGCATTCATTGCACTTCATTACGATATAATCAGTAATCCCTTTAATCCTTTCTCTGATGACACACTTCTCTTGGAATAAGTGTCCAATCTACTAAGACCTGGCCTCCAAAACCTGTGTGGCCGCATGGTATTGCTCTTCCAGTTACGGCATGTCCTCTTCTAGTTGGGACATCAATGCATAGCAATGCTCTCTTTTTGCTTTGTAGTTCTTTACTTGCTGAGCCATTTCATTTTCAAGGGTATTCAGCTTTTTCTTCAGGCCCGTGACTCCTTTGTCGTACTTTTCCTTCAACAGCTGAACGAACCTCTCCTGCTCTTCTACATTCCTCGCTAACTTTTCTCGGGCCTTTGCTAATTCATCCTCAACTTTCCAAGTCAGCCCCATAATCATACACTTTTCGTCGGAGGTTGTGGATGAGTTTTTCATCTTTTCCACTTCTGGATGGGTTTTCGGCTGTTATTTTCATCTTCTGGGTCTGGTATTTGAGGGCTTCATTTTCTTGGGCCAACCTTTTCTTTTCACCTTCATCCGCAACGGTTTGCAAACCACTGTTAAATTTAAGGTTTCTGATTTGCTGTAATGACCTGATCGGTCGTTTTGAGCTTTTGCACTTTCCTCGCTAGTTCTTGGGCATGACTAGCCCCCTTGTGATGTATTATAACTTATATAAATCGTTGGTTTTGGTTTTTAGGACAATCAGAATGAATTTGGAAGAGCGGTTCTCAGTTTGAAGTTAAAAAATTTGAAAGGTTTGACCAACTTTTGACTTGTTAGTATATGATCTCGGATTTGAATTTTTATTATTTGGTTAGCTCCTTTAGGTGAATTGGGACTTATGAGCCTGATCGAAATGCATTTTGGAGGTCTGTGGAAGGTTTAGGCTTGGGTTGGCGAAAATGAGATTTTGGCGTTTTCCGGTTGATAGGTGAGATTTTGATATAAGGGCCGGAATGGAATTCCGGCAGTTGCAGTAGTTATGTTGTGTCATTTGGATGTGTGTGCAAAATTTCAGGTCATTCAGACATGGTTTGATTGGGTTTTTTATCAAAAGAGTAATTTAGAAGATTCTTGGAATTCTTAGGCTTGAATCCCATGCAAATTTGGTATTTTGATGTTGTTTTGACTTTTCCAAAGGTTGGAACAAGTTCGAATTGTGTTATGGGATATGTTGGCATGTTTGGTTGAGGTCCCGAGGGCCTCAGGTGAGTTTCGTGTGGTCAATCAGACCATTTCATGTTGTGAAAAATTGCAGAATTACTGTTGTTGGTGTTGCAGTTTTTTGACTTTCGTGTTCGCGATGCAATTCCCCATTTGCGAAGGGTTAATGAGTGAAGCTGTGGAGTTGGCCTTCGCGTTCGCGAAGATGGACCCACAATCACGCAGTGGAGAGGTCTATGGTCATCGCGTTCGTGAGGCTCAGGTCGCGTTCGCATAGAGGAAGAGTAGTAGTTGGGTCCCCAGTGCATTTGTTCTACGCGTTCGTGCAGTAGGGGTCGCTATCACGAAGTATAGAGTGTGTTGTGCGTCACATTCGCGAGAGGGTTCTCGCGTTTGCATAGAAGGAATTTCAGTCTGTGAAGCGGTGTGCTTCGCGAACATGAGGGATATGCCGCGTTCGCGAAGAAGCAATACCTGGGCAGTCAGATTATATTTTGAAAGCGAGGGTTTAAGTCTAATTTCATAAAATCCATTGGAGAGCTCGAGAGAAGGTGAAATTTGAGGAGATTTTCAGAGGAGCTATTGGGGTAAGTATTCTTTACTCATATTTGGTTTAATTCCATGATTTAGTCTTGAATTTCATCATTTGATTTGAGAAATTAGAGTGAAAATTGGGAAAAAATGGAAGAAAAGTTTGAGAATTCATGTTGGGGATTTATTCTTACAAATGACTTAAATTGACTTACTAAATCTTTAAAAATGAATTTTGGGAATTTTGTCGGCTGGCCTTGCCTTCAAGAGAGGTGCCATCGCGATAGGGTCCGGTTTTGGGTCGTGACAAGTTGGTATTAGAGCCTAGGTTATATAGGTCTCACGAGTCATGAGCAGGTTTAGTAGAGTCTCGCGGATCAGTACGGAGACGTCTGTACTTATCCTCGGGAGGCTGCAGAACCTTTAGAAAAAACTTCATATTCTTGAATTCTTATCGTGCGTCCTTGATTCAGCTTAGAGTGTAACCCTTTGAATTCAAAGATAAATGCAAGGAAATTATTATTTTGAGATTAAAAGCTAAAAATGTAAAAATGACCAGTATTTTTTTTTGATTTTTTTGTTTATTAATGCAATTATCTAAAAATTTAAATCTAAAAATGCAAATATCAATCTAAAAATGCAATGCATGAAATTGAACATTTTAGAGTATTTCCCATAATTTTTAAAATATTAAATATGCACCAAAATGTAACTAAATGCGAACAATTACCAAGCAATTACTATAAATTCCTAAAAAAATAAAAGCGCTTAAAAGAAAAATTCATTTGTGACTTTTGTAGGAAAATTATTATTCGGGCAAAAATCACGTGCTCACACTGCATATTTACTTTGGTACTACGAAATGGTATTCCGGGAGATCCTCCTGCACATTTACGTTTGAGACTACGGGACGGTATCCCGGGAGATCCCCTGTTGCTATCACCATGTTCTGAGTTGTTGTTCTTCTATGCTTACATTCTTGTAAAAATTCAGTATTTATTCTTACTTCAATATTTCATTCTGTTATATTTTATTATATTTATACCAGTAGGGCCCTGACCTGATCTCGTCATTACTCGATTGAGGTTAGGCTTGGTGCTTACTGGGTACCGTTGTGGTGTACTCATGCCCTTTCCTGCACATATTTTTCATGTGCAGATCCAGGTTCATTTTACCAGCCTCATCACTAGTTACAGTCGTTGCTGCTTATCGGAGACTTCAAGGTACATCTGCCGCGCCTGCAGATCCTCGGAGTCCCCCTCTATCCCCCTATGTTCATTTTTTCTTCCTTCTGTAGAACTGATGTATAGAAAAGTTAAGACTTCTTTGTAGCTTGTGACTTGTGGGTTTTTGGATTTTTGGAATTGTTTCGTACCTTTCAGATGTGATTATTGTATATGCTGAGTGGCACCATTTCTGTTTATTAAGTATATCTGTTAGCTATTATCTTTGTGTTTATTTCATTTCCGCAAATATTAGGCTTACCTAGTCGTAGAAATTAGGTGTCGTCACGAAAGTTCATGGATGGAGAAATTGGGTCATGACAAATATTTAATATAGATTGTGTTTTCTTACATTTTTGTACAATAGAGTTAATGAATAATTTATTTATTTTAAGGGTATTATAGTGCTTCAACTTTATAGGGTTATTTTCTTCTTTCAACTTTGATCTTCCCATTTATAACATAGTATGAGGCCTTTGGCTAAGGATGTTCTACTCTCTCTGCACGTGCATTGCATGTGTATGCCATATTATTTTTTTTTACAAAATATATATACTAAAAATAGTAAGTGCATATTCAAAAAATATTAATTTAGTTATAATACAAATTTGAACAGGCTAGCTACCATTCTTGTGTAATCTTTACATCTTTTATGTATAAGTTAAAAAGCATACTCTTTGATAAACATACGTCTGTTTTCTGACCATTATACTATCAATTAAACTTTGGTACATCTTCCTTTTGAAAATTGATTGCTCCAATAGACGATGTTGGAAGAAGAATTCTTTGTTAATCTTTATCTTCTCTATATCCCTCAACCACATAACAATATCAATTGCACTTTGACATGATTGTCTTCACATGATTGATTGCTTTTCTGGAAATATTCAAGTCTTTCTCGGCACGTGTATATCACGTCATATAAAATATAATTTATAAAATAATATTAATATTATAAATTTATGAGTAAATAATTATACATAAAAGAATAAAAATATATTTGTGAATGATCAACATGGATTGTTGTGTAATGCTTTATTTGTTGAGGTCAGAATGATTAGGTCGTCCGAAAATACAAAGATGAACAATGAACGTTTAATTAGATACATGTTATTATAAATAAATGTAACGACCCGACCAGTCGTTTTGAGCTTTTCCACTTTGCTCGCTAGTGTGAGCACGTGATTTTTGCTTCACGGAAATTACTTCAAAAGAAATCGAGAAATGAAGCAAGTTGCCTTCGGGTACAATTTTGAGAATTCGCGTGACATTTGGTAATTATTTTGTCCGTAAATATTTACCTTGTTATAGTTAATTGAAAAAAATATAAAAATACATGTTGCATGCATATTTAGGATGTTATTATGCATTTAGGAATTAATTAAACCATTATTTGGCTCCAAAAGGAAAATCACAAAAATATATATCTTTTTATTCTATTCGTTGTCATTGTGTGATTTTATTTTAAGGTTTTAATTTGTGTGTTAATTGTTGTAAGTGTTAATTAATATTTGTGTAGTTTTATTTTTGATTTTACAATTTAATTAGGAATTGTGTTTAAATTAGAAAATTAAAAGAAGAAAAAGAAAAGTTGAAAAAATGAAAAAAAAAACTCGGATTGGGCCAAAAATTCAAATAGAAATCAGGCCCAAATCGATACATTGACCCAGCCCACATGACCGGGTCTCTCAGAAGGACCAGACGACGTCGTTTAGATGCTCTCAATCTGAGCCGTTGATCGAACTGATCGAACGGTCCAATGCGACTCCCGTATAAGTCCAAACGACGCCGTATAGGTGTCTCAGATCCGAGCCATCCATCTCCATTGATCTAACGGCTCTGAGGCCTCCCAGATACCCGATCCATTCCAAACCGGGTCGACCCAGTCTCCACTTAACCAAATGACACCGTTTCCACTCAAGCAAATGGTCCAGGCCGTCGATCTCGTTTGATCAAACGGCCAGAATTAAAATCCCCACCCAGTATATAAGCCTAAAACACCTACCCAGCCCCCCATAGCCAAACCCCCCTCTTCGTCTCTGAGTTCAGAGACTTGAACCCCTCCTGAAACCCTAGCCGCCACCTTTTCCTTCGCCTGAAAACCCGGCGGCGTCGGCTCCGATGCCCGCCAAAATTACACCCCTGAACCACCATGATCCCCTCTCTCCAAATCCACACTCAGCTTACCTCGAATCTTCCCCGAACATCTCGAATCTTCATTTGAAGGTTCGAACAAAAACCTGATCTATACTAACCGACCCCAAATTCACACCAGTCACTCCCCTAGCCTCACTCGTAACCAAACCAAGCTTGGTTTGGTTCGAATCTAGGTAGAGACCTTCGAGCCCCAAATCGGACCGTATGAACCCTAGAACTCAAAACCATGGGGGTCTGTCCAGTTTAAAAGAAGAATTGGGGTCTAATAGACCTTAATCGAGGTGTTCTCAGTTGAGGACACTTCAATTAAAGTTCGTTCGACCTCAAAGAGGTCGAGTCCAGTTCGAGCATGTGTCATTTTTGTTCTTAAGCTTCCGAGGTAATTTCTCCTTTCTTTCCTTCTGTTTGTGTGCTATTTGTGTTTGTTTACATGTTAGTTTAATTTGTTTGATTTTGTATCATTTTTCTTTTAATTCTGTCCGTCTTCATAAGACCTTTTATCTGGTCGATTCTTTTGTTTGTCTGTTAGTTGTACCTATCGTGATGGACTACGTGTTTAATCTGATTAATACCGTCAAGTGGTTCATATAGGTGCCCAGTTGAGTCTAAGTGTGTATCGATTAATTGTTATCTGTTATAGCGTGTAATCGAATGTTTAAATATCGTCGTTTAGTTTGATTAAAAGAAGGAGGAAGCATGACAATAGTTTATCTCTTTGACTCATTCCAGTGTTTGTCATTTCTGCTCCTTTTCTGTTCTTATGTGATTGAGTTGAAGTTGTTGAATGTATCCAATTGCTTCTTTGAACCAAACTGCCTCGCTTATTTTAAGGCCACATGAACCTCATTCCCTCATCCCTTCTGCCTGAAATCATTTTTGTGTGTTTGGATAGGATTGAATTGGTCATAGCTGTATAATCTGATAGTTAGTAATCAGTGATTAGTTGAATTTAGAGGGGTTTATATACTGACTATTAAGAGTTAGGGCATACCAGTAATCTTCGGGGGGTTAAGGGTAATTTTGGCATTTGACAGGGTTTTATCAGAATTAACTTAAGGGTCTGTTAAGTGGTTAATTAAAATACTATTAATCTAATGACAATTTGGAACAAGACATAAGAGCATGGGAGTTTAAAATGAATACTCTAATAAACCCATAACTCTTGATTAGAACAATAGGACAAGCATGGGGAACAATATAGTTGGCATCAATAAAAGACACTTAGGCATGGGAAGGTAAGGGGTATGGGCAGAGTTAAGGTCTGAAGGTATCAAGGCAGCCTGGTGCTTGCCTACTTCGCCTATAAATAGGCTCATTTAGAACAAAATAGAGGAGAGGCTGTGCTATTATCTTGCTAAGTCAGTGATAGAGGGAGTGTTTAAGGCTAAGCTTTACATCAAAGAGCTTCAGCTTGTCTTTTTCTTTGAGTGTTTGACAAATCAAAAACTACTGTTTCTTGCATCTGTCTGTGTTCTTTTGGTACTGTTGGATTTCAGCTTGGTATTTCCTAGTTTTCTATTGGTTGAGCACTGTTCCATTGGGTTACTGCTTGGTTTTCTGCCTGGTTTTCTTTAAATCTGCCATGGGGTGTCTATTACTGGTTATTGTTGGCTTCACTGGTTGTTGCTGTGTTGCTGAATCTTCTATGTTGTTGCTTACACTACTGCTGCTTCTACTGATTTTCCTCTACTTCTTTGCTATCCAAATATCAGGTACACAATCGAATGGCTGAACCTTGTAATATGAGAATTTGAAGCATGAATACAAAAGTGAAGGGTTGAAGTCTTAAATTCTTTACAGTTGTCTACTTACTTGTATACACATCAGAACACTTCTTTCATTAGAGTCATGTAGATGTTTGTTTATGTATAACTGGACATGCCTATTCTATAGTAGTTTAGTTGTAAAACTTCTGCCCCATGAATGCTTTTAGTTAATAAAGACTAATGATGTAGTAGTAATGTTCTGTCATTTCAGTCTATTTTGTTTAAAAGCATGTTCCAAATACACATCAGGCCGTAGGTTGATTACTCAATAGTTTAAACTATTTCAGTTAATAAATTGCTTATCTAAATTCGTAAGAACAGGTTCAATTAGATACCATTTGTTAATTTCAGCATCTAAGTGGTTTAGGATAAAAAATTAGATTTTTTAGGTTCATTCATTCCAGTAGAATGTCACTTTAAATTGGCAAAAATTTGTTAACAAAATGACACCATTTTTTTAGTTTGGCAAATTATGAATATGTGTAGAAACCATTAACTAGGCCCAATTTGAAGTAGGATGGCCCAGGTCCGGTTTTACTCCTTATACATCGGACCTGGGCCCATAACTGTCAAACAGATTGCTCTTACTACGTTCATTTTAGATTTAACGAATCATGTTCGAAACTTAACTATAATAACTCGTAAGTATGTAAATAAAGTAGGACCTTTTCTTCATTTATTTTAGAGACAAACGAAATAGAAAACATAGTCACTATAGGATGAGCTTTAAAATAAAATGAGGCGCGCCTCGCCAAATAAATTACAAATCGCGGGGCCCTCAATAAACATATACAATAATTGGTTAGACTTTGGAGTTGTTCGTTTAGTGAATTTTCACGGCCTCTTCCTAAAATAACAATACGTTAGTCTCTTTAGGACGCGCCTTAATTAATCTTACCTTCTTAAATACGGGTGTGCATTTATGTAACCCAAATCCAAATCTCAGCGAAGTCGAAATACGTCGACCAATCACGAGTACATTGATTGTGACGTGGTTCGAAATGCATTTCCATGACGTTGCAATTCTTTAAAACAAAATAACAAATGAGACGAGCCTCGCCAAACAAAAAATGCACAAGCTGCGGGGCCCTCTATACTTGTTTGTGAAGTTGCTTAGACTCCGGGACGGGTCGTTTAGCAAAATTTCACGGCCTCGCCCAAAATAACACTACGTTAGTCCCTTAGGGCGCGTCTTTAATAAAATTATTTCCTTAAATACGGGTGTGCATTTATGTAACCCAAATCCAAATATCAACGGAGTCGAGACGTGTCGATAGCCTCGGGTATATTGATTGTGACAAGGTTCGAGATACGTTTTCACGATGTTGCAATTCTTTGTAAAAATAACAATAATAATAATAGAAGCGGTAAAAGAATCATAATTTGCACTAAGTATATAATTGTTAAAATCAGATAAATAAGCCGGATATAACAGTTGAGCGACCGTGCTAGAACCACGGGACTCGGGAATGCCTAATACCTTCTCCCGGGTTAACAGAATTCCTTATCCGGGTATCTGATGCGTAGACATAATTTAGAGTCAATTTCTTTCCTAGATTCGGGATTAAAACCGCTGACTTGGGACACCCTAAATCTCCCAAGTGGCGACTCTGAAATAATTAAACAAATCCCGTTCGATTGTCCTTTAATTGGGAAAAACTCCTTCAACCCTTCGCGGGGGCGGAAAAAGGAGGTGTGACACCTCTGGAGACTCTGTTGGGGACCGAACCCAGAATCTCTGGTTCATGGTTCAGAATTCGAGCTTAGATAAATTGTTATATTTGGCTTTAGCTGATTTTTACATGTTTGAGCCTAAGGTGCTAAATGCTGCTTGTACCGCTTTAATATTATCTGAACTGTATATAAACTGTGCCGAACCCCTTCTCTTCTTACCTCCGGGGAGGAGCTTGCTGGTCGAGACTCCCTATTCTGTTAGTGTCATACCTTGAAATAAGAAAGAGGTCGGACAAGTTACAAAGCCGGACGATCCCGCGGGTCCCCGGTACGTAGCCCCCTCCTCGACTCGAGTTGTCCGCTCGGGTACACAGTCTAGAATAAATACCCAGGTTATGAACCTAGAACAACTCAGCTTCATGCCGGATCCCTAGTAGGAACGTTTGTTTGCATCACGTGCATTTGACTTTGGAGGCTCAACACAGGGGTTGGGTCTGTCTAGGATAGGTGTACCAAAAAAAGTGAAAACGACCATCCTGATGCATCTTACTTGCTTCTACTTGGGCATTTATTTGTTTCGGACTTGCATGCTGACCAGCTTTTGAGGAAAGAGAAATAGCAGTGTAAGTGTTAAAGAGAGTTAATCGCCTGTTTGGGAAAAAAAATCATCAATGTCCGAATAGCGTCCAAACTCTGTCGAATTTTTAAGACAAAAAAAAGAAAAAAAGAAAAAAAAAAGAAAAAAAGAAGGGGTTTTAGTTATGAAAAATAGTCTTATTTTCCAATTAAAAGAGTCTTGTTTTCAAAAGAAGTTTGTTTTATCGGCCCGAACTTCGCTGGTTTGATTCTCACAGGATGTGAAATACGTAGGCAACCCTTATCGGGTCCAACCTCCCCTTTTGCAAAAATAGCCAAAAAATATCAAATTTTAATTGTCAACATAAATAAGTCAGGTGATGCCGTTTTTTGCAAGAATAGCTGAATGTTCCCGAAAGGAACGTCGGAAGGCTGAATTTGCATAAATGGTCACTTTTGATCATCCTTTAGAGTTTTGGTCGGTTGACCTTCACGGCCTTAAAATCTTCATCCCCGAGGTGCCGAAAGGCCGCGTTGGCAAAACCTGGTCTTTTATTTTATTTTAATTTGAAAAATAATAAAAAGAGTCAGTGGTTAAGAATACTGTTTAGATTTTTTAAGCTGAGCCAGCTTCAGCGGTGTCTTAAACCGTTCTTGCCGTGATAGCCTTAGAGTATCTTTCAGTTGTCAAAAGGCTATTTTCGTAAAAGAATGGACAAGTTTGTGAAGTGTCATAAAATAATCTTCCTGGCCTCAAAATTCATGTGAAGTTGGGAAGGGGCCACGTTTGCAAAAATAGTCGTTTGGTTAAAATCGGCATATAGAGGAAGGAATCTGTCGTTTTATTTTGATTAAGTTTGTATTTCTTTTGATTAGAGTATGTGGTCCATTTGACTTTCGAGTCTGTTGTTCGTCTTTAAGTGATTCCAAAAATGTTTTATTATTGTTTACCTTTTATGTGGCAGAACTACGACCGGTCTGATTCATGCGGGGACATGATACGTAGGCAATCCATGTAAGATTTGACCACCTTTTAAAAAAATAAAAATAAAAAAAAGGAAAGAAAAAAAAGGGAAAAAAAGGAGCACAATTATAAGAAGTCGGAATGACGCACGTAACTGAAGCAAATGCATGATAGAAAGGGTTAACTGCCTAGTTGCATTGCATCCTCAATGTGTGTTTTTCCTATATGTGGAAAACCCTAACGCTAACCGGTTGCTCTCATTTTTGTTCCTTTTCAATCTTCAGAAAAGGTGGTTGGTTGTGGTCCTGAAAGTAACGCTTCCCTGCAACATAAAGGTAAAAGACAATGGCAGAGAACAACAGAACTGAGTGGGTTGGTATCGATGCCCGAAAGCAGTTGGTTGAACAGGACTACGGGTTGGTAGAAGAGGTAAGAATGTTGAGACAGCATGTGGCAGACATGTATCGGGCATGGATGACTGGGAAAGCACCACCCCCACCACCGCCTAGCTGTTTGAACTCTGTCCTTACCCAAGCACCTAACACAATGACGAATGATCCCCCATACTCTCCATATCTACCCGCTTATAACAGCTTTTCCAGCCACCCGAGTAGCTCCATCATTCGTCATCCAATGATATTCTCCCAACGCTACTCCCCTCCCCAACGCTACTTCTCTCCATGGGACTCCCAAAAACATGCTTCACTTTCCCAGTGCCCAGCTCCACAAAATGCCTATCCACCCTCACGAGCCTACCGAAAGCCCTCTGGATCAGGTTTCCGGACCAATCAAGCATTTAAGAATGAGAGGTTGCTGAAAAAAGACAAGGCTTTCACCCCTATCGGAGGATCATATGCCGGCTTGTTCCAAAAGTTGAAGCAATTGGACATGTTGAATCCGATTCATATAAAAATGCCAAACCCTCTGTCAAAGAAGTTTGATTTCTCTCGAAGGTGCGCATATTGCTCAGACGCCCCGGGGCATGACACAGAGAAGTGTTGGAAGCTGAAGAAAGCAATTCAGAAGCTTATTGATGCAGGTGACATTGTCATGCAAAACCCAGACGTAACAGACACTAGCCAAAGTCCGTCGCCTAGTCGTAATGAGATGCATATGTCAAATATGACTTGTTTTGAAAAGGAATATGAGAAGTCTTCTAAGATACTCGGAGGTCCGCGCGTTGCAGAGTTCTCAGTGCCATCAGAGGTGGCTCTTAAGAACGAGCCCGCAAAGGGAACCCAAAAGCAATTTGTTAAGAACAACGAGATGGAAGCTGGTGGAGGTCCTAATAATGTTGATGCCGAATTCAGTGGCTAAGATGCCGAGCTTGGCAATTGTAAAGACACTCCTTTCTTGGTTGGTCAGGGAGGAGTTTTGGTGGTTCATTTTGTTAACAATTCTGTTGTCTGGGTTATTTGTAGGGTTGTAATCCGGATTTTGTCTTGTGTCAAACCCTCTTATCCTTCTATTTTTGTCATAAGGGTTTGTTTATTATTGTCTAGGTTCGTTTTAGGCTTGTTCCTAGGTTGTACCCCAGTTGTTTTGCTTGTTTTGTTATACGAATCATTTCACCGCCTGTCTAATGCAAATTCCGGTCTTCTTTGTTTAATTCTTCTTTGTTTAATTCAGTCATCTTCTTTGTTTAATTCTTTTATCCTTTTTGTCTTTGATCAACGCCGATTCTAGTGACATGACATGCGTGCACAGTTTAGGCCTAATCTTAAAAGTTAATCATAAAGCCATTGGGAGATGGTCGGGACACTTAAGGGAAATAGGAACAGCTTGAGATCCTTTGAAGCCCGAGCCACGTGAAACTCGGGCAAATAAAACATAAAGAAAAACCATAAAAGCAAGTGAGAGTGTTGCCCAATGGTGCTTTAAAAATGATAAATGAAAAGGCGAATGTGTGGATATGGTTATCAAGTCCGGCACAATCAGAAGATGTAGCGAATATTTAATGGGTTTGTTTGTGTTTGGCATGTTTTGAAGATTGAAATGACAAAGGAATTTTATTCTGCTATCTCAACACTTTATCCTTCGTTAACCCTTTTGAGCCTTATTGGTTTTCTTTCGTACCCCTCGTTCGGAATCAGTAGCAAAGATTAGAAAACACAGGCATGGAAGATAAAGAAAAAGAAAAAGAAAAAGAAAACAACAGAAACAACAAAACAACAAAAGAGAAATGAGAAAAGAGAAATGAGAAAGAGAAAGAAAAGAAAAGAAAATAATAAATAAGTGAAAAAAGAGGAATTGGGAACTACGTTTGACCTGAATCCTCAAAGAGGATACGTAGGCGCTTCACGACCCGGTCATAGTGTAACATAGTGTGCATAGTGAAACATAGTGTAACAAAAAAAAAATTCACAAGCAAGAAACTGGGGCAGAAGTTGTGTTTGATGTAAAGAAATCTGATTCCGAAGGTTGTAAATTTTGAACCCAAATTGATTCGTTTTGAGCCGCTAATACCCTTTCTTTCTAAGCCCTATCCAAAACCCCACGTTACGATCCAAAGAAAAACCTTTTGACCAGTCTTCGAAAGATGCCAAGTCATACAAACGGAAGTGGGGGATAGCACCCCGATTCCCCACAGAGAAAAGGATCATGGACTGGAAATGAATTGATAGCCGAAAAGAATCCCCAATAGAGAGAGTCATATCGGCAACACTCCAAATCCCCAGCTGAAAAGATAAAATAATATGAAAGAGTCTTATCGGTGAAAACCTTCACGGGAACCTTGAGGCGGCTATAAGTTGGGAGAAAAACCAAAATAAGAAAGGCTTGATAGTGAAAACCCTTCGGGCACTACAAGTCAAATAAAGATTGAGAATCATACAGGAAAGTACCAGACGAATATTGTGAAAGGCGATTAACGATGGAGGATAGGCCGCGTGTGCATGTCCTGGCCAATAGAGTTGGCATCCATATCTGATAGGTTTTACTTTGTAATTTTTCTCGTTAGTAGTCATCTTTTCCTTTTGTCTTGTACTCTATTACTTTTACCTTTCTCATTTCCTCTTCTTGAGTATCTTTGGTCAGAACAAGCGAGAAATGATTTCAAAATTTGCCATCAGCTTTCCAATCATGCAAGACGAGATCTGACTAGTACGTCAAAATGGTATAAGTTAGGAAAGAACAAGCGCAATGAGCTGGTAGTCAACGTGCTTTGAGGTTCGCACAAAATACCCAAGATTGGTCAATATCAATTCAAGGACAGTGCAACAAAAAGAGGGCCAGAGGGATTGAACCGATGGTATATTCGATGATGAGATTGACAAAGGGATGGACCAGTGTCAAGAAAGATATCCCCAGCTGAAATCGAGGGTTATAAGGCCAAGGCCAACGGAAAATCAAGAAAGAACAATGTGGAAAGTAATGGGCATAATTGGGAAATTCATAGGAGACTCAAAGGTTGGGGAAATGCCAAGTTCACGGACAGTATCACAAAAGAAGATATTGGGTCTGCACCAAGAAAAGGATATTTCAAGTAACATAGATGATGGAGGGAGTGGTTAATCGATGAACATGCAAAATCTTCAAGTGAAATCAGCTGGCATGAAAATACATGAGGCCAGATAAGAAGACTGGGAAAAGGTTTAAGAGGTTGGTGAATAAGGAATCGTCAAGAAGGTCGGAAGGTATCAGCCAAGCTTCAAGATGGTCAGATAACGCGTAGATGGGCAAATGGTTGATAGCATCCCCAACAGGAGTATCGCAACCAGCCACCACATTTTAAACTGACCAAATTTTCTTTGATTTGAAGCAGGGACAGGGAATGTTACTGACGAAGAAAGATGCGCCACAAGAAAGATTGTCAAACTGGGCAGAAAATTCGAAAATTTTCGAGAAGTCTAACACAAGTTTGGTGAAAAGCGGTATCCCCAGCAGTTTTTCGGGAGAAGGCAAAAAAAGCTTTAAAGAAAGCAATGTCAGGAGGAAGATAACACGAGTTTTAAGGGAGGTAGTTTTCGAAGGAAGAAGATAAAAAAAATTAATAATAAAAAAAAACAAAAAATAAAGAAAGAAATTTTTTAAGAGAAAAGAGAAAAAAGAGGAAGACCAGCTTGGCAAAAGGAAACGGTTTGCAGAGGAATGAAACATCAGTCTTAAGGGAAGTAGTCTTTGAAGGAGTAAGATAACATATTTTTGAAAAATGTTATCCCCAGCAGTTCGCATAGAAGACAGTACAAGTTTTGAGGGAAGTAGTTTTGAAGAAAGATAATTCAAGACAGAAGGAAAATGGTTAATAGCATCCCCAGCAGGAGTAACGCAACCAACCACCATGTTTAAACTCACAAGTTTTCTTTGTTTGAAACAGGGATGGAAGCTATGTTCATATCAAAGCTTGGAAGGTTGAAATTTTTAGGTGTAATGCCCCAATTCTGCTTACGCAAAAGGCTATTGAGAAGATCACACGTCACCATTAGGAAAAGCATTTCCTAGTCTAGGTCTTTCGGGTTATATTTTTGCTTTAGGAGATGCACTTCCTTAATTGAGTTTATTTTACCCATAGGAGACACACTTCCTCCTAAGTTTATTTTTACCCATAGGAGACGCACTTCATCCTAAGTTTATTTACCCATAGGAGACTCACTTCCTCCTAAGTTTATTTTACCCATAGGAGACACACTTCCTCCTAAGTTTATTTTACCCATAGGAGAGGAAGTTTATTTTTACCCATAGGAGACGCACTTCCTCCTAAGTTTATTTTTACCCATAGGAGACACACTTCCTCCTAAGTTTATTTTTTATCCATAGGAGACGCACTTCCTCCAAAGTTTATTTTTACCCATAGGAGGCGCACTTTCTCCTAAGTTTATTTTACCCATAAGAGACGCACTTCCTCCTAAATTTATTTTACCCATAGGAGACGCACTTCCTCCTAAGTTTATTTTACCCATAGGAGACGCACTTCCTCCTAAGTTTATTTTACCCATAGGAGATGCACTTCCTCCTAAGTTTATTTTACCAATAGGAGACGCACTTCCTCCTAAGTTTATTTTTACCTATAGGAGACACACTTCCTCCTAAGTTTATTTTTCCCATAGGAGACGCACTTTCTCCTAAGTTTCTGATCCCCTGCAACATAAAGGTAATGGCAGAGAATAACAGAACTGAGCGGGTTGGTACCGATGCCCAAAAGCAGTTGGTTGAATAGGACTACGGGTTGGTAGAAGAGGTAAGAATGTTGAGACAGCATGTGGCAGACATGTATCGGGCATGGATGACTGGGAAAGCACCACCCCCACCACCGCCTAGCTGTTTGAACTCTGTCCTTACCCAAGCACCTAACACAATGACGGACGATCCCCCATACTCTCCATATCTACACGCTTATAACAGCTTTTCCAGCCACCCGAGTAGCTTCATCATTCGTCATCCAACGATATTCTCCCAATGCTACTCCCCTCCCCAACGCTACTTCTCTCCATGGGACTCCCAAAAACATGCTTCACTTTCCCAGTGCCCAGCTCCACAAAATGCCTATCCACCCTCACGAGCCTACCGAAAGCCCTCTAGATCAGGTTTCCGGCCCAATCAAGCATTTAAGAATGAGAGGTTGCTGAAAAAAGAAAAGGCTTTCAACCCTATCGGAGGATCATATGCTGGCTTGTTCTAAAAGTTGAAGCAATTGGACATGTTGAATCCGATTCATATAAAATGCCAAACCCTCTGTCAAAGAAGTTTGATTTCTCTCGAAGGTGTGCATATTGCTCAGACGCCCCAGGGCATGACACAGAAAAGTGTTGGAAGCTGAAGAAAGCAATTCAGAAGCTTATTGATGCAGGTGACATTATCATGCAAAACCTAGATGCAACAGACACTAGCCAAAGTCCATCGCCTAGTCATAATGAGATGCATATGTCGAATATGACTTGTTTTGAAAAGGAATATGAGAAGTCTTCTGAGATCCTCGGAGGTCCGCACATTGCAGAGTTCTCCGTGCCATCAGAGGTGGCTCTTAAGAACGAGCCCGCAAAGGGAACCCAAAAGCAATTTGTTAAGAAGAACGAGATGGAAGCTGGTGGAGGTCATAGTAATGTTGATGCTGAATTCAGTGGATAAGATGCCAAGCTTGGCAATTGGAAATACACTCCTTTCTTGGTTTGTCAGGGAGGAGTTTTGGTGGTTTATTTTGTTATCATTTCTGTTGTCCTGGTTATTTGCAGGGTTGTAATCCGGATTTTATCTTGTGTCAAACCCTCTTATCCTTCAATTTTTGTCATAATGGTTTGTTTAGTATTGTCTAGGTTAGTTTTAGGTTCGTTACTAGGTTGTACCCCAGTTGTTTTGCTTGTTTTGTTATACGAATCGTTTCACCGCCTGTCTAATGCAAATTCCGGTCTTATGTTACTTTCAGTCATCTTCTTTGTTTAATTCTTTTATCCTTTTTGTCTTTGATCAACGCCGATTCTAGTGACATGACATGCGTGCACAGTTTAGGCCTAATCGTAAAAGTTAATCATAAAGCCATTGGGAGATGTTCGAGACACTTAAGGGAAATAGGAACAGCTTGAGATCCTTTGAAGCCCGAGCCACGTGAAATTCAGGCAAATAAAACATAAAGAAAAACCATAAAAGCAAGTGAGAGTGTTTCCCAACGGTGCTTTAAAAATGATAAATGAAAAGGCGAATGTGTAGATATGGTTATCAAGTCCAGCACAATCAGAAGATATAGCGAATATTTAATGGGTTTGTTTGTGTTTGGCATGTTTTGAAGATTGGAATGACGAAGGCATTTTATTCTGCTATCTAAACACTTTATCCTTCGTTAACCCTTTTGAGCCTTATTGGTTTTCTTTCGTACCCCTCGTTCGAAATCAGTAGCAAAGATTAGAAAACGCAGGCATGGAAGATAAAGAAAAAGAAAAAGGAAAAAGAAAAGAAAACAACAGAAACAACAAAACAACAAAAGAGAAAAGAGAAAAGAGAAATGAGAAAGAGAAAGAAAAGAAAGGAAAATAATAAATTAGTGAAAAAGAGGAATTGGGAACTACGTTTGACCTGATTCCTCAAAGAGGATATGTAGGCGCTTCACGGCTCGGTCATAGTGTAACATAGTATACATAGTGAAACATAGTGTAACAAAAAATAAAATAAAAAATCCCCAAGCAAGAAACTGCGGTAGAAGTTGTGTTTGATGTAAAGAAATCTGATTCCGAAGCTTGTAAATTTTGAACCCAAATTGATTCGTTTTGAGCCGCTAATACCCTTTCTTTCTAAGCCCTATCCAAAACCCCACGTTACAATCTAAAGAAAGACCTTTTGACCAGTCTTCGAAAGATGCCAAGTCATACAAACGGAAGTGGGGGATAGCACCCCGATTCCTAATAGAGAAAAGGATCATGGACTAGAAATGAATTGATAGCCGAAAAGAATCCTCAGCAGAGAGAGTCATATCGGCAACACTCCAAATCCCCAGCTGAAAAGATAAAATAAAATGAAAGAGTCTTATCGGTGAAAACCTTCATGGGCACCTTGAGGCGGCTATAAGTTGGGAGAAAAACCAAAATGAGAGATGCTTGATAGTGAAAACCCTTCAGGCACTACAAGTCGAATAAAGATTGAGAATCATACAGGAAAACACCAGAAGAAGATTGTGAAAGGCGATTAACGATGGAGGATAGGCCACGTGTGCATGTCCTGGCCAATAGAGTTGGCATCCATATCTGATAGGTTTTACTTTGTAATTTTTCTCGTTAGGAGTCATCTTTTCCTTTTGTCTTTTACTCTGTTCCTTTTACCTTTGTCATTTCCTCTTCTTGAGTCTCTTTGGTCAGAAAAAGCGAGAAATGATTTCAAAATTTGCCATCAGCTTTCCAATCATGCAAGACGAGATCTGACTAGTACGTCAAAATGGTATAAGTCAGGAAAGAACAAGCGCAATGAGTTGGTAGTCAACGTGCTTTGAGGTTCGCACAAAATACCCAAGATTGGTCAATATCAATTCAAGGACAGTGCAACAAAAAGAGGGCCAGAGGGATTAAACCGATGGTATATTCAATGATGAGATTGACAAAAGGATGGACCAGTGTCAAGAAAGATATCCCCAGCAGAAATCGAGGGTAATAAGGCCAAGGCCAACGGAAAATCAAGAAAGAACAATGCGGAAAACAATGGGCATAATTGGGAAATTCATAGGAGACTCAAAGGTTGGGGAAATGCCAAGTTCACGGACAGTACCACAAAAGAAGATATTGGGTGTGCACCAAGAAAAGGATATTTCAAGTAACATAGATGATGGAGGGAGTGGTTAATCGATGAACATGCAAAATCTTCAAGTGAAATCAGCTGGCATGAAAATACATGAGGCCAGATAAGGAGACTGGGAAAAGGTTTAAGAGGTTGGTGAATAAGGAATCGTCAAGAAGGTCGGAAGATATCAGCCAAGCTTCAAGATGGTCAGATAACGCGTAGATGGGCAAATGGTTGATAGCATCCCCAGCAGGAGTATCGCAACCAGCCACCACATTTAAACTGACCAAATTTTCTTTGATTTGAAGTAGGGACAGGGAATGTTACTGACGACGAAAGATGGGCCACAAGAAAGATTGTCAAACTGGGGCAGGAAATTTTCGTTCATTTAGAAAATTTTCGAGAAGTCTAACACAAGTTTGGTGAAAAGCGGTATCCCCAGCAATTTTTCGGGAGAAGGCAAAACAAGCTTTAAAGAAAGCAATGTCAGGAGGAAGATAACACGAGTTTTAAGGGAGGTAGTCTTCGAAGGAAAAAGATAAAAAAAAATTAATAATAATAAAAAAACAAAAAATAAAGAAAGAAATTTTTTAAGAGAAAAGAGAAAAAAAAGGAAGACCAGCTTTGCAAAAGGAAACGGTTTGCAGAGGAATGAAACATCAGTCTTAAGGGAAGTAGTCTTTGAAGGAGTAAGATAACATATTTTTGAAAAATGTTATCCCCAGCAGTTCGCATAGAAGACAGTACAAGTTTTGAGGGAAGTAGTTTTGAAGAAAGATAATTCAAGACAGAAGGAAAATGGTTGATAGCATCCCCAACAGGAGTAACGCAACCAACCACCATGTTTAAACTCACAAGTTTTCTTTGTTTGAAACAGGGATGGAAGCTATGTTCATATCAAAGCTTGGAAGGTTGAAATTTTTAGGTGTAATGCCCCAATTCTGCTTACGTAAAAGGCTATTGAGAAGATCACACGTCACCATTAGGAAAAGCATTTCCTAGTCTAGGTCTTTCGGGTTATATTTTTGCTTTAGGAGATGCACTTCCTAAATTGAGTTTATTTTACCCATAGGAGACACACTTCCTCCTAAGTTTATTTTTACCCATAGGAGACGCACTTCCTCCTAAGTTTATTTTACCCATAGGAGACGCACTTCCTCCTAAGTTTATTTTACCCATAGAAGACGCACTTCCTCCTAAGTTTATTTTACCCATAGGAGATGCACTTCCTCCTAAGTTTATTTTACCTATAGGAGACACACTTCCTCCTAAGTTTATTTTTACCCATAGGAGATGCACTTCCTCCTATGTTTATTTTACCCATTGGAGACGCACTTCCTCCTAAGTTTATTTTTACCCATAGGAGACGCACTTCCCTCTAAGTTTATTTTACCCATAGGAGACGCACTTCCTCCTAAGTTTATTTTACCCATAGGAGACACACTTCCTCCTAAGTTTATTTTACCAATAGGAGATGCACTTCCTCCTAAGTTTATTTTTACCCATAGGAGACGCACTTGCTCCTAAGTTTATTTTACCCATAGGAGACGCACTTCCTCCTAAGTTTATTTTTTACCCATAGGAGACGCACTTCCTCCTAAGTTTATTTTACCCATAGGAGACGCTCTTCCTCCTAAGTTTATTTTACCCATAGGAGACGCACTTCCTCCTAAGTTTATTTTACCCATAGGAGACGCACTTCCTCCTAAGTATATTTTACCCATAGGAGATGTACTTCCTCCTAAGTTTATTTTTACCCATAGGAGACGCACTTCCTCCTAAGTTTATTTTTTACCCAGAGGAGACGCACTTCCTCCTAAGTTTATTTTTACCCATAGGAGACACACTTCCTCCTAAGTTTATTTAACCATAGGAGACGCACTTCCTCCCAAGTTTATTTTCACCATAGGA